>NC_091066.1:81648593-82357343 GCF_000393655.2 Nicotiana sylvestris | reverse complement strand
ACGCTTATTTAGCACTTCAGGTATGAATCTAAACCTATTCAAAAACGAACGTTTGTTTAAGAAGTGTAGAATGTAATGACCCGACTGGTCATTTTGCTTTCTAGAACCCCGTTCCCCTAAATAAGACTTACCCCACTTGTTTTTACTGATTTATGACTTGCGGGGATGTTGGTTCGGGATTTGGAAGAGTTTGAGTTGAAATCGGAATACTTAGTTCCTTAAGGTTGGCTTAAAAGGCCAAGTTTGACTTCGGTCAATATTTCGAGTAAATGACCTCAGAATCGGGATTTGAAGGTTCCAACAGGCCCGTATGATGATTTCAGACTTGGACATATGTCCGGATCGGGTTTTGGATGATCGGGAACGTTTTGGCGCCTAATAGTGAAAGTTGATTCCTTAAAGATTTTGAAGTTCTTTAAATTTGGTTTGGAGCGGATTTTTTGTGATATCGAGGTCTAAACGGAATTCCGAGACTAGGAATAGTTCCATAATGTCATTTAAGACTTGCATGCAAAATTTGGTGTCAATCCGAGTAGTATAAGTGTGTTTCGTCACATTGAAAGTAAATTGAAGAACTTAAGGTTCATAAGTTTGAATCAATTGGTTTTAGGGTGTGATTCCTAGTTTTAATGTTGTTTTCGGTGTTCTGAGGGTTCGAGCGAGTCCGTTTTATCATTCCAAACTTGTCGGTATGTTCGGGGTGGGCCCCGGGCGCCCCAAGTGTCAATCGAACAAGGCTCGAGCTTAGTTGAAAATGTGAGAAGGAGCTGAAGCTCCAGGCTTCTGTCATAACCGCAGGTGCGAGACCGCAGAAGCGGTTAAGCCATAGCAGATGCGGCCATGGGTGGCCAGCCCAGAAACCGCAGAAGCGGTCCTCACTCCGCAGAAGCGGTTGGACCTTGCAGAAGCAGCCCAACTGGCCTAGTGAAATTACGCAGAAGTGGACCACTTTCCGCAGATGCGATGGGTGCAGGTGCGGCCCAGGACTGCAGATGCAGAAATCACTGAAGGCAGTGACCTTCATTTATTATGGGAGTTAGCCATTTTGGCTCATTTCCACTCTATTGTTGGGCAATTTTAGAGCTCTTGAGAGGGGTTTTTTTACCAAGCTTTTGGAAGTAAGTAATTTCTATTATATGTGAGTTAAATACTTGGTTTTTGGGTAGATTAACACATAAATATTAGTGAAAATTATGGAATTAGAGTAAAACCTAGGGTTTTAATAAAAACAAGATTTAACCACGAAATTCATTATGGAATGAAGTAAAAATCATATATTCTTGATCTTTAGGTTAAAGGTAACAACTTTCTTCGAATTTTTTTGGAATCTGGGCACGTGGGCCCGGAGATAAATATTAGTAACCTTGCATTTAGGGTTGGAAAACTACTTTAATGGTTAGAGTATAAACTCTTGAACATGTATTAACTAGTTCTTACGCCATTTGTTTGGATCGTTTGGCTCTGATTTGCGGGTTTGAGTGCATTCTTGAATTCAGAAGTAAGCTTTGGGACAAGCTAAGTCTCCTTTCTAACCTTGTAAGAGGTAATTAACCCCATGAGTGAATTAAATAAATGTATGTGACTATCTATGGGGGCTACGTATATACGTGGTGACGAGAGTCCGTATGTAGCTACTATTATGCTAATTGTCTGGGTAGTTTAGGACCTGTATCATGCTATACTTGCAAATGTTGCATCCTTGCTTGCTACTAAAATTACTAAGGTCATGCTAGAAATTTGGTAAATAATATAGACGGCTATACTCACTTACTCGAGAACTTGTATGAATTATTTGACTATAAATGGGCAATGTGTGCTTACTTGATAATATATTGCTATTTGTGGATTGGGTCGATCGCCTCGGTAGTAAATAAATGCATCTATAGTTCGCGCCATTCGACCCTCTGGCAGTGCATAGTTTAATATTATATTGGACCGGGTCGTATGACTTCGCATAATGTGCGCATGTTATATTTGGAATTTTTCCGTGATTTACACTGCTTAAATGCTTGAAATGTAAGTGTTACGTGATATGACCGAAACTTGACATGTTATTTATGAAAGAATATCTTACTTCTCCATGATCTTAAACTGTCATTATTATTCATGCTATTTATGCTTAGCGTAACACTTAAATTATATTATTATTGACCTTAGTAAGTGTCAAGTCGACCCCTCGTCACTACTTATTCGAGGTTAGACTGGATACTTACTGGGTACATATTGTTTATGTACTCATACTACGCTTCTGTACATAATTGTACAGGATCTGAGGCAGGTGCATCTAGCTACCCAGCCGGCGCTTATCCCTGATATTTGATCGAGATTTTACGGTGAGCTGCCCCTTCTGAGCCATTTAGCAGCATGCCAGAGTCTCTCCTTTTATTATTACTGTCTATTCTATTCCAGGCAGTAGGATAGTTATATTCTTTTGTACATTCTACTAGTTGCCTTTGTACTTGTGACACTAGTTCCTGGCACACACATTAGTAGACTATTATTTTTGGGTTGTATCCATATTGTTATGATCCCTTTAGTCTTTCCCGATTTAGTCACCTTTTTTTTATTTGTTAATTGTCGATTGTTTTGAATTTAAGTCAATTAAATGTCGAGAATGATTATTTAAAAGAATGAGAACTCACTAGTTGATTAGGGTTGACTTTCCTAACAACGATGTTGGGTGCCATCAAGACCTATAATGGAAATTGGGTCGTGACAATTATCTCATCACGAGAATGGACTAAATTATTTTATTTGACAATGTTGAACAGTCATTATTTAATTTCCTTGAACCTAGATCTTGGGACCTCCAGTCTTTTAGGTAGAGTTACCGCCACAGACTTGTCCTCGGCCGTAGTCGCATCCCACGATGATTTTTCAACTACCTCGCTAGTTATGCCTTTTGTAAGTGGACCTGACACATTATCACTTGACTTCACATAGTTAATTATGATAATTCCACTAGAGAGTAGTTGGCTAATGGTTTTATGTCTTCGTCGTATATGACGAGATTTTTTTATACATAATGTTCCCGTCCTTTCCAATTGCAATGTATGCATATTGGCACCAATAATTTGGGCCAAAATGGAATATCTTTCAAGAAATCTCAGAGCTATTCGACTTCTTCACTTGCTTTATCAAAGGCTATGAACCCAACCTCCATTGTAGAGAGAGCAATACAAGTTTGTCTAGATGATTTTTAAGACATCTCTTCTCCACCAATAGTGAATATATATCCACTTGTGGATTTAAAATCAGTTGAACCAGTGATCCAGATTGCATCACAATATCCCTTAATCACCGCAGGATACTTAATGTAGTGCAAAGCAGAGTCTTTGGTTTATTTTAAATATCCCAAAACTCATTGTATTGCCATCAAATGGGATTAACCTGGATTACTCGTGTATCGACTAAATTTACCTATAGACAAGTTATACCTGGTCATGTATAATTTATAATATATATTAAACATCCCAAAACACGAGCATAATCCAATTGAGATATATTTTGGCCTTTATTCTTTCCAAATACAAGATTCACGTCAATTGGAGTCTTTGCACCTTTGAAATCTAAGTACTTAAACTTATCAAGTATTATTTTAATGCAATGAGATTGCGATAACAAAATCTTGTGGGGTCTTATGGATCTTAATAGCTAAGATTAAATCGGCAACTCTCAAGTCTTTCATATCAAACTTGCTAGTTAGCATGCACTTAGTCGCATTTATGTTGGCAATGTTATTACTCATTATAAGCGTATCATCCACATATAAGCAAATAATGAATATGTGATTTCGAGAATTCTTAATGTATACATGATCACGCCCAACGATGCCTTATAAAAAGGACCCTGCGGACGTTGCAAATATAACCTGAGAATTCTGCCCAGAGTCGAATCCACAGAGAGTTAACCTATCAATCACTATCTTTAGACCCACTAAACTCTTGAGAACCAATTTTCCCAAACGTTTGAATCGCAGTTGATGGTGTCTTTAATAACTAAAATTGCAAGTAAATAAACAGCTGTAAACTAAGGATGCTAAGGTTGTAAACAATAATGAGAAAACGCTAAGGTAATGACTTCCCTATTGATGGAATCCCTTCTGTTTATGCTTCATACAAATTGACCAACACCTCTCTATCAACCATGAACGCTCATCTTACCGTAAATCTCTCCCGAGTAATCACAGTAATATACTCAATGCACTCTCCCGAGGTACACTAGCTAGCTCTAATTAACACGGTTCACTTTAGATTGTACTCAAGGCTTCGTTATCCCTAATCCCGCCTTTAAACCCGCAGTTATAGATCCCTCTTATACTTTGGGAGTGGTGTTGTTCAACAATAACCTAAATATGCACTCTCTCCCGAGTTATGCACACTAAATAGGCACAGCTAATTGAGGATCCTGTCACTACAACATACACAAAGTTGAACAAATAAAGATTTAGACTAGCAATTTGTATTCACATAAACAAGAAGTTCATCCTCCAATAGGTTCCATCAAAACCTTAGACAAAGGATTTAGCTACTCATAACTATGGGTAAACAAACTAAAACAATATTCATCATAAAACTTGCAAGAAAAATAAGAAAAGAAGAAAGATGTTTTGGGTGATCTCTCACAATTATTCTTCTTGCCAAAAATACTCTCTAAAACAATACATGCCTCTCTTGGGCGAAGTCTAGTGTTTAAAATAGGGTTTTGGGCTAAAAATCCCGTGTTTTGCACTTTCGTCCCTGAAGTTCTCCGCCTCCGCCGCGGTTCTGCCGCGGTCGCGGTCAAACCGCGGTCAAACTTGCTCTCTGATTCTCACTTTGTCTGCAGCCCTCTTCTACCGCGGTTCTGCCGCGGTCGCGGTGGAACCGTGACAGTACTCTTTCAGTTCTGACTTGAGCTGTTTCGCGTGGTTTACTTGACGGAATTTTACGATCGGCCTCTTTTTCTCCATATTTGATCCCAAAAGTACTCCATAGCCTTCTCTGGTCATATATAACCTGCAAAGCATGAAAAACACTAATAAGAGCATTTTGTTATCACTTTTATCATCCAAACTATACAAGAAGGTGGTTATTTAGGGTCTGATTATAGTTAAATTCACCTATTATCAACACCCCACACTTAAACCTTTACTCGTCCTCGAGCAAGTTACACCACACTTCTAGGCCTAATCGTTCGATGCATTACCCAATTTTTATGCCACACCCGCCATTATGAAGGAACAACCTAAGCAGTGCAACAATCACACCTCTAATGAAGACTCTAACACCATGACACACTCATACTCACTCTAGTTACTCTAATAGAGGTGAAAACTCACTTTTTCTTCCTGAGTCACATGCCCTCACATCATAATTCTTAGAGAAGTTCCACACACATAAAATTCAAGCAATAAGGAACCAAAGATAGGTAGAATTCACTCACTCTCAGCAAAGAACATCCACATGCCACACAGACATACCATAAGCTTGCCCCTAGTATAGTACTCTACTAATCGAACTATTCAGTCAAAGATCAAGAGGTCTTTATTTGGTTGTAATGTAGGCTAAGGGACGGGTAGGATATATTTGGATATAGTGACTAGCCTCCCTAAGCACTTCTAATACACACTTCCTTTTATTTCAATTTCCATGCTCAGCCCACTCGTTCTTCCACATTTCAGTTCATAGGTGACCCCCACTTTTCTTTAGTGCAACTGTTTTTTTTTTTACAAATCCATTGCACCATTCAAGTATTTCTTTCCTGATTCCCCCTTTTTCCTACTTCCTTACCACCCCACACTTTGACTTTTGTATGTTCTTTAGTAATTCAAGTGCTTCTAAGAGGTACAGGGTCAAACCGTCAAACTATTCAAACACAGGGATATAGGTCATTATAGGGTTATCAAAGAACAAGCTTCAGGCTCAAAGGGGTTAACTATGGCAATATATACAGGTGGATTTACAAATATACAGGCTACACAAAGAAATGCCTCAATCATCTCTAAAACCAAACAGCTTCTATTTCGCTTTGCAAACACACAAGACAAGTTCTAGGTATCACATGCAAGCACAAAATACAAGTAATAGCTCACACACACTTGGCATGTAACTCATTCCGAATCAGTTTATCAACACACTCATACGAGCGTTCAAGGAAGACATGATGTGCAAAATTAAGGCATAGATTTACGAGTCTACAAACGAGCCTAGACGTCGCACCCTCATGTTCGTTTTTGTTATTCTCAGGTGTGTACATCAAGGGTCACATTCTAGCCTTCACCCATTTTGGTCCTAAAACTACAAATGAAAAAATCTACCTAACCCGGTTCAAGAAAAGCCCTTGGAAAAG
The DNA here is from genome assembly GCF_000393655.2 of Nicotiana sylvestris. Taxonomy (NCBI): domain Eukaryota; kingdom Viridiplantae; phylum Streptophyta; class Magnoliopsida; order Solanales; family Solanaceae; genus Nicotiana; species Nicotiana sylvestris. Next base: position 82,351,013 of record NC_091066.1, on the reverse strand, counting down.
AACCGTGGTCAAAAGAAAAACCAAGGGAAAATTACTACACTACCTAAAAAAGAAAAAAGAAAATAAAATAAAGAAACTATATGGACTACTTCCCTCAAGAGTACTGTCCAAGTGGTCCGTCCTCAGGAAGAGTCCTCTACATTTTTTTTAATTCTTTTTTTTTTGAACATCCGATTTTGACCCTCAAGAGACGTGTCGACAAGTGTCCATCGTTGGGCCAAGTCAGTTACTTCTAATGTGAGTACAGTCCATTATACACAACAACACCAATCAAATACTACAATACATTACCCGAGCAAGTCTCCCACCCCACACTTAAAAATTATGGCATGTCCCCATGTCATATCAAAAATACGAGCAGAAGGGTAAGAAGACTTCCCTGAGCCTCAATCAGAGTCAGAGACGGTGCTGGGGTCCACATGGCAAGCTCTCCCCAAAGCACGGAACCAGGACATAAACCGGCTCTCAGACCTGGCCTTCCGCTGAGACATGGCATCCATACGCGTGTGTAGGCCCTCCACCGAGGTGCGAAGATCCGCGACCTCTTCCTCTATAGTACGCAACATAGGTTGGGTGGACTGTGATCTGGATAAGCCTGCCCCAACATGGGGGCGCCGAGAGGGTCTGACACTGTCATAGGATCTCCTGAATGGTGCCATGGGAACCGGGTCATCATCCTCATCATCGATCTGAATGGTGGTGCGTGCACTCCTGCCCACTCTGATGCCTGAAGCTCTTAAAGCTGCTTTAGGGGGCAACTCTCCATCAGTAGGATGGGTGGGGACATTCTTCAGCAGGCACAATGTAGTCACCAGGGAGGGGAAATAGAATCCCTTTGACATCAGCCGGGACCGTATGATCATTTCATCACCAATAAGTCTTGCCGCATCAAAATCTTTCTTTGTGATGAAGCACCACGTCAAGAGGGCTCTTTGGAAGTTCACGTCAGTCGTGTTGCCTGAGGGTAAGAACCGGCTACAAATGACAGTGAGCCAACACTTAGCCAAATGGGTGAATGAATTGGAGTTCAGGGTGATATGGTCACGAATCCAGATCGGTTGCCCCCCTGTGCAGAGTGCATCAGTCATAATATCCCAAGTGACTCCTGGTGCGTCCTGGTAATAGTCGACGCCACCAGTAAACCGGGGCAGCCGCAACACCTGTTGAATAGTATCAACTGAGGCATCTACCAATATGCCCCGCACAGTCACCTCCCGCAACGTATGTGATGGGCAGTTCGCGTAGAACTCTATGACAAACATCCTGTTCACCGTTACAGGTTCATCAAATAAGAACTCCATTTCTCTCCGCCGGATTTCCTCATACATCTCCTCCTTTTCTGCACGGAGGGCCGCCCTGTCAATCGGAATCTCAGGGATGAAGCTCTTTGAGGCCTTGGCATGAAAGTTGCCCTCTGCCAATTCTGATTCGAACCTTGAGGCATCATATGTAGGCTGTTGGGATGTGCCTGCCGGTCTCTTTTGCTTCTTACGAGCCATATGACCTGCAAAGAATACAAGAGAACCATCAAAGATATCCTACATGGGCCAGCCGGATGGTTACTCAGACTTCACCACCTGATGACATCAAATAATAACCCCCATTTACTCTATTCATACACTATGCCAAACCCCCAACTAATGAGGTGTTCCAGGTTACCACCTCCACAATGGCCCCACAACTTTCTTACAAATCCTGGCATATAACACCCCACACTTACTCCCTCAAGTTATTCACGTTAAATATAACACCACCATTCACCAAATACAACACCACCACAACCTAGGATAGGCACAAAATGCCTTAAAATAGCACCACAAGCCCCAAATTTTCGGCCAAAAAGGGCCCTCCACCAAACTACACCGCAAAAATTATTTCTAGGCCTCCAAATCATCTAAACAACCCCCAAAATAGAAGTATAAGAAAAACCCAACCATTTTAGCACCAAACAAATTCACAAGAAACAAATACAACAATAAAAACAGACAAGAAGCAAAAATTGAAAGAAAATCTACACTAGTCCTACCTAGGGTTTAACTAAACTAGTTTAGACTAGATTACACTAATTAGAAGAGGAAATAGAATCAAAAAGAAGAGAACACTTACTTGATGAAGGTTGGAAGGGGTGGGTTGTGGTGAGAGGGGGTGTGGAGAAGATAACAATGGCTGTTTTTGGGGGTGAGGGAGGATTTGAGAGGGAAAGAGAAGAGAGGTCTGGGCAGTTGTCTGATTTTTTTTAATTATTTTTTATTTTTTATTTTTTATATAATGTGTTACACTTACAACAATTTCGTGGGTTGCCTCCCACGCAGCGCCTGATTTAACGTCGTGTCACGACGCAGGATGAGCGCATTTAAGGCTCGCTCGACCTCTGTGGGTCAGTCAGGTGCAGCTCAGACACTTCCTTTTTCTCGCTCATGCCCACATATGGCTTCAATCTCTGACCATTGACTCTGAATGTACGAGATTCATTCTCTGTGGCAATCCCAACAACTCCTGAAGGGAAAACTTCAACTACTCAAAATGGTCTAGACCATCATGACTTAAGTTTACCTAGGAATAGACGTAGTCTTGAGTTGTATAGCAGTACCATGTCCCCGGGTTTGAAATTTCTCTCAACAATGTTCTGGTCGTGCAACCTCTTCATTCTCTCTTTGTACAATTTTGTGCTCTCAAAAGCAAGATATCTGAACTCCTCGAGCTCATGCAATTCAGTAACTCTTGACGTGCCCACAACTTCCATGTCTAAGTTCAGCTGTTTCAATGCCCACCACGCTTTATGTTCAAGTTCCACTGGCAGGTGGCAGGCCTTCTCAAACACCAACTTGTATGGTGACATACCAATTGGAGTTTTGAAGGCAGTTCTATAAGCCCAGAGTGCATCATCTAGCTTCCTCGCCCAATCAGTTCTTGTGGTGTTTACAGTTTTGGTTAACACACTCTTGATTTCTCTGTTGGACACTTCAACCTGTCCACTAGTCTACGGGTGGTAAGGAGTAGCCACCTTGTGGCGCACATCGTACTTAGCAAGCAATTTTTCAAAGGCCCTGTTGCAAAAATGAGTGCCTCCATCACTGATAATTGCTCGTGGTGTCCCAAAGCGGGTGAATATGTTCTTCTTTAGAAATCCCACCACCACTTTTGCATCATTGGTGGGTAACGCTGCAACTTCCACCCATTTGGACACATAGTCTACAGCAACAATAATGTACTTATTGCCATAGGAGCTGACGAAGGGACCCATGAAGTCAATCCCCCAGACGTCAAACACTTCCACCTCTTGAATTGGGTTCATGGGCATCTCGTGGCGTCGGGAAATGTTCCCGGTCCGCTGACATTCATTGTAGCCCTTCACCCATAGGTGCGCATCTTTAAACACTGTCGGCCAGAAGAATCCAGCCTCTAGCACCTTTGCCGCTGTCCTAACCCCTCCAAAGTGTCCACCATACGCCGATGCGTGACAAGCCTGCAAAACAGAAAACTGCTCTATCTCGGGGACGCATCTCTGGATCATATTATCAAGGCATATTCTAAACAGATAAGGTTCATCCCAGTAATACTGGCGGCTTTCACGAAAAAATCTTTTCCTTTGGACCGATGAAAGGTCGTGAGGAACTATACCACTGGCTAGGTAATTAGCAAAGTCTGCATACCATGGCGCTTCCTGATGAGTGGTGGCGAGCAGCTGCTCGTCTGGAAAAGTTTCCAGTATTTCCTCAACCTCAACTACATTTTCAGCTCCCTCAAGTCGTGATAGATGATCAACGACTTGATTCTCAGTGCCCTTACGGTCATGAATCTCAAGATCGAACTCTTGCAATAGCAACACCCAACGAATCAGGCGTGGCTTAGATTCTTTCTTTTCTATTAAGTACCTGAGTGCTGCATGGTCAGTATATACAATTTCCTTGGACCCTATTAGGTAGGATCAGAACTTGTCAAATGTGAACACTACAGCCAACATCTCCTTTTCAGTCACAGTGTAGTTCAACTGGGCTCCACTCAGCGTTCTACTAGCATAGTAGATTGGGTGCATCAGTTTGTCTTTCCGCTGGCCCAGCACTGCTCCCACTGCATAGTCACTGGCATCACACATTAGTTCGAACGGTTGCTCCTAGTTGGGGGCAACAATGATGGGTGTTGTGACCAGTCTCTTTTTCAACTCCTCAAATGCTACCCTACAATCATCAGAAAACAAAAACAGGTGATCTTTTTCTAACAACTTACAGAGGGGGTTGGCGATTTTGGAGAAGTCTTTTATGAACCTCCGGTAAAAATTGGCATGTCCAAGGAAACTTCTGATGGTTTTGACTGAAGTTGGTGGAGGAAGCTTTGTTATTACATCAACTTTCGCGCGATCCACCTCTATTCCCTTGCTTGACACCCGGTGCCCCAAGACTATGCCTTCTTGTACCATGAAATGTCACTTCTCCCAGTTCAGAACCAAGTTAGTCTCGATGCACCGCTTAAGCACACGCGTCATATTTATCAGGTACTCATCAAATGAATTCCCCACCACTGAGAAGTCATCCATGAACACCTCCATTATGTCCTCAACCATGTCAGTGAATATGGCCATTATGCACCGTTGGAATGTGGTAGGTGTATTGCGTAGGCCAAAGGGCATCCGTCTAAAGGCATAAATACCATACGGGCATGTGAAGGAGGTCTTCTCTCTATCCTCCGGTGCAATGGAGATCTGATTGTACCCTGAGTACCCATCCAGAAAACAGAAGTGTGGCCTCCCTGCCAATCTGTCCAACATCTGATCAATGAAGGGAAGTGGGAAGTGGTCTTTCCGGGTGGCTAGATTCAACTTTCGATAGTCCATACAAATTCTCCAGCCTGTGACGGTTCTTGTTGAGATCAATTCATTGTTGTCATTTGTCACAACCGTCATGCCACCCTTTTTAGGAACACATTGCACTGGGCTCACCCAGCTGCTGTTAGAGATTGGGAAAATAATTCCCGCATCCAACCACTTTATCACCTCCTTCTTCACCACTTCCTTCATGTTGGGGTTCAGCCTCCTCTGATATTCCCTGGAAGGTTTGTGCCCCTCTTCCAGCAGAATCTTGTGCATGCAGTAGGCGGGGTTGATCCCCCTGATGTCTTCCATGGTCCACCCTATGGTAATTTTGCACTCCTTTAGTACCTGTAAAAGTTTCTGAACCTGCACATCTAACAAACTAGATGAGATAATAACAGGTAATGTGGAGTCAGGTCCCAGAAATTCATATCTGAGGTGGGCTGGCAATGGCTTTAACTCCAGCTTTGGTGGTTCTTCAATGGATGGCTTAGCTGGAGGAGTTTCTCTCTTTTCTAAGTGCAAGGGCTCAAACTCTAGATTTCTCTCCCAGAACCCTCGACCTTCCAATACCAACACCCATTCCGCCAAATCCTCACCATTCACTTCATCTAAGTTCATCAAACATGCAGCAAGGGGGTCCTCAATTGTCAACACCCCATCATCAGACTCTACAATTACATCCACGACATCAATAAGAGAGCAATTGGCGAACTCGCTTGGTCGCCTCATAGACTTCTGCACATTGAACGTTATTTCCTCATCATTAAGTCTCATTTTGAGCTCCCCAGTCTCACAGTCAATCAGAGCTCTCCCTGTGGCCAAGAATGGTCTTCCTAAGATTATAGGAATCTCTTCATCCACTTTGCAATCCAAGATCACAAAATCTGCAGGGAACACAAATTTCCCCACCTGAATAAGCACATCATCAAGGATACCGAATGGACGCTTCACAGTCCTGTCGGCCAGCTGCAGCAACATGGAGGTGGGTCTAGCTCTCCCAATACCCAACCTCTTATAGATAGCCAGGGGTATAAGATTAATGCTGGCTCCTAAATCACAGAGCGCCTTAGCAAAGGCGAAATTCCCAATAGTGCATGGAATTGTAAAGCTACCTGGATCAGACAGCTTTTCAGCAATAGGTCTTGTCACCACTGCACTACAGGTCTGAGTAAGTGTAACCGTAGCCAAGTCTTGAAAATAAAATTTTCGGGAAATCAAGTCCTTCATCATTTTTGCGTACCTAGGCATCTCCTTTAAAGCTTCAATCAGTGGAATATTTACCTGGATTTGTTTGAGCATTTCAAAGAACTTTTTATACTGCTCCTCCTTTTGATGCTTGGCCAACCTCTATGGAAAGGGTGCATGAGGTCTCTTCTTCCCAATCACTTGGGACTTCTCTTTATCAGATTCTATTTCAACTACTGGCTCAGCTACTTTCTCGGTCTCCTGCTGAATGTTCTTTTCTTCCTGAGCAGGTTGGACTGTCACTTCTGTCAGTATCGTAGACTCATCCATCTCAATGGGCACTAGAATGAATGTCTCAGCCTGTATATTTTCTCGATCTCTCTCTTGTTCTACATCTAGATCCCTGCCATTATGGAGACTCACCGTTATCAGCTGCTTTGGGCCCTGATCTTTTGGATTAATTTGGGTGTCTGCAGGTAGTGTCCCCTGAGGATGATTGTTTAGAGACATTGAAATTTGGCCCAATTGCACTTCAATATTTTTGATTGATGCGTCATGTGCATCTACTCTTTCATTTATTTTTGCATTGGACCTAATAACCTGCTGCATCATTGCTTCAAGTCTCATGAACCCATCTTCTTGCCTTCCACCATGCTGTTGCTGAGGTGGGGGATACCCTTGCTGCTGATTGTTGTACCCCTGTGGCCTTGGATAAGGTGCCATATTGTTGGGAGGTCTCATACCTCCCATGTTTGCAACGTTGTACTGTGGCTGAGGTGGTCTGTATGGCTGCTGAGTTTGCTGACCCCAGTTCTGATTGCCCTGTCTCTGGCCTCTATAGTTTGACACATAGTTCATGTCTTCAGGGTGCTCCTGATGATGATCATGTTCTGCATTCCAAGGATTACCAACTGGCTAACTAATGCAAGATGTGCACAAGCCCCCATTGGTAGTATCTACAATGTGCACTTGCTGTTTCTGCCCTGATTCCTCCACCTTTTTGGTGAGTATGCTCATCTGTGTCAAAAGGGTCGCCACATTTTCAGCCATGGAATTTGATGGGTCAAAAGGCACTGAGTGTACCACTGGAGTGATAGGTGCATTCCTCGTCGCCCACCCCGAATTCTGAGCCATTTTGTCAAGCAGACTCTGACCTTCTCTCCAAGTTTTGCTCAAAAATGCCCCACCATCTGGGGCATCTACAATGTTCTTCATGCTATCTGATAGTCCCATGTAAAACCGTTGTCCCAACATCTGATCTGGAATACCATGGTGTGGACATATAACCAACATTCCTTTAAACCGGCTCCATGTCTCATGCAGTGTCTCCATTGGTTTCTGTTTAAAGCTCACGATCTCATCAATTTGTTGAGCTGTTTTGTTGGGCGGGTGGAACTTGATGTGAAATTGCTTGACTAACTCATCCCAAGTTTCTATAGAGTTTATGGGGAGTGAGTTTAGCCAGACCTGAGCAGCTCCTGTCACCGAGAATGGAAATAATAACAGCCTGATTGCTTCCGGAGTTACGTTGGGTTGCCTTTGAGTTTTGCAAATTGACAGGAAGTTCTTCAAGTGCTGCTGAGGATCTTCGCCTGGTGTCCCAGAAAATAGTCCCTTGTTTTGCAGCAAGTGCAGCATGTTGTTCGTGATCTGGAACGATTCAGCTTGTATTGCGGGCACAACAATGGCAGTGGCCAGATTGTCAGTTGTGGGTTGTGCCCAGTCATATAGTGCAGCCTCAGGCACAGGAGGTGCCATATCTCTGACGTTTCCGTTGACGTTGTCTACGTCACCCATGTCAATTTCGAGTTTGTGTGTTTGATGAGATTGTTGAAGTCTTTTGTTGGCACGGTTCAATATCAAGAATATTTTCTCGGGGTCTGAGAGTCCTTCAAGTAATTCTCCAGTCCTCGTAGAGTTTCTAGGCATACACCTGTGCAACCACGTCAACAACCGTCAAAATTTTCAATCAAAACTTGGTGTAGAGAAAACTGACTACACTAAGAATTTTTGTATTTCTATCTATGGTAATTAATAATTCCGTTAACTCCCCGGCAACGACGCCAAAATTTGATCACGCCCAACGATGCCTTATAAAAAGGACCCTGCGGACGTTGCAAATATAACCTGAGTATTCTGCCCAGAGTCGAATCCACAGAGAGTTAACCTATCAACCACTATCTTTAGACCCACTAAACTCTTAAGAACCAATTTCCCCAAACGTTTGAATCGCAGTTGATGATGTCTTTAATAACTAAAATTGCAAGTAAATAAACAGCTGTAAACTAATGATGCTAAGGTTGTAAACAATAATGAGAAAACGCTAAGGTAATGACTTCCCCTATTGATGGAATCCCTTCTGTTTATGCTTCATACAAATTGACCAACACCTCTCTATCAACCATGAACGCTCATATTACCGTAAATCTCTCCCGAGTAATCACAGTAATATACTCAATGCACTCTCCCGAGGTACACTAGCTAGCTCTAATTAACACGGTTCACTTTAGATTGCACTCAAGGCTTCGTTATCCCTAATCCCGCCTTTAAACCCGCAATTATAGATCCCTCTTATACTTTGGGAGTGGTGTTGTTCAACAATAACCTAAATATGCACTCTCTCCCGAGTTATGCACACTAAATAGGCACAGCTAATTGAGGATCCTGTCAATTAACTACAACATACACAAAGTTGAACAAATAAAGATTGAGACTAGCAATTTGTATTCACATAAACAAGAAGTTCATCCCCCAATAGGTTCCATCAAAACCTTAGACAAAGGATTTAGCTACTCATAACTATGGGTAAACAAACTAAAACAATATTCATCATAAAACTTGCAAGAAAAATAAGAAAAGAAGAAAGATGTTTTGGGTGATCTCTCACAATTGTTCTTCTTGCCAAAAATACTCTCTAAAACAATACATGCCTCTCTTGGGCGAAGTCTAGTGTTTAAAATAGGGTTTTGGGCTAAAAATCCCGTGTTTTGCACTTTCGTCCCTGAAGTTCTCCGCCTCCGCCGCGGTTCTGCCGCGGTCAAACCGCGGCCAAACTTGCTCTCTGATTCTCACTTTGTCTGCAGCTCTCTTCTACCGCGGTTCTGCCGCGGTCGCGGTGGAACCGCGGCAGTACTCTTTCAGTTCTGACTTGAGCTGTTTCGCGTGGTTTACTTGACGGAATTTTACGATCAGCCTCTTTTTCTCCATATTTGATCCCAAAAGTACTCCATTGCCTTCTCTGATCATATATAACCTTCAAAGCATGAAAAACACTAATAAGAGCATTTTGTTATCACTTTTATCATCCAAACTATACAAGAAGGTGGTTATTTAGGGCCTGATTATAGTTAAATTCACCTATTATCAATACACATTTATCACAATCATTAATTTTAAAATCACTTGACAATATTGTGTGGTCAAATTTCGCATGCTATGGTTTGTGTGCTTGTTTTAGTCCATAAAACGACTTAACAAGTCTATATTCCTTCTCTCTTTTTTTGCTTGAAACCACAAGCCCTTCAGGTTGTTCCACAAATATTTCTTCCTCCAAATCTCAATTTAATAAGGTCGTCTTAGCGTCCATTTGATAGATTTCAATACGATACATTGCAGCTAAAGCTACTAACATCCGAATGGATGTAATTCTTATAACTAGAGAGTATGTATCAAAATAGTCAAGGATTTCTTGTTGTCTATAACCTTTGATAACAAGTATTGCCTTATATTTGTCAATAGTTTCATCATCTTTTATTTTCATCTCAAAAATCCATTTACAATCCAACTATTCTCGGGAGGATATCGACCAATTCTCATGTATGGTTGTTCAGTATGAATTCTATTTGATTATTGACTGCCTCTTTCCAAAATAGTGATTTCGGAAAATGCACAGTTTCTTTAAATGTTCGAGGCTTATTTTCCAATAAGAAAGTCACAAAATCTGGTCCAAACAAAGTAGACGTTTTTTATCGTTTACTACATCTTAGATCTTCCTCATTAGATGTACCTTCTTTTGTTCCTTCCCGAGATCGTTTAGATCTTTCGCCAATCGATTCAAATTCTCTTTTATACAAATATATAATTTTTAAAAAAATTAACATTATAAGATTCTATCATTGTATTATTATGAATGTCAGGATTTTTTATTTATGAACCAGAGATCGATATGCTTTATTAATGATCGCATATCATATGAAAATACATTCAATAACTTTCGGTCCTATCTTTACCCTTTTGGGTTTAGGAACTTGCATTTTTGTCAAACACCCCCACATTTTGAAAATAATTCAAGTCGGGTTTCCGTCCTTTTTATTTTTTATATGAAATAGATTGTGTTTTTCTATGAGGACTTGGTTAAGTATTCGGTTAGCTGTAAGAATAGCTTCCCGCCACAAGTTTTATGGCAAACCATAACTTATTAGCAAAGCATTCATCATCTTTTATAATGATTGATTCTTTTTTTTTTCATGCAATCCCATTGGATCGGGAGTGTAAGGGGCCATTATTTGATGAATAATCCCATATTCTAAATATATTTCTTCAAAAGGAGATTCATATTCACCACCTTATCACTTCTTATCGTTTTCATTTTCTTGTTAAGTTGCATTTCAACTTCGTTTTTGTATTGCTTGAATGCATCTATTGCTTTATCTTTACCACTAAATAAGTAAACATAGCAATATTGAGTACTTTCGTCAATAAAAGTATGAAATACTTCTCTCCGCCATTAGATAATATTTACTTCATCTTGCAAATATCCGTGTTAAATAAATCTAAAAGATTTGAATTCCTTTCAACTAACTTATAAGAATGTTTAACATATTTAGATTCCACATATATTTGACATTTTAATTTGTCGCATTCAAACTTAAGCAATACTTCCAAATTCATTATTTTGCGCAAAGTTTTATGATTGACATGTCCTAAACGTATATGCCATAAATAATTTGACTCAAGTAAGTAAGAAGAAGTTGAAATTTTATTATTATCAATGACCATTACATTCAGTTTGAAAAGACCCTTAGTAAGGTAACTTTTTCCTACAAATATCTCATCTTTATGTATAATGACTTTATCAGATACAAAAATACACTTAAACTCATTCTTAATGAGAAGTGCAGTAGAAATAAAAGTCTTCCTTATTTCAGAAACATGAAGAACGGTGTTTAGGGTCACCACCTTGCTAGAAGTCATATTCAAAAATATCTTTCTACATCCTTCAATCTTGGCCGTTGCAGAATTTCGGGAGAAATTTAAAAATAGCCAGATTTACAAGTGGTCATTCAAAAATAGCTAGAGTTCCAAAAGTAATCGAAATTTAGGAACTTTTTATGTAAAGATAAATTTGAACGAAAACACTATTCAAAATCTGAAAAAGTACTCCAGCATAATATATTGGAGTTCCAGTATAATTTTCCGGTCCAGCATAACATACTGGACTTTGGAGCACCGGTGCTCCAATCTCCAGTATATTATACTAGAGCCAGCAAAGTATACCGGTCCAGCATAATATGCTGGACGTTCATACACAGGTGCACCGAACTCCAGTATATTATGCTGGACCGGTCTCTGTTGCAGCAAAATAATGGCTATTTTTCAACGACTTGGCAAACACTAGCTATTTTTGGATGACCAATCCGAAACTGGCTAGACCGTGCTATTTTAACCAGAATTTCCCATAGAAACCGTCTCTTCGGGTTCAACGGGAGTATATGCAGCAAACGCTTCTCTAACAACACAAACATGGCTAATGGCTTCAGAATCAATCCACAATTCCTTGAAATTTCCTACCAAGTTGCATTCAGAAAGCATAGCACACAAGTCATCAACATCTTCGTTCTTTTCAACCATATTCACTTGACCCTTTTTCTTGTCTTTTTTTGGAGCACGGCAATCTGCAGACTTGTGTCCAGCTTTTCCACAGTTGTAGCAATTTCTTTTAAACCTTTTCTTGCTTGGGTTACTCTTTGGTCCAGAAGGTTTCTTTTTCTTTTTATTATTTTGTGGAGCATCCTCCGCAATATTTTCTTTTATTAGTATTGAGTTTCCACGAACCTTCTTTTCAGCATTGTTGTTGTCCTCTTCGATCCTTAACCGAACAATGAGATCTTCGAGCGACATCTCCTTGCGTTTGTGTTTTAAGTAATTTTTAATGTGCTTCTATAAAGGAGACGACTTCTCAATAATGCAGTAACTTGGTATGCTTCATTGATGACCAAACCTTCACTGAAAAATATATTAGTCCAGCGTAATGTTTTCCCGGACCACTTCCCAAAATCCTGACAGCGTAATTCAAAATTTTGGCTAGAGGCTACTTTCCTAAGATTTTCATAACGGAGTCAAAATTTAAATAACGGGATCCTAAAAAACTCGAGCGTAACTTTCAGTTCCTTTTTTCATGTACATGTAACTTTTCTTTTCCTTTACTAACAGTTATTGTTCGCATCTTAAAGTTGCATTCCATTTCATAACAGTTTGTAATAGTATTATTTTCTTGTGTTTTTATGCTTTCTATGGCTCTATGAGACATCAAAATTTAGTTTATTCTATGTGTAGGGGCGAGACACTGTCAAAACGCCTTGAGACTCATGCATGGGGCTTATTTTTGTGAGGCTTACGCCTCAAACGCTCAACTGTTCGCTATAAGCACGCCTAATGTCCAATGCTCGGGGCTTGCCCAACAATTATTACTTAATTCATGTGTCAAAATTTCCTAATTAGCACTATTGACTCACGAAATTGTTTAACAAATGAATGATTAAAGTTTTATTCATCTATAGGAATATGAAGATTGAGAGTAACTCAAATAACAGAGTCATAATATTGCGTATTTACTAATTGAGAATAACGTGAAGGCGAATATAATTTGAACATACCTCTAAAATAGATAGCCAAAATTCACATCTTCACTTGCTATTGGCCTTCATATCTCAGTTCTGTCTCTCAAAATTATCAAACTTTCAATATTTTGCCATTTGAAAGTACTTTTGTGTTTGCTCATGAAGGAGCAACATTTTAAATTACAACACTGTCAGAGTTTATTAATTATTTACTTTTAGGAAAGTAAAATGTTTAGTATAATAATATTTATTAACAAAATTATGATTTTCTTATTATTTGAAAGTTAAGACGTTATAATTGACTAGTATTTCGTTGTCACATTAATATTATTGATTGTTTATGCCGGTAAAACATGTTAGGTATTTTATTTTCTATGAGCTTTTTTAATCACTTGTAATTTTTTTAAACTTTTAATGTACTTCCTATATATTTTAATGTAATTATGTAATTTTATTAATTTATAAATTAAAAAATTTAAAAATCCAAGCCCCATGCCTCGCCTCATCCTCATGCCCCACATTTTAAAACCTAACAATAGTTTAATGTACTGTCCGTTGAATCCAATAGAGCTACTTAAAAAGTATTACATAATTACACCAATATAAAGTTTTTTTACTCCCAAAATTTTCCCACTGCAATTTGGTTGCTCTTTCATTTAATCAGCCTAACATTAAAAGCATGAATAAAAACTAGAGGTACAATGCGTGCACAACATCAATAATGTTAAAATGTCATCTTAGGCTACATACTTAGAAGACTAAAATACATTTTTTATCACATTATACTAATCAGTCATTCCTATTAAAACAGGTTAAAAAGCAAACTGAAAGAAGATGTGCTCAATAAGGAACAATAATAGATTCTATGAGCTCTTGGAGTGGAGCCAGCTCCTTTTTGTCAATCAGTCCGAACTCCTGCAGAATAAACATCAATTATATATAAGCATTAACATAATCAATCTCTAAGATAAGGAATTATAAGAAGCCTAAAGAACAAATTTTGCTGCATACTGAAGTTCTTGACATAATCAATGTTTTCATAGCAACTCAATCATTTCCTTAGCAAATAAAAGAAACAGCAGTAATTTCATTGCCCCATTTTGGCTAACTTGGTGATCTTTGTTTCCAATATACTCCATTATTCTCCATTGTGTATTAGTTCATTCAAATTAATCACTTAGAATATCTCTTCTATTTTTTACTTTTTGGTGGTATGGTTTAATTATTTGCATATCCTATGTTACTCCCTGGGTCCAGATATGCGAGTAATAGCATATAATTGCAAATTAAGAAACAGGCATGAAATTGCGGAGTCTCTCCTCTCTTCATTGCATCAGATAGATTTCGATAAAGGTTGGGAGGAATTAGCAATTTGGGAGTTATTGGTATTCATTTAGAAGGGAGTGAGCATAAGTTGGAAGATGGGAAGGAGGTTGTCAAGAGGAAGTGAAATAGGCAGGGAACTTCAGAAAAAACAGCAGTCGATTATGCAAATCCTGATACTATAAAATGGTTATTATACTCCTCCAACCAAAGAAAAGATGGTAAACTAATTTAACACGGATAAAAGCCAGATAGAGGCTAGAGCAGCAATCGACAAAATCCAATATTAGATATTTAAGGAGTAAATAATTCGCTAAATGATCCATCATTAGGCTTAGAGGGAGAGCGAGAGGGTTTTGCTTTTCAGTTGCTGAATGGGAACTTCAGTTTAGAAATGCATTATCCGATTGAGATTTTAGTCCTTTTACAAAAAGCAGATATTCCATGAGATGTCTAAGAAGTACATCTCAAATCTCAGTTGAGTCAAAATTAGGTTGACATCGGATTACAGAAACTTCAAATAGAAGGTAAGCAGAGAGAATGTGCCTGTGTGTGTCATTCAAAGAAGACCAAAATAGAGAGGGGGGAAAAAGAGAGCTAAGACTCTGGAAACTGAATATTTGAGAAACTGAAACTACTGGAGGAAAAAAGGTAATATGACTAAAATTAGGAAGACCTATGCAATGACCATGTCTAAAGCGTCGGAAGAAAGAAAACTAGTAACATGCACAAACAAGAAAAAAAATGTATTCAAGTTCTACAATTTAATAACTCACATGGGTGAAGAGTATGAAATGCTTGAAACACGTATTCAAATGGGCTTCCTCCTTAAGGCTCACTATCTTCTGAAAATGAGAGTGATAAATATGTGCATATACACGAAAGAGGCGTTTGAATATTGTCTTGACAACATCCTTGAAGTTCGGAGGAAAAGGTGCACCTACAAAAAAATAGCCCTGTCAACAATGAGAAAGGTAACATAGTATTGTCTGAATTAAGAAAGCAATTGATATCAGTTAGCTAGGAATCCCCACCCCACGCCAAGCCACCTACTCTTGCACATTCGGCCTTCAACCCTCTTGGCTCACAAGAGGAAAGTTTTCAGTTCGCTCAAGATTGCTTCCTCCCTCCATTTTATGGAGATAAGAAGCTAACATGACTTGCATATTAGCAGTAGTTGTAGAATAGTTCTAGGGAACATAATACAATGTCAAACAAAATCTTAAAAAGAAATAGGAAATTTCAAGCTTGAGATCATAAGCAGAATTCTTAGAACAGTGAAGAGTGCGAAGCAATTTAGACGTTCCAAAATAAAAGTCGATCATATAAGTTGGGATAGAGGAGTATTGTTTACATCTCCAAAATGACAGGAAATGCTAGTCAGGAAGCTGTAATAAGCACTTACCAAGCCTTTGGGGAAATATAGATTCATCATCCAATTGAGTTTCAATCCAATCCATCAAATATTCAACATATTTTGGGGCTGAAACTTCAATAGGCTTCTTAATCTGTACACCATCAGCCCACCTATACTCATACCTAAACACATTAAACAATCACTTATTTATTCCTCTTATTAGTTCCATGGTAAACTCTGCTCCATTGTAACATTCAAGACATTTCCTGGAACTGCAAATACCAAGCAGACAAAGACCGATATAATTCTAATCCTTTGAGATAAGCTCAGGGAATATAAAGAAGAAACTCAATAAATGGCAATTAATGAATTGATATCATGAACTCTTAATATTCTTCGTTAGGGGAGTCTTTTCTTGATTATATTTTTCCCATCGTCGAAACAGTATGAAAGAATCAACTCCCCTTAACCAGGGATAATTGCAGCGACTCTTTTATCCCCAAGGAAAGACTAAATTGCATCTCAAATAATGTGTATAATGTAAGTAAGCTGGAAGCAGCTTATTTATGAAACATACTTGGGGCCTGCAGTCATTGTAGGGCAGTTTTCTGGCGTACAGAACTCAGTGAGGGTGCCATAAAGAAGATTCACCTGGTTGAAGAAATCAACAGCTGGATATTGAAAAGTAAACAACCACCATTTAATTAAATTTGATCAGCTTACAGCAACAAGTAAGCAAACAGGATGTAATATATGCAGCATTCCATTCTCAGCATTCACATGTAAAGCGGCATTATAGCTGCTGTGCAGATTCTATCCGCAATGTGAGAATATAGTACATTCTACCAGACTTTTGACTTGATTTGATGTCCTCACATTTAATGTTTTGGCGAATGTGAACTTCTATCAGTATGAAAGTAAGTTACATGTCACCTCTTTCGGATTTATATACTGAAAAGGTATTATAATATATTGAGAAAAAGAATATAATTTCCAAAAATTGGATATGTTTTTGGGACAACCCAAAGAAATAGAGAAGATCAATTAATTTGGGGAAGATTGAAGTGTCTGTTCTTTTCCTTTCCAATAGCCAAAAGAAGAAGGGGGGGGGGGGACAGAATGAAGTCTGGTTCCAGAAGTCAAGATTTTGGAGATTAAAAGTCGCGAGATTCTTACTCTGCACTTCAATTAAACTAGTGAGTACAGCAATCACATGTTCCAGTTATCACAAACAGCAGAAGTATAGGTAATGCTAATGTTCCAGTGGACGTCCGTCATTATGTATGAGAAGACAGGAGGAAAGAGAGAAAGAACATACTGTTGACAGCTAGCCATTCATTAATATCTTCCCCTGGAGGAAGCCTTACAGCTTCTCTCAAGTTTCCGCTGCCTAATGTGGCATCAATGTGCTTTCTTAACTGTGCCCCCTGCAACAGAGAAAATGGTGGGCTAAGCAAGAAAGATGACCCATTCAAGGGTAAAAAATATAGATCAATTTCAAATCAAAATAAAGATACATTGGAAGAATGATAAACTAGCAAGACGACTAAAAGAAAAAGGAACAACTTCATGCCCAAGGATCTAAACTAAGCACGAGATACTTTAATTCGTAGAACTAGCCTACTATATAAAATTTAACAAGCCAAAATTTGAAGTTGAATGAAATTTAACAAGCCATAATTTGAAACTGAATGAGCCTCCAAGAGTGCCAAACAAGTTTTATGCCAAATCATTTGAATCATTAATTCGTTCTCATCCGGATATTTTTTTTGCGTGATAGTACTTGAAAGTGGAAAGAAGCGAACTTAAGTACAGTCTTGCTGAACACATTATAGAATGCATGACAAGGGAAGGATAGTCTAGTGAAAAAGAGTCTCCATCTCCGACAATGAGTTTGGGGATCAGTCACTAAAGGTGCGAATGTGAAAAGTCTCCAATGACCCTGGGGTTTAGGGGTTGGGGTTTACCATGTTCAACAAGATAATAATTACAAGCATACAATATGCAACTAAATACATAGTTTTTTCATTAAAATTCAACTAGTGACGAGCTTGTAATTAGCACGAGAAAAATAGAAATCTAAGAGCGTTCGGATTATAAAAATGTAGGATCCCTTTAAACTTGAAGATGTCTTTTGTTTGACAAGTTTTGGGAATTGGTGGTATCAACATCAGCATGGTGCAGCCAAACACTTAACATATTACCAAAAAGAACAAGAAGAAAACAACAGAATTTCTTCTTTAAACTAGGAATGAGCATAACCTTACTCCCTGAGGGTGCACTCTTTTTGGGCCGGAATGTTCTCTGGTTCCTATAAACCAATAGCAAACAAGGCGTTAGATGAATAAGGCTATATACCCATGCCGCCGAAAGGGATAGCAAAGTTTGAATGACAAGAAACACAACGTAAAATAAGCAATAACCTACAAGAAGGTCAAACGGACTAGTAAATATGAGAAATAATGTGGTACTCACCCGTCAAAAGCTATAATTTATATTTGAGACATGAATAACAGTTATCTTCATCGAGTTGAAGCCTTAAGAAACAAGAACTTGATAAGTAACGTGTTATCGTTTTTTATTTACCCAGTCACTACAACTTTGAGTAGTTGTCTGTTAAAGATAAAACCAGGAGGAGCACAGAGAAAGAGAAGAATCTCTCCATTTTTTCTACGGCATGTGAAATTCTCTATGGTTAAAAAAGGGAGATAATTTCTAAAAGTAAAGGCAGAGTTCCTTCTTTATACACAGCAGAACGTCCAATCCCCTGAATCATCTTTTTAAATAAAAACTATATTGATCCATCTATAAACAATGATGGAGCCACAACCAATGAAGTGGGTTCAACTGAATCCCCTTTGTTGAAAAATCATACAGTGTAAACTTTTGAATCCCCAGAAAATTTTCATTGTAGCAGTAAAGGTAGTTCCGAATTTGCTTTATGTCACAGGTTCAATTTTCTTGACTCCCCTTATTGAAATTTCTGGGTTAGCCACTTTAAGTAAACAACCTTTGTAATAGGCAAGTTCATCTCCAATTAAAAAGGGTACGTGACTACCAATAATATTTGATATTGAAATACTAATAACTAAACACCCTGGATTTCCAACCAAAGCAAGTGAGTGATGGACCTAGTTTGTAAGCTATCACATGAAACCAATAGCTTTTGCTCAAACACTGTATATGTATTAAAATCCACTAACTATCCATTAATATTTGAAGGTGAACTCAGTTATCACTGTATATATTAACTTGATATCTCCGTAGGAACTCATAAACGACAAATTCTGAATCCGCCTCTTAAGCAAGTGAAACTTAAAGCATAATAATGTTAAGTATTATCAATTAGCCAGATAGAAAGGAGGAAGCCTAAGAACTTTAGCTCCTAACAAATTACAATCTTCTGAAAAGCACAAACAGTTTACACAAAAATAGCCGAATAAATTAAGAATCTTTTAATCCTCAGCATTCAAAGAATAAATAAACAGAAAAAAAACAGCTTAAAACGCTAAAAGTCTAAAACCAATAAATCATCATTCGGCAAATATGAACAATAACCAACCTGACAAAAAAAAACTCCAGATCAATAAATTCGTTGAAAATTGATCAGAGATCATGAAAGCATATAACTCAGCAGTCAGCATCAATTCAGAAAAAAAACAACTCACAATCATATCAAAAGAGATGATTAAATTTACCTTCCAAGGCCAAAAAGACTCATTGTCTTTAGATATATGGAAAATTTTGAAGAAAAAAAAAACGATTCTTTGTTGGCTTTTTACGCGAAGAGAAGGAAAAAGGGTGGCAAGGGGAGAGATTGGGAGAAAGATCGGGCAGCGGAGAAGAAAGCTGCCCAGATTGGAGGGGCTTTTATTTATTCGCGGGCGGGCAGTTTAGTTTCTTATTTGTTTTTTTAAAAGTAATTAGTGGTAGCATCGAAAAAAGCTGGCGCGCACTGAAATTTCACCCAATGAAAGGAAAAGAAAAAAGAAAAATTGCAGAAAGTGATTGGATTTTCTCCGGAGCTAAAGTGACGTATAGCTGACCGCATATATGCATGTCTAGCTGACACGTGGTTTTTTGCAACCGATCAATTCAGCACTCTTATTTCTAGGAGGAACTAGGAAAAGAAAGGGGGACTAGGGCTGTTTATCGGGCGGATTGGACAATTATTTACTCTTAATGGTTCGGCTTATCGGTTATCGGCTGTTAAATGTGTTAATTCATTAGTCACCGGATAAAATATCGGGCGGATTGGTATCGGTTTAGCTATTATCGAGCGGTTTATCGGCCTAGCTGAATCTGTATTACAGTGGACTATTTTGGTCCTTCATGTTACACTGTTACATGTAAATACCAGTAAAAAGCCAGTTTACTTTGCATGTACTCCCATCATTTTTCACTGTTACCTTCAATGGTCGTAAAACACAAGCCACTGCTTGTTACTATCTTCAATACATTCTTCAGCTAACATAATAGTTAACACCTCCTACCATGACAATTACATCTGTCAAAATGAGTCCAGAATACAACTAGAGATAAAATGGAAATTTAGACGTAAAATCTAGAACAATTGAAGACGTCCAAAATCCAATTGTTGCAGTTTACAATACTTCAATTTCTGCAGCTTCAAAGTTCAAACAACTTGCAAAGATGAGAGGAGGAATGAGTTGAGGAGCAGCAGATTCAGTCATCGAATATTCTACCTTTACCTTTACCTGATGCAACAACAGATTTAGACATTTTTAATGATGTTTGGTTTGATATCCTTTCATCAATAGCTTTAGAACAAGTACCACCATTTTGGGAGGAAGTTATTTTGTCCTTCCTACCGTTGTGTCTATATCAACAGCCTGCCCAAGAATCTCATTTTCATAGGCAAACTGGTTGTGAGTCCAATCATCGAATATTCTACCTTCACATAAAAATCTGCATTTTTGACAATTTATCTCATTTTACTCTTGCAACTTAGGCAGTACCAATCATGTCAGACGAGGTTTCCAAGTCAATAATTCATTGATAGGAAAAAAAATTAATTCAATGCGGAAAAGAAAGTTGTTCAGTTGCACAAAAGAGATAGATAAGCTCATGCCAAGCTTATGTTTTTGACCAACAGAAGGAACAACAATAGACAACAAGCACTAACACACATGAGTCATGCAATAAATATATTAATAGATTTATTAACACTGTATTATAATTCGAATTCTTACTAGATATATTAATACTACACGTCAATTATAGAAGGGTCTTTTCCATCGCTAGATAAATCTGAAGAAAAAAATTAAAATAATGAGTTGTGAGATAAATATAAGCATATCCACAACACTTATATACAAAAAAATAGAGTAACAATATTATTACCTTGTTCAAGATGCTCGATTTTATCAAGATCTTCCTCAACACTAATAGGTTATTTTAATTTTTTATTTCGAAGCCAATCTTTAAGACACACTAGAGCTTGCACCAATTTAGGAGTTAATGAACTCCTAAATGAATCAAGAAGACGTCCTCCCGTACTAAACGTACATTCGGATGCCACATATGAAACCGGAACAACTAATACAACACGAGCCATCTCCGCAAGAACAGGAAATCTAGCTGAGTTCAATTTCCACCAGAGAAGAACATCAAATTCTTTAGTGTCATCCTCAGTTTCTTCACCAAAATATTTATCTAACTTTATTCTAGTATCCAAACCTCCACTCCCGGTTTATATTTTTTTATATCTTGCATGAGTGAATCTAAAAGTCTTGTATTTTGGGTGCTTACTTGACTGCCAGAAAGCCCGGAAGCAGAAGTGTCCAATGAAGAACAATCTGAAGATAAAGCAAGCACGACACCTTTTGAGCTGGACTTTACATACTCACTAAATAATGAAGTCATGTACTTCTTCACTTCTGCTTGTATAGTTGCCCCCATATCTTTACCAAACATCTTTACAAGTGCATAGCCAACTGATTCGAGCTTGTAACGTGGATCCAAAATACATGAAATAAAAATTATCTTGTTCATTTTCCCTGGATCACCCCAATACTTATCAAACTTTTCTTTCATCTTCTTTGCCATTTCACTAAAAACTGTATCTTCATTTGCTATCAATTGCTTCAAATAAACAACAACCGCACAAATTTCAAGAAAATAAATATTCGATGTAACATAACGTGATCCAGATATTTCAAAGTAAGAAGATAGAAGATTTCAAGAAACTTTATAATTTTTTTTACATTCTCCCAATCACTATTCAAAAGTTCACCTGTAGGTTTTCCAACTTCAATATAAGAATGCTCAAGATAATATCTCAGGCCAATTTCACTAGAAGCATAATGTAAAAATGCACTTTCAAATTCAACTGCCCTACGCAATATCAAGTCGGTGGAATTCCACCTAGTTGGAATATCCAAGCATAAAGTTTTTTTTACAATTGTGTTGTTCATCATCAAAACATTTTTGAAACCTCTTCAACCTCGCAGGAGATTGCCTAACATATCTCACTGCATGCCTAACACGTTCAATCAACACTGAAGATTCTTTTATACCATCCTGGACCACAAGATTCATGATGTGAGCCATACATCTCACGTGAAGGTGAATACCGTTCATCAAATTATTTCCCATTTCTGTTAATTGCTTAGACAATTCTTTTACTGTCATATCATTTGAGCTTGCATTATCAAATGTGACAGTGACGATCTTATTTATCCCCTACTCACGTAAGCACCTACTAATACCAGTTTCCATATCTTTGCCTTTATGACTAACAATAGGACAAAAATTAATTATTCTTTTATGCATATTCCATTCACTATCAATCCAATGGGCAATGATACACATGTAATTGATTCTTTGTATAAAAGTCCAGGTATCAGTGTAAATACTTACTCTTTGTTTTGTTTCTATAAATGACCTCTTCAACTTTTGCTTTTCTTCATTAAAAATATCAAAACAATCTCTAGTTACAGTACTACGGGAAGTGATACAGAAATAAGGTTGCGCCACTTTCATAAAGTCTCTAAAACCTTCTTTCTCAACAATGCTGAAAGGAAGCTCATCAACTATTACCATTCGACATAACGCCTTCCTACACTCTTCTGATAAAATTTCCAAGTAACAACAACTATGTTACCCTGACTACCCCCCGAAACAGATTGAAAGCCTAAATTTGATTAATTTTTATCAACAATTGTAGGGCATTTAAGACACTTAAACATATGAGAAAGAAGTGTCGATGTACCGTCTTTGGTCTTAAAACAATACTCAATAAAGAAATAGTCACATTTTTCTTTTTTTACTCCCTTCAGAAATAATGAATTTTATAAAATGATCTCACAGAACAAACATTTTTTTCCTTGTTTTGGTTATATTTGACTCTGTTGTTTCAGTTTGACTTATTGCATTTGAATTAGAAGCCCCACTTTTACCCATCACCTTATTATTTTGTATATTTTCAGCCATGCTATGTGTCACCTCAACAAGAAAAGAAAAGGAATGAATACAAATGATAAAGAAACTACAATCTTTTTTGTGACGAAGAAGTATTTTTCATTTAGAACTGAATCGAAATTGAATTAGAAAGTAAATTTATTTCCAGACAAAGTATGACTTGGAAAATGGCATTCTTCTACCACGAAATCCCTCTTTTAATCCCTAGAATAATTTTGACATTTCCCCACATTTTGACATATATTTGGTCTATTTTATCAATAGCATAACTAAAGATTCGACCATCAAGTAAAGATTCGAAAAGAAGAAGAAAGAAACTTACCATCTGCTGCTTTGGCTATGGCCGTAAGCCCGTAATTGGAGTTCTGAGATTAGAGGTGACGTATGGAGGACACGAGGAAATATTTGAGAAGAGAATGTGAGGTGAGAGACATCGGCTGAGTTGTTGTTGTTGTTGTTGTGTTGACTGTAGTATTGCCTCAACCTTTAGACTTCAGAGTGTAGAGAGTCTAAGAGTGAGATTGTGAGAGGCGACGCAAGACGGCGAGAGGGAGAGCGAGACTCGAGAGGGCTAGGTTGTTGTTGCTTATGAGATCTAAGGGAAATTAGGAATTTTAGATGTTAGGGTTTCTAAAATGGAGTAATACTGATCCAGTACTGGAAGTGGAAGTGTGGAAAGGATTTTTATCCGTTAAGAAAATTGAATAATCCTCCCCTAAACTGATAAGTCGTTAATAATAAAATTTCAATATATTCCCCATCCGTTAAACCAATAAGCCATTATGTAACGACCCGACCGGTCATTTTGAGCATTTGCACTTTGTTCGGTAGTTACGAGCATGCGTAGCTCTGTATGATGTATTATGACTTATGGGAATCGTCGGCTTTGGTTTTCAGGTTATTCCTAATCGATTTGGAAGAATTAATTTCCTTGTTGAAGCTTTAAGTTGGAAGAGTTGACCAAGTTTGACTTTTGTGAATTTGACCCCGGAATAGAGTTTTGATAGTTTCGTTAGCCCCGGATGGTGATTTTGGACTCGGGCGTATGCCCGGATTTGTATTTGGATATTTCTAGAAGGATTCGGCACTAATTGGCGAAAGTTAGAAATTTGAAGGTTTGGAAAGTTCATAAGTTTGATCGGGAGTTGACTTTGATGATATCGGGTTCGGATTGTAGTTCTGGGAATTGGAATAGTTTCATTATGTCATTTGGAACTTATGTGAAAAATTTGAGTTCATTCCGCGTTGATTTGATACGTTTCGATGCGAGTTTTGGAAACTGAAAGTTCAAAGATTCATTAAGTTTGATTTGAGGTATGACTCATCGTTTCGATGTTGTTATGTATGATTTGAGGCCTCGAGTAGGTGCGTGTTGTGTTTCGGGACTTGTTGGTATGTTTCGGTGGGGCCCCGGGTGTGTTTCAGATGGGCTACGAGCTATTTCTCTAAGCTTCTGGACTGTTGGTTTTGCTGGTGCGAATGTTTCCCTTCGTGGTTGCAAAGATGTTGATGCGATCACGAAGTGATTCTGGGAAATCATCATTTTTTCTCATTGATAACTAGGGATTCTAGTTCGTTTTACACTCCTTTTTACTTGAGTTTTGATTAAAAATGTATACAAATAATCCCAAAGGCTTACATGTTGTACTTGTTTGCAAGGTCTGGTAAAAAAAGTGACAAGTAGTCAAAACCAGCTCAAAAAGGAGTGAAACATGCACAAGTACCAAGAACAAGTCAAGGCACTGCTACAACATAAAATCAACTGCAACCGCAATAGACCCACTGCTGCCGCAGACCTTTTAGTGCGGTCCGCGGTGGAGGAGTTCATAAAGGTGCACTTTTGGAGCTTCAAGAAGTGCGGTCCGCGGAAGATTTTTCGCGGCCGCAATCAATTTTATGCGGTCCGCGGAGAGGGGATTCAGAGAGTTGGGAGTTTGGGCGATTGAGGCCAGTGCGGTCCGCGGAGCATTTTGTGCGGACCGCAGTGAAGCCACCGCGACCGCGGTGCATTTTATACGGCCTCCGGTGGCCAGATTCAGAGAATGACAATTCAAGACAAAAAGCCTAATTGCGATTCGTGGTGCATTTTATGCGGACCGCAATACCTCCGTCAGGGGTATTTTTGTCCAGAAAATTTGGCATAGTATAAATACTTTCTTTTCACATTTTTAGAGTATCTTTTGTAGTCTGTTAGAGTCCAGAGCACGTGAACGGCGTTTTAGTTCCATTTTGAGTAATTTGTAGCTAGATTAACATTGAATCTTCATTATCTTAGTTTGTAATCAAATCATATGGGTTATTCTTCATCTATTTTTCTGTTTTCTTCTATTATTATGAGTAGCTAGACCCATTAACTATGGTTGTGGCTCAACCCTAGTATGGGTATTGATGGGTCTTTTTTTCTAAGGCTTAGATGTTTATGAGTAGTTGATATTTGGACTGATTTGTATTTTCCATGTTAAATTAGTGGTTGCAAACACTAATTTGTGCCTATTTGACTTGGGTTCTTCTTGAGAAAGAGAGCTTGAGTCTAGAAAAATCAGTCCAACAAGGAATTGGGGTGTAATCAAGAGGTTGATAGCCCCAATTAAAGGGTTAAATCTAGAGATAGTAATACATGGCTTGAGCCTATATTGCTTGCATAATTTAGACACCCAATTGGTCTTGAGAAAGTCAATTAGGGCAAAGTCACTCAAGATACCGAGAGGTATAGAGTGAGTAGTTTCATGCATTAGCTATATCATAATCCCCAACATAACAACTTTGCCTTAGACTTTAGATCCCGTCAAGTATTCACCTAGGAGAAAGTCACTTCCCTAGTGCCTCTTTAATTATTTAGAAAACCTTACAAGCAATCATTCTTAGTTTAATTTAGTATCTCTTTAGTATAAAAGTAGAAGTAACAAACAACAATTATGATTGGAAGTGTAATTAAGAGCATTATGCATTTCTAGCTTAGATAGGAATCCAATTCCCAATTCTAGCTCCCTATGGATTCGATCCCGACCATCTCGGGTAAAAGTTGCTTCGACCGCTCTTGCCACTTTGTAGTGGTGTAGGGTTGGCATCGATCACTTTTTAGCGCCGTTGCCGGGGAGCTAACGGTTTTGGCTATCTATATAAATAGTTTTGTGTATTGTTTTTCTTTCCTTTTGTGCTATTAATTTGTGTGTGTCGCAAACTCAGGTACAAAATGGCGGCAAACATCAACAATGCACCTCTTGGAGATCTTCCGCCGGGAGAGGAGGTAGATGATAATATTGATGATGAGTTTCCGATAGTACCGCAAAGACAAAGGAGAGGCCTCCAGGCCAATGATAATGTTCTAGACCCTCCCCCTCCACCTCCAAGAGTGGCTCCTCGAGTGCTTCCCAACCAAGAATATGCTAGTGCAATTGTCCCACCCCGGATCCGGGCGGGCAATTTTCAAATTACAAATGCGATGTTGAATTTGTTGGAGCAATGAGGGTATTTCACGGGTGCTCCCCATCAGAGTGCTTATAAACATCTCAAGGGTTTCGTGGATACCTGTTGGGGGAGCAAGCAAACCAATGTGTCCGAGGATGCACTTCGGTTGAGATTATTCCCTTTCTCACTTAGAGGGAAGGCTTTGGACTAGCTTGAAAGGCTTCCCAACCATTCTATCACTACTTGGGATGAGTTAGCGGATAAATTCATTGCAAAGTTTTTCTCGTCAGGACATATGACAGCTTTGAGGGATGAGATCTTAGCTTTCAAGCAGGAGCCCAACGATCCATTACATGAGATGTGGGAGAGATACCAAACTATGGTAAAGGAATGTCCTAACAATGATATGACTGAGGCAATGATACAACAGACATTCTACTGGGGCATTAACACAACAAATTAGTACATAGTGAACCAACTTGCCGGGGGTAATTTCATGAAGCTGCCTTATGATGAAGCTTGTGACATTCTTGATGAGATGGCTGACACATCCTTAGCTTGGCAAAGTAGAGCCAATGTGCCACAGGGTGACCCCACAGTCACTCACTTGCACAAAAAGCTCCATGATCATGGGCAGGCAATAGCAGAACTGACAACAAAAACGAACCAGCTAGCAAAGGCACAGCTACAGCAGGTTCAAAATCCACGACAAGTAAATGCTATGGAGGGTGTCAACATGTTAGTGAACAAAAGAAGTCAAAGAGGTCAACAGAACCAAGGGAGTTCGGATTAATATGACAATGATAGTGGTGGATACCAAGATGATGGTTACGATGAGCAGAATGAAGAAGTGTAATATGTGAACAATTATCAGGGCTAAAGGGGAAATTCTTCCAACTAACAACAATGGAGACCCCAAGGCAATTGGGGGAATCAACAACAAGGGAATAGTAATTGGGGGAACAACAACCAAAATGCAAATTGGGGCAATCAGAACAATCAGGGTAATTGGAATGGCAACAACAACTGGGGTGGAAACAACAATCAGGGCGGTTGGAACAATGGCAACCAAGGAAATTGGGGGCAAGGCTTTCAAAGGCCCCCAATGTACCAACAACCGAACAATTCACCCCCATTTCCATCCCAAGGTCCTAATTCGTCCAACAATGAAATAGGGAGAATTGAAATGATGTTTGAACAAATGATGAAAAAGAATGCTGACACTAATGCCCCGTTGGCATCCCACAATACTTCAATCAGAAACTTGGAGGTTCAATTAGGCCAAATCTCACAATCCTTGAATACTCGCCCTAAGTGGGCTCTACCTAGTGATACGGTAGTAAACCCGAAGGGTGTGAACAATTCTGGGCATGTAATAGCGGTAACTACAAGAAGTGGACGAGGCAGTGATGTGAATGCCTCCAAACAAAAAGAAATTTTGAGTGATAAAGTTGAGTTGCAAGAAGATAAGATTCCTTTGGTGGTTAAAAATGTGATTGATGAGAATGTGAATGAGGAAGTGAGGATTAATATTGTCACGACCCCGGTTCGCCCTCCGTGAACCATCATGACAACACCTAGTATCTACGACTAATAAGCCTAAATTGCGGAAGAAAACCAAAAAAATTGCGGAAGTAAACAATTTAAAACAGAAATAAAGCAGTAACAATGTTAAATATGCCGCTTGGCATACACCATATTTATATAGATCTCAAAACCAATATCTAAATCTAAGACCCGAAAACCCACGAATCACAAGCTAAGAAGTACTGCATAGCTCTAACTCTTAAATATCTAAATAGAACAGAAAATACAGAAGGACTAAATAATAAAGCAAGAATAGAAAGGGACTACTCGGTCTGCGGACGCGGCAAATGTACCTCGAAGTCTCTATAGAAGTCGCCTCCCTCAATAATGGTAGGCCTGAGTAGCGGTACCTGGATCTACACATGAAAAACATGTGCAGAAAGGGCATGAGTACACCACATCGGTACTCAGTAAGTGCTAAGCTTAACCTCGGTTGGGTAGTGACGAGGAAGGTCAGGGCCCTACTGAGGGTAAATAAAATATAAAATCAATAGTATAGAACAGAACGATATAAATGAGTACAACAGTAAAATAACACAGGATGTACAAGGCAACAACAACTATACAACAGCAAGGTAAACACGGGAAAGGAAATACAGCTCAACACTAATAATAACAATCGGGGATCTCCCAGGATACCGTCCTGTAGTCCCATATGTACATATCCGATGGATTTCCCAGGATCCAGTCCCGTAGTCCAACTCATAGTGTGTGGGGATCTACCGAAATCCCGTTCCGTAGTCCCAAATGTAAATACCCAGTACTGGGGGATCTACCGGGTGCATTCCCGTAGTTCCATATAGTTGTGCAGGGGGATCTACCTGGAATCTAACTCGTAGTCCCAAAGTAAATGTGAAGGGGGATCTACCGAGAATCTAACCCGTAGTCCCAAAGTAAACAGACAAGGGGGAGCTACCGGGATACCATCTCGTAGTCCCAAAGTAAACACACAACAACAATACGAAGAATACACAATT
This sequence comes from Nicotiana sylvestris, assembly GCF_000393655.2. Taxonomy (NCBI): domain Eukaryota; kingdom Viridiplantae; phylum Streptophyta; class Magnoliopsida; order Solanales; family Solanaceae; genus Nicotiana; species Nicotiana sylvestris. The sequence continues at coordinate 82,322,084 of NC_091066.1, read as the reverse complement.
AAATTCAAATTCCATATCAAGGTAAAGCAGGTAGTTCTAACCTAGCATGTTGCACATAATCCAAATAAGGCATCTTGAGCAAGTAAGTCAATTAAGTCAATTTGACATGCTTCTCTAGACTAACAACAGGCTTAAATTCCAAGTAGTGTAAACAAGAAAGGAAAAATACAATTAAGGCTATTTTTAATGAAAATAGGATTTTCAACAATTAGCACAAGTACGCGCTCGTCACCTCACGTACAAGGCATTTCAATTACCACAATACCAATCCTAAGGGGAGAGTCCCCCACACAAGGTTAGACAAGACACTTACCTTAAACCGGCTCAAAATCAACCCGAGACCACGTTCTTGCCACGAGTATTCGACTCCAAATGACCCAAATCTATTCAATTCAATTTTATAATATAAATAACACTCTAAGTAACTAATTCTACAATTAAATTCTAAGCTAATACACGAAATTAGGTAAAATGACCAAAATGCCCATCGGGCCCACGTCTCGGAATCGGGTAAAATTTACATTTTCAGAATCCTCATACCCTCACGAGTCTAACCATACCAAAATTATCCAATTTCGATACCATTTGGTCCTTCAAATCATCATTTTATTTTTTGAAAGATTTCACAAATTTTCTCCCCAAATTTCATCCCAAACCACGAATTAAATGATGGATTCAATGATAGATTCATGTACTCTAGCCAATCTGAGTTAGAATCACTTCCTCCAATGAATTTCTTGAAAAACCTTAGAAAAATCGCCAAAATTCGAGCTCTCTAGGTCAAAATATGAAATACAATCCAAAACCTCGTATATATAGAGCACCCCCCGGATTTCCACCAGTGCGGACCACACAAAAACGAGTACTGTCCGCACAAAACCAGTGCGGTCCGCACAAAAACGAGTGTTGTCCGCACAGGTTTTGACTGCAATGACAGGCTTTAGTATTTTGGCCATAACTTTCACTATAGATGTCCAAATGCCTATTATAATATGTTTATGAAAACTAGATTCAAAGATCTACAACTTTTATTTTTTAAATCATTCCCAAATTCCTTGTATATCAAAAGATATGAGCTTCCGAAGTTGGACTAGTGAAATTTTCCTCACTACGGACCACACTGCATTTTGTACGGCCGCACAGCCCCCACCGTGGACCGTACTGCATTTTGTGCGGCCGCACAGCCCCCACCGCAGATGCACTAGATTCTGTGCGGACCAAACTGGTGGGTTCCGAGGCCTGCAACTCTTCTGGACCTTCAACAGTTATGATTTTCGGCTTAAAACATCTCGGAACCTACCTGGAACTCACCCGAGTCCCCGGGACTTCAAACCAATTGCACCAACACATCCCATGATATCGTTCAAACTCGTTCAAAACTTCGGAATGCTTACAACAACATCAATTCACCAATTTAACATAAGATTCAACCCTAAAAACTCCAAAAACTCTTATTTATGCTTTCGATCAAAAAGTCTATCAAATCTCGTCCAAATGACCTGAAATTTTGCAAGCACGTCACAATCAACACTACAGAGCTACTCCAACTTTCGGAATTCCATTCTGACCCTTAGATCAAAATCTCACTATCGGGTCGGAAATTTCAAAAATTCAACTCTCGTCATTTCAAGCCTAAATTAGCTACGGACCTCCAAAACACCATCCGAACACGCTCCTAACCCCAAAATCACCCAACGGAGCTAACGAAACCATTAGATTTTCCATTCCGAGGCCGTCTTCACACTGTTCCGACTAGGGGTGTGCATTTGGTTTATCGATAAATCGAATTGATTATTTGTTATCAGTTTATCGATTTCGATTTCAAAATTTTCCTTATCGAGTTATCGATTTTGATTTTGATTTTGTCCTCTTTAGTTATCGGTTTATCGATTAACCAATAAGATATACTAAAAAGACAAATATACCCTTGTTCTATAATGCCCTTTCCTTTACCCTAAGTCCCTAACCCTATTATTTCCTCTACCCACTCTTCACTATCATTTGACCTTGACGATGTAACACTATAACTCTTTGGAAAACTCCTAGGATTTACTAGAGCGTAATTATTCACGCTTCCCATGTAACAATCTCTTGCTTTTATTAATGATTTCCATGGTAATGCAATAATTCACATGATTCTGTTCTGGCCATGACTCCCCTTGCTCTTCATATTTGACTCTCTTTTTCCTTCTTGTTTTTTGTTTTTGTGTATAAGAATTAAGATGGAGCTAGATGTCTAGCTAGAATTGTATAAATATATGAGAGAAATGTTGAAGATTTTTTGAGATGATTGGTTGTGAAGAGAAATTCTAGAAACCCAATTTGGAAAAGTAGGAGAATGAATGTTGAATGATCTTTTTTCTGATGCTTAGATAGGGGCGGAGCCATAGTGCTGTTTGTGCGTTCGACAAAACCAGTAGCTTTTGTTCAAACTCTATATTTGTATTAAGAAATTCAATGAACATGTACAAATTATTAATTTAGAACCCAATAACTTAAAAGGATTATAATATCAAACCCATAAAGTTCAAATCTTAGCTCCGCCTCCGTGCTTAGATTTGAGGGTTTTTGTAGGAAAAGTATGAAATTGACAATGCGAGTGTGGACTTTTTCTCTAGCCCATATTAGTTAGGTGTGTTTATAGCGATATACTTTTCGTGGAATCCCACAAAATTTCTTATTGGTGTAATCAATAACCGAATCGATAAGCCCCAAAAATCGATAAATCGAAAAAATCGAAACCTTATTGAAACGATAACGATAAGCATATGTACAAATCGATAATTGATAAGTAATTACAGATAAGGGTCAAAATCGAATCGATAAATCGAATGCACACCCCTAGTTCCGACTACGGTCAACTTTCCAACACTTAAGCTCTCATTTAGGGACTAATTGTCCCAAAATTCTCCGAAACTCAAAACCGAACATCCCGGCAAATCAAAATAGCATAAATAAACTTAGGAAAAGTAGTTAATAGGGGATCGGGGTGTTAATTCTTAAGACGACCGGCCGGGTTGTCACAGATATCCAAGATGCCGAGGTGGAAACTCAGAATGACGTGAACCCGTCTAGGGAATACGTAATAGACATGCCGAAAATGATTATTCCTAAAGCCAAGGCTCCTTTGCCAAGACCACCTCCACCTTATCCTCAAAGGCTCACGAAACAGAAAAATGAGAACCAGTTTAAGAAGTTTATTGACATGATGAAGAGCTTGTCCATCAATGTGCCTTTGGTGGAGGCTCTAAAGCAAATGCCGGGCTATGCTAAATTCATGAAATATTTGGTGACTAAGAAAAGATCCATGTACTGTGAGACTATCAAGATGACCCACCAAGTTAGTACAATAGTGCACTCAATGGCCCCGAAGCTAGAAGATCCCGGTGCTTTCACCATTCCTTACACCATTGGGAGTGCAGACTTTGCAAAAGCTCTATGTGATTTGGGGGCAAATATCAACTTGATGACCTACTTAGTTTTCAAGACTTTGGGTATTGGGCAACCGAGGCCGACTTCCATGAGATTGCAAATGGTGGATAAAACAATGAAGAGACCTTTCGGTATAATCGATGATGTTCTTGTCCGGGTGGACAAATTTATCTTGTCGGCTGATTTTGTGATCTTGGATTATGAGATAGATTATGAGGTTCCAACCATATTGGGAAGACCTTTCCTTGCTACTGGGAAGGCCTTAGTTGATGTGGAAGTAGGGGAACTCACTTTTCGAGTGGGTGATGAGAAAGTGGTCTTTTATGTGTGTAAGTCAATGAAGCAGCCCAATAGTTCTGACGTGTGCTCTTTTGTGGATCTTGTCACGGCAGTGATAGTTGATGATACTAGTGCAATGATTAATGTGGAGGACCCTCTAGAGGCGGTATTGTTGAATCTTGATGTAAATAAGGATGAAGGCCGGATGGAGTGCGTCAATGCTTTACATGGAATGGGCTCTTACTCTTATGAGCCTAGGAAACTCTCTTTGGATCTTGAGAATAGGAAGACTCCACCAACAAAGCCCTCAATCGAGAAACCTTCGGTATTGGAGTTGAAGTCGTTGCCTCCACACCTCAGGCATGAATTCTTAGGTCCTAGTTCAACTTTTCCAGTTATTCTTTCCTCCTGTCTTACTAACATGCAGGTAGATGCCATATTGGTGGTGCTCCAAAAGCGGAAGAAGGCAATTGGATGGACCTTAGCTGATATTCGAAGAATAAGCCCCGCCTTTTGTATGCACAAAATTATTCTTGAAGATGATACAAAGCCCTCCTTGGAACATCAAAGGAGGTTGAACGAGGTAATACAAGAAGTTGTGAAAAAGGAGGTGATCAAGTGGTTGGATACCGGAGTTGTGTACCCCATCTCTGATAGCTCTTAGACTTCACTGGTGCATTGTGTGCCGAAGAAGGGCGGCATGACCATGGTTACCAATGCGCAAAATGAGTTGATTCCTACCAGGACTGTCACCGGGTGGAGGGTATGCATGGACTACCGCAAGTTGAATAAAGTGACCTGCAAGGATCACTTCCCATTGCCTTTTCTTGATTAGATGCTAGACCGACTTGCTGGGCGTGCCTTCTACTATTTCTTGGATGGGTATTCTAAGTACAACCAAATTTTGATTGCTCCGGAAGATCAAGAGAATACCACCTTCACTTGTCCATATAGTACCTTTGCCTTTTCTAGGATGCTGTTTGGGTTGTGTAATGCACCGACTACATTTCAGTGGTGTATGATGGCCATTTTTACCGACATGGTGGAAGACATTTTCGAGGTGTTTATGGACGACTTCAGTGTTGTGGGTGACTCGTTTGATGAATGTTTGAAAAATCTTGATCTAGTGTTGGCCCGTTGTGAAGAAACTAATCTTGTGCTTAATTGGGAGAAATGCCACTTCATGGTTGAGAAGGGCATAGTTCTTGGCCATAAAATTTCAAAGCATGGTATAGAGGTGGATAAAGTAAAAATTAAAGTGATTTCAAAGCTCCCCTACTTCTGTCAAGGGAGTTAAAAGTTTTCTTGGGCATGCGGGGTTCTACCGGAGATTCATCAAAGACTTTTCGAAGGTAGTGAATCCCCTGTGCAAGTTGTTGGAAAAAGATGCCAAGTTCGTGTTCAATGAGGGATGTATGCAAGCCTTTGAACTTCTCAAGCATAAGTTGACCACTGCTCCTATTATTACTGCACCCAATTGGAGCTTGCCTTTCGAGCTTATGTGTGACGTGAGTGATCTTGCGATTGGGGCGGTCTTGGGTCAAAGAGTGAACAAAATGTTTCATCTGGTGTATTATGCGAGCAAGACAATGAATGATGCTCAAGTGAACTACACGGTGACTAAGAAATAGCTTTTGGCTATTGTGATCACAATGGAGAAATATCAACTCTATCTCATGGGTACCAATGTTATGGTTCATACCGATCATGCCACACTGCGATACTTGATGACGAAGAAGGATTCCAAAGCTAGGCTGATGCGATGGGTCTTGTTATTTCAAGAGTTTGATTTGGAGATTGTGGACCGGAAGGGTAGTAAAAACCAAGTGGCGGACCACTTGTCCCGCTTGGAGGAGGAGGGGAGGCCTCGTGATGGCCTAGAGAACAATGATTCATTTCCCGAGGAGCAACTCCTTTCTATGTCAGTGAATGGTATGCCATGGTTTGTGGACGTTTCTAATTTCCTTGTGACGGGTATAATCCCGTGTGAGCTCTCTTCTAACCAAAGGAAGAAGCTCAAATGAGATAGTTTGGACTTATATTTGGATGAGCCGTACTTGTTCAAGATCTGCACAGATGGTGTGATCCGAAGGTGTGTCCCGAAAAAGGAGCAATTGAGTATATTAGAGGCTTGTCATTCCTCTCCCTATGGTGGCCATCATGGCGGGGCGATGACGGCTTCAAAGGTTCTTAGTTGTAGGTTTTTCTGGCCAACTTTGTACAAATATGCAAGTGAACTTGTGAAGAGATGCGACGAACGTCAAAGAGCGGGTGGAATTTCGAAGAAAGATGAGATGCCTCTTAATACTATTCTTGAAGTTGATATTTTTGATGTGTGGGCATTGTTTCATGGGCCTATTTGTTAGCTCGTGTGAGAACATATACATTCTAGTGGCATTTGACTATGTTTCAAAGTGGGTTGAAGCCATTGCTTTACCCAACAATGAGGTCCGGAGTGTTGTTGCATTTCTCAAGAAGAACATTTTTACTAGGTTTGTCACTCCTCAAGCAATCATAAGTGATGGGGGTCTCATTTTTGTAATCGAGCTTTTGACACTTTGCTTTCAAAGTATGGTGTCAATCACAAAGTTTCTACTCCTTATCATCCTCAGGCGAGTGGCCAAGCTGAAGTCTCAAACGGGGAAATCAAGAGTATATTGTCAAAGGCGGTCAATGCAAATAAGACTGATTGGTCAAAGAAATTGGATGATGCTCTATGGGCTTATAGGACTGCTTACAAAACTCCGATTGGTATGTCTCCATATCAGTTGGTGTTTGGAAAAGCTTGCCATTTACCGGTTGAGTTAGAGCACAAGCCTATGTGGGCTTTGAGTAAGTTGAATCTTGAATGGGATGTGGCAGAAAATCTTCGTGTGGAGCAGTTTAATAAACTTGATGAATTTTGATTCCATGCCTACTCTAGTTCGTCCGTGTACAAGGACAAGATGAAGTACCTTCATGATAAGTATGCTCGTGGCAAGGAGTTCAAAGTGGGTGATTTGGTTCTCTTGTTCAATTCTCGGTTACGTCTGTTTCCGGGAAAGCTTAAGTCAAAATGGAGTGGACCTTTTGAAGTGGTGTTTGTGACTACGTTTGGTGCACTTGACTTGAAAAACAAAAATGGGGAGGTCTTTAGAGTTAATGGAAACAGAGCCAAGCACTACCTTAGGAAGATTGATGACAGCCACGTGGTGGCACTGATCCATCTAAAGTGATTTAATGGTAACCTGCGTCGTGCCGCAACGTTAAATCAGGCGCTTCTTGGGAGGCAACCCATGTGTCTTTCTTCTTGTTTTTCTTTGTTTTTCTTTCTAGTATAGGATTTGCTTTTGGTCTAACTGGTTGTGAGATGTGTGTAGGATTGATTTGATACAATTCAAGACTAAACTGGAAAAATGATGCACTCTCTGAAATTTGGACTGCTACCGCAGTGCATTTTTTGCGGCCGCAATGGCCTTGTTGCGGGGGAAAAATTTCATTGCGGTCCGCAATGTTGATTGGTAAAAAGTGGAGGCTCTCTGAAGTTGTCACCGCAACCGCATTGCCTTTCTTCTGATCCGGGGTGCCCTACTGCGGCCGCGGAACATTTTCTGCGGTCCGCAGTGCCTATCTCACCAGTACTTCATGTGTTCGAGGACCGCAGACAGCTGTGCATTTCTTGCGGTCCGCGGTGGGTAGGTTACGTGGGTCCCTGGTCCATTGTCTATAAATAGGACCTCAGGCCCTCATTTACCCTTTTCGCACTTTTGCTCTCTAAATAGTAAAATCACTGTTCATCCTAGCCCTAAGCACAAATTTCACGCATTGTCTCAATCATCTGTGTACATCTCATCTCTGCTACTTTAAATTTTTCCTAATCTTTAATTTTGTTTTATTTTAGTTTAATTTGTTAGTTACTATTTTTTTTTCTCCCCGTTTTCTTTCATTTTTGTAGCGTAGATTTACTTAATGATGCTTAGATTAGGGTTAATTAGTAAAAAATAGTTGATTGAACACCTAAAGGATCAATAATATGTGAAAATTAGGCTACAAATGTGAAGAAAATTGAAACCCTAAGTTGGCGTTGCTGGGTTAAGCTTACCGCAACCGCAATGGTTTTTCTGCGGTCCGCAATGCCATTTTATGCGGACCGCAGTGGTGAAATTCAGAAAGGTGAATGTTGAGGACCGCGACCAAAGTCGATTTTTCATGGTCCGCGGTGCCTTACTGCGACCACATACTATTTCTTGCGGTCCGCGGTGCCCCTAATCAGAGAGTGAGTATTCTGAACCCTACCTCAATGCAAACCGCGGTGCCATTTTGTGCGGTCCGAAGTGGTCCCTTTGCGGTTGCATTGCATTTCATGCGGTCAGCAGTCTGCTGTCTGCAATTATTTCCTTCACTGATTCTTCCGATATTGTGATACTAACAAGCTTCAACTAAATTCCACTTGTAGAAAATGGTTAAATTATGAGGCGGTGGTGGAAAACAAAAGGGAAAAGGAGATTCCTCCCGAGGTAGGGGACAAGGTATGATAAGATTGACCCCCCAAGTCCGGCAGGCAATTAAGGATACCAAAAAATCAATAAATGCCGTTGATAGAGCTGTTTCCCAGTCGGGAAGTGAGTATTTGCCCTCCCGGGAGACATTCGACTCCGAATCAGTGCTAGAGTATGTTCCTGACTGGCCGGAGAGGCACATATTGAGAGATACACCTCCAGGCACTCCTACTGCTCAAGCTTCAGTTGCAATTTCTTCTGAGTCATCTGAGGTCTCAGTTGAGGGTAGTGACAGTGCAACATTTACTTCCCCTGCTGGTTCATCGCCTGGAGAGGATCCTATCGACAATGCAGTTCCGGATGAAGAGGGAGGGGTGTGCCACAACCCGGGGGTGTGGAAAGAACTAGAAACCCCAAGGTGTGGAAAAGGAGATTCGTCAGTGAGATTGCTTGCCACAAATCCCGAGAGTGGTGGCCCGAGAGAAAGTTGATACTTGAACGGAGATTCATTGACAAAGATCTTCTACCTCACAATCCTAATGTGCAGAGGCAATTCTGAGAGAGACCGGGCTGGGATTACTTTACAGGCAATGTTGAGGAGGCAAATGAGCACCTAGTCAAGTAGGTCTACGCTAATGTTGCCCACGTTCAAAAAGGCACGAAAGTGACTAAGGTGCGGAACTTGACAGTGAAGTTTGATGGCAAGACAATAAATGACTACCTGGGCTTTCCGGAGGAGGATGAAACATTATACTTAGAAAAGGTAGCATTGGGTGAGGATGGCCGTACATGGGTAGAAGAGTACTTGGCACTCCCAGGTACCACCCCAGTATGGTTAACAACCGGAATCCAAATTTTGAAGAGAACCCTGAACTTCGAAGCAAAAGGGTAGGAAACCTTTGTTTGCAGCAGGCTAGACCCCACCACTCATGAGAACTCTCTTCCTATCTCCCGGGTTATATTAGTGGCTTCTATCATGGCGGGGTACCCGATCAATATAGGGAATGTTATGTCCAGGGTGATTACAAGAGTGGTGAATGAAGGTGATAGATCCTACCCCTTCCCAAACTTCTTGACCATGTACTTTGAGGATCAAGATGTGGAGAAAAGGAAATTTGATGTGAAAGTGAAACCCAAGGCACCTTTCTCCTAGTACAGTCTCAAGGGGGATGACAACCCCAAAGATCCTAAAGGCAAAGCCACTGCTTCTACTGGCCAGTCAGAAGAACCAGTAGTAGTAGCTTCTTCTCAGCCTCCTTCAGCTACACCAGACATTGCCCTAGAACCCTCTACTTCCACAGTCCCAGATATTCCCTCATCCACAGCCTACCTTTTTGACTGCCTACCGTTTGAGCCAAACCCTTGCCAGTATCAAAAACTGGATGCAGACATCTACTTCTAAGCTGTCTGTGCTTTCTAGATCGGTGGCAACCCAGTTCGTACCTCCACAGCCATAAATTCTAGCCTTAGTGGAGGAGACTCTCAAGGAGCTTCTGGACAACCAGAAGAAGCTCCTGGAGAACCAGTAGTTAATATTGGATGCTGTGGGTACTCATGGAAAAGCACTGAAGGAGCTGCCAAAGAAAACAAAGAAATTGAGAAAGACTCGAGCATCAAAGGAGTCTGTGAAGGAGTTGAGGGGAGAAGTGGAGAAAATCAAGGCTGACCACTTGCCATTAGAGCTGTTATTGCATAACCCGGTACCAGCAGCCAAGCCTGAGCCAGAGCAGGAGATAGAGAGGCCAGCAAAGAGGAAACGGGTGATTCCCCAAGCTGATGACGCAGTGATAGAGCTGGAGGACTCGCAGAGAGCTTCCTCTAGCCAGCCTCAGGCCCCAGAGCAACCTCAAGTCCCAGTGCAGACACATGATACCGAGATCCCATCACAGGTTCCCGAGCAGTCACAGGACCCAGGGACCCAGGCTCATGATCCCATGCAGACAGAGGGCCAATAGGGAGTTTCTCTTTACTCTCTATCTTTTATTGATCTTATTTTGGTTAGTTAGCATTGAGGATAATGCTAGCTTTCATTTGAGGGGGTAGCCCTATTTTGATGACATTGGGTTGTAAATATGATATTACTTTCTTTTTATTATGCTTTTTTTTTTACTTTTGGTATGTATATAATTTTACTAGTTTATTGCACTTTTCGTACTTTGAAACCTTGGTGTGTATATAAAGTTACTTTCTGATGTATATATTCATTCCCCCTTATATATATTCGTCTAAATCCCCTATTGTACATATTCATTTTACTTTTTGCATTTTCTTTCATAGCTTCTTACTTCATTTTTGTAGCTTCTTGTTTTGAGTTTTACATGCAATAAGCCTTTGGTTTTCTTAATGCCACGGTTCTTTCCAAAGGTAGAATTTGTGTGAACCGGGTGGCTCTTCCTGATGATGGATGGTATGACAACCTTCTTAAGGGTTTGAGTCTATTTTCTTTTTGTTTTTGGTGTAAATAGTAGCTAGTGAGTAATGGTACCTCAAGCAAAGCTTCACTTGGGCCTAACACATTTGCCTTTGATCTTATGGTCAAAAATAAATTATTGTGTATAGGATGGTGAAAGTTGTGACCTTGAGACTCTTGTATTGGCCGATAATCATCAAGTGATTTTTAGGGACCATTCCTGTTGCTCAAATCTTAGCTAAGGTTGTTGTGGGCCCCTGACTTTGTCTCCATAGCAATCCTATAACTTGTGTGGTGAGAATTTGAATTGCAAGTCCAAGTCCCGTGCCATTAGTCTAGAACTTGCCCTGAATGTTTGTCTAGGCGAAATTCTAAATGTAGGTTGACTTGAGAAGTGATTATAGGATCTCCTTGATCCGAATAATATCTTGAAAACTTCCATAGCCTACCAATGACAATATACCTAGTCAACCCTTTTGAGCCATAGATCTTTTTCTTTCAAAAACCATGATATAAGCCTTTACTTGTTCTAAAAAGACCCTCTCTTGGCACCTTATCTTTCCTTAGCACAAGGCAAAATCATAAGTTTGGGGGGAGAGATGAGGAATGCAACAAAGTATTAAAAGGTACAAAATGAAGAAAAGGAAAGGCAATGAAAAAGAAAGAAAATCAAAAAGTCAAAAAGAATGAACAATGTAGAAGAAATGAAGGAATTCAATAAAAGTAAAGATATGATAGGTGTGGAAAATCTAGAAAGGAGAAAACGACTTGAAATGAACAAGAAAGAGCGACAATGTGTCTCTCTAACCCCTAAGAAAGAAGTAAATGACTCAAAAAGTCAAGAGAATGTGTGCAAAAATGAAGCAAATGAAGTGCTTAAGGGAAGATGGAACCTACTTAGACCAAATATTTCCTACCCTGAACCAAAAGCCTTCACTATATCTCCACAAAATCCCTATATGATCTTGAGTTGAATGAAGCTTACATTAGTGGTGACTCACATAAGGGCAAGCTTATGGTACTTAGAGCCGAACTTATGACTTTTCTTTGAGAGAGATGAGTGTATTTTCCACAGTCGTCATTCTGAGTGCTTCAATCTAAAAGTGAGGTTTGCTTAAAGGAGAGTGAGGATTATGAGTTTGGGTTCCATAATGACCAAAGTGGTAGAAAAAGTTTTCTTGATGAGTTGAGTCAACTCTTGATACTCTTGTGTCGCACTAAAACCATGGTGCTTAAAAGGTTGAATGTTGTTAATGATTCATTTGATTTGAGGGCAATTATTAGTCCCAATTGATGCTAGATGAGGTCATTTTAGGTCAGATGAATTTTCTTGGTTTTACTCTTAAAGAGGTAGGACTTATTTTGTTTGCTTGAGAACAAGTAAAAGCTTAAGTTTGGGGGAGTTGATAACTAGGGATTCTAGTTCGTTTTACACTCCTTTTTACTTGAGTTTTGATTAAAAATGTATACAAACAGTCCCAAGGCTTACATGTTGTACTTGTTTGCAGGGTTTGGTAAAAAAAGTGACAAGTAGTCAAAATCAGCTCAAAAAGGAGTGAAACATGCACAAGTATCAAGAACAAGTTAAGGCACTGCTGCAACATAAAATCAACTGCAACCGCAACAGACCCACCACGGCCGCAGACCTTTTAGTGCGGTTCACAGTGGGGGGGGGGGGTTAGGAGAGATGCACTTTTGGAGCTTCAAGAAGTGCGGTCCGCGGAGGATTTCTCGCTGCCGCAAAAGCCTCTTCACGGCCGCAATCCATTTTATGCGGTCCGCGGAGAGGGGATTCAGAGAGTTGGGAGTTTAGGAGATTGAAGCCAGCGCGGTCAGCGGAGCATTTGTGCGGACCACAGTGAAGCCACCGTAGTGCATTTTATGTGGCCCGCGGTGGCCAGATTCAAAGAATGACAATTCAAGCCAAAAAGCCTTATTGCGGTCCGCGGTGCATTTTATGCGGACCACAATACCTCTGTCAGTGGTATTTTTTTCCAGAAAAGCCTAGTATAAATACTTTCTTTTCACATTTTAGGGTATCTTTTGTAGTCTGTTAGAGTCCAGAGCACGTGAATGGCGTTTTAGTTCCATTTTGAGTAATTTGTAGCTAGATTAACACTGAATCTTCATTATCTTAGTTTGTAATCAAATCATATGGGTTATTATTCATCTATTTTTCTGTTTTCTTTTATTATTATGAGTATCTAGACCCATTATCTAGGGTTGTGGCTCAACCCTAGTGTGGATATTTGATGGGTCTTTTGTTTTAAGGCTTAGATGTTTATGGGTAGTTGATATTTGGACTCATTTGTGTTTTCCATGTTAAATTGGTGGTTGCAAATATTAATTTGTGCCTATTTGACTTGGGTTCTTCTTGAGAAAGAGAGCTTGAGTCTAGAAAAATTAATCCAACAAGGAATTGGGGTGTAATCAAGAGATTGATAGCCCCAATTAAAGGGTTAAATCTAGAGATAGTAATACCCGGCTTGAGCCTATATTGCTTGCATAATTTAGACACCCAATTGGTCTTGAGAAAGTCAATCAGGGCAAAGTCACTCAAGCTACCGAGAGGTATAGAGTGAGTAGTTCCATGCATTGGCTATATTACAATCCCTAACATAACAACTTTGCCTTAGGCTTTAGATCCCGTCGAGTATTCACCTTGGAGAAAGTCACTTCCCTAGTGCCTCTTTAACTATTTAGAAAACCTTACGAGCAATAATTCTTAGTTTAATTTAGTATCTCTTTAGTATAAAAGTAGAAGTAACAAACAACAATTATGATTGGAAGTGTAATTAAGAGCACTACGCATTTCTAGCTTAGATAGGAATCCAATACCCAATTATAGCTCCCTGTGGATTCGATCCCGACCATCTCGGGTAAAAGCTACTTCGACCGCTCTTGCCACTTTATAGTGATGTAGTGTTGGCATCGATCACTCATCGTGGATGCGGCAGAGGTCATGCAATCATGAAGGTTCAGCTAGTTGTGGTTCGTGTTCGCGTTAGGTGTTACACCTTCGCTTAAGGGAATTGGAGGTTGGTGGAAGGTTGCTAATCGCGTTTGCGAGTATTGATACGCGTTCGTGTACGTGGGCCAAAGTGTTCATTGCATTTGTGAGGTGTCTTCCGCGAATGCGTAGCTCATTTATTTGGGAAGTGATTTTGTTCTCCACGGTCGCGAGGTGTGTTCCGCGATCGCATAAGAGGAATGCCTGGGTAGAAGTATAAAGTACTCTATTTCGGTTTTTTTTGCCATTTTAGCATATTTGGAGCAATGGAGCTCGGATTGAAGCGATTTTCGAGGCAATTTTCACCACGTGAATTGGGGTAAGTGTTCTCTACTCGATTTTGGTTATATTTCATGAATATCTTTGTTTTTGGCATTTGGTTGATGATTTCAAAAGATAAATTGGAGGGTTTTGACTAAAGTTTCATAGAGCAAATTCTTGGGTTTTGAAAATGGATTCGAAGTCGGATTTGAGTGAAACTAGTATGGTTGGACTCGTAATTGAATGGGTTATTGGATTTTGTGAGTTTTTGTCGGGTTCCGAGGTGCGGGACCGGGTTGGATTTTTGGGATGATTTTTGGGCTTTGATTAAAGATCTGACCTTTATCGATTGGGTTTGTTTCCTTTGATATTATTTTATGTATTTGAGTTGCTTTTGGATATTTTTGAGCTGTTTGGAGGTCGATATGCGCGAGATGGCATTTTTGGAGCATCTTTTGACTTGTTCAATATTGGATTTGGCTTGTTTGAGGTAAGTAAAACTTCTAAAATTGGTGCCGAGGGTATGAAACCCCAAATCTCATGTTATGTGATTGATGTTGAGGTGACGTGCATGCTAGGTGACGGGAATGTAGGTATGTGCCGTGTGAATTGTGATTTAGTCGATTCCATGGAACCGTGTAGCTATCTTCTCTAGATATTTTCATTATACTCTATGTGTTAGAATACATGAGTTGTAATTTATGCTAGACATCATGCTTAGGCATATGTTGGTATTATTGGTAATTATATGTTCAAATTGAAGTTTCGTACTCAGTTATGTTTTGTTCATTACATATCATATCTCAGTCTCTGTTGCTATTTATTGATACATCATCTCATCATTTTGGGCTAGTTTCATGACATTGTGAGCCCGAGAGACTAGAGAGTTTGATGACTGAGTGAGGCCGATGGCCTGATTGTGATTGATATTTATGGGATCGGGCTGCACGTCGCAGCATATTGTATTGATTTATGCCTGGATCTGGCTTATTGTATCAGTTGGGCTGAAAGAGCCCCTCTGGAGTCTGCACATGCCCCCCAGTGAGCGCAATTGATTTATATTGAGGCACGGGTCTTTCCTGGCATGGATTTTGCCCAAATTATTTATATTTGGGGATGGATCTTCCCCTGGGCTGGATTGGCCTTATACAATACTGAGTGACTGACTGTCAGTTGATATATGTATATATTTGGGATGGATCTTCCCTGAGCTGGATTGGCCATATATAGTACTGATTGACTGGGTGTGTCGAGTGATTGATCATGATGAGTGGAAAGTGTGGGACAATGAGATTGAGTACTCTGAGAGTATGATTACATGAGTTCATCAGTAAGATACATTATATTTGGCATGCATACTTGAGATACATGCATAGAGATGAATTTCTTTCTGCTACCCGGTTTTGGTGACACTCATGATTTTACCTGCATATTCACATGTGGGCATACTAATGTACTTTCCTCATGCTATTTGAAACTGAAACATCTTATTTATTGGAGAAGGATTTGGGATCTAATATATACTTGAAAAGCATGCCTATTTTTCCGTAACTGTGAACGAGCTGAGTTATTTCTTATACCATCTTTACTTTATTGTTATGAACTATTGCTATTTATTGGAGTTGGACTCTGACCCTTGTCCCAGCCCTTCACTACTTTCAACCTAAGGTTAATTTTGTTATTTATTGAGTACATGACACTTCTGCACCTTGCGTGGAGATGCTGGATGATGATGTTGCTGCCTACGTGGGAGCTGGATCGGAAGATGTACCTGTGTTCCACTTATAACTGCCTCTTATTCTTGGTAGCTTAGTATTGTTAATCTGTTCATGTATATTTCAAACAGATGATGTATCTTATTCCACATCAGCGTTGTAAATTCTAAATCTTAGACACTCATGATTTGTACTACCATTCCTTGGGGAATGTATAAGATTTAGAGATTTTCTTTAACTTAATTGTCTCATTAAATGTCATTGGAATTGGATAGTTGTTAATTGGCTTACCTAGCGGGTTGGGTTAGGTGCCATCACGGCTAGTTAGATTTTGAGTCGTGACAAGTTGGTATCAGAGCTTTAGTTTCATAGGTTCTACAAGTCATAAGTAAGTGTCTAGTAAAGTCTCGTGGATCAGTGTGATGACGTCCATACCTATCTTTGAGAGGCTACAAGGCATTTTGGATAAACTTTCCATCTTTCTTTCCTTATCGCGCGATATTGATTCAGCTTGAAGCGTAACTCTTTGAATTCCTTCTACACATTCATATGCGCATGTGAGCGCTCGGTATCAGCTGTGCATCGACGACTTGTGATTCCATGGATGATGTGCAGGATTTCTGTGTGCTGATGATGGGCCAGTCTGGAGGACTTGAGGTCAGGTTCTAGATGTAGCTTGAGCACGGAGATTTCAGTTGTGTGAGCAAGTGTTTTTGGACTTATAAGTCCGATAGTGTCCTTATTAGTGGAATTTGTGGCTCGATAAGTGATTGGATGGTTGTATAATGAGTATGATATGACTGCGGGATGTGTTCGGATAGTTCGAAGGTTTTGAGAAGAGTTTGCTTGAGATGTAAAAGGACCATTGGGTGCTTGATTTCTGTCTTGAGGTGACGTATAGTCTCTTTCATGTTGCTTAATTGTGGAACAAATTAAATTCTCATGGGCTTGTTGATGGGTTCAGACTCAGGAAGATTATGTGATTGCGTAGTAGTTGTGGCTGTGAAATGGTATAAAGTGATGTCAGTTTGAGGCTAAGTAGGTGGGTTATAACCTGCGAGGTAATCTACGGGTATGTGATTTTTATGATGTTATGTGGAGCCTTTCTTATCTACTAGTGGGTTATATTAGTGCGATTTGAGTTTGGATTGGTTATAATAGTTGGCCTGACCATCACGAGGATGAATGCGATATTTGCAGATGATTTGAGGTGCTAGATGGTTTGTATTACATGAGCTTATGAAGATTTAGTTGAGTATCACGGCGGTATTATGGCAGTAATGAAGTATGGTTATTGTAAGTTATCATATGCTTAATTCCATGGCTTTGAGCCAAGTGGGGAGGGGGTGCTATCGACGAGTTGATTGCACGGTTACGTGTTGTAATGGTTTCGGTTTGAGGTATATTTGTGAATCAGTTATGACTTCCAGAGGATGAGATTGAGGAGACTTGAGTGAGGGTATTTCTGGATACAGGTTGTATTACACTCTATGGGTATATGGAAATCATGGAATGATTGAGTGATTATTTGTGAAAGATGTAGTGTGCATGTTGCGTTAAGGTGTGGTTACTTCTTTGGGTGTTGTCGTGCTAACGGGGCACAGGTCATTCGGCCCGTTTGGGCAATGCAATTGAGATTTGAGTAGAGTAGATGACTCTCGAGAATGGTTCTAATAGATTCAAAATTTATATGTAGCAATTGGGAATTTTCAGGAATTTGTATATGGCAAGAAACTGAGATTTACATTGGATGGTGTCGAGACTCGCAATATTTCTATATCCTTATGGATTCTACATTTCAGTATCAAGAAGGTGAAGGAAACAATTGTAGATTTGCAGAAGGTCTCTTAGAGTGAGTATCTCGGTTGTAGTACTTTTGGGGTACTTAAAAGGGAATTCAACGGCTTATGGGCCTTAGGGTGGTATGGTTCTATGCTAGAGTTCGTGGGTGAGTTTTGGTTAAGGATTGTGGTGTTCTAGAAAGGAGAAGTATCCATTTGAAGGCAATTCGGAAGGAACTCGGAGAAATAGGACAATTTAGTAGTAGATTGGATTAGCACCGTAATGGATATGATCGTTTCTTTAGATACTTATGATGTAATGAGTTTCTACAGGTATTTTTGTGGCGATACTCTTGGGTTTGGCGACCTGCGTGGCTTGGTTGAGCTAGAGAGATTCAGTTCTATCGGCTTGGTTATGTGCAAATAGGCTTCGAAGAGTTCTCGAGGGTTTCTACCACGGTTTGAGATGGATTGCATTTGACATGCATACTTGGGTTAGGTGTCATTACGACTAGTTGGATTTTGGGTCGTGACATATTAAGCCACTTTTGCGGTTCAGTTTTCGATTTTGATTCGGTTTTACACACCTCTAGGGAGCACAGATGAACTGGTGATTGATATAAGGAGAGGAAGAGGTAGACCAAAAAAATTAAGGAGATGTGATTTGACAAAATATGACCACTTTTCAGCTCATCGATGACATGACCATAGATAACAGAATACGGAAGTCAAGGCAGAGGCGGATATTTTTATTACATGAGTGCACCACTAAAAAATTGAGAAAAAAAGGAAGGTATTAAGTGGGAATTAATCCCTACTCATCTAGGTAAATAGCTAAGCATTCAACCAAGGGAATCATTTAGCTTCTTTAGAGCATAGGTACCAGCAGATAATATTACATCAATTCTAGCAAATATGTACATAATATAACTAATTTATCGGAGAGACCATGCGTTAACGTGTCCCATAAAATAGGCTATAAATCCGCCCCTGGGTCAAAGTTTAGTGTAGAAAGTTAGTAAGTAGCCGAAAGATTTCTCCCTTTTCTATGAAAAATCATGGTTCTCGTTTAGAGCACATTATTCTTCAATTATCACTATTGCTATTTCTTTTACTCTGATTATATTTACTATTTTGTTTAGTATTCTCAACTTAGCTTTCTTACTTTTGTATTTTTCAAACCTATTTTTAAATATTTTTCTTGAGTCGAGACTCTATCAAAAATAGTCTTTCTACCTCACACAAGATAGAGTCGTAGAGGTAAGGTATATGTTAAAGGTGTTTATCGGACGGGCTGGACCGAGCTGACTGGGGAACAAAAATATTCGGTCTGGTTAAGGGTGCGAGCTGGTTAGCGGGCTTTTAGTGGGCAGGGATTTTTCGGGTTTAGTTGGGCCGTCCGGGTTCGAGCCTATCTGGTTCTAACATGGCCGGTTTTTTATCAGTGTTTTGTTATTTCTTGTTTAATGTAATTGATACTTGAGTGTTTACAAACTTCTAAATTATAAAATAAGTATTTTAAGACATAACTTTAAACTTTTAAAGTCTTAAATTTGAAATTTGAAATTTGAAACTAAAATATATAAGGATAAAACTTCAAAGGCTTTCATTTCATTGCATAATAATATTTTAAATTAAACTTGCAAGTTCTATTTTAAATTTTTTATTTTTGAACTTCCAAATTAAAAGTTTACAATAATTATGGAAAATAAGAGAGAGTATATCTCATGCTTTGTATTATTTTCGTAAGTTTTTCCATATCACATGATGTCCTTAGTTTTCAGCATTGCTTGAATCGGAACCATAAACTATCATATCTCCAATTTCTTGGTTCTCCGATTCATCTACCTCTTCACGTCCTTGATTTTGTCATTATAATCTTATCCATTCTATGAAATACACTATTTGACCAAAAATATAGATCTTGGTTCAACCGATTAGATTTAAATAAAGAAAATTAATCTTAACTAATAATAATATCCTAAAGACAAAGCTATCGGTGTTGTGACAAATAACTAGTATATTTATCTGAATGGCAATGAATATAAGCAATAATAGCAATGTTCAATGATCCAAGAAGATAGAATATGGCATTAATTAGTAATAAATAGCAATAAATGCCATTTAAGTAAATAAAACGTGTGAGTCACCCGAAAAGGGATGAGATCAATGGATATTTTCTCTGACAATAATGAATGGTTGATAAGCCTTTGAACACTTAGGTTGTTCTCGGATCCAGTGGAAATGCTAGACAAGAATTTTAGTAAAAAGATTAGTTTTGTAAGCTTGTAATAGGACCAGATTCTCTCTATAAAGTCAATGTATTTTTTACAATGGAATATCTCATGTCCCCTATCATTGTGTCTCTTTCTATTTATAGGGAACATGTTCCTAGAAACCCTAATAGTACAAGTGTAGAGAATATCCACTAGAATATTCTCTTTAGTGTCCTATCTTGAAAATAGCCGTTATAACTCTGTTAAGGATGTACGACATCGACCTTGATCTTTGATGACTCCTCGACCTTAATCCTTGCTGACTCTTTAACCGCAACCTTCATTGTTTCTTGAATCACTTCGACCTTGGGCAGGTCTCTATTAAAGTCTCATTGGTGACACATGGCGACTTGTTAATGCCTAATTAATTCTAACAAGACTTAATCATATTAGGGATAATTTTTGACCCATATAGTTAGTCCCTCCGCTTATTGAGGTCATCCTCACAAGTGAACTTAATGAGCGGATAATTATCATTTTCGATCGAACTTATCGAGTAATCTACAAGAGTCGTAATCGTCATTCCGAGCAGGGCACGTGGCTCTCTATGGGCCGCAAAATTCAAATACCTCTTATTTCCCTGGCGATTTGTTGGAGTTGTCCTGTCCAAGGAACATAATGACGTAATGGCATCAAGCATTATTATGATACATATTTCCAATGTGTTGCCTCGATTCACGCATGACCCTTGATTGGATCCGTTGTTTCGACTCCGGTGCCAATGATGACGAGCCATTTTCGGGTTTAGTGCCATGATCTCTATAAATTGAGGTTTTTGGACTTAAGATTGAAGTTTGCTTCTCCTAACCTTCAAGAGTTTTATCCTTCTTGCCATTTTCTTCTCTAAACTTCTCTTTTCACTCTGCTACCTTATTCCATCTCCATTCTTTCCCGCTTGTTATTCTTCTTACTATTTTGCACCATGTCTGACTTACCATCAAATGCTAGTGAAAGGAGTTGTATTCCTTATTTAGAAGTTGTGTTTCCCCCTCATGGGGAGGGTGCTTCGGCAATTGTTGATGACGAAGCATTCCCGTCAGTGGAGGAAATAATCCCTTGCAATCCTGACTTTAGGTTCGATCCCACCAAATTACCTAATGTCGCGCCTGGAGTCATTTAATCGACGATGATGCATAAGGAATTGGCGAAACTCAAGGCCAAATTCGGCCTTCTAAACGATGTCGAACTGATAGCGGCTGGTGGGGATGTGGTACAGGTTCATCGCCCCAGATACCACGCTTTATACGCTTATCCTTTCCTCATCAGTTATTCGTTCCCCCTTCTTCCGTTGGTGGAGAAATTATATCGTCACTACGACGTCTGCCCTGCTCAGCTTGCACTATATGTCTACAAAATTATTAGGATGCTAACCAAATTTGTTGAGTTGGCCGGGGTCGAGCTGACGTTGCAGCATTTGGTTCATTTCTTTGCCCCTAGCTTTTATAGGGGCGATGCTGAATCTTTGCCATCTAGGAGGCAATTGTTTTATGGTGAAGATGGATGATAAGGCCAATCGCCGATTCCGGCTCAATATTTTCTATGTTAGGGCCAAGGACATGGTGGCTAGCGCTGATGGCTTTCCAGACGCTTGGAATTACACACGTAAGTGTTCATTTCTTTTTTTGTTCGCGTTCTTTTACTTACTTAGAGTTAGTTGAAGGACTTTTTCTTTTTTGTAGCCAAAACTCAGCCTCCCATTCTATTCACTCGCATTTCTGACTAGCAAATCCTCCCCCACGTCGTAGAGATCCGTGACTGGCCGAGCTTCATCAAGAAGTTCATATCGGCTCTTCTTTCGACAAGTAACTTTCCTTATTAACCCATGGTCGTTCCATTTTTCATTGTATGCCGACTCATTTTGCTGACTTCGACGTTTATTTCTTTCTCAGATAGGGTGTCTTCTAGAAGGATCCGGGCACTGGTGCCATGCTATCGGAGGAAGGCTAATGCCCCTTTGGTTTCTACCCCTATTGTAATTGTTGTCGTGACTGTGCGGATGCTTTCTTCGGCCGTCGCAGGCCATGAACATGCCCATGTTTCGTCCTCTACTTCTACTCCTCAACGCCTTTCACTGATTGATGAGGATAATGATATCTCTCATGATGATGGTAGTCTAATGCCTCGTTAGAGGAGAGCCATGGATGCAGGAGGAGAAAAGCCAATGGCCGTCGACTTGGAGGAATGTGACTTTGTTCTTCGAGAGACGTCCATAAGTTATGTTGGAGAGATCCCCGAGGCGGGTTCTGAGGTCACGCACTAGGAGGAGATGAACACGAGTGCATCAATGCATCCCATGGGGGAAACAATCGAGGGTAGGATGCATAATGACGACAATTCCAAGGAAAGAGGACGCCTCATCTTCTAGGGTCGCAGTAGATGTCCCCTATGTGGCTAATGACAAAGATAAGGTCGTTACTGAGGAGGACGTTAGAGCTAACTCTGATATGGACCTAGACGAGTTGAGGATGATCGATAAGGGACTCACTCAGCTCGAAGTGAGGTTAGAAGGAGGCTCCAAGACTATTGCAATCCCAATGGATCGTAATCTTCTTGTAGACATCGATGAAATAGTCCTTACCCTAGGTCCTCTTTTTTCTGAGATTGAGGGTACGACCCTCGAGAGGATAAACGATAATACTCTATCAAATAACATTGCTGGTCTTGCTCTCCGAGTAAGTACGACTGTTGTCTGTTCTTTTCTTTATGCTTCAATTTCTTTCGTAAGCTTTAATTCCTTTTCTTTATTTTGTAGATGGTTATTTTAGAGATTGAGAGTGATCATCAGGAGAAGAGGTGCAAAGACATGTACGTGAAGCTGAAGGACAAGTATACAAGGTTCCTTGAGAAGTACCAGGAGCTCCGGTGTCGGCTTTGCAAAGGTGGCGACGTGCGGGTCCTAAGGGAGGACTTAAAGAAGAGAGACGAGGAGCTGATGCTGGTCATGGAGAAATGCAGCATCCTTGAAGGGACATTAAGGAGAAAAGAGGATGATCTTGAGCTTAGAAGGGGCGTAGAGGCTCAATGTAGTCATCCCCAAGCCCAAGTGGTCCTGCTATGAGTCTAACTTGGAGAGTACCAGTTCAAGGCGGATTCTCTTAGTAGCGAGGTCGTTGAGAAACAGGAGGAGATTGATAAGGCATAATATGCTCGGTTGGAGGCTCATAGGAGGGTGGAGTTCCTTAAAGTGGCAAACCGAACCCTTCATTCTGAGCGGGAAAATGACTTGTCAACGACAAGGCCTAAAGAATAACATCTTGATGAAAGGATTGGGGAGTTGGAGAAAGAGACCTCCGATATTTATGATCAAGTTGTCGCTCTAGAGGCCGAGAAGGCCAAACTACTTGCGGGACCTTCTTCATCTACGACTTATGGCTTACTCAACATTCATTATGAGCTATATGAAGAGTGGATTCACGCCGAGGCCCGATTGGATGTGCTTTGTGAGTTGCATATGGCAGGTTCTGTTCCTACCACAGACTTTGAGGATTCTTGCGTCAAGGCTCGGGTTACTTGTGGCTATAACCCATCTGTATTGGTGGAAAAAAGACATTACACATGGAATGTTAGTAAACTGATAAAGCGTGATGCGTGGAACAATGGCATAGCGACAAGTGGCACTCTCGATTAACAGAATTAGGAATACAAGGAAGGTACGAGGTAAACACCCACGAGACAGTACGAAATAGAGGACCGGGATTGACAGTTGTCAAAGAAGAGGAGAGAATAGAATGAATAAAGGTTAAAAAGAGGGGAAGATACACGAACCAAAAGTAAATAAGGAAGGGGAATCAGAGCCATTATAAGGCATTTATAGCTATAAGTACGTCAGTTATGGTTACATATGATAACGGGCAATCAATACAATTAATGCTCATAATGAATTCGAATTAAGTGTGGAAAACGTTATGATTGTACGCTCCTATATAAGGATAAAGAATTTTATTTGTAATGACAAGTTCCAAGTACTACTTAAATACACTATAATACTCTGCTTTATCAAAGTTTTCAACCTTGATTTTATGGATTGACTGTCCATTTATTCCTTATTTCTCTTTGTTAATTTTCTCTTTAATTTTTACTATTATTGTCGTGGAAGTGAAGTAAAACTTGGTTATCAGTAACCCATTTTCTTCTAAATATAGGCTTTGACTAAAAATTCTATTTTTTGGTTAAACACCGACTATGCCTCGTCCTGGTGAAGAAGATGAGGATGGTGAGGATGATGTAGATCGCCTTGAGGATGAGTCCTGGTGTGATTCTATATACCCTCCGGGCGAGGAGGGAGAGGGAATTGAAGGTCGGGCTGGTGAGGATGTCGTGGGTCGTGATGGCGATGGCTAGCATTAGTTTTTTTTTCTATCATTTTTGTGTATTTTTGTTGGCGTCTTCAAGAGCCTTTGTAAGAAACCTTTGTTTATAAATATCAAAGTTGGTTTTTGCTTTCATTTTCACCTTTCTTATTTGCCGTAGTTTATTTCTGTACTTTGCGTGTTTTGCTCCTTCATAATTTTACCGTTGTTCTTGTAAATATCAAAGTCCCTGGGTCGAATAGCTATGGGCCGAATTACCCCTTTGCCCGTAAAGGTCGAATATATCTACGGACCGATCGGTTAGGTTTGAATTTGGTCAAACATAGCTTCTTGTTTGGTTAAGAGTAACCTTCTATTGAAACATGGCTGGGGACTGATAGGCGTTATTCGAACTTGGTCGAATTTTAATCTTTTTAAATCATGGCCGAGGGCAGGTAGGTATTTTTCAAACTTGGTCGAATTCTAACCTCTTTAAATTGCGGTCGAGGGCCGGTAGGTATTGTTCGAGTTGGGTCGAACTTAACCTTTTTAAATCATGGTCGAGGGCCGGTATGTGTTGTTCGAGTTGGGTTGAACGTAACCTTTTGTTAATCACGACCGAGGGTCGATGGATGTTGTTCGATCGTGGTCGAACTTATCCTTTTGTTAATCACGGCCGAAGGCCGATAGGTTTTGTTTGGGCGGGGCCAAACATAACCTTTTGTTAGTCACGGTCGAAGGCCGATAGGTGTTGTTCGATAGTGGTCGAACTTAACCTTTGGTTAATCACGACAGAGGGCTGATAGGTGTTTCTGACAAACGTAAGTTTCTTATTACTTTGACGGTGTTGCTTTAATTACATGATTGGATAAAGTTACAAATTTTGGACATTGGCTGATGTTCCAGTCCTAATCCTAGTTTATTTAGTCGCTTGATTACTTGACTTGGAGAGTATTGAGGAGTCGAGAAATGAAAGAGAAAAATAGTCCATCCCTCTCATACTTCGACTTGAAGTTTCCTCTTTGTCGCCTCATTAAAAACCTCCTTGAGGAAACCCTAATAGGATAAAACCTAAGTGAGGAAAAAAGAGTACGACTAGTGGACACTTCTTCCTTTTAGAAGTTGAAGTATTTGAGGTGACTGATGTTCCCATTGTTCAGTAATTGCTTTCCTTCCAATGTCTCTAATTGGAACGAACCCTTGTTTGATTTGGCTATGATTTTGTACGGGTTGTTCCCAGTTTTTTCCCAGCTTGCCTTCCTGTGGGTCTTTGCTTGCTTGAGTTTTGGCTTTGAGTACGTAGTCCCCGACTTTGAGCGGTCGGACCTTTGCTTTCTTGTTGTAATAGCGTTCTACTTGCTGGTTTTGGGCGATCATCCTTATGTACACCATATCTCTTCATTTGTTGATTTCATCGAGTTCCTACCTTCTACTCTTATTATTACTAGTACCGCTTTCGTGAGAGTACCTTAGGTTGGATTCTATGACTTTGACCGGTATGATTGCCTCGGTCCCATAGACCAAAGAGTAATGTGTTTCTCCTGTGCTTATCTTTGGGGTAGTTTTATACGTCCATAATACTTCTGGGAGTATCTTCGGCCATAGTCCATTGGCATCTTCGAGCTTTCTCTTCACGATGTATACTATGGACTTGTTGGAAGATTCAGCATGTCCGTTACCCGCCGGATGATATGGGGTTGAAAGTATCATCTTAATATGCCATTTCTCGAAGAATTCAACCATTTTATTTCCCATGAACTGGGGTCCATTGTTTCAGTTGGTCTCCTTGGGTAGGCCGAATCGGCAAATGATGTTTCTCCATTTAAAGGTGATTACCTCTTGTTCATGTATTTGGGAGAATGCTCCTGCTTCCACCCATTTAGAGAAATAGTCAATTAAAACTAAAAGGAAACGTACATTACCTCGCCTTGTTGGGAGGGGTCCTACGATGTATATTCCCCACTTGATGAACGGCCACAGAGAGGTGACTGAGTGGAGGTGTTCACCTGCTTGGTGAATTATTGGGGCGTATTTCTGACATTGTTCACATTTCTTCACAAATTCTGAGGCGTCCTTTTCATGGTGGGCCAATAGTATCTTGCCCATATGATGCACCTGACGGGTGCTCGATTGCAGAGTGAGCAGCGCAACGGTCTTCATGGACTTCTTCGAGGACGCACTGGGTTTGGTTTGGGCCTAAACATTTCGTTAGAGGGCCGCCGTATGTCCTTTTGTACAGTTTGCTATGGAGGAGATTGTATCTGGCTGCTCACATTTTTAGTTTCTTGGCTTCATTTTTGTCATTTAGGAGTGCGTCATCCTACAAATAGGCGAAATACGATTGCGCCAATTTAAGCTTACAGATCTTACCTTGATTTGATCTAGCGATGATTTGAGGAGGTGGGCTACACTTTTATCCCCGATCGTGATGCTTTTAGTAGGCGTGACCAATTTGGCAAGGCCATCTGCTTCAGCATTCTACACACGCAGGATCTGGTCGAGCTGGCATTCGTCAAACTCGGGCAACAACTTACAGATCTCGGTCTGATATTTTTGCAACCTTTGTTCTTTGATTTGGAAAGTCCCTATGACTCAGTTGTCTACGAGTTGGAAATAACAACGGAGTTTCAACCATTTTCCCCATACTTGAGTGCTAGCCCCAA
Source organism: Nicotiana sylvestris (assembly GCF_000393655.2). Lineage (NCBI taxonomy): Eukaryota > Viridiplantae > Streptophyta > Magnoliopsida > Solanales > Solanaceae > Nicotiana > Nicotiana sylvestris. The sequence continues at coordinate 82,295,490 of NC_091066.1, read as the reverse complement.
TCCTGCAATTATGACCTTATACTCAGCTTCGTTGTTTGTCATATCTGGGCATCTTATGGACTGGAAAATTACTTTGCCGGTAGGGACCTCGAGTACGAGTTCTAGTACGGATCCGGAGGCGTTGGATGCACCGTGGGTGTATAGGACCCAGAGGTCTTGTGTTTGGAGAGAAGCTTGGAGGGTTTCTTTCTCGACTTCATGCATTATTTTTGCACTGAAGTCTATGACGAATCTGATAGGTGTTCGCAGCTGATATATGATATCGTGTTCGCTTAGCTCGATGGCCCACTTAGCCAGCCTTCCTGATAGCTCGGGTTTATGTAAAATTCCTCTTAGAGGAAAGGTGGTAACGACCGAGATAGGGTGGCACTGAAATAGGGTCTAAGCTTTTGTGAAGCTATGACTAGTGCTAGGGCCAGTTTCTCGAGGTGCAGGTACCTCGTCTCGGTGTCGACGAGTGTTTTGCTAATGTAATAAATGGGAGATTGCGTAACTTTGGTTTCTCGAATCAAGAATGCACTTACTACTACTTCGAAGACGACCAGGTAGACGAGGAGATATTCCCCGGTTCGGGGTTTGAGAGCAGAGGTGGTGATGAAAGATATGCCTTCAGTTCTCATAGGGCTTGTACGCACTTGGGTGTCCACTCGAGGCTGTTTTCCTTTTTTAGCATGCTAAAAATCTGTGACATCTATTAGACAACTGCAAGATGAATCTCAATAAGGCGACGATTCGACTAGTCAACCTTTGGACTTGCTTCTTGGTAGTCAGGAGCTCCAGTATCCCTTCGATAGCTTTGATTTGGTCAGGGTTAATATCGATCCTCTATTATGACACTAAGAAGCTGAAAGACTTCCCAGAGGCTACACCAAATGCACATTTCTCCGGGTTTAGTTTCATTCCGTACCATCTTAGTATGTAAGAAGCTTCATTCAAATGGTCGATATGGTCATCAACCTTTATGGATTTTACCAGCATGTCATCGATATATACTTCCATGGTCTTGTCGAGTTGATCTTTAAACATTTTCGTGAAGAATCTTTGATATTTAGCCCCTACATTCTTCAGTCCAAATGGCATGACCCTATAATAATATGTTCCTCTATGAGTGATGAATGTGGTTTTCTCCTGGTCCTCTTCTTCCATAAGTATCTGGTTATAGCCTGAGTACATGTCCAGAAAACTCAACAACTCGTGTCTGGCCGTTGCGTCGATGAGTTTGTCGATATGTGGTAACTAAAAGAATCTTTCGGGCATGCTTTGTTCAAGTTCGTGAAATCTACGCACATCCACCATTTACCATTTTTCTTTTTGACCATCACTACATTGGCGATCCATTGGGGTAATTCGACTCACTGATGGAGCCATTTTCTAATAGTTTCTCCACCTCATCGTGGACGATATCGTTGATGACTGGATTGAATTTATGTCTGACCTGCCTTACCGGGGGTAGAACGGGTCGACATTTAATTAGGGATGCCTGGCATATCTGCATGGCTGAAGGCAAGCAAATATGCAATTGACTAAATTTTCCTAGTTCTCAAAGTTTACAGCAGATGTAGGCCTTTTTTCTAGAGTCACTAAGTTCTAATTGAACGGGGTCAAGGTCCTCTACAGTTGAGTTCGCGGCTTCGGCCATTTTAGGATCCGTGATGACGTCCCTAGTCTCTTCTTGTGTTGACCTTGGCCCTGTTGATTGCTATGTCTCTTTTTCCTTATCTTTTTTTTGTTGGGTTGTCGTGCCATCTAAGACGATATGGTAGCACTCCCGGGATGTGCGTTGTTCTCCCCGTATGCTGAATATCCCTCAAGGTGTTGGGAATTTGATTACTTGGTATAGGCTGGAGGGGATGGCTCTCATGGAATGTATCCATGATCGTCCTACAATGGCATTGTACATGATGGCCTGGTCCATGATGTGGAATGTTGTATCTAGTGTAACGCCGCCGGCCAAGACGGGGAGTGATTTCTCCCGATGTCCATTCGACTGCATTATAAAAACCGGTCAGTGTGATGCAACGTGACACTATCTTGTCGTCAAGCCTCACCTGGGTAAGGACTGGGGGATGGATAATGCACACTCCACTTCTATCGTCTACCATGATACATTTGACATCACTATCTAAAATGCGCAAAGTAATGACAAGAGCATCATTATGAGGAAAAGTCAAACCGCTGACATCTGACTTGTCGAAGATGATACTTTCTTCGAGTTTGTCACACCATTCGGGGGTGATAGATCGTTTGAGTTTGTGAGTGGTGGTGAATTTAACGTTATTGGTGGAGGTGTCGTCGCTGCCGCCGATGATAATGTTGATAGTATGAGCTGGTGACGACGACTTAAGTGGGCCTTGGTGTTCACGTCCTCTAATGAAGTTATTTTTCCCCTTGTTACTCAGCAGCTCTTTGAGGTGTCCATTCCATAACATGTTTACAACTTCTTGCCTGAGGGTGATGCAATCTTTTGTTTTGTGTTCGTGCTCCTGGTGGAACTCGTAGAGGGCGTCAAATTTTCTGGTGCTCGGATCGGACCTCATCTTTGGTGGCAGCTTCACTTTCGTTTCGAGTTTCTCCAAGGTATAGACTATTTCTATAGGTGATACACAAAAATTATGAGCAGATAATAATGAGGCATACCTCTCTCATTCCAGTGAGTCCTCGTTCTCGGCCTATATGGGCCCTCCTCATGGCGAAGAGAAGGTGGGGCGGAGGCCCTGACGTATGGCTGGTGTCGTTCCCTATTTGGTCGTGAGATAGGGTGATCCCTCCTGATATTGTCTCTTCGTGCTTTCCTAGACTCGGCTTGTACCGAGATGAGACGATGAGTTGGTTAGTTGAGGTAATCCTCATCTACTTGGACTTTAGCACAGTAAGCATTGTGGATCTCGTCCCAATTATTTGGAGGATATTTCATCAATCAGCTCAGCAGTTTTCTAGTCGCTCTCGAACCATCCCTACTCAACCCGTTATGAAAAGCCGTGACCGCCATCCCCTCGAATACGTTTAGTAGGGTCATATTTACCCTATTGAATTAGGTGAGGAAGTCCCTCAGTCCCTCTCCCAAGGACTGCTTAATGGCGAATATGTTCTTTACTCTTCTTTCGGCTTTCGGGGCTCCGGCATGCGCCGTTACGAACTTATCGGCCATTTTGTTGAAGGTTTCTATGGAGCGAGCTGGTAGCTGTGAGTACCATGTTAATTCCCCTCTCGTAAGAGGTTCGCCAAATTTTTTTAGCAAAATAGAAGAAACCTATTCCTTGGTGAGGTTGTTGCCTTTCACAGCTGTGACATAATGAGTCACATGATCTTTGGGATTAATCATTCTGTCGTATATCCTGAGATACGATGGCATTTTAAAGGTCTTTGGTATGGCATGTGGGGGCTGCTTCTTACTGTACGATTGCTCTACAAACCTACGGGCGTCCCTCTTTGGCAATAGCTTAGAAGCGCCCGATTTCTTGGCGACTCATTCTTGGTGTTCTTTTATTTGATCTCCAATTGCTTTATTTTTATTCTCCATCTCTTCCATCCTCCTTAGAACAGCAGCGAGGGCGCTGTCACATGAATTTTTAGTAACTTTGTGAGTTATACCTAGTGTTGGAGTGTCTGGTTGGCTGCCATATTTGTCTGCTCGTTGCACTATGTAGGTTCTTGCACTCTCTATAGTCATGCATGGAGTGGGCTTGTTGAGCATACTCACTAGCGTATCGTCCAACCATGCTTCGAGGAGCTTTTTCACGCTGGTGGCATCCCTTCTTGTATGGATGTGGGGGGAGGCGACCTCTCGCGCCTGGGGAAGGCAGTAGGCGTCACGTCCTCGCCTAATGTCTCACAACTCTCGTTGATAGCATTTATGAGGTTGTTAGGGAAATCACTTATTACTTTAGTCTTCTCTCCTTGGTTACCTACCATGTAGGTTTTGTACGTGCAAAGAAAGAGAAAGATCTTGGGGTTTGTGAGGTTAGCGACTCACGTTAGCTGTAGAATCTAAAGGAATTGTAAGCTTGCAATAGCATCAGATTCTATATAGTCAATGTATTTTTTACAAATGAATATCTCATGTCCCCTATCATTATGTCTTTTTCTATTTATAGGGAACATGTTCCTAGAAACCATAATAGTATAAGTGTAGACTAGAATATTCTCTTTAGTGTCTTATCTTGAAACTAGCAGTTATAACTCTGTCAAGGATGTTCGACCTCGACCTCGATCTTTGATGACTCCTCGACCTTAATCCTTCGATTCGCCAACCGCAACCTTCATTATCTCTATTAAAGTCGCATTGGTGACACATGGCGGCCTGTGAATGCCTCATTAATGCTAACATGACTTAATCATATTAGGAATAATATTTGACCCATACACATACTAGAACTTCCAAAATGTTGCTACCTAATAGGTGACAGTTATCTCCTAACTACTTCCTTGATTGGCTAATTGTGCTCTCCGATGCAATTGTTTCAATTGACATGTTTAGTCCGTCTCGAGCCATGGATGAAAGAACAGAAAATTAGGGGTGGGCGTTCGGTATTTCGGTACGGTATTTGAAAATTACGGTTCGATATTTCGGTATTCGGTATATCAAGTGTGCATACCAAATACCGTACCAAAGTAGTTCGGTATGGTTCGGTATCTTCTTGTTTGTTTCGGTATGGTTTCGGTACGGTTCGATATCGTACCATATTTTTTTGAACTAAAAAATGCTGAACTACTAAATTCTAATTCATTAGAAAATTTCTAATTGTGTGATAATGAGTATAGCAACAAGAAAATGTGGGCAGTACCTTCACTTCTAATAATTTCTAATAGAAATCACTACATGAACATAGCAGTAGAATGTGAGTACTTTCTTTACTTCTAATAATTTATAATAGAAATCATATCATTAAAAATTATTATAATAGAAATTCCTTTACTTTTCTAATTATAATAATTTTTAATGTTAGGCTGGGGCGTTGGGCTTAATCTTTGTGGGCTACTGGCTAAGGGTAAGATATAACAAGTTAGAAACTTGGGCTGAAAATTGATAACGGGCTGGGCAGTGAAGGAAGGAGTACTTAAATTATTCGGTATTTCGGTATACCGAAATATCAAAATTTCAATACCGAGGACCGTACCGAAATACCGAATAACTAGAAATCCTATACCGAAATAATACCGAAATATCGAATAAACCGATACCAAAATACCGAAATAATTCGGTCCGGTTCGGAATTCGATTTTTCGACTTTTATGCCCACCCCTATAGGAAACTGATTTGAGTGGCTCTTCCACCAAGCCAACGACAGAAATTCCTTTGTGGAGGGTTCTGTTGCCTTTTGCAAGTAGAATTGGAGTTTAACAATATTCCTGCTATTGGGTTATTGATGCTCACTTAATGTATACCAAAATAATTTTCAACACATTCATCTTCCTCTATAGCACCGGATGCGAATGCGGATGTAGAAATTGAACTTGAAGGAATATTTGCATTTGCATCTATAGCAAAAGAAGCAAAAAAATGTCAGCATAATAATTACATAAAGCTTGTAAATATTTGTGTAAATCAGAAATGCAAGTGTCAATATCAGAGGTTCTAGTTGGTCCAATATCCATATAGACATATAAATTATTGAGTAATTAACAACAAGTAACCATCTTGATATAACAGTTTAAAATAGCTCCAATTACGTAAATAGGGGGATTATGGCACAAAAATATTTTTTAAATTTTTCTAGCATAGATTCAATAGCAGAACAATATCCTTCCTTCTACTTGAAATTATGGTGTAAAATAGAAATTTATATATATACCAAAACATTTGCAATAGTATGATAATAAGCTCCAGAAAACTCAAGTGTAGCTACATAAAATTTCTGTAAAACTTTTATAACATCTTCAATGACATTCCAAGTATTAGATGATAACAAAAAGTTAAGACCTGTACAATGAGAATTAACAACTTCAGTTATAGTCATTTTGTATTTGTAATAACATCTTAGGAATAAATAAGTTTAATTCCACATGGTAACTATTTCTTCATGCATGAGTCTTGGTCTTAGTCTATATTTTTTTTACACTTATCCTTGAATGCATTTAATCTAGCGCTCCTATTATTTTCTTGAATTATACCAGCATCTCTTCTAAGTAACTTAATCTCATTTCTAGATAATTCAAGTCACTCTTAAAAATTAAATTATAAATATGACATGCACATCTAACATGAAATATTTTGGAAAGTGGTGAGCATAACTGTAATTTTAATAGTAAAATAGCAACGTTGTTGTTAGAAGTATTATCAAAAGACATACACTAAACTTTTTCTTCAAGATTATAAAATACAACAACTTCATGGATAATATTATTAATAAATACAACATTATGACTTTGATCTTCATTATATTTAAAAGAAATAATATAGTTTTGCATTGTAAAATTATTATCTATTCAATGACATGTAACAGTCAAATAATTTCATTAACAACACGACCAATATCAGAAGTAAGAGAAACTCTACAAGGAAGACGCTCGAACAAATAAGGATATATGTCTGGTATTGTTCAAAAAGCATAAAGATATCAACTCTTACAAGTACTTGCATGAATACCTTTAAATAAAGTGTTATATATTCTTTGAATGCAAGTAACAAGATATAGTGAAGAAGCAAAGCTAAAAGATAAACAACCTAAAACAATCATTTTAACTTATTCTTCCCGATCTTTCAATATATCATATTTACCAAATAAATCGCCACTACCTGAGTTAAGTTTGTGTTAGCTAGACTGTTCATCAACACCCCATACAATAGGGTGATTATCTACCATGTACCTACGAAGTTGACCCATCCTTCCTTGCTTACCCCCGGTCTCATATTTATAAACTTCTTGACAAATATTACATCTTATATAATTCTTAGTTTCTTCTAGTCTAGTAAAAATTTCCAACACTTGCTTCTCAATCTTTGATTCTTCTTATTAAGGAGAGGATGCCTATCCATACTAGCGCCACCCCTAGTAGTTTGACTAGCAGTACCGAGTGTAGGTGGTTCAGAATTATCAGGTAACTCGATATTATCTCAATTATCGTCTACACCATAATCTTCTTGTAGTTGGTCACGATCTACATTTATATTTCAAGGTAAACTTTCAGGAACATGTGTAAAGCTAGTAGAAGAACCACATCCTATTTTTTTTTACTTTTACTAGTACCACCCCTACTAGTACATGCTTTTGTGGCTGCTATAAATATATACATTATGCAAATTAAATTAAAAAACCAAATTAATATTTCTAAATAATAAAATAAAAATATATCAAAGAAAGAAAGAGATAGAATGAGTGTACCGGAATGCTAAACTAAATCTGATATTTGAGAATTAAAAATTCATTCACTTCACTTTTAAATTTGTAATATCACACTTCAATTAATATTTGATAATGTCATACTTTACTTGATAATTGTAATTTTATAGTGGCTATCTGTCACGACCTAAAATCCATTAAGGGTCGTGATGGCACCGGACACCACTTGTTAGGCAAGCCAACACCAAGAAGTTAAACAAATTCCTCATTTTAGTATTTTTGAAATCATAACTTTTTCTTACATTAAACAATAAATAATGAACTTAATCGAAAAAATAATTGTGTCTTTAACAAATTTAAATACTGAATAATCCCATAGTCATCCCAGAACTCGATGTCACAAGTACATGAGCAGTTTCTAGGAAATAAAATGTAATACAATAATTGTCCGGAATACAAATTGGACAGAAAAGAAAGTACAATACTCTAAAGGAGACTCTACTAGCTGGGGTCGTCTCGAGAGATGCAGCTACCTAAGTCTCCGTATCAACCATGCTGTTGCGCCCAACGAGGCCACTAGACATACATGTGCCTGTGCAATAAAAATGCACATCAAGTGTAGTATGAGTAAAAAAACAATGTGTACCCAGTAAGTATCCAGTCTAACCTCGAAGAAGTAGTAACGAGAGGTTGACTTCGACACTTACTAGTGGTCCAATAATATAATCAGTCGTGGATTTATTAAAAACAACAGTAAACTCAAGGAAATCATGTAGCAAGTAAACAATGCTTTTGATGATAAGAGATTTTCAAGTTCATATTTCCTCAATTATCAATTTATCTCAGGCCAGGGAGACAATATCATTATTTATAATTTCAAGGCAAGCAATACAAGCATGCGCAAATCATGTCGTGGTCGTACAACCCGATCCAATATAACATTTTCAACTGTGCACTGCTAGAGGGTCGAATGACGCGAACGATAGATGCATCTATTACCCCGCTCACGAATCATATATGCGACGCAGTAAAATATAAATAAACACATCAAACAGTCAATCAAGAATTCATCAGGGAAACAATTACCTAAAGAAATGACAACTTTTCTTTAACGGTCAAGAAAATGATGTTTAATTTCTTTAGAAATTCATTTACCAATTTGATATGATTTAAGAAATTTTAACTTCTCAATAAGATTACAAATATTTTAAGTATAGAATGCTTTCGGGTCCTAGACTATTCGGACTTGAGCATAATAGTAGTTACGCACGGACCCTCATCACCTCGTGCATACGTAACCACCACAAATAGAATCATATATTTAATTATTTTACCTATGGGGATAATTCCCTCTTACAAGGTTAGAAAGGAGACTTATCTCACTTTGAAGTTCCATAACCGACTCCTAAGCCCTTCTGACGACTCAAACCGATGCCCAACGCTAAAAAACTAGTCAATAATTATGCAAACCCATTAATATATACTCAAGTGCCCCCTATTTACAATAATTTCCAATTCCGCTTGAAAAGTTGATAAAATTATCCTCGGGCCCACATGCCCGGATTCCGAAAATTTTCCAAGATAATCTTTACCTATAACACTACGAACTCAATTATATAATTTATTCCAAGTTCCATGTCCAATTTCGTGGTCAAAATCCAAAAATATAAATCTCTAGGGTTTTTTTCAAAACCCTAAATTTTCACTAATTTTCCGTGATTTATCATGTTAAAATCTAGATATAATCCAAGAAATTAACTTGCAATAGGTGGGAATCACTTACCTTGACATAGATGATGAAGATAGAGCTCCAAAATCGATCCTAGGTCGTCTTCCATGGAAGAAATGAGATGAAATGAGCCAAACACATTTTTTCAATCTTATACACTGCCAGTCAACCCTTCTTCGCGTTTGTGGGCCTCCCATCGCGTTCGCGGTGAACAAAATTCTCGAAAGTCATTCCCAAACTCTTCTCAGATAGCCTCTAGTATAATGGTCATAATTTTTTGTACCAAACTCCAAATGATAAATGATTTAACTTTTTGGAAATTAGACACCAAGATCTACAACTTTCATGTATTTGTAATCTCCCTATTCCTTATAGATTTCAAGATATAAGCCTCTAAAGTTAGCCCTTTGCAACATAAATTTCTTTTTCATCTTCCCGGACAGTCTGTAGTGTACCAGCCATAACATTTCGTACACAAATCCAAATGCTATATGGTTTACTTTTCTGAAAATTAGAGACAAAGGGCTACATCTTTTGTTTTTAGATCATCTCCAAATTCCTTATAGATTGCAAGATATAAGCGTCCGAAGTCAGACCTGTGCAACAAAGATTTCCTTCTTCGCGAACGCGATGATCTCTTCGCGAACTCGAATAACAAAGTCCCTGAAGTCAAATCCTTCTTCGCGAACGCGAATAACAACACCAGACACCAGCATAAGCTATTGCAAAACAGCCCAAAATGATCTAAAACACACCTGAAGCCCCCCGGGCCCCGTCCAATCACACAAACTAGTCCCATAAGATAAAATAGACCTGCTTGAGGCCTCAAATCACATCAAACAACATCGAAATCATGAATCGCACCCCAATTCAAGCTTAATGAACTTTAAAACTTCAAACTTCTATATTCGATGTCGAAACCTATCAAATCATGTTCGATTGACCTCAAATTTTGCAGAAAAGTCACATTCGACATTACCGACCTACTCCAACTTCCGGAATTGGAATCCAACCCTGATATCATAAAGTCCACTTCCGGTCATAGTTCTCAAAAACCTTCAAATTTCTAACTTTCGCCAAATGACCCCAAAATGACGTACGGACCTTCGTATCCACTTTCAGACATGCTCCCAATACCAGAATTACCATACGGAGCTATTCCCAGACTCGAAATCCCAAATGGACATCGATAACATTGAAATGCACTGCAACCCAAATTTATGAAATTCTTCCAAAATGCGAACTTCCACAACAGGCGCCAAAATGCTCACGGGTCATCCAAAACCTGATTCGGACATACGCCCAAGTTAAAAATCATCATACAAACCTGTTGGAACCTTCAAATCCCGATTCCGAGATCGTTTACTCAAAAATCCAACCTCAGTCAATTCTTTCAACTTAAAGCTTCCGAAATGAGAATTTTCTTTCTAAATCAACTCCGAACTTCCCAAAATTCAATTCCAGCTATGCGTGCAAGTCATAATGCCTGAAGTGAAACTACTCATGGCCTCAAATTGCCGAACAATGCGCTAGAGCTCAAAATGACCGGTCAAGTCGTTACATTCTCTCCCACTTAAACATACGTTTATCCTCGAACGTGCTGATAATTGCACTCGAGTAGTCTGAAATTGTTGTTTAACACCTCATGCACCTACCTATGCTACCACAACTCCGTTTAGCACATTAGATCGATCAAATATGAAGATATCCTTTTTCATTTAGGTAAATAAGCCTTAGAGCCTAGTTCCAACATCCGGAATTCTTTGTCAGGCCTGCTTCCAACATGTGAATGTTGTATCAATCACCACACGCTATACCAGAGCATGACTGCACACCCTTGCTGAATTCACACCATGCACCACATCATTCACAAGACCATTAATAACACCCTCTGATCATAATAGCCGATATTTCCCGAATCTGATGCTTACAATGCACCCCATGACATATATAAGTCATGTTCCAACTCTCGCAATGCCGCCACAACGAAAGAGATGTGTAGAAATTTATAACCAACTGCCGAGTCAACAATCATTGAGTCTATACTCCTAACAAGAACCATTATCTCATTCTGAACCAAATAATGATATTTTCTCTTTGATATACTTCATATAATTCGATCGCACTGATCCTAGATCCAATAATCTCATCTCACCCAATACGAGCTGCTCAGGCAACAAGCCACCCCAGACATGACAAAAAATTCTCAAATGATGCCACAATATGCCAATAGGCTGTCATGACCCTAAACAGGACCTAGTCGTGATGATGCCTCTCGTGAAACAAGGACAGCCGACATAAACCCCAAACCAATTAACAGTTATAATAACTCATAATTAAGTCATTAATAAGTGATAAATCCCAAAATAGAGTGAAATAGAACAATTGCGGAAACAAACACAGCCCGACATCGGGGTGTCACCAGTCATGAGCATCTAAACATCCGTCTAAAAGTATGAAAAAAGACTACACAATCTAGTACAAAGCTATTACAAGGAAAGTAAAGAGAGGAAGAAGAAGCCCTCGTCTGCGAACGCCGAGCAGCTACCTAGTCAACTCCGAGTAAGCCTGCAGTGGGAGCAAATCAGCCCTCGCTAGCGTGGCCTGAGACTCTTGAATCTGTACACAGGGTGTAGGGAGTAATGTGAGTACGTCAACTCAGTAAGTAATAAAAGTAAAGGCAGCTGAGCGATAAGAAAACACGTAAAACATAGCAAAATGCTACAACGAGGCAGTATAAACCAGAATAATGCAATAAAATAGTAAAAGCTCGTAGAAATACCTTAACTTAGTAAAAACCTCTTTGAAACCTCTTTTAGCAGTTAAAATGAGTAAATGAAAATAGGGAGGAAAGATAGATATATAAATCAACCCCTCGGGCATAACTACCAACAGAACCAGCCCCTCGGGCTATTGCACAATCACTCGTATCAGCCCCTCGGGCAATAACATGGAACAACATCAGCCCCTCGAGCTATATCACCTCACATTGGGTACTCGCGCTCACTGGGGTGCAGACTCCGGGAGGGGGGCCTTACGGCCCAAGCGCAATAACAAACCATCTCGTGGCATAATCAAACAGGCTCTCGGCCTCATATCAAGCCACCTTGTGGCATAACAACTCGGTCCCTTGGCCTCATAATCATAAATCAGTACAATATCGTTGCGGCGTGTAGCCTGATCCCATAATCACCTCACAATACAGGCCCTCAGCCTTACTCAGTCAAAAATCTCTCAAAGCCACTCGAGCATAGTAAAAATATGATTCTCAGCCCAAAATATCATTTAAGATGTCAAAACAGAGTAAATATGGCTGAATTATGAAAACAGTAGAATACAACATGACTGAGTACAAATATGAAGTCAAAATAGTGAGGAATAGTAGTAAAAATCCCATAAGGGTCTAAAACAGTTGGCACGAGGTCCAAATATGGCATTCAGCCCAAAACATGATGATAGCAAACAGTTTTCAATCAAATACGTGGTTAAACAGTCATATGGGATGGACTAAGTCAATATCCCCAACAGTGCATGACCCTACGCTCGTCATCTAGCGTGCGCATCACCTCATAATAGCACGACGATGTGAAATCTGGGGTTTCATACCCTCAGGACAACATTTACAATCATCACTTACCTCAATCCGGTCCAAACTCTAGCCCACGATGCCTTTGCCCCTCGAATCGGCCTCCGGATGCTCCAAATCTATCCAAAAAACGATTTATACCATCAAAATATGCTAAGGAAACAAAGTCCACCCGAAAATAATTAGATTACAACACAAATCCCGAAATTGACCAAACCTGACCCCGGGCCCATGTCTCGGAACCCGATAAAAATTACATCAATAAACTCCTTATCCTCCCACGAGTTCATACATACTAAGAATGCCAAAATCCGACAAAAAATAGCCCCTCAAATCCCTAATCAAAGGTCTCCAATCTCAAGCTCTAGTTTTTTCAATATTTACCCACAAATTTCCATAAATTTCAAGCCTAATCAATGAAATAACACCATAGGAACGCGTTTTATGTTAAAAAATCTTACCTCAATGAAGTTCCCTTGGATTCCCTCTTCAAAATCCACCAAAAAGCTCCAAAATCAATTTAAAATGGTGAAGAAAGGCTGAAAATCGCAAATGAGGGTTTTTATACTTTCTAGCCTAGGAATATCGCACCTGCGGCCTCAAACACGCACCTGCGTGACCGCACATACGGTCCATGGGTCGCACCTACTGAATTCACTTATCTGCCCAAAACCGCAACTGCGGTCAAATACCCGCACCTGCGCCATCGCAGGTGCGCTCAGCTCTCCGCATCTGCGGCTCTTACCCTTCACGTCCTTGGTCGCATTTGCAGTCCTTTCTACGCATTTGCGGCGTCGCACCTGCGGTCCCCAATCCGTAGGTGCGGAAATGACAGGAGCAGAAAAATTTTGCAACTTCTCCAAAAATCCAAACTCTCCGACAACCATCCGAATCCATCCCGAGGCCCTCGGGACCTCAACCAAATATGCCAACATATCCCATAATCTCCTTCAAACTTGTTCCAACCCTCGGAATGCTCAAAACAATATCAAAACACCAAAATCACATCGGATTCAAGTCTAAGAATTCTAAAAACTTCCAAATTCTGCTTTCGATCAAAATCTATCAAACCTCGTCCGAATGACCTGAAATTTTGCACACACGTCACAAATGACACAACGGACCTACTCCAACTTTCGGAATTCCATTCCAACACATATATCAAAATCTCACCTATCAACCGAAAAATGCCAAAATTCCAATTTCGTCAATTCAAGCATAAATCTACTCCGGACTTCCAAAACACATTCCGATCACGCTCCTAAGTCCCAAATCACCTCCCGAAGCTATCCGAACCATCGAAATTCACATCCAAGCCCTTTTTCACATAAGTCAACATCCGGTTGACTTTTCCAACTTAAGCTTACTCAAAAGAGACTAAGTGTCTCTTACCTTACCAAAACCTCTCCGAACCCAAACCAACCAACCCGATAGCACATAATACAGCTGAACAAGATAATAAGAAGTAGAAATAGGGGAAACGAAGTGGTAACTCATAAAACGACCGGCCGGGTCATTACATCCTCCCCCTCTTAAGCAAACGTTCGTCCTCGAACGAGTCAAGAAACATACCTGAAGCCTCAAATAGGTGAGGATATTTTCTCTGCATCTCCCACTCGGTCTCCCAGGTAGCCTCCTCCACGGGCCGACCCCTCCACTACACTTTCACTGAAGCTATATCCTTTGACCTCAACTTTCGAACCTGATGCTCCAAAGTAGCTACTGGCTCCACATCATAAGTCAAATCATCATCTAACTGAACTGTGCTAAAATCCAAAACATGAGACAGATCGCCAATATACTTCTAAAGCATAGAAACATGAAATACCGGATGCACACTCGACAAGTTGGGTGGCAAAGAAAAATCATAAGCCACCTCCCCAATCCTCTGAAGCACCTCAAAAGGCCCAATGAATCGAGGACTCAATTTACCCTTCTTCCCAAATCTCATAACACCCTTCATGGGCGAAACCTTCAATAGAACCTTCTCGCCAACCGTGTAGGACACATCCCGAACCTTCCTGTCAGCATAACTCTTTTGCCTTGACTGCGCTGTACGAAGCCTCTCCTGAATCACCTTCACCTTGTCTAAAGCATCCTGCACCAAGTCTGTACCTAATAGCCTAGCCTCACCCGGCTCAAACCAACCAACTGGAGATCTACACCGCCTCCCATACAAAGCCTCATATGGAGCCATCTGAATACTCGACTGATAATTGTTGTTATAAGCAAACTCTGCGAGCGGTAGAAACTGATCCCATGACCCTCCAAAATCAATGACACAAGCGCACAACATGTCCTCCAATATCTGAATAGTGCGCTTGGACTGCCCGTCCGTCTGAGGGTGAAATCTTGTGCTCAACTCAATTTGAGTACCCAACTCTCGCTGCACGAACCTCCAGAACTATGAAGTAAACTGAGTGCCCCTATCTGAAATGATGGAAACTGGGATAGCATGCAAACGAACAATCTTACGGATGTAGATCTCTGCCAACTACTCTAAAGAATAGGTAGTTCACACAGGAATGAAGTGCGTGAACTTGGTCAGTCGATCCACAATCACCCAAATAGCATTGAACTTCTTTAAAGTCCGTGGGAGCCCAACTACAAAGTCCATGGTGATCCACTCCCACTTCCACTCTGGAATATCCATCTGCTGAAGCAAGCCACCTGGTCTTTGATGCTCATATTTCACCTGCTGACAATTGAGACACCGAGATACAAATACCACACTGTTCTTCTTCATTCTCCTCAACCAATAATGCTGTATCAGATCCTGATACATCTTCGTGGCACCCGGATGAATGGAATACTGCGAACTATGGGCCTCTTCTAGAATCAACTCCCAAAGTCCATCTACATTGGGCACACATATCCAGCTCTGCATCCTCAACACCCCATCATCACCAATAGTCACGTCTCTGGCATCGTTGTGCTGAACCATGTCCTTAAGTACAAGCAAATGAGGATCATCATACTGGCGCTCTTTGATGCGATTAAATAAGGAAGACCGAGAAATCACACAAGCCAATACCCAACTGGGCTCCGAAATATCTAACCTCACGAACTGATTGGCCAAGGCCTGAACATCAACTACAAGAGGTCTCTCCCCAACTGGAATATATGCCAAACTTCCCATACTCATCGCTTTCCTACTCAAGGCATCGGCCACCACATTGGCCTTTCCCGGATGGTAACAAATAGTGATATCATAGTCCTTTAGTAGCTCCAACCATCTCCGCTGCCTCAAATTGAGATCCTTCTGCTTGAACAAGTGATGCAGGCTACGATGATCAATAAACACCTCACAAGACACACCATAAAAATAATGCCTCCAAATCTTCAACGCGTGTACAATGGCAACCAACTCCAAATCATGAACAGAGTAGTTCTTCTCATGGGGCTTCAATTTGATGAGAAGCATAAGCAATAACTCTACCCTCCTGCATCAACACACACCCAATACCAACTCTCGAAGCATTACAATACACGGTATATGAACCTGAAGCTGATGGAAAAACTAACACTGAAGTTGTGGTCAAGGCAGTCTTGAGCTTCTGAAAGCTCTCCTCACACTTATCCGACCACCTGAATGGAGCACCCTTTTGAGTCAACTTGGTCAAGGGTGATGCGATAGATGAAAATCCCTGAACAAACTAGCAGTAATAACCCGCCAAACCAAGAAAGCTGCGAATCTCTGTGGCTGAGGACGGTCTGGGCCAACTCTGAACCGCCTCTATCTTCTTTGGATCAACCTGAATACCTTTGCTGGACACCACGTACCCCAAGAAAACCACTGAACTGAGCCAAAACTCACACTTGGAGAACTTTGCATAAAGCTTCTCCTCCCTCAATCTCTGCAACACAACTCTCAAATATTCTGCGTGCTCCTCCTGACTACGTGAGTATACCAAAATATCATCAATGAAAACTATGACAAACGAGTCGAGATAAGGTCGAAACATGTTGTTCATCAAATGAATGAACGCTGTTGGGGCATTGGTCAGCCCAAAAGACATCACCAAGAACTCATAATGACCATAACGGGTCCTGAAAGCTGTCTTAAGAATATCCGAGTCCCTGATCTTTAACTGGTGATAACCTGAACGGAGATCAATCTTGGAGAACACTCTCTCTCCTTGAAGCTGGTCAAACAAATCACCAATACGAGGCAAAGGATACTTGTTCTTGATTGTTACTTTTTTCAACTATCTGTAATCAATGCACATCCTTATCGTGCCATCCTTCTTCTTTACAAATAGAACCGGCGCGCCCCAAGGCGACACACTAGGCCGAATAAACCCCTTATCAAGGAGTTCCTGAAGCTACTACTTTAACTCCTTTAAGTCCGCTGGTGCCATACGATATGGTGGAATAGAAATGGGCTGAGTGCCCGACACAAGATCAATACCAAAATCAATATCCCTATCTGGTGGCATGCCCGACAGGTCTGCAGAAAACACATTGGGAAAATCCCTCACAACAGGAATAGAATCAATACTAGGAGTTTTTGCACCGACATCCCTCACAAAGGCTAAGTAAGAAAGACAACCCTTCCCAACCATACGCTGGGCCTTCAAGAATGAAATTACCCTACTGGGAACATAATCAGTCGAATCTCGCCACTCAATCCGTGACACACCCGGCATAGCCAATGTCACTGTCTTAATATGACAATCCAAAATAGCACGACACGGAGATAACCAATCCATGCCCAATATCACATCAAAGTCCACCATACAAAGCAATAACAAGTCCACTCGGATCTCCAGACCCCTAATAGTCACCACATATGACCGGTACACACGGTCCATAATAATAGTATTGCCCACCGGAATAGATACATGAATAGATGAAACAAGAGACTCACAGGGCGTATCCAAATAACGACCAAAATATGATGACACATATGAAAAAGTGGAACCAGGATCAAATAATACAAAGGCATCTCTGTGGCAGACTAAGACAATAACTGTAATCACAGCATCTAAAGCAATAGCATCGGGTCTAGCTGGAAGTGCATAAAAACAGGCTTGACCACCACCTGATCAACCTCCCCCTCTAGGGCGACCCCTAGTTGACTGACCTCCACCCCTAGCTGGATGGGTAGGTGGTGGTGAAGTAACTGGCGCTAAAGCCGATAGCTGACTCCTCTGTTGAGATGAACCCCCAAGACAACGAGGACAATGCCTCCACATGTGACCCAACTCTCCAGACTTATAACAACTCCCTAGTGCTGGAGACGAGGACTGAAGGGAACCCCTAGCACCAGAATGACTAGCAGATGCACCTGGCATTGAAGAGCCCTAAACTGATGGAGCACGGGACGAACTCTGCGCTAGAAGGGCGTTGAGTGATGAATGTACCTGATGAGAACTGTGAGAACCATGACTCAATGATGCCCCACGATAACCTGGGTGAGCTGACTAAGCATGTCTGAATGGACGGCCTCGACCGTGCTGAAACTGACCCCTCGAAGGAGCACCACCATAACTACAAGATCCCCGAGGCCTCTTGGCGTCTCTCTCATCTCGTTCCTAGCAACGAACTAATTCAATCTCGCGAGCAATGTCAACAACCTCCTCAAAAGTAGCACCAAACACCCTCTCCCTGGTCATCAGAATACGAAGCTGATATGTGAGGCCATCAACGAACCTCCTAATCCTCTCTATCTCTATAGGAACCAACCAAACAGCATGACGAGCTACCTCCGAGAACCTCATCTCATACTGCGTCACAATCATCTCTCCCTGACGCAACCACTCGAACTACCTACGCAGCTCCTCTCTGCGAGGCTATGGCACATACTTCTCCAAAAAGAGAACGGATAACTACTACCAAGTAAGGGGTGCTGCACTAACATGCCTACATCTCTCATAAGTCTCCCACCAAGTGAAGGCAGCTCCAGAAAACTAAAAAGTAGTAAATGTGACCCCGCTAGTCTCCAGAATACCCGTTGTACTAAGAATCCTCTTACACTTGTCCAAGAAACCCTGGGCATCCTCGCCCTCTGTACCACTGAAAGTCGGAGGCTGAAGTCTACCAAACCTCTCCAACCTGCACTGCTCGTCCTCTGGCATAACAGGAGCTACATAGTCCTGAACAGCTGCAACCGGCTGGGCTAGAGGTGCCCACAGTGTCTGAAGTCCCTGCACGACCTACTCAGGTGTGCGAGCGGTGGGAGTCTGAGTGCCTCTCCCAGCCTGAGAAGTAGTTGCGGCTATAGTGACTGAGACCGCCTGAGCTAGGCCAGTTCATATATTGATAGAATCTAAGCCAGGCCCTCTTGAAGACCCGGAATCACAATAGGCACAGGTGGTGCCTGAGCTGGTGCTGCTGGAGCGTCCGCAACTAGGACCTGATCATGAACTGGGGCAGCTGGTGGATTTGCAAGTGCTGCTCTAGTTGCTATGCGGGCTATACCCCTGCCCCTACCACGGCCTCGACCGCATCCTCGGCCTATAGTGGCCCCAACTGGTGGTACTAACAGTCGTCCATCCCGACCGGTAGCACGTGTGCTAACCATATGTAAAAGAATAGAATTAACAAAAGTTTAGTACTCGGATCAACAGATTCGCACGACAAGAATTTCAAGAATATGAAGTTTTACTAAGGTTCTGCAGTCTCCCAAGGATAAATACAAACGTCTCCGTACCAATCCACGAGACTCTACTAAACCTGCTCATGACTCGTGAGACCTATGTAATCTAGGCTCTGAAACCAACTTGTCACGACCCTAAACTGGACCGGTCGTGATGGTGCCTCTCGTGAAACAAGGCCAGCTGACACAAACCTCCAATCCAATTAACTGTTATAATAATTCATAATTACGTCATTAATAAGTGATAAATCCCAAAATAGAGTGAAATAGAACAATTGCGGAAACAAACATAGCCCGACATCAGGGTGTCACCAGTCATGAGCATCTAAACATCCGTCTAAGAGTATGAAATAAGACTATACAGTCTAGTACAAAGCTAGTACAAGGAAAGTAAATATAGGAAGGAGAAGCACTAAGATGCGAACGCCGAGCAGCTACCTAGTCAACTTTGAGTAAGCATGTAGTGGGAGCAAATCAGCCCTCGCTAGCGTGCCCGAGACTCCTAAATCTGCACACAGAGTGCAAGGAGTAATGTGACTACGCCAACTCGGTAAGTAATAAAAGTAAAGGCAGCTGAGTGACAAGAAAACATGTAAAACACATCAACATGCTACAACGAGGCAGTATAAAACCAGAACAATGCAATAAAATAGTAAAAGCTCGTAGAAACACCTTGTGAAGAAAGGCTGAAAATCGTGAAGGAGGGTTTTTATACTTTCTGGCCCAGGAATACCGCACATGAGGCCTCAAACACGCACCTGCGGTCCATGGGTCGCACCTGCGGAATTCACTTATTCGCCCAAAACCGCATCTACGGTCAAATACCCGCACCTGCGCCATCGCAGGTGTGCTCAGCTCTCCATATCTGTGGATCTTGCCCTTCACGTCCTTGGTCGCATCTACGGTCCTTTCTATGAATCTGCGGCATCGCACCTGCGGTCCCCAATCCGTAGGTGCGGAAACAACAGGAGCAGAAAAATTCTGCAACTTCTCTAAAAATCCAAACTATCCGACAACCATCCGAATCCATCCTGAGGCCCTCGGGACCTCAACCAAACATGCCAGCATATCCCATAACCTCATTCAAACTTGTTCAAACCCTCGGAATGCTCAAAACAATATCAAAACACCAAAATCACATCGGATTCAAGCCTAATAATTCTAAAAACTTCCAAATTCCGCTTTCAATCAAAAAGTCTATCAAACCTTGTCCGAATAACCAGAAATTTTGCAAACACGTCACAAATGACGCAACGGACCTTCTCTAACTTTCGTAATTCCATTCCGACCCCTATATCAAAATCTCACCTATCAACCGGAAAACGCCAAAATTCCAATTTCGCCAATTCAAGCCTAAATCTACTCCGGAACTCCAAAACACATTCCGATCACGCTCCTAAGTCCTAAATCACCTCCCAAAGCTATTCGAACCATCAAAATTCACATCTGAGCCCTTTTTCACATAAGTCAACATCCGGTTGACTTTTCCAACTTAAGCTTACTCAAAAGAGACTAAGTGTCTCTAACCTTACCAAAACCTCTCCTAACCCGAACCAACCAATCTGATAGCACATAAAACGATCGGTCAGGTCGTTACATAGGCTACAGACTTGAACGTGATACATAAGGAAAATGAACTATAGAAGGGACTACTCAGCTCACACAACTAATTAGACAACCGAAAAGGTGTTAAAAACCTTCCTTAAAAAAATGGGAAACAAAACACACAAAATAGAATATAGGGGACTGTACCCAACATCACTCTGCTGCGGCGTGCAACCCGATCCAAACAATATACCCGTGGCGGCGTGCCACCCGATCCACACATAAATCTATATAAGGAGATACATATCGATCTAGAGTGCTTATTACTACCAAATACCGAATATGAGCCACAAGCACACTAAGTGCATAATACCATCCCTAGGGAGATAGATAGCTCCATATGCTACAAAACTCAAGCATAACTGAGGTACGATATATGATCTGAATCTCAAGAGTCATCCTGCTCGCATAACACCATCTCTATACGGAATCTCAACACATAAGAAAATTATCAAGTCGTCTCATAACTCATACGGCACAGTATAATATTACATGAAATAGCCAACGACGAGATAACATCCAACGTCCGAATACTCCTCCATAAGGAGTGCTATGCTGAAATGAACACATCTGGCCTGATATAGAGCCTATATTCATATTTAAATCCACCCATCGACCTCGAGCCAATTCTGGCCGCACCGTACGAGGCTAATAACCTTTCAAGGGTCCATAATAACCTTTTTTTCCCATGACTCATAAGAACATCCCTCATATCTGGAGCAAACCTCCACAGTCCACAACCCAATAAACCGAGTGCCCTCCAGGCATAAATTCTCAAATTAGTGATACTACCACAATCTCACTTGGTTTAAATCTTACTTCAATCAACTAACTACATGTCACACTTATACAATTTTCCCGTGAGGTACGCTCTCACGACCTTGTGCACTAGATAATGAGTCTACACATCCATAACACTAGTCTACTAATGTTGTAAAGCATATCAAGAATCTGTAACCAAGATGCAAAGCCTACGACACAAAATGCTGATCTCAGGTGACGCTGAAAACAATACCAGCTTACTACAAACATCCAAATCCCCCTTCCTGCTCATCCAAGCTCGTGACATCCTCGTCAAACACCGAACTGCAACCTTGATCCTCACTTTCAAAATTCATACTGCTCACTGCACCTAACAAGCCAATATGCGATAGTACAAGAATTTCATCATAACTCCTGAACCACTAATATGGTAAACACTTCATCACCTAGAAACTTTTTACTTAACTCATTCTAAGAGAACCATAGCAACCCGCGAGTAACTTCTCATAACCGTAGAACATTCAAATTCTCAAGTAGTGGTCTAAACCACCATAATCCTTCTGGGATCCGCCTACACATAACAGGCCATAATACTTGAATACTTCCAAATAAAATCAATTACGGCGACTGTCGAGCCTCGCACGTACCGCCACCACTATTCCAATTAAACCATGGCTAAATAATTCATCATTAACTTGCCTTAGAGATAATAATAATAGCTCTATTCCTTACATCACCAACCTAAATTCGCACTCACTTTGAGTGACACTATTCCACGAGACCACATTCTCTCCAAACCCATGAACCATTTCATACCCTCCTTGCATGCACATTCGCATATTCAACTGATACACCTATTCTGATAATTCGTCTACGAATCCGAAGTCTTTTTCTCTTTTTCCTCCTAATGCTACACTGCAAGTCGAAAACATCATAGAACATTCCGAGCCTCTTATCATAATCTACTACAGAAGCTCGATTCTTAACCATATTATGGGCTTGAATCCTTAGGCACCACATTTTTAACCTTTGAATTCAGTAGGAACGTTGTTGAGAGTCACCCACTCTGACTTGGTCCCGAATATAATCAACTCCAAGGATCCGCTGGCACATGAACACCCATCTAAATGAAGCACCCGACTGAATCACTTCCCTTGTAAATCACCTTTGTACGAAGCATCAGTCATGAATCTTCCCAAAGCCTAAACATGAGTTAATAAGGCCAACTATAACACACATTTATCAATTTCTTTGCTCAAATTACTACTTATGTTCTTTTCCCTTAGCTGTAATAACTCACCAATATGCCGATAATCCCAACCTCACAAGTAGATAACCATGCAACCTAATCGTAGGCGGTGGGACCCTCTCACTTAGATTGAAGCTACTATTATACAACTTTGGAACCCACCAAGATTCTTTCTTCATTGTTGACATGATCTTACACAACCTACCCGCCAAATTCCTCGAAATCCTTCTATTAGCATTTCATGAACACTCTGAATCTCTAGCAACATTCACATATTCAACTTCTTACTAGATAGTCAGTAATATCCTTCGCAAAAGCTTCGCCAACCACGCGACCGTTGACCTGCTCATAAGAGATAACCCACCTGTGGAAATTACACACCGACATCTTCCAACGTCGCTGCACGGGGTACAATCACTATGACATCAATAACCCATCCTAAGCTCGTGCTCATTCACCAACCATACTAGTCCATTCACTTCTTATGGACATCAACTAAATGTGTGATAATATCTTCCAATTCAAAGTTATACTGCATCCTTCTTCGTATCAAGCAACTCCCTTTCGGTTGCATCCAATCTCCCGCCGTATAATAGCCAATATTTCAAATTAAGCTCGTGGACCCAATCACCATCCACTAAAATTCCCAAATTACTCTAAACGTTTCCTCAATATGTGTAGTTATCCTGCCACTGAACCCATATGCTACTCTGCCACTCTCCCACTTTGGTCAAACTCACTCCTTTAAGCAATTACTCGACTTTCGCTTCTTATACTTGGCCTTCTAGAAATTTAACCACCGCTTGACACTTCCTACATGTCTTTCCTCATCCTTTGCTGCCCAGTTGTTGCCTTAGATCAATATCTATCTCTGTAGCACTTGAACCGATAGATCGCTACTAACTTCAACCCTTTCCGACGATCCTCCTTCTCGAGCTGTAAGCATTAGAAATACCCATTCAATCCCGAACCACCACACCCTGCAATTTCTGATAGCCGCTTCTCCAATACTATCTCACAATATCCTGCCCCAAAGGCGAATTGTAGAAGATCATAACACCAGCAAACTTAACACATTCAATCGAGGACGACGACACCACGTCACAGATAAAAATTCCACCACACTTGAAAACACCAAGTCTCGTTACCCTATCAACCCAAACCTGAACATTTATAGTTCGATTGTGTTTCCTTCACCAGAAATAAAATACCGAATCTCTGAATCGTGCTCTGAGTAAATCTCCTTTCAAGTCATTCACTACCCAGACACATAGGCAAACATCCTACCATCACATCAATATTGCACGATAATTATTCATAAGCATCATAGCAACCTGTGCATAGCCTCAAAGCTCTCAAAAGTACATCTACTGAGCTAAAATGATAGAATATCCTTCTGCAAGGCGATGACAATAGCCCAAACAACTACGCAGAGAGAAACATCCTGCACCTTATCTGTGGTACCATTTAAAATTCCTCGATTCCCAATTTAGAACCACCGTTCATGTCGCATAAGATTGAATGGGAAGAAAATGAAGGCATAAGTCTCAAAGGAATCAAACCGCATGATGAGGAATCAAGAAGGGAAATGCTCCTAACAGCCCTGTAGCCTCTCGAAGATAAATACAGATGTATATGTACCGATCCGCAAGACTTTACTAGACTCGCTCATGACTCGTGAGACCTAAGGAAACCTAGTGCTCTGATACCATGTTGTCACGACCCAAAATCCATTAAGGGCCGTGATGGCGCCGTACACCACTTGTTAGGCAAGCCAACACCAAAAGGTTAAATAAATTCCTCATTTTAGTATTTTTGAAATCATTTCATTTTCTTACACTAAACAATAAATAATGAACTTAACCGAGAAAATAATGGCGTCTTTAACAAATTTAAATACTAAATAATCCCATAGTCATCTCAGAACCCGGTGCCACAAGTGCATGAGCAATTTCTAGGAAATAAAATGTAATACAATAATTGTCCAGAATACAATTGGACAGAAAATAAAGTACAATACTCTGAAAGAAACTTTGCTGGCTACGGGTCGTCTCGAGAGATGCAGCTCACCTAAGTCTCTGTATCAACTATGTCACTGCGCCCAACGAGGCCACTAGACATACATGTGCCTGTGCAACAAAATGCACCACAAGTGTAGTATGAGTACGAAAGCAACGCGTACCCAGTAAGTATCCAGTCTAACCTCGAAGAAGAAGTAGTAACGAGAGGTCAACTTTGACATTTACTAGTGGTCCAATAAGATAATCAGTCGTGGATTTATTAAAAACAGCAGTAAACTCAAGGGAATCATGTAGCAAGTAAACAATCCTTTTGATAATAAGAGATTTCCAAGTTCATATTTCCTCAATTATCAATTTATCTCAGACCACGGAGGTAATATCATTATTTATAATTTCAAGGCAAGCAATACAAGCATGCGCAAATCATGTTGAGGTCGTACGGCTCGATCCAACATAATATTTAAATTGTGCACTGCCAGAGGGTCGAATGGAGCAAACCATAGATGTATCTATTACCCTGCTTGCGAATCGTACATGCGACGTGGTCAAATATAAATAAACACATCAAACAGTCAATCAATAATTCATCAGGGAAACAATTACCCAAAGAAATAGCAACTTCTCTTTAACGGTCAAGAAAATGATGTTTAATTTCTTTAGAAATCATTTACCAATTCGATATGATTTAAGCAATTTAAATTATCAATAAGATTACAAATATTTCAAGTATAGCATGCTTTTAGGTCCTAGACTACCCGGACTTAAGCATAATAGTAGCTATGCACGGACCCTCGTCACCTCGTGCGTACGTAGCCCCTACAAAAAGAAGCATATATTTAATTATTTTACCTATGGGGATAATTCCCTCTTACAAGATTAGAAAGGAGACTTACCTCGCCCTGAAATTCCATAACCGGCTCCCAAGCCCTTCCGACGACTCAAACCGATGCCTAACGCTCCAAAACTAGTCAATAATTATGCAAACTCATTAATATATACTCAAATGCCCATTATAATCCTATTTACAATAATTTCCAACTCCGCTTGAAAAGTCGATAAAATCATCCTCGGGCCTACATGCCCAGATTCCGATAATTTTCAAAGATAATCTTTACCTATAACACCACGAACTCAAACATATAATTTATTCCAAGTTCCATGTCCAATTTCGTGGTCAAAAATCCAAAAATATAAATTTCTAGGTTTTTTTTCAAAACCCCAAATTTTCATTAATTTCCCATAATTTTCCATGCTAAAATCTAGATATAATCCAAGAAATTAACTTGCAATAGGTAGGAATCACTTACCTTGACATAGATAATGAAGATGAAGCTCCAAAATCACTTCTAGGTCGTCTCCCATGGAGGAAATGAGATGAAATGAGCCAAACCCATTTTTACAAACTTATACACTTCCAGTCAACCCTTCTTCACGTTCGTGGGCCTCCCATCGCGTTCGCGATGAACAAAATTCTCGGAAGTCAATCTCATACTCTTCTCAAACTGCCTCTAGTATAATGGTCATAAATTTTTGTACAAAACTCCAAATGACAAATGATTTAACCTTTTAAAAATTAGACACCAAGATCTACAACTTTCATGCTTTGGTCATCTCACAATCCCTTATAAATTTCGAGATATAAGCTTCCAAAGTCAGCCCTATGCAACATAAATTTCTTCTTCATCTTCCCAGACAGCCTGTAGTGTACCAGCCATAATGTTTTGCACACAAATCCAAATGCTAAATGATTTACTTTTCGAAAAACTAGACACAAAGGGCTACATATTTTTGGATCATCTTCAAGTTCCTTATAGATTGCAAGATATGAGCCTTCGAAGTTAAACCTCTACAACAGATATTTCCTTCTTCGCGAACGCGAGGATCTCTTCGCGAACGCGAAGAACAAAGTCCCTGAAGCCAAATCCTTCTTCGCGAACGCGAAGAGCAACACCAGACACCAGCATCGGCTATTGCAAAACAGCCCAAAATGATCTGAAACCACACAAACCAGTCCCATAACATAAAACGGACCCGCTCAAGGCCTCAAATCACATCAAACAACAACGAAATCATGAGTCGCACCCCAATTCAAGCTTAATGAACTTTAGAACTTCAAACTTCTACATTCGATGTCGAAACCTATCAAATCACGTCCGATTGATCTCAAATTTTGCACAGAAGTCACATTCGATACTACAGACCTATTACAACTTCCGAAATTTGAATCTGACCCCGATATCAAAAAGTCCACTTCCGGTCAAAGTTCTCAAAAACCTTCAAATTTCTAACTTCTGCCAAATAAAATGATCTACGGACCTCCGAGTCCACTTCCGAACGCACTCCCAATACCAGAATTATCATACGAAGCTATTCCCAGACTCGAAATCTCAAACGGGCATCAATAACATTGAAATGCACTGCAACCCAAATTTACGAAAGTCTTCCAAAATGCCAACTTCCATAATAGGCGCCGAAATGCTCACGAGTCATCCAAAAATCCGATCCGGACATACACCCAAGTCCAAAATCATCATACGAACCTGTTGGAACCTTCAAATCCCGATTCCGATGTCGTTTACTCAAAAATTAAACTTTAGTCAATTCCTTCAACTTAAAGCTTCCGAAATGAGAATTTTCTTTCCAAATCAACTCCAAACTTTCCGAAATTCAATTCTGACCATGTGCAAGTCATAATGCCTGAAATGAAGCTACTCATGACCTCAAACTGCCGAACGATGCGCTAGAGCTCAAAACAATCAGTCAGGTCATTACACTATCGTAAATAAAATAGATAAAACTTGAAATAATAATTAATTAAGAGCAGTTCAATATTCAAGAGAGAATTAGAGTAGTTTTTAACAAAGAAGACCGAAAAATGGCCATTTCTGCCAAAACTAGTCATTGGCCAACGGTCTTCTTTGAATTTGGCCATTGCCAACAATCAGATTTAAAGATTTTTTTTTGGTAATGGTTAACGGGTTGGATCGAATTGGAACACGATAAGAAAGTGGTAATTCCTTAGCATACCAACTGGGTCTGGTGCACCGATAATAGAAAAAGGCCCGCCCCCATCAAGGCCAACCCCCCAAAAATAAGCTAAGTCGTCTCACATCTTATTAGACCACACTGACCCTAGTTGTAATCGAGCTATCCAGCTCGTTTAACAGGTTTAATATATGTACACCTTATCCTCCCCAGAACCTACTTATGGGATTACACTGAATATGTTAGCGTCATTGTTGTTGAACTAGGAAAATAAGCAAATAGACATTAATATTTGCACAAAAATCTATTTCCCACCCTTCAATTTCACGAATTTTCATCTAGGCACCTGAATATATTCATAACTAATGGATTTAATTAGAAATTTCATGTTATCTGACAACACTCTTTTCATGCATACTTACATAAAAAAATTCATGTATCATCAAAGGAGAATAACTCATAATTATATAGATGTATAGATCCTTTCACATAGTAAATAAGAATTTTGTGAGCATCAAAGTTATAAGAACATAAAAATGCATGCGGTAATTTATTTATTATTAATTAGGTAATAATTACATAAATTATGAAATAACAACTAATTAGGATATTAGTAAGGTAATCAATATACAAGTAGTGAGGTAGGTGGACCCGAGAGTTACATAAAAAAATTGTGTTCGCTAACTACGACATGATAGTTACTGGCTTGTCACGACCCTAAAACTGACCCGGTCATGATGGAGCCTAACGTATAACTAGGTCAGCCGACACAAATCTCAAAACCAACCATGAGTTCATAATAAGTCCTTTAAAACCATTAATTAGCTAAAATCCCATAATATTAGTTAAAAGAAACAATGCATAAAATATATAACACAGCTTGACATCGGGATGTCACCAATCATGAGCAACTACAACTCATCTAGGAATAAGAAAGGACAACATAGTCTAAAACAAATGCTAATACAAAGCTGAATAAGATGGGAAGGAGAAGCACTGGGCTGTGAATGCTAAGCAGCTACCTAGTCAACTCCGGAGACCTGCTGGAAGACTGATCAGCACTCGCTATCGTGACCCGAGATTCCTGGATCTGCACACAAGGTGAAGGGAGTAATATGAGTATGCCAACTCAGTAAGCAATAAAAGTAAAGGCAGCTGAGCATTAAGAAAACACGTAAATCACATCATAACGCTACAGTAAAACAGTATAAGTCCAGAACAATGCAGTAAAGCAATAATGCTCATAAAAACAACTTAGTAAAACCTTTTAAAATATATCTTTCAATAGTTTCAAATGAGTGATGAAAATAGTGAGTAAAAGGATAGAAATGTAAATAGCCCCTCGGGCAAAACATGTACCATAAACCACCCCTCATGCAAAATATCAATAGAACCAGCCCTTCAGGCAAAATATCAATAGAACCAACCCCTCGAGCAAAATATCAACAAAACCAGCCCTCGGGCAAAATATCAACAGAACCAGGCCCTTGAGCTATCTCACAATCACTCGTAATCAGCCTCTCAGGCAATAACATAAATCAATAGCAGCCCCTCGGGCTACATCACATCACTCACACTAGGTACCCGCGCTCACTAGGGGTGTTCAGATTCTGGAGGGGCTCCTACAGCCCAAGCGCTATAACAAGCCATCTCGTGGCATAATCAACTAGCCCTCGGCCTCATAACAAGCTACCTCGTGGCATAACAAATCAGGCCCTCGACCTCATAATCATGAATCAGTAACAACCTACTACGGCGCGCAGCCCAATCCCATAATATCCTCACAACACAGGCCATCGGCCTCACTCAGTCAAAAAATATCTCAAGCCACTCGTGCAACAGTAAAACATGATGCTCAGCCCAAAATATCAAAAAGGAGTAAATACGATTGAGTTATGAAAACAGTAGAATACAGCATGACTGAGTACAAATATAAAGTCAAAATAGTGAGGAATAGTAGTAATAATCCCCTAAGGGTCCAAAACAGTTGGCACGAGGCCCAAATATGGCATTCAACCCAAAACATGGTAATACTTTCCAAAACATAATGATATCAAACAGTTTTTCATCAAATACACGACTTAACAGTCATACAGGATGGACTAAGCCACAATCCTCAATAGTGCACGACCCCACGCTCGTCATCTAGCGTGTGCATCACCTCAAATTAGCACAACAATGTGAAATCCGGGGTTTCATACCCTTAGGACAACATTTACAATCATTACTTACCTCAATCCGGTCCAAACTCTAGCCCGCGATGCCTTTGCCTCTCGAGTCGGCCTCCGAATGCTCCAAATCTAACCAAAATCAGATTCATGCCATCAAAATATACTATGGGAACAAAGCCCACTCGAAAATAACCAATTTACATCAAAAATCTCGAAATTGGCCAAACCCGACCCCCGGGACCATGTCTCGGATTCCGATAAAAATCACAAAACTAGAATCCTTACACTCTCACGAGTTCATACATACCAAATACATCAAAATTCGATCACAAACGACCCCTCAAATCTCTAAATCAAGGTCTTCAATTTCAAGCCCTAACTCCCCAAATTTTAACCACTAATTTCCATAGATTCCATGTCTAATCAGTGAAATAACACCATAGAAACGAGTTTTAGTTCCAAGAATCTTACCTCCACAAAGTTCCCTTGAATTCCCTCTTCAAAATCTCCCAAAATGCTTCAATCCCGGATAAAAATGGTGGAAATCAACTCAAATTTCGCGAATAGAAACTTATATACTTTCTGGCCCAGGGATTCCATACATGCGGCCCTTTTCCCGCTTCTGCGGTCAACCAACCGCTTCTATGGTTTTCACTTAAGTCCCCCAGGGCCACATCTGCGTCCAAGAACCGCACCTGTGGTCCCGCAAATGCGCCCAATGCACCGCATCTGCGGCCAAGCTCCAACTGGCCAAACTTCGCTTCTGCGGCCTCCTCTATGCATCTGCGGCGTCGCACCTGCGGTCCCCAATACAGGAGCAGAAATAACAGAAGCAGAAAATCTACAGCATAACTCCAAAAATCCAACTCTACGTCAACCATCCAAATCCATCTCGAGGCCCTCGGGACCTCAACCAAGTGCGCCAACAAGTCACATAACACTACTCAAACTTGTTCCAACCCTCGGAACACTCAAAACAATGCCAGAATACCTCGGATTCAAGCCTATGAATTCCAAAACTTCCAAATTCCGCTTTCGATCGAAAAGTCTATCAAACCTCGTCCGAATGACCTGAAATTTTGCACACACGCCACAAATGACACAACGGACCTACTCCAATTTCCAAAATTACATTCCGACAACTATATCAAAATCTCCACTACCAACCGAAAAATGACAAAATTCCAATTTCGCCAATTAAATCCTAAATTTTCCACAGACCTCCAAAATAGTTCTGATCACGCTCCCAAGTCCCAAATCACCTAACGAAGCTATCCGAACCCTCGAAATTCACATCCGAGACCTTTTCACATAAGTCAACATTCGGTTGACTTTTCGAACTTAAGCTTACTCAAAAGAGACTAAGTGTCTCATTTCTCTACCAAAACCACTCCGAACCCGAATCAACCAACCCGATATCACATAACACAACTGAATAAGACATAAAGAAGCAAAAATGGGGGAAACGAAGCGGTAACGCATGAAACGACCGGCCGGGTCTGTCACGACCCATTTTCATAACAGATCATGATGGCGCCCAACACCGTTGTCAAGCAAGCCAATGCGGAAGTATTAGTAAATTCTTATTTTACTTACCCAAAACAGTTACAACATTTTCTTAATTTACAATTAAAAAGTAGGTGATAATATGCAACATTCGATAATAATTATATAACCTAAAAGAAACGTCTACTAATGTGTGTGCCAAGACCTGGTGTCACAAGTTGTGGGCAACTAGTAGAATATACAAAAGAATAAATCCATCCTACTGTCCGAAATAGATTAGATAGAAAAAATAAATAAAGAGAGACTCCATCAAGCTGCTGAACGACACATGAAGGGGTAGCTCACCGTGGAAGTCTCGGACTATGAATCAGGGGCGCGCACCAGACTGATAGCCAGATGTACCTACCTCAGATCCTGTACAATTAAGTACAGAAGTGTAGTATGAGTACATAAACAATATGTACCTCGTAAGTATCCCGTCCAATCTCGAAGAAGTAGAGACGAGAGGTCGACTTGATACTTGCTAAGGCCAAATAATATAATGAAGTGTTACGCTAAGCATGGGAGTCACAAATAATCAACAATTTGTAGCAAGAGGTAATAAGTCATGTTCTTAACAATTTTACAATTAGCCATTTACATTTCAAATATTTAGCAGGTCAAGTCATGGATAAGATTTCTCATAGATATCATGCGCATATTATGCCGAGGTCGACGGCCCGATCTAACATAATAAATTGTGCACTACTAGAGTGTCGAATGGCGCAAACCATAGATGCATCTATATCTACCAAAGCGATCGGCCCGATCCACAATTTTTATCAAGAAACACAAGAATGCGCATTTATTTCCAAGTAAATTAATACAAGTGTCCAACAAGTGTATACATTCACTTATATTCCTTTCCAAATCTCTAGCATGTCCTAAGTGATCACATTAGCAAGAAAATATAGAGACATTCACAAACATAGCATGATAGGGTCCTAGACTACCCGGACAATTAACATAATAGTAGCTACGCACGGACTCTCGTCACCTAGTACATACGTAGTCCCCACATTTAGTAGCAAATTACTCAATTATTATACCTATGGGGACAATTCCCTCTTACAAGGTTAGAAAGGAGACTCACCTCGCTCCAAAGCGCACTTCCAATACCAAGAACGAGTCCAAACCCTCAATTCGGAGCCGAACGATCCAAAACTATTTAAATGAGGTAGGAACTAATAAATATAAGCTCACAAAATCATATTCCAACTATTTAAGCAATTTCCCATCCCTTACCACAAGTTTCCTAAAACCCGACCCCGGGCCTACATGCCCGGATTTCAAAATTTTTCGAAGGAAGTTGTCCTCTATAACCTAAGGATCAATAATATATGATTTTTAATTTATTTCATAACCAATTTCGTGGTAAAATCTAAGTTTTATTAAAACCCTAGGTTTAGCTCTAACCCCTTGATTTCTCCAAATCTTTAGGTGTTAATCTACCCAAAACTCGAGTGTTAAACTTAGAAATAAGGGGGAGGAACTTACCTCACGATGCTATGTGGAAATCCCTTCTCAAGAGATCCAAAATAGCTCAATACCCGTGTGCCAAATGGTCAAAAATGGCTGGAGCTCGACTTAAATGAAGCTCACTACTTCAGCAGTTTCCGCATCTGCGGTCCCGTATCTGTGAGAGAAGACCGCTTATGCGGAATTGGCTAAAAGGGCTGGGACCACTTCTGCGGTCTTGAAGCCGCATCTGCGTAGCCACTTCTGTGGTTTGGCCTGGCCAGCTCTGGGCCGCATCTGCGAGGCTACGACTGCTTCTGCGGTCTCGCACCTGCAGTCGACCAACCGCAAGTGCGGTTATGATAGAAGCAGATGCTTCAGCACTTCTCCAAATTCCCAACTTCACTCGAGCCTCGTCCGTTTGACGCTCGGGGCTCCCAAGCCCCGCCCGAACATAACAACAAGTCTGAAATCACAAGACGGTCCTCCTCGAACCTTCGGAACACCTGAAACAACGCTAAATCTAAGAGTCACCCCCTAAAATCAAATGGATCAAACTTATGAACTTCAAGTTCTTAATTTTCCTCTAATGAGCCAAAACACCCTAAAACTACTCGGATTGACACCAAATTTTGTGGGCAAGTCTTAAATGATATATCAGACCCGTATCAGGCTCCGGAACCAACATACGAGCCCGATACCCTTGGAATCAATCATTAATTAGTTTCTTTAAATCCTTAAAATTTCAGTTCAACAATTTCTAATAAAAAATTTATTACTCGGGCCAGGGACCTTAGAATTCGATTCCGGGCATACGCCCAGGTCCCATATTTTCCTACGGACCCTCCGGGATTGTCAAATCACGAATCCGAGTCTGTTTGCTCAAAATGTTGACCAAAGTCAAACTTAGCCTTTTAAGAAAATCCTTAGGAATCAAATAAGCATATTTCACTCCAAACTCTTCCAAATCCCGAACCAACCATCCCAGCAAGTTGTAAATTAGTTAAAGCAGGCGCAGGAAGTTTTATTTAAGGGAACGAGATTCTAAAAGGCAAAATGACTGGTCGGGTCATTACATTCTCCACTTCTTAAACAAACGTTCGTCCTCGAATGGACGTAGAAAAGTACCTAAGCAGCAGAATATATGTGGATATCTGCTCCGCATGCCCTCCTCGGACTCCCAGGTCGCCTTCTCGACTGGTTGGCCCCTCCATTGAACCCTTACTACAGAAATTGTCTTGGACCTCAACTGGCGATCCTGCCTATCAATAATGGCAACTAGATCCTCCTCATAACCCAAACTCTCATCCAACTGAATAGTACTGAAGTCCAACACATGGGACAAGTCAGTATGATACTTCCAAAGCATCGATACATGAAAAATCGGATGAACTCCCGATAAGCTGGGGGCAAATCAAGCTCGTAAGCGACCTCCCCAACTCGTCTCAACACCTCAAAGGGGCCAATAAATCTGGAGCTCAGCTTACCCTTCTTCCCGAACCTTATAATGCCTTTCATTGGCGAGACTTTCAAGAGAACCTTCTCGCCAACCATGAATGATACGTCACGCGCCTTCTGATCTGCGTAGCTCTTCTGTCTGGACTGAGCTGTGCGAAGCCTTTCCTGAATCAACTTTACCTTGTCCAAGGCATCTTGTACCAAATCTATACCGTATAACTTAGCCTCACCAGGCTCAAACCACCCAATAGGAGAACGACAACGTCGACCATATAAAGCCTCGTATGGAGCCATCTCTATGTTGAACTGATAGCTATTGTTGTACGCAAACTCTGCCAAGGGCAAGAACTGATCCCACTACCCTCCAAAGTCAATCACACATGCTCTAAGCATGTCCTCCAAAATCTGAACTGTCCGCTCCGACTACCCATCGGTTTGTGGATGAAATGCCGTGCTAAGCTCCACGCGGATCCTCAACTCACCCTGAACAGCTCTCCAAAAATGCAAAGTGAATTGAGGGCCTCTATCTGATATGATGGAAATAGGCACATTGTGCAACCGGACTATCTCCCGAATGTAAATCTGAGTTAGTCTCTCCGAAGTATAAGTAGTCACCACTGGTAAAAAGTGTGCTGACTTGATCAATCTGTCAATAATGACCCACACTGAATCAAACTTCCGCAAAGTCCGCAGCAACCCAACTACGAAATCCATAGTAATGCGCTCCCACTTCCACTCTGGTATAGGCATCTGCTGAATTAGGCCACCCGGCCTCTAGTGTTCATACTTGACCTGCTGGCAATTCAAATACCTAGCCACATACTCCACTATGTCCTTCTTCATCCTCCTCCGCCAATAATGTTGTCTCAAATCACAATACATCTTTGTAGCTCCCGGATGAATGGAATACCGCGAACTATGTGCCTCATCTAGAATCCTTTCCCTCAGACCATCAACATTAGGAACACATAGACGAACCTAGAGTCGCAAAACACCATCCTCGCCAATAGAAACCTCCTTGGCACCTCCCTGAATTACCGTCTCTTTAAGAACCGCCAAATGTGGATCATCAAACTGCCGGGCCTTGATCTACCCCAATAATAAAGACTGAGCAACAACACACTAGGCTCCGAAATATCCAATCTCACAAGTCTGTTAGCCAAGGACTGAATGTCCAAAGCTAGGGGTCTCTCCTCTGCTGGAATGAATGCCAAGCTACCCATACTCTCTGCCTTTTCTGCTTAAGACATCCGCGACCACATTTGCCTTGCCCGGATGATAAAGAATGGTGATGTTATAATTCTTCAGTAACTCAAGCCACCTGCGCTGCCTCAAATTAAGATCCCTCTATTTGAACAAATATTGTAAGCTGCAATGATCTGTATAAACCTCACATGGCACCGAATACAGATAATGCCTTCATATCTTAAAAACATGAACGATCGCTGCCAACTCAAGATCAAGCACAAGATAATTCTTCTCATGAACCTTCAGCTGGCGTGAAGCATAGGCAATAACTCGCCCCTTCTGCATAAATACACATCCCAATCCAATACGTGAAGCGTCACAATATACCGTATACACCCTTGAACCGGAAGTAAACACAAGAACTGGTGTTGTAGTCAAGGCTGTCTTAAGCTTCTGAAAGCTCGCCTCACAATCATCGGACCAATGGAAAGGAGCATCCTTCTGGGTTAATCTAGTCAGAGGTGATGCAATAGATGAAAAACCCTGCACGAATTGTCTGTAGTAACCTGCTAACCCCAGGAAACTCCTAATCTCGGTCACCGAAGTAGGACGTGGCCAACTCTGAACTGCCTCAAACTTCTTGGGGTTCACCTTAATACCCTCTCTTAACACAACATGCCCCAAGAATGCCACTGAATCTAGCTAGAACTCACACTTGGAGAACTTAGCATATAGCTTCTGCTCTCGCAAGGTCTGAAACACTACCCTCAAATGCTGCTCGTGCTCCCCAAGCTACGGGAGTATATCAATATGTCGTCAATGAAGACGATGACAAATGAATCAATGTAAGGCCTGAATACCATGTTTATCATGTCCATGAATGTTGCTGGGGCATTAGTCAAGCCAAAGGACATCACCAGGAACTCGCAATGGACATATCTAGTCCGGAATGCAGTCTTCGGAACATCCGAGTC
This sequence comes from Nicotiana sylvestris, assembly GCF_000393655.2. Classification (NCBI taxonomy): domain Eukaryota; kingdom Viridiplantae; phylum Streptophyta; class Magnoliopsida; order Solanales; family Solanaceae; genus Nicotiana; species Nicotiana sylvestris. The sequence goes on along the minus strand of NC_091066.1, from coordinate 82,258,878 downwards.
TTGAATCTTCAGCTGATGATACCTTGACCTCAAGTCAATCTTGGAAAACACCCTATCACCTTGCAACTGGTCGAACAAATCATCGATACGAGGCAACGAATACTTGTTCTTAATGGTGACTTTGTTCAACTGGCGGTAATCAATGCACATCCGTATAGTTCCATCCTTCTTCTTTACAAATAATATTGGTGCACCCCAAAGTGATACACTGGGTCTAACAAACCCCTTTGCTAACAACTCCTCAAGCTGCTCCTTCGGAGCCATACGGTACGGTGGGATAGATATAGGCTGGGTGCCTGGAGCCAAATCAATGCAGAAATCAATATCACGATCCGGTGGCATGCCAGGAAGATCAGAAGGAAACACATCAGCGAGCTCTCGAACTACTGGAACTGAATCAATCGTCGGAAACTCTGCGGTGGTGTCTCGAACATAAGCCAAATAAGCCAAACACCCATTCTCGACCATTTGCCGAGCCTTCAGAAAAGAGATAACCCGACTAGATATATCAACTGTGGAACCCTTCCACTCCAACCTCAGCAACCCTAACATCGCTAAAGTAACAGTCTTGGCATGACAATCTAGGACGGCGTGATACAGAGATAACCAATCCATGCCCAGGATGATCTAAAAATCGATCATATCGAGCAACAGGAGATCTGCTCTAGTTTCGAAACCACAGAATATGACCACATAGGACCGGTATATCCGATCCACAACCACAGAATTACCTATAGGAGTAGACACATGAACATGAGTGTCCAAAGGCTCAGGAGAAATAACCAGGAAATGAGCAAACAGAGATGATACATATGAATAAGTAGACCCTGGATAAAATAATACCAAAGCATCTCTACCACCGACGGAAATAATACCTGTGATGACGGCATCTGAGGCCAGTGCATCTGGCCTGTCCGGAAGGGCATAAAATCTGGTCGAAGTGCCGGCTGGCTAGCTTCCACCTGACCGAGTAGTAGCTGGCTGACCTCTCCCTGCCTGGCCTCCACCTCTAGGACGGCCCCTACCAGTCTACCCTCCACCTCTAGGTGGCGGGGAAGACGGTGCTGAAGTTATAGGCTGCTGACCCTGCTGTACTGCCTTGCCCTCAAGCCTGGGGCAGTATCTCCTCATATGACCAAGGTCTTCGCACTCGAAACAACCCCGTGGTGCGGCGACCTGCTGCCCTGATGGCTGACCCTGATGGCCTGTAGACCCACTGGAAGAAGCCTGAATAGCCGGTGGACGGTATGAACTCTCCGACATAGCACTAAAATAAGAATCAAAAGAACCCTGTGGACTTGAATAACCGCCGGAGGAACCCTGAATAGCTGGTGGGCGGTAAGAACTCTCCGGCATCGCACTAAAATATGGTCTCACTGGAGCACCTCGGGGAGGTGGTGGTGGTGATGAATACGGGGTTCTGCTGGGCTGACCCCTCCCGAAGTGACCTCTACCCCTAGCTGGGGCACCTCTGAACTCTCTCGAGAACCGGGCCCTCTTGTCCTGTTGAATCTGCTCTCTACCCTTGTGGCGATATCCCTCAATCCTGCGAGCAATCTCTACCACTAGCTGATACTCAGTACCCATCTCCACCTCTCGGGTCATGCTAGCTCGAATACCGGGGTGCAACCACGCAACAAATCTCCGCACTCTCTCTACGTCAGTGGGAAGTATCATGAGTGCATGACGAGACAACTCAGAAAACCTTGCCTCATAATCGGTCACGGACATCTGACCCTGCTCCAGATGCTCAAACTGATACCGCAACTCTTCCCTCTCAAAGGGTGGAATGTACCTATCCCAGAATAATTGTGCAAACTAACCCCAAGTGAGAGGAGGGGAACCTGTCGGCCTGCCAAGAAGTCCTGGGCATCCTCATGACGCTCACCCCCGAAGACAGGAGGGTGAAGTCTGGTCCATCTATCCAACAACTTCTACGGGTCGCCGTCCGTAACTGGTCTGGGCTAGGGCGCCACTGCAGCCATTGGCTGGGCCTCATCTGCGGGTAGTGCACCCGGAGTCTGATACACTGCAGCTGCATGTCCAGGAGCCTGAGTAGTAGGGGTCTGTGCTCCCCCTCCTGCCTGTGATATAGCTAGATCTGCTGGAAATAAACCAGCCTGAGTCATAGAATCCATGAACCGTAGTATACGACCCATGACCTCCTGGAATCCCTATGCTGTCATAAAGTCCACCGGGGTAGGCTCAGCTGCGGTCACCTCTCCCTGCTCCTCGATAATAGGATCTCCCACGGGATCTACTGGTTCTACTACTGGGATAACTCTAGGATGCCCTCGTCCCCTACCTCGGGCCGGTGCCCTCCCCCGGCCTCTGCCTCAGCCTCTAGCAACAGGGGGAGCAGCTCCACCCGAGTCTAGAACATCAGCCGTGCGTGTCCTCATCATCTGTGAGAGAATAGAAGAGGGAAATTTAGCACAACAACCACTGCACGATAGGAAATGAATAAAGAGTAGTTTTTCCTAACACCCTATAGCCTCTCGAAGATAAATACAGACGTCTCTGTACCGATCCTCAAGACTCTATTAGGTTTGCACATGACTTGTGAGATCTACGTGAACCTAGTGCTCTGATACCATATTATCACGACCCATTTCTATAACAGATCGTGATAGCGCCCAACATCGTTGTCAGGCAAGCCAACATGGAAGTATTAGTAAATTCTTATTTTACTTACCCAAAACAGATACAATATTTTCTTAATTTGCAATTAAAAAACAGGTGATAATATGCAACATTCGATAATAATTATACAACCCAAAAGAAACGTCTACTAATGTGTGTGCCAAGGCCTGGTGTCACAAGTTGTGGGAAACTAGTAGAATATACAAAAGAATAAATCCATCCTACTGTCTGAAATAGATTAGACAGCAAAAATAAATAAAGAGAGACTCCATCAAGCTGCTGCATGGCACAGGAAGGGGCAGCTCACCGTGGAAGTCTCGGACTATGAATCAGGGGCACACACCAGACTGATAGCCAGATAGACCTGCCTCAAATCCTATACAATTAAGTACAGAAGTGTAGTATGAGTACACAAACAATATGTACCCCGTAAGTATCCCGTCTAATCTCGAAGAAGTAGAGACGAGAGGTCGACTTGATACTTACTAAGGCCAAATAATATAATAAAGTGTTACTCTAAGCATGAGAGTCACAAATAATCAACAGTTTGTAGTAAGAGGTAATAAGTCATGTTCTTAACAATTTAACAATTAGCCATTTACATTTCAAATATTTAGCAGGTCAAGTCATGGATAAAATTTCTCATAGATATCATGCGCACATTATGCCGAGGTCGACGGCCCGATCCAACATAAAATAAACTGTGCATTGCCAGAGGGTCGAATGGCGCAAATCATAGATGCATCTATTTCTACCGAGGTGATCGGCCCGATCCACAATTTATATCAAGAAACACAAGAATGCGCATTTATTTCCAAGTAAATTCATACAAGTGTCCAACAAGTGTATACATTCGCTTATATTCCTTTCCAAATCTCTAGCATGTCCTAAGTGATCACATTAGCAAGAAAATATAGTGACATTCACAAACATAGCATGATACGGGTCCTAGACTACCCGGACAATTAACATAATAGTAGCTACGCACGGACTCTCGTCACTTAGTGCGTACGTAGCCCCCGCATTTAGTAGCAAATTACTCAATTATTACACCGATGGGGACAATTCCCTCTTACAAGGTTAGAAAGGAGACTCACCTCGCTCCAAAGCACACTTTCAATACCAAGAACGAGTCCAAACCCTCAATTCGGAGCCGAACGATCCAAAACTAGTTAAATGAGGTAGAAACCAATCAATATAAGCTCACAAAATCATATTCTAACTATTTAAGCAATTTTCCATTACTTACCACAAGTTTCCTAAAACCCGATCCCGCTCGAACATACCGACAAGTCTGAAATCACGAGACGGACCTCCTCGAACCTTCGGAATGCCCGAAACAATGCTAAATCTAAGAGTCACCCTCTAAAACCAAATGAATCAAACTTATAAACTTCAAGTTCTTAATTTTCCTCTAACGAGCCAAAATGCCCAAAAACTACTCGGATTGATACCAAATTTTGCGGGCAAGTCTTAAATGATATATCGGACCCGTATTGGGTTCCGGAACCAACATACGAGCCCGATACCCATGGAATCAATCATTAATTAGTTTCTTTAAATCCTTAGAATTTCAGTTCAACAGTTTCTAATAAAAATTCATTACTCGGGCCAGAGACCTCGGAATTCGATTCCAAACATACGCCCAAGTCCCATATTTTCCTACAGACCCTCCGGGACCGTCAAATCATGAATCCTGGTCTGTTTGTTCAAAATGTTGACCAAAGTCAAACTTAGCCTTTTAAGAAAATCTTTAGGAATCAAATGAGTATATTTCATTCCAAACTCTTCCAAATTTCGAACCAACCATCCCCGCAGGTCGTAAATTAATTAAAGCAGGCGCTGGAAGTTTTATTTAGTGGAACGGGGTTCTAAAAGGCAAAACGACCGATCGAGTCGTTACAGGGTCGTTACATGGCTGTAGTACGTTATCATATACCCATTTTTACTAACTGTAAAATTTATCTACTACTGATATAGTTGTAGTACATCACCATTGTACCTATTACTAATTTTTTCTTAGTCGTTTGGTATGAGGTATAAGAAGGTATAAGGGTGATATAAAAATTTAATACCACCTTAATACTTTGTTTGGTTATCAAACCAGGTATAAGTTATCCCAGTATTAATTTTAACTGAGATAACTTATACCTTATAGAAGGTGGGGTAATTAGCATCGGTATAACTTATACCTTCTTCTTAGAAATTATGCAATTGGCATTCTTAATACAACATACCAAACAATGAATAAACAACAATCCCAGTATAATTAATCCCAGCATAAATTATTCTAATATAACTTATACCGGCATAGCTTATACCGGTATAAATTGTATTCCAACCAAACGACCCCTAAATGTTGCTAGCATTTTATTGCAACACATTAGTATGAGAGGAGAAAAAGGGGGACTATATGCTAACCTGCTATATGCCTATAGTAGATTTGTGAACCCCGTTTAATATTATAATGCTAACTAGTAAATTTGTTCGCGGTTCGCGCGATATAAAGAATTATAACAATTACTTTTCTTTTGTAAAAATAATCGATATCAAGATAAAATTTGAATATACATAGAGTTAATTCTCAAATTGTCCTTCAACTTGATGATTTTACCTAGCAAAATTACTTTTATTTGTTTTAGGACAAAAAAGCCACTAACTATTCATTTGCTTCTCTAAAGTCATACACCACAATAAACTGTTAGATAATTTGTTTATATATATATATATGACTTAAAATCCAAAAATTAATCAATATAATATGACTCATTAGATGCTCCATTCAATTATTTTCAAATTTATTATATAATAGAATTATTCGTCAAGTTGACAAAACCCTTAAGGTACATAATTTTTTTTTGTAAGAAGATTAGCGGTGAAAGAAATTAAAATTAAGATTTAAATCGGTAAAAATAAAATAGTAGAAGAAAAAATATATTATAAACTAGGTATATTTTTTAATATTAAGTTCTTTATTGTACAATATTTATTTAACAGTAGTTATTCTTTAAAACTTACATTGCCACTATCAATTTTGTACTACAAATTCTCAAAGACCTAAAGAACCAATTTTTAATTTATTTTATTTGATAAAACTTTAAAGAATTATGATAAAAGTATTTTTTTGTTTTCAATATTAGATAACAAAAACTAATAATTTTTATAAGATACTCCGACATAAGTATTCATAAATCATAATAAGGCATCTAAAAACTTTCATGGATAGTTTTTTTTTTATTGACTGACTTAGCCAAATAGAAATAATATTATCATTTTTTGAATTTATAGTTTAATTTAATATAACTCAAAAAAATTATCTAATAATTTTTATGCAATTTATTTAATATGATGTATTTATTGATATAAGTAAAAATTGTTTTTATTAAAAATGACTTTTACGGTGATTTATGACTATCGGAGAAATAAATAAATAGTTTAGTAACATTTTGTTATAAAACAAAGAAAGATTTCTGTAGGTATATTCATAAACTTGAGTGGCCATTTAGGGAATTAACTCCATTTACATGCATAAATAATCAGTTTTATAAATTGATTAATCACAAATTTAATACTTTTTTCATTTACTCCAACACTATATCATCTATTGACATAAATAATAGACAACATAACCAAAGACCTTCGTATTGTAAGATGTTTAACGTAAAGATGGACAATATATTTAATATGACACTACCTATCGAAATTTTAGTTTCAAAATTGATCATCAAATGTTTGATTTCTTAAAAACACTTTAGTGTTCGTAATTTATTTTAGAAGATTATTTCAAATAACCATTAGCTTTTCTTAGTACTATTATAAAATTCTAAGAAAAAACATTATATAATTTTTCAAAAATTTACAAAAGTATACAAAATTTAGTTTTGTAACGTGTAGACTAAGAAATATTAATTAAAAGAAAAAAGGAAAAAAACATTAATTCACATAAACAATTATAACATGCATTTCTGATTTTTAGAACACAGTGACAAAAGTTTTCCGCATGAAGCTATCTATCAAACACATCTTCCCGCAACACATTAATTATGTTGTAAATTTGCTTGTCTGCTTTTGCTTCACTTGCATTCATATTATATTTTCTATGAAACTTGAGAGCACAAGCAAAATTATCTCAATAACAGATTTACACTTCAAGAAAATACCAATATGAAATGCTGGCTAGTTTATGAGAAAGAAAAGAATTTGTAAATAGCATACTCTATTTTTTATGTATGCGATGATGTGATTAAGGACTAAAGAGTGCGCAATCATAAAGTAAAATCTCAAATGAAGAGAAACAAATACAAAATTATTTAGGAAATACAAAATTCATGTCTATTAGAGCAAAACAAACCCGAGAAAGAGAGCTATGGAGAGCACAAAAGGTGAAGAAAAGGCAATTGATCCATAATACATATATACTTGAAAGGAATTAGATAGCCAAATTTGTAACTGTCACGACACAAAAATCACAAGTCGTGATGGCACCTAACTCAATCCGCTAGGTAAGTCAACTTATAGAAAATACCACCCAACTGAGATTATAAGAGGATAGAAAATAGATAACTGAACATTTACAAATTTACTAAGATCAGGTAGTACGAATTACGAACTTCTCAGATTTGGAACTTCAAAACTGATACAAATAAATACACGTTATGTTTGAAGATTACATAAACAGATTAGCAATAATCTAAACTACCAAGGACAAGTGGCAGCTATATCCAAATGCACGAACATCTTCTGAATCAGCACCCCACGTCACCAGCAACTCCGCTCCAAAATCTGCACGGGACGTGCAGAAGTGCAGTATCAGTACAACCGACCCCATGTACTGGTAAGTATTTTGTCTAACCTCGTCGAAGTAGTGATGAGGCTTTTAGTTAAAAAGATGCTTATTTAAATAACCTGTACATTAGATTGCCAGTAAAACAATTCAAAGTATAACGGATAAAAGTATCAAATACAACCAGGCGAGTCGGATAATGAATACTGTAAGAACCACAATAGAATATTTACAATCTTTCCTGGTATGAGAAATATGTCAAAAATGTGAAAATGTCAAATCATATGGCACGGTAATACCCTTCGTGCTTTTATCTCATCCTCACCATGTATAAATAAAATTATGTAACAATTCCATTAGCACGGCAACACCCTTCGTGCGTTCAACTCATCTTTCCCAACTGATCGTATAACAGAACCAACCATATCACAAGAACACAATAATAGGAACTTCTAAGTAGGAAATACGCAAGTAGCAACAGTGGACAAGGTTACACATGTGGGTCACAGTAAAGGACTAAGCGGAAAGCATGTGACTAACCACAATAATTGAAAAACAGGAAATATCAACTTCAATTAACTAGCATGTTGAAGGCCTAAGTACAAATATAACAATTAAGAGTAAAACAGATGTTCTTTACAAATTAACAAGTAAGGACATGAATGGCTAGCATGGTGGAAGGCTTATACTGAAGTGCAACAGAATAAATACAACATATAATATAAACGCAGAAATAGACATTGTAATTGTAAGTTAAGCAAGTAAAAGACATGGAAAGTGCAACAACAATCGAGATAAAGGTCAAGTACAGGACAATAACAACAAGTCACCCCAAATATGTAAATACAACAATAACAACTCAAGGTAAGGGCATAACCGTATACACGGGAAATAGATATCACATCAAAATGCATGTCCCTCGTCCTCACCTGCACGAAAACTACCTTTATGCCATGACCTCACCATAACATACAAATATAAATATACAAATGAAATGACATAGCATCACCCTTCGTGTTGTTACTCTCAAATGATATGGCATGACATCACGCTTCGTGCTTTTACTCTCAATAATGTGGCACGACATCACCTTTCGTGCTTTTACTCTCAATAATATGGCACGCCATTACCCTTCATGATTTACACTCTTTCTTACCAAGCATATGAGTATCAATGATAAATAAGGCAGGAAGCACAAATAACATCAAGGAGAGTGCTTAAACGGATATTCCAAACACATTCCAAATCACAACTTTCCAAGTCAACAATGGTTCAACAACCCTCAAGAACCGTATTATTCAAATACTTCCACGAATCTCATAAATGATCCACAACACAAGTATAAAGCCTAGCATCTCAAGAAATTCGGTTGTAGTAATGTAGTAATGATTTCGCATAGAGATGACCGAATTAGACACATCAATGTATTCTTACAATTTCCATCAAGTTTGATCAAGTTATAACAAATTAAGTCTTGACATCTATCATTTAATATTATGTCCTTAGTATCTAAGAGTCAAACAAGACATTAAGCAGAATGTCACAAAATTCTACAAACACAAATATAACATAATCCACCCCCGGAGCATGATTAACCCTGGCACATACATATACGCTAGTCACCTCATATATGTATCACCCCCGCATGTAGCAAACAATGACAAATAGGAGGAAAAATTTTCTAAACAAAGCTAGGCAAAATACTTACCTCGATCCGGCTAACTCAACACTTAACTTAGCCTTTTCCTCTAGATATTCGCCTCCGCTCGACTCAATCTAGCCAATGACGACTTGAATACACCACACGATGCAAGAGAAAACAATTTCAATTAAAAAAGATATGATTTTTATTCAATTTTGAAAAAGTCAACAAAAGTCAACCCCCGGGCCCGCCCCGGTCAAAACCTGGGTCCAAAGGTAGGTCTTGACTACCCATAGCCCCACGAGTCCAAATATATATTTTGTTTTCAAATCCGAGTCTTAATCGACTCACAAATCTCAAATTTTTATTTTTTCAAAACTTTGACAAAATCCCCAAATTTTTCCATAGTTTTCCCATGAATTAGATGTTAAATCTTGTATAAAATCATGAAATATAGTTGAAAATTGATTAAAGATACTTACCTAATAATTTGGCATGAAAATTTCCTCTCAAAATCGCCTCACCTCGAAGCTAGGGTTCAAAAATATAAAAAAATGAAGCAAAAACTCGGAATTCTCAGCACTTAACAGGTTGCAGATGTCGCATTTGCGAACAAAATTTCACATTTACCAATGAACAGTATTTTCGCTATTGCCATAAATGGTTGGCAATTGCGGATGAACAGTGTTTTCGCAATTGCCATAAAAGGTTCGTAATTGCGAATGAACAGTGTCACACCAAGAACCAGCAAAACCCAAACTTCTCCGAAATGATCGAAATAACCCCAAAACTCATCCGGAACCTCCCGGACACAAATCATATATGAATTTCAATCATAAAACATGCTACGGGCCTGCTCGCGCACTCAAAACACTGAAAAGAGGTCGTCTTAACCCGATATTAACCATGGTCAAACTCCCAAGTTTCTTAACTTTACTAGTTTCTCAACTAATGATCCAAAAATACACCCAAGCCCCTCGGGACTCCAAACTAAAAGTGCACACCAGTCTAACAACATCATACGAACTAGCTCGCGCGATCAAATCACTAAATAATACCTAGAACTATGAATTGGATACCAAATCAAATGAAATTTTTAAGAAAGCTTTGAAATCTCTATTTTTACCACCGGACATCCGAATCACGTCAGACCGACTCCGTTTCCCACCAAATTTTATAGATAAGTCAAAAATATTATATTAGACTTATACCGGGCTTCGGAAATAAAATATTGATCCGGTATCAATAATGCCAATTATTCAATCAATTCTTAAAAATATTAGATTTTTTAGACTTTTAATTTTTCAATAAAAATTCATAATTCAAGCTAGGGATCTCGGAATTCGATTCTGGGCATACGCCCAGATCCCATATTTCAAAACGGACCCACCGAGACCGTCAAAATATGGGTTTGGGCCATTTATTCAAAACGTTGATTGAAATTAACTAAAATTAACTTTGTAGGCAAAAATTCTTATTTTTATCAGTTTTTTTTGCATATAAGCCTCCCGGGTCAATACCCGGACTGCATACGCAAATAAAGGAAGGCTAGAATGAGGCTCTAAAGGCTTCGAAACACAGAGTTTGGCTCTAAATTACCGAGCGAAGTGCAGATACTCAAAACGACCAGTCGAGTCGTTACACCTTCCACCACTTAAACTCACGTTCGTCCTCGAACGTGCTAGGAGAGTCATTCCGAAGCTATCAAATCATAGTGTAACCTTACTAAACATGAACCTGGGGGCGATCCCACGTTACTCTGATCCACATAAGCCCGCCAACACAACATAATTAGAGGTCCTCATTTCAACCTTTGCCTTAAACCTTAGAACTCCATCTCTATCATCCAGAATTCATTACAAGATCCGAACCCCACAACCACACACTGCATAAGTCTGAACAAACTGTATCAAGTCATAACCATAACACAAGATATAATCACATGACATACTCCATCACTTCGACTCACTCAGTAGGAACTGCTAGCCATCATTACTACCCAAACCAAATCAAAAACAAATCTGATACTGGTAGCAAACCCCATACTGATTAGAACCTCGTTCAAAACCTTCATACACTACCAATGATGAAAGAACATGCATAATCGCTTAACCACTCATCTGATCAATAGGCCAAGAAACTCACTTGCCCGACCAGGGCCATTGCCCACATCCTCAAAAAATGTAGTGTTATTCCTCTAAACCTTCCTTATCCCAATACAATAGTGCAAATGTCAGGTCTAGGAACCTCATCTCAGCCAATACAAGTAGACACACCGATAAGCACCAACAATAATCATATGGAGCCACACGCAACTCGGTTTCGTACACTAACAAGTAAAAATTGAGACATGACAGATAACAGTAAGAATTCTAAATAAGAAAACTACTAAGCAAGTTAAACAGGCAGGGAATTTTTTTTAGCACTTTACTATGAACTATCCTCAACAAGGTGAAAGCAACATACACAAAATAGAAATAAGGAGCCACATCTCATCACTGTATCGTTGCGGCGTGCAACCCGATTCCCATCATATCAATCCATATAGGATACCATTCGCGCCATAATGCTCGGGCTCACTGATCACATGTGCATAAATATCAAGCACAACCGAGTGCACAAAATATAATTGTGGGAAAAATTATTAGGAACAAACAATACTGATAAACACAAGCACAACTATGGTGCAATAAACAAATCCACATCATAAAGGCTACCTCACCCATAATGCCATGAGGCCTAAACTGAATCACAATATGCGTACGAAGAATCATGTAACCCTCACAATTTGCCATATTATATGAGAGAAACATATAGCATAAACCAAGACATGAATAACATCCATTAATTCCACCTGATGATATACACATGGCAACATTTCGCAAAACAAACAGGTCTGATCTGATACAGAATACGCATTCTCATTAAGCTCAAAATAATCCCTAAACCAAATTTCAATCTTCCTCAAACATGTAATAACCCTACAAAAGTCCATACACCTTCCGTCAATCATCCAATACGCTACATTTCTTCTCAACTCGTAATCCAGGAATAGTCTGTCAACAAGAACATTCAATTGCTGAGCCTCACGAATACCAGAATTTTCATACCCAATCTCAACACCGCTACTCAATGGCTGACACTCCGTCATCTCACGAAAAAACACCCATAAGTCAAAACACATGGCACCTATCAACAGGCGAACCCTACTCCGATAGGAATACAGAGTGCCAGCAAAACCTTAAACACCTGAAATCATCCGAGACATCAAGAACTCATACCCTTCCCTCCGAAACTATTTGCAACCTTATACCTGCAATTTCAACCCCACACGGCGCATCGCCTCTAATATGGCACTCGCAATACTACGAAAATCTCTTAGCCAACTCTGAACCATAAGCAAATGGAACACCCCATCAACCTAGAATCTTTCATTTAACCCAATTCTAGGAAAATGCCATCACACGTAATATAGCCTCTATACACATAAAAATCATCAACTCTGACTGTGGTCGTAACCATGATAAATCCTTCGGAACTCATTACCACATAATCGAGGAATAAGAATCAATCGCCTCTAACTCAATCGAGTCACGCAGACTGACAACCCGAAAATAACTCAACCCAATATGCCCATCCTAAGGGAACCTCCTGGGAACCCAAAGCAATTTCTCATATCACTCCCACATTGACATATAGACCCTCTTTGACAAGGAAATACCGTGGATCCAATTACCATTTGCTGCTCCGTAGACAAATTCAAAAGTCCTTAAATCCACTCATCCTATTCTGATCTTCAATACACAGCTAATACGCGTTGAGCAACCCGTGCTTCACCAACATATGCCATTTAAAGAAATAATCATGAAAGCTCTCCGTTCCGAAACTGGTACGACCCATGATCCTACAATCCGATCATCATTTGCAGCCTCCACCACATATCTCGAAGCCATAGAACACCTCATATGAGACACACGATCCAAACTTATCCTGTAGAAGCCGGCGCCCCGGTTATACTCATATTGACACCTTGCCATGAACTTACCTTAATCACAATAGCCAGGCCACCAACTAATCTTTCTAAATCTGCGCCTACCAACCAGACTTATAAACCCGCCTCGCACCACAAATGGACGACTAGAAGATTTAACACTACATCTACTTCAGAGGCTAGACAACACATCGCGATGATGATCAAGTATCCATAGCCCATCGTAATCTATATTCAGCATCACCGATCGTCCGCACATAGCGAATACTGAGCGCACAACATCACATATGAGCGATCAGGAAGAATCAAAGTTGTAAGTTTCAAGCTGAAACAAGGTTGCACGATAAGGAAAGAAGAAAGAGAAATTTTTCCTAAATGCCCTGTAGCCTCCCGAAAATAGGTATAGATGTCATCATACCGATCTGCAGGACTCTACTAGACACTTGCTCATGACTTGTAGAACCTACTAACCTAGTGCTTTGATACCATCTTGTCACGACCCAAAAATCACAAGTCGTGATGGCACCTAACTCAACCCGCTAGGTAAGCCAACGAATAGAAAATACCACCCAACTGAAATTATAAGAGGATAGAAAATAGATAACTGAACATTTACAAATTTACCAAGACCAGGTAGTACGAATCACGAGCTTCTAAGATTTGGAACTTCAAAACTAATACAATTAAATACACGTTCTGTTTGAAGATTACATAAACAGATTAGCAATAATCTAAACTACCAAGGACAAGTGGCAGTTATATCCAAATGCACGAACATCTTTTGAATCAGCACCCGACGTCACTAGCAACTCCGCTCCAAAATCTGCACGGGACGTGCAGAAGTGCAGTATCAGTACAACCGACCCCATGTACTAGTAGATATTTTGTCTAACCTCGTCGAAGTATTGATGAGGCTTTTAGTTAAAAAGATGCTTATTTAAATAACCTGTACATTAGATAAACAGTAAAGCATTTCAAAGTATAACGGATAAAAGTATCAAATACAACCAGGCGAGTCAGACAATGAATACTGTAAGAACCACAATAGAATATTTACAATCTTTCCTGGTATGAGATATATGTCAAAAATGTCAAAATGTCAAATCACATGGCACGATAATACCGTTCATGCTTTTATCTCATCCTCACCATGTATAAATGAAATTATGTAACAATTCCATTAGCACGGTAACACCCTTTGTGCGTTCAACTCATCTTTCCCAACTGATCGTATAACAGAACCAACCATATCACAAGAACACAATAATCGAAACTTCTAAGTAGGAAATACGCAAGTAGCAACAGTGGACAATGTTACATATGTGGGTCACAGTAAAGGACTAAGCGGAAAGCACGTGAGTAACCACAATAATTGAAAAACAAGAAATATCAACTTCAATTAACTAGCATGTTGGAGGCCAAAGTACAAATATAACAATTAAGAGTAAAACACATGTTCTTTACAAATTAACAAGTAAGGGCATGAATGGCTAGTATAGTGGAAGGCTTATACTGAAGTGCAACAGAATAGATACAACATATAATATAAACATAGAAATAGACATGGTAATTGTAAGTTAAGCATGTAAAATACATGGACAATGCAACAACAATCGAGATAAAGGTCAAGTACAGGACAATAACAACAAGTCACCCCAAATATGTAAATACAACAATAACAGCTCAAGGTAAGGGGCATAGCCGTATACATGGGAAACAAATATCACATCAAATGCTTGTCCCTCGTCCTCACCTGCACATAAATACCCTTCGTGCCATGACCTCACCATAACATACAAACATAACAATACAAATGAAATGGCACGACATCACCCTTTGTGCTTTTACTCTCAAATGATATGGTACGACATCACCCTTTGTGCTTTTACTCTCAATAATGTGGCACGACATCCCTTCAATCTTTTACTCTCAATAATATGATACGACATCACCCTTCGTGCTTTACACTCTTTCTTACCAAGCATATGAGTATCAATGACAAATAAGGCAGGAAACACAAATAATATCAAGGAGAGTGCTTAAACAGATATTCCAAACACATTCTAAATCACAACTTTCCAAGTCAACAATGGTTCAACAACCCTCAAGAACCATATTATTCAAATACTTCCAAGAATCTCATAAATGATCCACAACACAAGTATAGAGCCTAGCATCTCAAGAACTTCGGTTGTAGTAATGTAGTAATGATTTCACATAGAGATGACCTTATTAAACACATCAATGTATTCTTACAATTTCCATCAAGTTTGATCAAGTTATAACAAACTAAGTCTTGATATCTATCATTTAATATTATGTCCTTAGTATATAGGAGTCAAACAAGGCATTAAGTAGAATGTCACAAAATTCTACAAACACAAATATAATATAATCCACCTCCCGAGCATGATTAACCCTGGCACATACATATATGCTCGTCATCTTATATATGTATCACCCCCGCATGTAGCAAACAATGACAAACAGGAGGAAAAATTCCCTCAACAAAGCTAGGGAAAACACTTAACTCAATCCGGCTAACTCAACACTCAACTTAGCCTTTTCCTCTACAAATTCACCTCCGCTCGACTCAATCTAGCCAATGACAACTTGAATACACCACACAATGCAAGAAAAAATAATTTCAATTAATAAAGCTATGTTTTTTATTCAATTTCTAAAAAGTCAACAAAAGTCAACCCCCGGGCCCACCCGGTCAAAACTCGGGTCCAAAGGTAGGTCTTGACTACTCATAGCCCCACAGTCCAAATATGTATTTTTATTTTCAAATCTGAGTCTTATTCGACTCCCAAATCTCAAATTTTTATTTTTTAAAACTTTGACAAAATCCCCAAATTTTTCCATAAATTTCCTATGAACTTGATGTTAAATCTTGTATAAAATCATGAAATATAGTTGAAAATTGATTAAAGATACTTACCCAATGATTTGGCACGAAAATCCCCTCTCAAAATCGCCTCACCTCGAAGCTAGGGTTCAAAAATATGAAAAAATAAAGCAAAAACTCGGAATTCTCAACACTTAACAAGTTGTAGGTGTCGCATTTGCGAATAAAACTTCGCATTTACCAATGAACAATGTTTTCGCAATTGCCATAAAATGGTTGGCAATTGCGGATGAGCAGTGTTTGTGCAATTGCCATAAAAGGTTCGCAATTGCGAATGAATAGTGTCGCACCAGAAACTAGCAAAACCCAATTTCTCCGAAATGATCTGAAACCACCCCAAAACTCATTCGGAACCTCCCAGACACAAATCATATATGAATTTCAATCATAAAACATGTTACGGACCTGCTCGTGCACTCAAAACACTGAAAAGAGGTCGCCTTAACCCGATATTGACCATGGTAAAAATCCCAAGTTTCTTAACTTTACTAGTCTCTCAACCATTGATCCAAAAATACACCCAAGCCCCTCGGGACTCCAAACCAAAAGTGCACACCAGTCTAAAAACATCATACGAACTAGCTCGAGCGATTAAATTGCTAAAATAACACTTAGAACTACGAATTGGATACCAAATCAAATGAAATTTTCAAGAAAGCTTTGAAATCTCTATTTTTACCACCGGACGTGAATCACGTCAAACCGACTCCGTTTCCCACCAAATTTCACAGATAAGTCAAAAGTATTATATTGGACCTGTACCGGGCTCCGTAACCAAAATACAAACCCAATATCAACAATGCCAAATATTCAATCAATTCTTAAAAACATTAGATTTTTTAGACTTTTAATGTTTAATAAATATTCATAACTCAAGTTAGGTACCTCAGAATTCGATTCTGGGCATACGTCCAGATCCCATATTTCAATACGGACCCGCCGAGACCGTCAAAATATGGGTCCGGGTCCATTTATTTATTCAAAACATTGATTGAAATCAACTAAAATTAACGTTTTAGGCAAAAATTCTTATTTTTATTAGTTTTTTTGCATATAAGCTTCCCGGGTCAATACTCGGACTGCGCACGCAAATAAAGGAAGGCTAGAATGAGGCTCTAAAGGTTCGAAACACAGAGTTTGACTCTAAATTACCGAGCGAAGTGCAAATACTCAAAATGACCAGTCGGATCGTTATAGTAACATAACAGACATGAGTGATCAGTCACTTCTTTTTTCTTTTATTGCATCATTCAATTCAATTTAATAATTAGAAAACTGAAAATAATAACTGGCACAATTTTGCATACTTAATGTTGCGAGAACATGGAACTAAGACATTAAAGAGGCCTAAACAATTGAATATGAAAAATTAAAAAGTAAAAAAAGGGGAAAAAAGATAAATAAATTTCTTGGTCTAAGAAAAGTGCCAAGTCATCACTATTATTTCCAGCTTTATTATGTATATATAAATATAGATATAGATTTTCTCCCACATCTATTTTTTACTTTTATTAAAACTTGATCCTCTTAAATTTCCGTTTGTTAAGATACTTTTCTTTAACAATAATACAGGAAGTTAGACACAATGGTCACCAGCAACCAAAGTAAACTTCATCACATGGAAGAAACTTAAATGTGAAAAGTACTCAGCCCCTGAATTTCAGGACTTCAGTTACAAGACATTTCCCTCCTCACTCAAACAAAATCTGCAAAGGGAAAAAGATTGCTACTACAAATTGATCTTTTTGTAGTCAATCATCCGTAATAATTACGGAACCTTAAGAACAAAGTTTAAATGATTGGTAGTTTGGTTTCATGATACTATCACATGATATTTCTTGAACTACTCAGATCATGGTGTGACGATAGATACTCATTTATCTTTAATTAGAGATTACTATTTTAAACTTTAAAATAAAATTATCTTTGAAAGGTACTAATTTTTAGCTAAATTGAAATTTTTCGATCCAAATCTGAATTAGTCATAGTCTGAAAGTGGACAAAGAACATGGTATGAGAAGCCAAAAAAAAAAAGAAGACCATTTTTTGAAAATAGAGAAGAAGGAGCTGTTACATCAATGGACCACAAGAAGACATAATTTATCCCCCACCCCCACTCTGTTAGGTCCCCACATCAGCCTTTCTTCTTCAACCCCACCAATTTATTCCCATGTCCCAATGCTTCCTTCAGCCTCAATCTCTCAACCTTAAACTCTTCATTAACTTTGCCAAAACTCCTCTTACAACTCTGCTAAACACAATTTCAAACCTTAAAGTTCTCCGTTAGAGTAATAATGGAAGTACTTACTAGCTAATATAATGAAGTGTACTATCTGTTCTCTACTCTGTACTTCTCTCACTTAGCTGTTTTTTCCAGCTTTTTTCATTCTGATCTCTTTCAATGTTTGTAACCCTAGATCTGTCCCCCTCTTAGGTAACTCCAACAACCTTTGCCCTCTATAACTCACACCAAAAAAAAAAACCCGCACACACACACTTAACCAACTTTATATTAACTGCAGTTGTGCTAATTTCTGGGTGCAGCTTTTTTTCTTTTTTCTTTCTTGTGAAGTGGATAATATGAGTGGGACTACGATGAGGACGGTGGCGGAGGATGGGTACAGGCCGCCGTTCACGGCGGTGCAATGGCAGGAGTTGGAGCATCAAGCAATGATCTATAAGTACTTAGTGGCGGGTATTCCTGTGCCTCCGGACCTTGTTGTACCTATACGACGTAGCTTTGAAGCCATCTCTGCGAGGTTCTTCCATCATACTAGCTGTATGTTTCTCTTTCTTCTTTTAGTAATTCTCATTTTATTTTTTATTTTTTTCATAATGGTGGTGCGGACCAGCTTCCATGTACCTCGGATATTTCATCGTCATTTGCATCCTCTCACCAGTACAATTATCCAGTAACTTTGCCCACCTAGGTTCAGAGTCCAGAGGCGGATGGATCTTATTTCAGTGGGCAAACTAGTATTTGTTCGACACTCTGTGTGTGTGTTTATACAAATTAGAAGGCTTAGTTCAAGTGGCAAAGGTTGACGGACGGGTGACTTATACAAACTAAGCCTGATATTTAAGTGGAGAATCAATTCATACTGAAAAATAGGTGAATAGTTGATAACAGATGGGGTCAAGCTAAAGGGTAGAGAGACGAGCCCATTATCCCGAGTTTCGCAAGGAAAAAACTAAAATTTATGGAATAGTATTAAATTTTGAATCCATAATTTAAAAATGCAATGGGTTTAAAAACTTAATCCCATTCTGAGGAAGATCCATTTTTTTCTCATTTTAAGTAAAAACGTTCCGCTCTTCATTTTGTAAGTTAATTTGCTCATTTATCAATAGTTAATTCTTTTAGCTTCTTTCAGTTAAGCAGTGTGTTGGAAATGTCTGCATTTCTGAAAGGTAAGTTTACCATGCTTTGATAGGGAAATTGGAGCATATGCAGATAAAGAAAATTGCTTTCCACTTTTTTTGGTCTAATATTTTTGTTAAGGCAGTACAATCATTAGTAGCCCTTACAATTTGTTTCTCCTCATTCTGTTTTCTTGTTTGGACATTTACTGATCTATTCATTTCAGCTTATTTCTGTAATTAGTCAGTCCTAGAGAAACATTTCTCTCTTTTATTTATTGGGTAGGACCGTAGGATAAGTCTCTTTTGATTTTAAGTAGGTTACTAATGTAATCTAAATGAATATGGTAAGTGGTGGACTATATCTTTTTTTCTTTTGTTTCACAAAACAGTAAGAGATATCATGTTATTGATTTCCAGAGGCTCATTTGGTGTTTATTTTGGTTTTATGCATAATTTCTAATTTATAGGCTGCATTATATCTCAATGTCTGTGAAGTGAATAAGTTTCAGTCTCTGTTCTGGTATAACTCCTATCTGTTGGGCTTCTGACTGCGGAATGGCCAACCAAATGTAGTAAAATATTTTCTTGTTTTGGTATAAAGTTCATCTTTTTAGGGGTTTGAGGGAGAGGTGTTGCAGCCATACTCTGTTTTCTAAATATGGAACTTATTAATTTTTATCTTCTGTGGTCAGTGGGTTATTGTTCCTATTATGGAAAGAAGTTTGACCCTGAGCCAGGAAGGTGTAGAAGGACAGATGGAAAGAAGTGGAGGTGCTCCAAAGACGCGTATCCTGACTCAAAATATTGCGAGCGGCACATGAATCGAGGCCGCAACCGTTCAAGAAAGCATGTGGAATCTCAATCTACTTCCCAGTCCTTGTTGACTAGTATGTCGAACAATGCTACTGGAAGCAGCAAAACAAGTGGAAATTTCCAAAGTAGCAGCAGCGGAAGCTTACAGAACATGCCATTATATTCCGCTGCTTATTCAGAAGGACCGAATTATGGAAGCACTGGAACGAAGATGCAGATGGAGCCTGTCTCCTATGGGATAGATAACAAGGCATATAGGTAAAGTCTCTTTGTCCTCTATGGTTCTTGTTTTCTTTAGATGCTTTTTTCTCTGATGTACTTGTTTATTTTTTCAAGCAGTTGGAGTTCTGTTACTTAAATGAGATCTTCCTTGAATGACTTATACAATGTTGGGTAAAAGTTTGGTCTTTGGCTGTACTTGGTGATGTTCAAATACTGGTTACATGTGAAAAGGCTTGCGTGTATGATCTGTGTTTCTGTTGCTGAGTAAATATAAAAATGGTACACTCAAATCTTTTACATTTGTAAGGATGACAAATAGGTCATACTCTTCTTGCTGAAATACAAATTTTCCCTATTTCCTTGTGAAATAGTTCGAGTTCCAAATAATCTTATATGCAAAGGTTTAATAACAAAATTTTGTAGTGAGCACTAACAACAACAACAACATCCCAGTATAATCCCACAACACTAAGGGCATATCAATAATCATGATATTATCTTTTCTGTCATCCTGTTGTTTGCTTGATAGGACTTGAGGGTTCAAATCTTCTAATTTTCTGTTCTGTAGAACTTTGAAGGGGGAGTAGATTTCCTTTCTCCATTTCTTTCTTAGTCGACCAAAAATACTTGGAGTTAATTTATCACATTAGCTCTTCTTACTATTCTGAAAAGTTATTATTGCAATGACAGCGAAAAATTTGTATGGACTTCTTTTTAGTATCATTTACTTTTTTGAAGAACCACAGTAAAAACTTGTTGAGAGAGAGTTGCATCAATTTTGCGGCTATTACTGCAGAAAGTGACCCATGATCATGTCTGCCAATTTTTCCTGTCTTAAAAAAGGACTATTATATGTGCACCAAGATTATTATATAGTGCCTAATTTCGATAGGATAGTTTCAGCTGTTCCAAGGACAGCAAGCAGCTTCGACCGCGTAATAGGTTGTCTCAGAATATGAGAGCGTTCAGTTTGAATTTTCAGGGGCTTGATCAATAGTAGAAGTGGAACTGCAGAAAGAAGTAGATGATATTTTTTGGACTCACAGAGTTTGGTCACTAAGAAACATTGTGACTGGATTTCTAAATAGGTTAGAGAATGGCAAAAGTTAAATAAGAGAGATATTAGGCCATAAGATACCCGGAATCTGGAGTGAGCTGTACTAGGCCAGGGACTCGATAATTTCGTAGTTGGGGGCATTTAAGTTCTTCAATATTTGGAAGACTACATGAGAGATGGTCATAGCTGCAATTAGATGAGTATTGTTATTTTAATTGTTATGTCTGATTTGAAGGTCAATACCTAACCTAAGAAATTGTAATATCTGAGCATAACTTGAAGGGGCTTCAAGAAGCTCTGGAATTCATTGATGCGTGTTTTCATTGCCCATTTTGAATATGCATAAAATATTTAATGCTAATGGATTCGCTATTGTACGTCATTATTGCTTACAAGGTAGAGCAATACTCGAACGCAGGAGAGAAAAGATGGCACATGATCTTGCAGTCTCATCTTATGCTGTATAATAGACAAGAAACAAGACAGAATAATGTTGAATACAGATCTCTATATTAAGTCATAAATAGATCTAACAAGACAATAGGTGTATTTGTTTATTCACATATGTGCATATAAACAGAATTTAGTGATCAAAGTTTGTACAATGTTTCAGGCTACACAATGATCTTTTATGTCTAACTATGATCTAATGATCTGGTAAGTGATACTCTGTTTAAATGATGATTATCCAAACCTTCCACCAAAAGTATTCTACGTGGTATAGACTTCTTCGGAGTAATAAGTGATGTAACACCACAAGAACCCAGAATAATTAGGGCCGACTTGGCCAATAGTCATCTGGGTACTTGAAACTAGACTACATGATTTGCTACGAAATACTAACAATGTTGCTTAAACTGGAATATCCAAAAGTAATTGTTGCATTCCAACTGAAAGATTGGCAAAATTCATTTGATTTTTGATATAGCAAAACGAGCTGCACTTGTCTTATAAGTGGTGTAACATCCACATTAATGAAATGCAAAATGCCAACACAGATATTTCCATGGAATGGCTGCTGATGCTGATGAGCAGAATTTCTCTCTAGAAGCTTCAGCTAGTATGAGAAGTTTAGGGATGGGATCTAATGCAGACAGCACATGGTGTTTAACACCACAACTTCCCTCAAACCCCATGGTGAAACCAAAAAATGAGACTCAGTTGCTATATGGCTCGCCTCAAACACGACTGCCACATCCATTTGAGCCTATGATTGATGCAACTATTTCGAAACAGCAGCAACATTGCTTTTTTGATAGTGACATAGGCTCTCCTGGGACTGTAAAGCAGGAGGAGCGTTCTATGCGCCCTTTCTTTGACGAATGGCCTACAGCTAAGGAATCGTGGTCCAATCTTGATGACGAGGGATCTATCAAAAATAATTTCTCCTCTACTCAGCTGTCCATATCCATTCCTATGGCTCCGTCCGAATCCTTTTCAAGGAGTTCTTGTTCCCCAAATGGTGAGTTAACATCCTTGGGCAACCTGTTTATTCAATTAAAGTTGCATTCTATCGCCTTGAGCCATGACTTTTGGTTTTGTATTGGATGCAGATGTTTGAAAGATCCTACCATCGAAATAATCAGTGTCTGGTGCTGTACTCAGGAACATGTATTGTTAGTGACAAAGTAACCTCTGCTTGTATGAGCTATGTACTTTTTTTGGTTGCTGGAAAATCCTGATATAATTGCATGTCTTTGTGGTGGATTTTCAACAATTTTAAGTGAGATGGTTGAAAAAACAAGTGCAGCCCAAGTTTTGCTATATGTATGAACAAAAATAAATGTATTTTGCTGTTTCAGCTGGGGCCTGGGAGTGAGACAATATGACCAGCCCAAGTTTGCTAAATAAAAAATTAATTTATTTTTCCTGTCTTCACTTACAGGATTCCAAGTTTCAGCGACTTATTCAATAGGATTGAACTCAAATACCCTAATAGTTTACATTATCATTATAATTTAAGGGATTTTTACACAAAATAGCTGGCCAAATTTACCGTTTACACAAATAGTTGGCTTTATTCTTGGTTCTTGGGGAAAGGCTAGCATATTTTCTGTGCTTAAGTTTCCTTAACTGGAAAGTTGTTTATCTTTTGGTGACGTTTTTCTTGCCTAATTATTTGCAAGAAGTAAAGTTATATTTAGAAAATGATGTCTGTTTCAAAATTTTGATTTTTTCACAAGAAGTTGAACTTTTTAAGTTGGAAAAAAAATACCAAAAAAACCTCTACAACGAGCTATTTTTGACAAAAACAACTAATACCACTTTTTACGGACAATTACTAGTTACTGGTACTAATGGTTATGCTTTAGGTAACATGACTGTCACATCACATGCTTGTACTGCTAATTTACTAGAGTCGCCCAAGTTTGTGTTTCAGTTGTATAAAGCATGTTACGTTGTGTTTCTTGCAGAATCATGCATTGTATATAATTGTATGACTAGGTTGTTAGCCTTTTATAATGGAGAGCTACAAATTTGTAATATATATATATATATATATATCTATTGACAAAATCAAGATGCAGCTCTATCTTCCTCTTCCATTTATTTCTTAGCTCATTTTCACTAACAAATTCGGTTACCTCACGCATGGTACTCTCCTTTTCTATTCTTACTACTTTGTCATTTTCTCCAACTCTAAGGTACGTAACACCTCTCACATCACATGCAGTACACATCTACAACACTGAAATTCATGCGTATTATGTCAACGTTTATTGAATAGTATGACAAAACGATCTTTTATAGAGTAATAATGAAAAAAATTGAAGTCTTTTTTTGACTTGATTTTAATAAGGATCGTCTTGTATTCCCGAGGAAATCCTAATGAGATGGTCAATTTTTATGCACAAGGATTTTTTTTTTGGCTAAGTAGAACAAAATAAGTGAGATATATAGAAATTGATAAGAAACGAACATGAACATAAAGCATTTGCAGAAGATAAAAGGACATAAGCTCATAAATATAAGAAAAATTAATGGTCAAACTTGTTGCTTGAAATGGAGCAACTTTTGATACATATTACTCTAGTTTGATTTTTTTTTTTATCATTGAGCTTTAATATATAGAGCTTCAATACAAGGATAATTTTAAATCATAATCAGAAATGAAGGTATACATATATGGATCTCAAAGAACTTATAAGTAGCAAATACGAGACAATTTACTAGCAAGAACGGTACTATAAATGTGGATCGATACAAAAAAATTATGACATCAGGGTACGAAGTATTTTATTAAATAGATGCTGGGAGTATTTAGGTTCAATGTTGACTTAAGAAATCAATTGAAGATAGCGTACTCTATAGAGCACAGACAAAACCCTCAACATCCTCCACTCTTCACTTTGCTTGCATAATAAAATCCTTGAAATCATGCAGAGAAGGTGCTGAACTAATTGGAAAACCACGTCTAAAATTTTCACTTAAATCCTTCACTCGATTATGAACTTGTTTATCCTCCATTAATCTCTGAACCCCTTGTATTATCTCGTCCTTCTTAACCCTTTTCAACCCAATATTTTCTCCAATTGATGATACCATGTGACCAATTTTGAGATAACACACTATCAACTTTGCATTATAAAATTGGTCACCTCTAATAGGCCATGCCAATAAAGGTACTCCTTGTCCAATCCACAATGTGTCAAGAATCCACCTGTCGACGAATGACTTAGTATCAACAATTGAGGTGCCCATCCATTTATTATCAAACCCCTTTTCCCAACTTGAGTTTCCAAGGCATTAGGATAATAATCTTGATTTTTGGAAATTACCCATATGAAATTTTGCCTTGAACTCTCTTCTAGTGCCTAAGCTGTTTCTTCATGTTCTTCCAAAGTGGGCACAACATCACTACCAAAGGCAATGTAAATGTTGAACTAGGAGACTTTGAGTCTAGCCAATTGAGTTAATTTGTTTTCTCACTAGAATTTGTTCTAATGTCGCGATCGCGAAGAATAGATTTTGAGGCAGTGAGCGTCCAGTATTTTTCAGGCAACAGAGGGCCAACGCCCCAAATTGGAAGTCCTGTTTGTTTTGCTAAATATTCCAAGAATGGTTGCTCTAGTTCAACGAACGTGTTCACAAGAATTGCAACTGTAACCTTTACCTGTTTGGAGAAAAAAAAGGGATTTGAGAAGTAAAAATAACTTTTCTTTAACAAATATTATTTGATTTGGGAAATAACACAGACAATCTCTTAGTTCCTATTTTATGTGACACTATTACTAATCGAAAAATTAATCATTTTTTAATTATAATTTTTCAGCTATTACTTTGAACTTTAGTAGTTATGATTTTTAATTAGTTTTTTAAAAATTAAATTTATTAATTTATTAGTTTAATAATTTAGTTATGCTAACTTATAGTAGTACTTCTCCTAAATTTAATTTAAAAAAACTTAAAGAATTTATCTCGATTTCACATAAAAAAATTAAGTGCTTATCTTCACGGTCTGAACCCTTTCACATAAAATAAAATAGAGCGAGTAATATATTAGAGTAGTATATACTATGTATGTTGCTTATTCAAAATTATTTAGTGAACTTTCATACTTAGACCTCCAGAATTCCTTTGTCCCAACCGAGGTCGGAATATTCACATTTCTCAACTAGGGAATGGAAAATTATAGTAGTACTATGTGTGTATATTACTTCTTAAACACCTTTGAATATTATATTAGTAAAATTTCTGGTTTCGCAACTCTTCTTCCACCCATGGTGGCTCGTCACCAGGTTGTGTCGGAAATGATTTCTTCTTTGTACGTGAAATCTCAGCACCAAATGCTTCCTCTGAGCTAAATCTCCTCACAATATCAACGTAATCCATGGCCATTTCACTAGGTAAGCCCGGAAGAAACCGGGTTTCAGCCGGTTTTATGTATTCAGCATCGCCTTTCCAAGCAGCATAATCCATGGCAAGGCAAGCTGCGCCACAAGTGAAGAAAGCCACAATAGGTATCTGCACGCAGAAGTGATGACCATGACTAATAGGTGGATATGATTATGTTGGTCTTAAACTTTACCTAATTTACTTTATGTCTAAAGTGATGAGTATATTTATTTTGAAAGTATTATATTCAAGCAGTATTTGTCTACATAGACGACATTATTATTTTTTTGAATTTATATGTTCACATACATATAAATAAGAAAAAATTTATGGTGAGCCACACCCCTTTCTAATTAAAACTTTACTTCTTTCCGATGTTAACATCAAATTTATGAATGTAATTAAAACATTCAATATTTCATACATATATAAATTTATCACTTAGCCATGATTAAGTATATACTTTCTTCGTTTCGATTTATGTGGCAAAATTATAAGCACATAGTTTAAGAAGAAAAAAAACAATTTTTTTTAAAACTTGTGATTTGAAACAAGCCAACATATTTGTGTAGATATAAAAGTTTCTTGTAAGTTAAATTATTTTCAATTTAAAAAAGTTGTTATTCTCTCTTGAAACATCTAAAAAGGAAATGTTGTCAAATAAACTGAAACTATACGGAGTATATATATTTTCAATTTAATTATTTTCAACTGTTATATAAGAAGTTATTGATATTGGCTTAATGTAAGCATTTTAATCCCTTTCTAAAGGATCTTACCGTCACTAGGTACCTGAAATGTGGTGAAAATATCTTCAATATGTGACAACATCATGGTGTCAACTATGGCACAAACAACTGAAGTTGCACACTTGTTTTTGACTCTGGTTGTTAAAATAGTTTCCATGCCTAGTCTCATTTGCTTGAAATGCAACATAAGAGGCTGAGGATCAAAATTTCCAGGTTTAGGAGGCGGTGGTAATGGGGCGGGGACGTTGACGAATGGGTGGCGGAGCAAGGAGGAGGAGATATCAGAAGAAATGATGAGTGTAGTTTTGAAACGGAAAGAGGAAAGTTTCATGCAAAGCTCCGTTAATGGGAAAACATGGCCTTGTCCAAAGAATGGCACAACTAAAATCTCCCCCATAATTTCCTCCATGTTTATGGCTTTCTTTGTCGTTGTAGTATACTAGTCTATGCCTTTCTTTAATTTGTTCTTGTATTTATGCATGTGATTTCTCGTGGCTCAGCAACAGACTCTTAGAGATGGAGGAATTCTGCTGTTGGAATTAACATACCCATCTCTTCACAAACAAACAGGCACCTTTTAGAACCAGAATTTAAAATAAGAAAAGTTAAAAAATATTTTGTGAAATTAATTTAAAAATATAGTTGACACCATGATGTTGTCACATATTGAAGATAATTTAAAAATTAATTTAAAAAACGTTTTTAATCTTACCATCATGGACTACTTAATTGGCCTAAGTACTCAATCTTGACTATTAAGAATATAGTCAAATTCTAATATCCCTCCAAAACATCCTTTAAAATATTAGTATAACTATATAATACAAAAAAGTACGTTTAAACACTTCTTTTTTACATTATTTTTCCGACAATGGACAAAATCAAACACTAACTAATCCAACAAAAATGTCATGCATGTAAACAAGGTTACACTTTATATACATTATATTCTTCACAAAGCACAACCATACTTAGGAACAGACACGAGACATGGGTCATTTCAGATGTGAAGTTGTTGTGTAAATAATTTCAGTGACTATGGCGGAATTCTAAAATGTGCCTGTTTGTGAAGAGATGGGTATGTTAATTCCAACAGATGGGATAATAGCATAATTCCCACTTTGTTGCTGAGAATTTTTTGGATTTAGCTATGGTTATTTGAGGAGAAACGAGAACGAGTTGTAGTGGTCGGTGTTCGTGATCAATTTCCTCTAAGATGTCTCGAGAATTAGGAGGAGATTCAGCTGTATCGGTGGAACGGCGGCAACAACCACTTTTATTGGGCTGAGATTCGTCGTCGGGACGAGGGTTCGAAAGATGGCACAGTTCGCGGTGGTCGCCGCCGGAATGTGCAGCGGTTTGTTGTCGTTGCTCATGTGGGCTCGTGAACCTCTTTGTGCTGGCTGTATAAGCTGCCGGTGGGACTTTGCCGGGAGGCACTGAGGTCTGAGGATGAAACGCTGCCTCTTGGTGCGCTGTGAAGAAACAGTGCTTTCGATACATCCCATCCGTAAATTAGATTTCTTTTAATTATTTTCTTTTTTTTCAAAAGTTTTTTTTATTTACTTAATTTAAAGCCATGTGTACCTGTCTTATTTGTCATTCTGGCGTGTGCATAACACGCATCTTTTGTGTTTGTCTCACAATCAATTTTGTGTCTAAATGACACATTTGAGATGTGATTGAAGTGTTCAAATGAAACGAATTTAAGATAAATTGTCTAAGTGAAAAATATGGACAACTTTAAGAGGTTGTCGATGTATTTTGTCAAAACAATTTAAAAAGAAAAGGAGATTTTTGACACATAATCTCAATATATGCATAGTATCAAAATTACCTTTTTAAATGAAAGTTGGTAAGAGTACCTCATGCTTTCATTTGTTTCGTACAAACTTTTATATCAAGTGAACCCGTACAAGAATAAAATGAAGATGTTGATATGAAATAGTTTTTAAAAAAATGTGACTTTCTTTTTTACAGATTAAAGAAAAATGTGTAATATGGAGTAGAAGGAGTAATATTACTAAGTAAAAGGAACAATTTACGTACTTCAGAGTGATCCTGTGGAAGAACGTCTAGTGACTCTAAAAATATCAAATGATCCGACAGAGTAGGAAGTGACCAGGTACTAAACCATTAGAATATGATGGGAAAAAAACACCATTAAAATATCGATGTCAACGGCGACAATTTTCTTTGGAAGGTTAATCCATATTAGTTCAGGCTGGGGAGGTTTGTTTGGTATTAACATTATACAGTACTAGTAATTAATTTTAAATGTGATAAGAGTAGCATATAATTTAAAAAACAAAAAAATTACAAAGGAAGTTGCCACAAATAAAACGAAGATGCTTTAAATTAATTCTCCAAAAGAAACTACTCGTAATATGTTTCATCCTCAGACGGTACAAAGAGAAGTAATAATTCAGATGCTTTTTTCTTCCAAACAATGTTTTCCAAAATAAAAGAAAACAAAATATTTTTAAAAGATTAGAAATATAGTAGCAGCCTAATAATAGCAACTGCATCTACTATAAATATGTTGACAAGATTGGAATATAAGTAGCAGCCTGATAATTGCAACTGCATCAGTAGATGCTGCAAAATTCCATTCCCACTAAATATTCTTTTTCTCTTCTACCACTGGATCAGCTTGTTGAAGTTTGGCAAAATGCCAAAGTCCCACATTGGTTGGGAGTTAAGTTTGGGGGGATTTTTCCCCTATAAAAGAAGGCCTAATGTTTAGGATTGAAACACACCTCTCATTTGCCTTCTCATCTGTTTAAGGCATTTGTATCTTCTCTCTTTAGTATTATTTCACTTGTATTTTTGAGTGGAATAAAATATTGGTTGTGTCCGAGGAGTAGGCAAAATTAGCCGAACCTCGTAAATTCTGGTGTTCCCTTTATTATTGCTTTATTGTCTTATTTATTATTTGGTGGCTGTCATAATTTTTGGTATAGTAGTTGTGACTTATTCACACTCTATACATTTGGCTTCCGCAACAATTGGTATCAGAGCCAAGGTACTGTCTAAGTATGCTCTGTGGTTGCAGCATAGTCTGATCTTCCACATCAGAAAAGATTTATCTTGGTAACTGAGTCAAGGTTCTGTCTGAGTATGCTCTGTGGTTGCAGCTTAGTCTGATCTTCCACACCAGAAAGGAAATAATCTTGATTTGTGTCGTCAGCTATTAAATAATATTTGTGTCAAAGATGGGAGACAATAAACAAGAAGAATCTACATCAAGTGTCAACAATACGTCATCATTGGCATCTTCGCTTATGACAAGAATTGTGTCAAATGCGAAATTTGCGGTCGAAATATTTGACGGGTCCGGACATTTTGGGATGTGGCAAGGCGAGGTTCTAGATGTCCTTTTTCAACAAGGGCTAGATCTGGCCATTGAAGAAAAGAAACCAGATGTTATTGGAGAAGAAGATTGGAGAATTATCAACCGTGTTGCTTGCGGTACCATTCGATCCTACCTTGCTAGAGAGCAGAAATATCCATACACAAAGGAAACTTCTGCAAGTAAATTATGGAAAGCACTGGAGGATAAATTTTTGAAGAAAAACAGTCAAAATAAATTGTACATGAAGAAGAGACTGTTTCACTTCACCTATGTTCCTGGTACCACGATGAATGAACATATCACCAGTTTCAATAAGTTGGTTACAGATTTGCAAAATATGGATACAACTTATGATGATGGTGACTTGGCCTTGATGTTGTTGGCGTCACTTCCTGATGAGTACGAGCACCTTGAAACTACTCTACTCCATGGAAATGACGAAGTTTCTCTCAGAGAAGTTTGTTCGGCTTTGTACAGCTATGAACAAAGAAAGCGAGAAAAACAGAAGGGCGGAGAAGGAGAAGCACTATTTGTGAGGGGTCATCCTCAAAATCAAACGAGGACAAAGAAGGGAAGATCCAAGTCAAGATCCAGACCCAGCAAAGATGAATGTGCCTTTTGTCGAGAAAAAGGGCACTGGAAGAAAGACTGTCCGAAGTTGAAGAATAAGGCCAAACATAACAATGGAAAGGCTATTATGGATTCAAATGTAGCTGATTGTGATGATTCAGACTTCTCATTAGTTACAACAGAGTCATCAACATCATCAGACATATGGTTGATGGACTCGGCTTGTAGCTATCATATGTGTCCCAACAGGGACTGGTTCGTGGAATTTCAAGAAGGAGAATATGGAGTCATCCACACAGCGGATAACAGCCCTCTTACCTCATATGGCATTGGTTCAATACGATTAAGGAACCATGATGGAATGATCAGAACATTGATAGATGTTCGATATGTACCGGATTTGAAGAAGAATCTCATCTCTGTGGGAGCCCTAGAATCAAAAGGGTTCAAAATCATTGCAGAAAATGGAGTGATGAGAGTATGCTCCGGTGCACTAGTGGTAATGAAGGCTAATCGGAAGAATAATAATATGTACCGCTATCGTGGCAGTACAGTTATTGGGACAGCGACAGTAACATCCAGTGACGACAAAGAGGCAGAAGCAACCAAGCTATGGCACATGCGCTTGGGACATGCTGGAGGAAAATCCTTGAAAACTCTATCAGATCAAGGATTGTTAAAAGGAGTAAAGGCTTGCAACTTGGAGTTTTGTGAGCATTGTGTTAAAGGGAAACAGACAAGGGTTAAATTTGGTACAGCGATCCATAATACTAAAGGCATTTTGGATTATGTACACTCTGATGTTTGGGGTCCTTCCAAAACACCTTCATTGGGTGGGAAGCACTATTTTGTAACCTTTGTTGATGATTTTTCTCGAAGAGTGTGGGTGTATACAATGAAAAACAAAGATGAAGTGCTGGGAATTTTTCTCAAATGGAAGACGATGGTGGAGAATCAAACAGGCAGGAGGATCAAGTGTATTCGCACAGACAATGGAGGTGAATACAAAAATGATCATTTCAATAAGGTCTGTGAAAATGATGGCATCGTCCGACACTTCACTGTTAGACATACACCACAACAGAATGGAGTGGCAGAACGTATGAACCGGACCTTGCTGGAGAAGGTACGGTGTATGTTGTCCAATGCTGGCTTGGGCAAAGAATTTTGGGCTGAGGCAATTACATATGCATGCCACCTCATTAATCGTCTACCATCTGCTGCTATTGATGGCAAAACACCATTTGAAAAATGGTATGGAAAACCTGCTGTAGATTATAACTCTTTGCACGTGTTTGGCTCAACTGCATATTATCATGTGACGGAGTCAAAATTGGATCCAAGGGCAAAGAAGGCTATTTTTATGGGAATTACTTCTGGAGTCAAAGGATATCGCTTATGGTGTCCTATGACAAAGAAAGTAATATTCAGCAGAGATGTTACCTTTGATGAATTTGCTATGGTAAATAAGGTAACAGAAGATACCAAACAAAATGAAGGTGCTTCTAAGCAGGTGGAGTTTGAGGGAAAATTTATTTTTCCTACACAAGAAGCAGAGGAGGAAACAAATGAAGATTACCCTCTGGAAGGAGAGCCAGTAGAGGAGATTCCAACTCAGGAATCTCAACAACAACTTGAATCAATAGCAACCAGCAGGCCAAAAAGAACAATAACGAAACCTGTTCGTCTCATAGAGACGGTTGCTTGTGCAACCTCAATTGTAGCTGATGATGTTCCTACTACTTATAAAGACGCTGTTCAAAGTTCAGAAGAAGATAAGTGGAGGATTGCCATGAATGATGAGATACAGTCCCTTCATCAGAATCATACATGGAGATTGGCCAATCTCCCGAAGGGAAAGAAAGCAATTGGGTGCAAATGAGTATTTGCAAAGAAGGAAGGATTTCCTAACCAAGTAGATGTTCGCTACAAAGCAAGATTGGTGGCCAAAGGATATGCTCAAAAGGAGGGAATTGATTACAATGAAGTGTTTTCTCCAGTTGTAAAACATTCCTCCATTAGAATTATGTTGGCTTTGGTAGCACAATTGGATTTGGAACTAGTTCAGATGGATGTAAAAACTGCGTTTTTACATGGAAACTTGGAGGAGGAAATCTACATGACTCAGCCAGAAGGATTCAAAGTTGCTGGAAAAGAAAATATGGTGTGCAAACTTGAAAAATCGTTGTACGGATTGAAACAATCTTCTAGACAATGGTACAAGCGATTTGACGAGTTTATGTTGCGGCAAGGGTACAAGAGAAGCAAATACGATCATTGTGTGTATTTGCACAAGCTTAAAGATGGTTCTTTTGTATATCTTCTCCTATATGTTGATGATATGTTGATAGCTTCCAAGAATTCGGAAGAAATTGATAAGTTGAAGATTCAACTGAAGAAGGAGTTCGAGATGAAGGATTTGGGTGAGGCAAAGAAAATTCTTGGCATGGAGATAATTAGAGATAGACGTTCAAAGAAACTCTGTTTATCTCAAAAGGAATATTTGAAGAGAGTACTTCAACGTTTTGGCATAGATGACAAGACTAAGCCAGTTAGTACTCCACTTGCTTCCCATTTTAAGCTAAGTACTACTATGTCGCCAATGGATGAAGCTGAACGAGAGTATATGTCAAAGGTACCATACGCAAATGCTGTTGGTAGCTTGATGTATGCAATGGTTTGCACAAGGCCTGACATTTCACAAGCTGTTGGAGTTATTAGCAGATATATGCACAATCCAGGGAAGGAGCATTGGCAAGCTGTGAAGTGGATTCTACGGTATATTCATAATACTGTAGATGTCGGGTTAGTTTTTGAGCAGGAAGACAATCAGTTTGTAGTTGGATATTGTGACTCAGATTTTGCGGGTGATATGGACAAACGAAGATCAACTACTGGTTATGTGTTTACTTTTGCAAAGGCACCAGTTAGTTGGAAGTCTACTTTGCAGTCAACAGTTGCTTTGTCTACAACAGAGGCAGAGTACATGGCTATTACAGATGCTGTGAAAGAGGCAATTTGGCTTCAAGGATTGCTAAAGGAGCTTGGTGTTGAACAAAAAGGTATCACAATTTTTTGTGATAGTCAAAGTGCTATTCAATTAGCGAAGAACCAAGTTTATCATGCAAGGACGAAGCACATTGATGTTCGATATCATTTCGTACGAGAAATCATAGAAGAAGGTGGAGTCACGGTGAAGAAAATTCATACTACAGAGAATCCTGCTGATATGCTGACAAAGGTGGTGACTGCGGTCAAGTTTCAACATTGTTTGGATTTGATCAACATTGTTGAACACTGAAGATTGAAGATGAAGACACAACCAAAATTTGTTATTGAGAGAGAATTGAAAATGTGGAATTTTGCCAAGGTGGAGATTTGTTGAAGTTTGGCAAAATGCCAAAGTCCCACATTGGTTGGGAGTTAAGTTTGGGGGGATTTTTCCCCTATAAAAGAAGGCCTAATGTTTAGGATTGAAACACACCTCTCATTTGCCTTCTCATCTGTTTAAGGCATTTGTATCTTCTCTCTTTAGTATTATTTCACTTGTATTTTTGAGTGGAATAAAATATTGGTTGTGTCCGAGGAGTAGGCAAAATTAGCCGAACCTCGTAAATTCTGGTGTTCCCTTTATTATTGCTTTATTGTCTTATTTATTATTTGGTGGCTGTCATAATTTTTGGTATAGTAGTTATGACTTATTCACACTCTATACATTTGGCTTCCGCAACACAGCTAGCCTCCCCGGAACAGAAAAAGGAGAAAAGAACTAGCAGAAAATTACTAGTAGCAAATAGAAGGGGGGGGGGGGGAAATTCCCTATTGGTTAAACAAGTAAGCCAACAGAACTCTGTTGTAAGGCAAAAGCAAAGGCCAATGAAATTAGTTGTACATTGATCCCTCTGTGCTAGAAAAAAATTGTGCTCCGCTCCATGCTGTTAATCCTTTAAACCTGCAAGAACATACGCGACAGATGAGAAGTTTTCAAGTTCTCTGGACTATGAAAGAGGATACATCTATATGTTACAGGATTCATTTATAGGTACGTGTCAGGTAGTGTATAAAAGAGGATACTTGTATCTAATACGAGTATGTCAAGTTTATGTTTTGAAGGATCCACACAAAGTACCTATACCATTATCACATCTTCTTGGCACTGGTAGCCGGTTGGCCAAGGTAGATAAAGGATCCAGATAACATAGGGATACATAGACAAGCTGAAGGAGATCAAGAAAAATCTACAACATGCCTTCTCTGAAAGATGACCAGATTCGGCACATTCGTAGAAGAATGCACTTCTCTATATTTATTGACTTTTTGAAGTACAATTTGACAGTTAATTCCAAAAACTTATTTGCTAAATCAACAAGTTAAGGCTTCTAAATGATAGCCTATACAAATGAATGCATGTTATAAATATTAATTTGAAAGCAAATGAAAGCATCAGCAATGAGCACATCCCATAGAAATTATAGAAACAAGAACCAAATTTTCTACATTTTCTTAGTTTTAGGGAAACAAACAAAACCAAATGTAGCCATGGGTTCCATGTTCAAGAACTTTCAACAACATTTGTTTGATAACCGAGAAATTTACGAGCACAGTTCGAAACTCGGTGGATAATGGGTCCGCTCCTCTACCCTTCTAAACTTAAATTCCAGGCTTTTATCTGCGTCAGGGTTCAAACGCATGGCGTATGCTTAACCCACATATCATATGCTGCTTCTTACCGCTAGACCAGAGCCCTGGGCAGAACTTTTAACAGACACAGAAAGATTCTGAATAAGACTACTGCAGTTTCAGTGTTCCAGAAGGAAAAAAGAGGTGTACCAGTGGGACAGAGTAATCCCGTTCAACAATCAACAATCAAGGAGATTTTATCAAAGGCAGATTAAAGAAATCATAGAAAAGCTAAGAGGAGGTACGTAGATCTGAAGGCCCTGAAGTAAGACTGATATATGAAAGGACAGTGGGTAATTTAAACTAAACAATAAGGACATCTAACATAAAAGATATGTTCCAAGATTCCAGGCTTTTCTTAGCATCAGAGTACAATGCTTACTTGGTCCCTAACTAATTCTCGAAGTTATAAAGCTAGTGGCCAGGCTAGGCAAAACAGGAAATTGTCCTTAATGGATTTCATGTTCAAAATACTCAGGCAATAGAGCATAACTAGTGATTCAGTATCCAGTAATCTGAAAGGCACTGGTCCAGTATGCTGAAATGTAACAATCCAGTGGCACTGGATTGTTACATTTCAGCATATATAAGGCCAAATAAGTTCGTATTCTGAACAGGCTTGCGAAGAACCTGATTTAAGTTCAAAAGCCTTTAGATGCTCAAATTGTTTTCTATCATCTTTCGAAGAGTATATTGAGACCATTTATTACTAGGGGGGAGCAGCAGCATCTCTGAACCTTGCTGTATTGTCAATACCTAAAGTTTAGATTGTTGGATACATATGAACTTCAGCGAATGTGAGATCTGCACGTTTTTTCTTTAAGCCTTGGTAACAATAGTTTTTATCATGGTCAGATGCATGCATGTACTTGACATCAAGCACAAAAAAAGGAGAAAAAAAACACTGTTGATCTATTCAATTACCTTGTCTCAAGCAGGATTATTGATGGATAGGGCCACTAGACATCCTTATTTCGATCCCAAGGAAACATCTTTACGGTTTCCTTTACAAAAAAGGTCCGCTGCTGTCAATCTAACTCCGATGGTTGGCAAATGAATAGGCTATAATAAGATTTGTACCTGCTAAGTAGGAGTTGTGGTATGTTCCACATCCCACCAAATCCTCCATCCCCTCCCCTCCCCTTCCTTCCCACTATTGTTTTTCCTACGCTTTGTTTCTTCCCACTTTCATCTCCAAAATGTCATGTACAAGTGGTTTTATGCTCTACCAATAATGAATGTAATCAGTTACTTCTTCGATCATAGTAATATGAAATAGAAGGAGAGAGTGTCAATGTGAAAAATGATTGAAATGATCGTAAAATGAAAATATGATTTTAGCTGCAAATTGCACACAAATATGAAAATATGAACTAATATCCCTTTTTCCGTCACGCAATCATATATTAATATTTAAATTCTATCTTGATACCAAAGAGCAGCTTGGAACCTGATAATTGGTGCTCTATTGGCAAACTTATCTCCATTAGTTTACAATAATAGACTAGACACGGACTAACAGCAAAACCCAAAAGGACCTACATTTCTTTTTTGGTAACTATCCATTTGATTAATTACCAAGTGAGAACTTTACAAATCAGCTTGACTACCTCAGTCAGCTCTCCCTCTAAAGCTAATCACACATAACAAATCTACTCCAGGTTTCAATTCTAAAGCAGTAGAACATTTATCTAAGATCAATATTACACAATTTTAGGAAATTAGAACAAAGTGGAATGAAAGGTCTAATCATGGTTAAATATCAATATGATGGTACTACTTTCATTTGCGAGGCATATCATACCTTTGCAAGGATGAAGTAAGTCATTGATGCCTTGTTTTAGACGATCCATCAATTGATTGGGAAAGGACATTTTGGTCAGCATTTCAGACGAATCTACCACCTTCCCTAATGATTCTTTGACCCTTAAGCTTGAAAAAGCTCGCAGAGCCCTTTCTTGCAAGCCAGAAATGTTTGAATCGAGGTAACACCGACTCTCTCTTAGTATACCAGTGGATCGAGCCATATCTATAGCACCACTTCTGGTAGCTGTGAAGGCTATGAAATAATATATAAGTGCATTAATGGACGAACTCATCACACCAGCTCGAAATCTCAAACAACAGATATCAATCAAATACAAGTAAAAAGAAACAGAAAACTTAAAATGTCCAATTCATATTGTTTCTGAGCATGACAGTTGGTCATTTTTACCATTGTAAGGAACTGTATAGATGTAATTGGCAGGAAGGCCAATGCCAATTCCAAGCAGAGAGAAGCCAACGCTGAATCCAACACCACAGCCAGCTCCAACATAACCAATTGCCTCAGGACCAAATCCAGGACCCCATCCCACACCACAGCCAATACCTATTCCCATGCCCCAGAAGGCTCCGTATGTAGGATGCACTGGATTCCATCTTTCATATCTCCTCAGCAAGCCCTTTATAATCATTTCTACCTACAATTACAAGCCCATTAGTCTACGAATACTTTGAGTAAAACTTAAGATTACCAAAATGAAAAATCCCAACTCTGGAGAGGCTTTTCTCTTTAGGGAATTGGGTCAATTTTAAGCCATGTGGGAATTGTTTTTTTTGTTTTTTTTTGAGAAAGAAAACCCTTAAGAGGAGCTTTAGCGCAACGGAGGAGCTTAGTGCACCGAGCTCCCTGTTTTCTTTTAAAAGAACGCCATTTGTGAAGTTATCTTATCAAAACTTTCTAATAGTGTGGAACACACTATGGAATTTTATTTTACTTCTTTGGAGGCTCTATGCTTTCTCATTTTTGTACTAATTCTTCCCATTTATCCCATTTAGCCATCAAATTGTGGTACAAAAGGATCCATTTAGTAACTTGAAAGTTAACCAGAAATAGAACCCCTTCATTCTCATTTTTGTTCGAGCCCCTCCATAAGTGGCAGAGCTAAAGGTAACGAAGGAGGTTTAATTGAATCCCAACATTCTACTAAACAAGTAGAGTAAAAACAAATCATTTTGTATGACGGTGGTGTCCAGGCCAACTCTCGCGCACCTCGACAATTTTATCGGGTACCTGCTACCTCATACTAACACAGGTATCGAGTAACTCTACCCACTACAGCTTAGATAGATGGGAAGAAATCACTTACTGTGTTTTGCCTCCACTAGATATCTTTGTATATATATATAAAAAATGTTAAATCCTTAAGATAAGTTTCTTGGTATGACATTTTTTGCATTCTTTTGAATCCTCTTATCCGAATTTCTGCCTGTTCCACTTGCTTCCATAAATACCATCAGATATTGTTAACACCCCTAGCAGATAAACCCTATAATATTAAGTGAAAAACACAAGTTATACTCTTGAAAATTAGGGAAAAGCCAAGAACAGAAGAGCTCCAAAAGCCTTCTTTAAACAATGAAACCTCAAAGTAGCTAGCAACAACAAGAAATGAAATGGACAATTTATAATACATGATTCACTAGTAGAAACTAATAAGTAAGAGCACAGAAAGTAAAGAGATTAAGGTTCTACCATGAAAGGGTGCGCAAAAGCGGACTCTCACGGCAATGCTCTGGAGACTTCAGTAGTGCTGAGGGAGCGGTATTGGGACATTTTTGAAATTGATCGAAATTTTGTTACAATCTGATTGGTAACAGGAAATATGATGCAGGACCTCGTTGGCGTAATAAACTCTTATGGCCAATATCGATTCCATGTGCCTATCCACATTTCTGAGTTGGTCCATAATACAGGAAAAAGTACAATAAAACCCCATAATTTTTGTAGAATAGATACTTTAATCCTTGAACTAAATTATAGTATATCATTCTCCTATTGGAACTTCAGAAGAGTACAGCAACCTCTTGTTATAGCGGGTAATACAACAACATATATATATATATTGGTTCCTGTACAATTCAAAATGGAGTAACATTATCATTTGTTAAATTGTTCATTTAATATTAACCCGCCATTAAGAAAAAGTCTATCTCCCTTGACCCCTATAAAGAAGCTCAACCAGAGAGTAATATTGAACTATAATCAAAAGTTGATAGGTAAATTTGAATTTTTCTTCAAATATAATTTAGATAAATACAATAACACATTCTACATTGGAGCTTCGTCAATGACAAGAGCAAATACAAAAGAATTTGCTAACAATAAAAAATAATAATGCGAAATTGAGCAATTTCTAGTAGTATTAGGAGAAATTTGAACTTTATCCCATATATGTAACTTGTAAATATCTTCAATTACAGCGTATAGCTTTGAACTGTTTCCCATATATATATGGAGTATATAAGGTGTAACGGTAAATATCTTCTTTCAAAGCGTACAGCTCTTTAATTTTGAGACTTCGGAATCAACTTACGGCAGGGGCAATATAGTAATTTCAAAGTGGCTGAAGCTATAGATAAGCTTTCTCAAAATCTAGAACAAAGGCATCACCACCAACCAAATAGAACAATGTCAAAACTGAAGAGATTGTAAACAGCAGCAGGGTAGCGAAGAAAAATTATGGAAACATGTTCATTTCCAAGACTAGTACTATCCCCCTTACACTTCCCACCTCCATTAACCTCAAACAAACACTTCCTTCAATTCCCATTATCTAAATCCAAACAACTACATCAAACTCCATCTCATTTATCACCTCTCTTTGCCACCCTCAATTCTCCAAAAGGTTTTGGACCTAAGAAAACCAAAAAAATCAAGAAACCAAAAAAAGAATATGAAGATGAAGAAGAAGAAGAGGAAGATGATGATGAGCAACAACAAGGAGGAGTTATACCAGAAATAGTGACAAATAGAATGATAAGCAGAATTGGACTTTCAGTTGGTATACCTTTGTTTATTGGTTTATTGTTTTTTCCGTTCTTTTATTATCTTAAGGTTGGATTAAAGATTGATGTGCCAACTTGGATACCCTTTATTGTGTCATTTATTTTCTTTGGGACTGCCTTATTGGGAGTTAGTTATGGGATAGTTTCCTCTAGTTGGGATCCATATAGGGAAGGTTCACTCTTGGGTTGGAATGAAGCTAAGAAGAATTGGCCTGTTTTTTGGAACTCAATTTGGGGTGGATCAAGAAACAAGTAGAACTTTGCCTATATATACATTTCTTGACCTTATTGTAACTATGCGGTTTTTAAATGGTTTGAGACTCTGATGGTTTTAAGGCTTAACCTATGTCTGAATTTGATATTTACTTTGTATTAGTTCAAGCATTATCTGAGAGTGTATATACACAATTTTTAAAAATATTGTTACACATGGACAAATTAAAACACAATTTGATAATAGTGAAGAAATACAAGATTTTGAAGCTTATTATAGTCCTTTGCATTTGTTAATGAATGTATAAGACACATCTTTTCTCATTGATACTACTCCATGTTTGATTTCATGTCATATATTTTTTATTTTGTATAATATACCTTGTGGTCCAGTCCTTTCCTTATTCTATTCCCGCGCATAGCGAGAGTTTAGTACACCGGAATGTCCTTTATATTTTTTCTTTTGTGCTAGATAAGATGACCATTTTCTAATTTGCAAGGTTAATATTTCTCACCAGTCTGCTCTAATTTTTATTATTTGCAAACTAAAATTTGTTCATCAGATACATGCACCGAATTATTTTGTTCAAGTTTAATTCACCTAGTAGCTTTATAAAAATATTGGATCTAGATAGTGTGGATGTCAATAAAGGGAAGCCTCTGAGTAATAGTCAAGTAGTCTCCGTATGACTTTGACTTAGAATCAGTCACTTATGCTTGTGTCAGAATAACTTACAGTAAACCCCTCGGGATGCAGTCTTTCAATGAACCTACGTAAATGAGAGATATTCCGTGCATTAGGCTATTTTAATTTATTTATACAGTATGTTTGTCAATGTTGATTTAGTTCAAAGTGTCATTGGTGTCTTAAAGATTCATAATCAGCAGAAAACTAAGTGTCATAAACAACTCTTAATCGTTTCTGTAGTGGGAAAAATTGAGTTTACATATTAAAGTGGTGTAAAGATGACGTGTTATGACACATAGACTGGTCAAAGAGTTACAACTGGCAAAGAGGCACGAGTTGCAACAGATACGAGCAGAGGCAAAGGAAGAGGCACGAGCGGTTATCCAAAAGGCTCAGCGCTCGTACTTATTTAATCTCAAGAATCAAGGGGAATGAATCTAACACTACATCGGAGTACAGATACAGTATTTAATGAGCCTTACATACTAAAAATGTTAGAGAATAAGTATTAAATACAATGATTGTGTAACGTAGCATTTAATGTTTTTAATTGTCTACAATGGCCTTATTATGACAAAGGCAAAACGCATATCTCCAAAAAGCTATAAAAGGGAGAGAATGGATTAATTGTAACGACACGAAATACTATCTAAATATACCGATTTACTTGCTTTCCTTCTGATTATCTTATTGTCAGCTAAATTACTTTCTTTCATATATTCTTTTGATTATCAGTAACCCGAGTTCTTCTAAATTAAAGTTTTGACCGAAATCCCATTTTTTGGTTAAACAAATTGGTTCCGTTACCGGAAATCTGATAATCTATCCTCTTTTAGCTTAACTTTCCTTGTTGCATCAACCATGTCGAACAACAATGATAACATTCAAGGAAACCAACAACTTCAGGGAAATCCACAGGGTAATCAAACCCCGGTCTCTTCTCCCCGAGGCTCTCCTAGGCGGTCACGTGAAGGCTCTCCTGATGGATCTCATACAAATGGAAACACTCAATTTGAAAATATTGAAGCTATCGATGAAGCTTTGCAGAAACTAATTATTGCACAGGTCAATAAAGCTCTTAAGGTTTTTGCTAGCCAGTTACCTCCTGCACCACCCACACCCACTCCAAATAACAACACTTTGGAGAACCCCCGTTCCGGGCTTGTTAATTCAGGTAGTAGTGGAACCCCCAGCGAATCACATGAGGGAGAACCAGGTAACTTAGTCAATTCTGATTTACAAAATTTAGTACTAACTGTTGATACCCAATTTTCCCTATATTTTTTTTATGTAAAATACCTTTCAAAATAGCATGTATAAGCATATATGAGTATTTTCTAAGGCTGCATTGTTTTTCTTAAATTTTCAAAGATTTTTAAATCAATTTACTGCCCTATTTTATCAAGAAAACCCAATAATTATCCCCAAAGTTATTATTTTGGTGATTTATTTATTGGAGTCTCATGTTTATATTAAAATATAGCTAAGGTATTTTTTACATATTTTTACAAATTTATTTGGTATTTTTTAAGGATAGCCATTCTAGGTTTAAATTCGTCTCATATTCATAAAATGAGATTTTATATTTTTAAATAGATAATAATGTGTTATAAATCATTTTGATGCTTTCAATTTATTTTCGGAAATTAATTTACTATTTTTATAATTTTAAAGGGAAAAACTGGCTATTTAAATAATAACCCAATTCGTTTCAATTTTAGCCTAAAATCTGACCCCTAATTGGACCCCAATTTCAGCCCAATTTCAATTAAAACCTGACCCAGGCCCCAATTACCCCTACCCGACCCAAAACCTTATTAAATCCTGGCCGTTGATCAAAAGGATCATCAACGGCGCCCATCCGTCCTTACCTTTTTTTAACCAAACGACCCCCCCAACGCCCCTCTCATTCCTCACTCGTCTCTATCTCTCTACTTCTGGTTCTCTCTAGAACCTTCCCTCTCCTCTCCTCTCCGATGAGTTCTGTTCATCTTCTCCGGCCACCTTCTAACCTAAATCTATAGTGGTCTCACCACCCACCAAGCCACCTATGGCTCCTCAAGTTTGGTTAACTGAAGCTTCATGACTCGACCACGAAGATTTGGGTCCATACCTCTATTGATTCAAGCTTTACGGCCATCTCCGGCCCTGCTCCGGCAAGCTATGTCTGTTTCGATCCTAGCTACGACTCCTTTTGTTTAGATCCAAGCCTTTCTCACCATTTGGGTTCCTCTACAAACCCTAGCTTTGAGGTTTTTCTGATCTCTTTAGATCTGTTCCAGATCTATGTTTTCCCTAAGTTTTTAAATGATTTTCTGGATTTTCTTTCAAAAAAAAACTATACTTTCGAAACCATCTCTTTTTTCGATCTAGGGTTTTTCTGAAATATTTAGATGTTTCTCTGATTTTCTCTTTCTTTTGTGTGTTTCTTCTACTATATTTTCCTCTACTGTGTTCTTGCATGTTTCTTCTACTGTATTTTCCTCTACTGTGATTCTTGTGTGTTTCTTCTACTGTATTTTTCCCTACTATGTTCTTGAGTGTGTCTTATTAAGTTTCCTACACTATGTTCTAGTTAAGTTTCTTCTAATATGTCTTAATATGTTTCTCCTACTGTTCTTATCAGTTTCTCCAGTATGTTTCGTATTAGTTTCTTATACCATGTTTTCTTTGAACTCTTCTGCTATGTTTCGTATGCTACTCTTCTATCATGTTTCTCATGAGTTTTGTTGCTGAGAGTAACATGTCAAAGGTTTCAGTTCTTTTCTGAGACCTCTGAACCTGTTTTGACTCAATTACTTGTCCTCTCATCTCTGCACTCGATTGATGGTGGAAACCCTAGAA
Source organism: Nicotiana sylvestris (assembly GCF_000393655.2). Taxonomy (NCBI): domain Eukaryota; kingdom Viridiplantae; phylum Streptophyta; class Magnoliopsida; order Solanales; family Solanaceae; genus Nicotiana; species Nicotiana sylvestris. The sequence continues at coordinate 82,214,688 of NC_091066.1, read as the reverse complement.
TTTGGGGGTTCGTCCTAGTTTGGAAACCATTGGCTATGTGATTTGCCTGAACTGGTTTAATTTCAAAAACCCTAAACTCTTTCAGACCAGTTTCGAGTCTCTGAACTGAGTTTTGAAATCCTTGTTTTTCATATGATTCTGACTTTTGCTTTACATTGAATCTTTTTGCTACTTCTCTTCTACATTGCTAACCTATGTGACAACCATGCTCCTATAGCCTATTATCTACTGATTTTGCAATGATGCGACATCTTCTTTCAGCTTAACATGTCTGTATGCTCTTTATATGTGATGAACTTCCCTCTAAAATGGCTTTCAAATCTTGATTAGTTTCAGACTTCCTTCTTAATAGGTCTGATTGATTTCTTTCCATTGTTTGCTGATTTCCCTGTGATTCGACTTAAGTTAAAACTTTTCTCATCTTTTCTGACTTGGTTCATTCATAGACCAATAATTACAAAATTTCTGACTCTTGATTTATTGGCTACTAATTGATTTTCTTACCTTATTTGTACAACCGTGTATTTCAAAATTCTGTCCCTTAAATAACTTTTATGTATTTGCCCCTAATTGCATGCTTTGCACAAAGGGTTTATTGGACTTTTTCCCTTAAGTAGTTTTCCCGTTTGAATCTGAATTCCTTAATTAAAGGAAGTCTCGTGTGATTGGTTCTTAATTGATAATCAGTTCCTTAACTGTTTTCTTACCTTATTTCCGCCTGATTTCACACTATAAAGGCACGCCTCTTTCACAAACTCGGGGCATTCACAATCTTTCTGAACTCACATTCATACACAATAGTATTCTCTCTTGTCTGTACTGTGGCTTGTTTACAAGACCTACTGCTTTTCTCTATTTGTTTCTTTGAAACTGGTATGTCCTGATTTAAGCTTTAGCACCACAACAATGTGTTTGTTTATTGCTTTTATATCCATGTCTACTTACTGTTTCTGTACTTGAATTAGCACGCTGATTTCTTTCCACCTGCTCCTATTATGAATCCCAAAACCCCTGCCCCTATGTGTTTGAGTTGTGGTTTAAGGCATGACAATATTCAAATTATTGTCCATGAACTAAACTTGATCCCTCGGGATCCTAGCCTCTAATAATATGCTCTAGTAGGCTTCTGGGTGTATTAGCACTCTCCATTGATGGGTATACCCACAACCTGCCTAGTCTTTTCAACTTCCTTATTCCCCTTGTACCCCTATGTGCACTTATTTGTAGTTGTTTCCCTTTCCCTTTCCCCCTTTCAGAATTCTGTTTCTGCACTTGCGCACTCTCTTAGTCCTTAAGTTCTGCCCCCCTCTTGTAAGCCTTGCCTTGTGACCTTGAGCTCCTTTTGAACTTGGACACTTGAGGGCTGACCCTTCCACACTGCACTTGTCTTAATCTGATAATGTATTTGGATGTGAGTATTGCCCGGAGTCCCCTTTGAGGCTCTTAGGAAACTTTGACACATCCAAATGAGAGAAAGGCTTTGGATCATGATCTCTTGGAGTTGGTTTACCTCATATTTCATAAATGAAGCCTGAATCAGGCTCTCCTTGGTTGTATTTTTCAATTTCTGATGTATTCTTTTACTTTTTTCTACGCTGTAATAATTTGTAATAAATTCTTGGGGATGGCTAGTGAAAAAGGGAGGGGTAACTATGTATGCAAAGGGTAGATATCCCGCCTATAGTTATTTCTGAAATTCTGCATTCTCACATAGATATCCTGTCTATAAGTATTCTGATTTTCTCACATAGATGCCATGTCTATAAATATTTCTGAATTCTGCATGTTCTCATATAGAAATCATGCCCATAAGTACCTGGAAATCTGAATTTTGCATATGCATATAGAGAAATATGCCTATAGGTCCTTCTAAATCCCATATATTCGTTCTTCATCTAGAAATCATGTTCATAGGTCTTAAACAAAAATTCAGCATCTAGATATCATATCTATAAGGCTTCTGCATTCTTTACCATATCTATAAAAGGTTTTAAAATCAACAACGCATAGAAAACATGTCTATAGGAATTATTAATCGAATCCGAATCGCTTCATTCACTTATAAGGCTAAAACCAGTAATAACGACGTGTCATCATCTGCAGAACTTATAACCTTTTGCTAAAAACTTGCCTTTATTTGATAATCTGGCAACCTTTCTTAACCAGTACGCATTCAATTTATTTCAATGCTTTCTGAATTCATTAGACACCATGTCTATAGGATCCTTGTCCAACACTTAGGCAAGCTTTAGGGGGGAAATTATAAATAGAATCTGTTTTTATTAATTACAACCAACATGCATGCCTGATTCGGGTTTCTTATCTAAATTATGTAATAAATCAGTCTGCCTCAGCTTTTAAGTTCTTAATCAGACCCTAAATAGTATGTGTAAGTCATGCTAACCACGTGCTTCTTTGATTGAAGGAGGTATATCTGAGCCTTTTTACTTGTTATGTGCTCCTCCCCAACTTGCTATACATTTTTTTGTATACCGCCTTAGAATTCTGCCTTTGAAACTACAAACAAGCCTAATATCCCTCCCTTTTAGGATTAGTAGTCTTAAATACCTGTGGGACTGATAGGATTGGGACGAGTAATAGCATGCAATAAGTAAACGAGACCATTCTGCGCTTTAATACCTTAACGGGGTGGGAAATGGTAGATATGGATATGATGACCACGCGATAACATCATGTGTAGCCCCTCACTGAGTAGTGATTACCAGATGTTGTGTGGGGTGATCCATATTATTAATAAACCTAGGACTCCCCTTTCCTTTTGTTTCTTTGTTTCTTCTAAAGATTTCAAACTCTCTTTTTTTTTTAGAAAAATCAGGTTTCTTTTAGTTCTTTCCAACTTTATTTGTTTATAAACCCTTATGTGAAAATCCCCTCTTATTTGATGTTTAATTTGTTTACGTGTTATTTGCACCTAAGTTCATAACAATAGTCTGGCCGGGAACCACACTAGTGGATCCTGAGGGGTGCCTAACACCTTCCCCTTGGGATAATTTCAAGCCCTTACCCTATCTCTGGTTACTCAAATCAAACTCTCTTGGTGTCCTAATGCACCTTAATCATTAGGTGGCGACTCTTCAAATTCAAACCCAATTCCCAAAAGGGAATGAGTTGTCCTCCCAAATGTCATGAACCCGATTTCGCTCGAGAAAAAGGGGGCGCGACAACGTGGCGACTCTGCTGGGGATTCTTAGGCTTTTACCATTTCAGACTATTATTGTGCATTTATGCTTCTTTATGAGCAATTATCTGTTTATTTCTTTCAACCATTCAATTTTTTTTCGATTGCAAAACTGACTTGTCTTTTTGTTTCTTTCCCTTATTACTTTCCTTTACTGCTTTCCTTTACTACCGCTTTAAATTATGAAAAATTGTTGTATTTACTACTTTCCTAACGTGCAAATACGTGACAACCTGCTTTATTTGTTGCATAATCATGCTCAACATCATATTCCACTCGTGCCAAAAAAAATACCATAGCAACGCTTATAATGACTGGTTATGCTCTTCCGATACTATCACCCTTTAAATCCGGAAAAAGGAGTATTTATGGTAAAACCAGTCGATCAATGGTGTAGTCGACGGTTCCGTGCCTTTCCCCCTTGAGTTGTCCGCTCAAGGGTACCAGTCTAAAACCCCATAGAAACCTTACTTTATTTAACTGTGCATGCATCATGGTCAAACCTAGACGAGTCAGTTATGTTGTCCACATAATGACTCTTTAAGATAGCCTTGTCCAAAGTCCACTGGGTTTCCCTAAAACCCAAACGGACACCATCATGTTCTGTGTATTTATTTGGAGAACTAAATATTTTTATGCCAATTATTGATATTTAATAGTCGAGTCTGGTAGGGGTAAGGGCCTAACCCTTTCGTATTACAGAAATATGAGGCATGAAGTCCCCAGATTCGGCATGGTCACCACCATCCACCCAAAATTGCTAAGCTGGTGGGAGGATCTTCATTCTAGTGATCAGACTCTTGTCTGGAAATACCTAGGAAATCTACCTTCTCTTCTGGAAGTGCAACCTAACAACAAGATCATAGAAGCTGCTACTCTGTTCTGGGATTGTGATAGGTCTGTGTTCCGCTTCGGGGACATTGAGATGACGCCCCTGCTGGAAGAAATAGGAGGATTAGCTGGTATACCATAGGAAACTCCGGGTTTGTTAATGCCGGAAAATCGCAAGGGTAGAGGTTTCCTCAAAATGATGGGTCTAAAGGAGAATCCAGACTTGACATGCTTGAAAGAGTCACATATCCCCTTTGATTATTTGTACGAGAGGTACGGTCACAACAAATCTTACCGTACTTATCCTGACGAGTTCGCCCTCACATCATTGGGGCATATTCACCAAAGGGTCTTTGTTTTCATGTTTTGCTTCCTGGGGATGATAGTGTTTCCAATGAAGAAAGCCAAGATCCACACCAGGCTAGCTATGGTAACCAAAACTCTAATGGAGGGAATTGGTGGGCAACCATTCAGCATTGTGCCCGTGATTATTGCGGAGATATACCGAGCCTTGGAGAAGTGTCAACGAGGAGCCGAACACTTCGAGGCTGCAATTTGCTACTTCAGCTTTGGCTCATGAAGCATCTCCAAAGGGGTGAATATCGACAGAAAATTAATCGAAGAGACTGGGACGATCATATCGCCTTCCATCATCCGAAATGAATGAACTACATGCCCAACATGTTCGCCCATCCAGAAGACGCCAAGGGATGGTTAAAGCTGTTTGAAAATCTAACTAAGGATCAAGTACAATGGATGGTTCCCTACTGAGGAGTTCATCGTCCGATCCAGGGATGCGCCATTTCTGATACTAATCATTCTAAGAGGAACCTACCGTTATGTCCCTCTCCGAGTTATGAGACAGGTTGGTAGGAAGTAGGTTATACCAAGGGTAGACAAGATGAGTCACTTTCGAGCTGACTTCCAAGCTGATGACAGTCCTTACAAGTGTCAAGTCAGCATATGTGGCATTGCAAGATCATCATAGGAAAAGACACTATCGAACCAGAAAGATACCATGCTGGTTGTACTCCATACGATTCAGGCTGGTTGGAATCTAATCACGATGGTCTAGGTCAGCCAGGACTTGCTAGGGTCCACAGGATCATAGATGAGAGGGCCGAGACACATGTCAAATACAATCAACTGCGCAAGAGGATCCCGGAATGTGAAAGCGAGCACCGTGAGATATAAGAAGCCAACCAAAAGCTGATCGAGGAGTGGAAAGACATGACTGTCAATGCCAACAAGCGACTGGGACACTTGGAGCGAGGCATAGTGGAGTTAGAAAGGAAGTTCCTCAAAAGGATCGAGGATTGCCAAAATGCTGAGGGAAATAAGGGTGGACATCTAGCCAGAGCCTACCTATTGCTGGGACTTCGCGAGCTGGGAAAGCTGTTCGATGGAGACAAAGATGCCGAGTCTGGGGAAGGTCCTTCAGGGACTAAATAGATAGGAGTTTTTCTTTTGCTTTAAGAACTGTAATAAGGCCAACAACCACTAGTGATATTTTTATTTCCTGCTATTTAAGGTCGATTTGGGATTCGTCTACTTTTTATCAATAAAATGAGGCATTTAGCATTCTAAGTTCTCCAAATCAACTTGTTGTTAGGCCTATCTCGGGCACAAAGAGGTTCCCAAATAGGACACGATTTACATTCTTGCACTATGTGTTTAAATATCACAACATTTTCTTATAATCCTCACTAACTTGTTACCTTTTTGTTTATTTATTCCCCTCCCCAAAGGTTAGTTCGTGCACTCTGGCAACATCATCTTATTCAACGAGATCCAAGGGCCCTCCACCCACTCCTCCTCTTAGTCCTATCAGAAACAAGAACAAAGGGAAGATGGAAGATTCGAACAAAAAGGAAAACTCAACTGAACGGGTAGAGGTCACTCATGATACTCAGGTTTCTAAAGAAGGTGCATCCCAGCTTGAACAAAAGCTGCTGAAATTTCAAGAAGAACTTGATCAGGTTCGGAGTCTGGCGAATCTGTCATTTTCCCTCACCACTCCCGACATTAATTTCCCGAATGCTCAGAACCCCACACCTCCACAAAATATCCCAAAGTCATGAAACCATCCCGCTCCTCACCACCACTGCAACACTTGCCACACCTCCAACAATACTTCATTGCTCATCCCAGAACCTTTGAACTCCACAAATGACCCCTTTCACACCCATCATAACACCCCCATCTACGTGGAGACTGTGTCACACTCCACTCAACCCATCTCAAGCACACCCGAGTCTGATGATAAAGACTTGCTTATCAGGAATCTGGCTGAAGAACTTAAGAAATTGACCAGCAGGATCCAGGGCGTCGAAGGAAGTAAAGGGATTGAAGGGTTGAACTATAAAGATCTCTGCATACAACCCGATGTTGAACTGCCCGAGGGGTACAAACCTCCGAAGTTCGAAATGTTTGATGGTACAGGAGATCCAAGGGTCCATCTGATAACGTACTGTGACAAGCTGGTTGGAGTAGGTAAAGACGAGAGAATCCGCATGAAGATTTTAATGAGAAGCTTGAAAGGAGATGCTTTATCTTGGTACATCGGCCAGGATCTAAAGAAATGGTCAAACTGGGTAAGCATGGTGTCCGACTTTATGGACAGATTCAGGTTCAACACAGAAAATGCACCAGATGTGTTCTACATCCAGAACCTAAAGAAGAAGCCCACGAAAACATTCCACGAGTATGCCACTCGCTGGAGATCAGAATCTGCTAAGGTTAGACCTGCTTTAGAGGAGGAACAAATGAACAAGTTTTTCGTCCGAGCTCAGGACCCGCAATATTATGAAAGGTTGATGATGATTGAGAGCCACAAATTTTCCGACATTATCAAGTTGGGAGAAAGGATCGAAGAAGGTATCAAAAGTGGTATGATTACAAACTTTGAAGCCTTGCAAGCTACCAATAAGGCTTTACAGTCTGGTGGTACGTCCAAGAAAAGGGACGTAGGTACCATAATGGTGGCACAGATAACCAAATCCCCCATCAAATACCAAACCTATCTAGTGCCTCCACTCACATATCAGCCTACTCTGAATTACCAGGCACCCTCACCCTCTTACCAAACTCCACCGCCCATTTAATAATCACCTCCACCTCCCATATATCTACCTACTTCACCCAGATATTCCCAACCCGCACATGTTTACCAAGCCTACAATGCTCAACCATCCCACCATCAGTCACCTCCTACACGCCAAAACTTCCCTAGGTCTCGATCAAATTTTGATCGCAGACCTCCTAAATAGTATACAACCATTGCCGAACCCATTGACCAGTTGTACGAAAGGCTCAAAGCTGCTGGTTATGTCACCCCTATCCCTGCTATAACCCCCGATAACCCTTATCAGTGGGTTAATCCAAACAAATCATGTGCATACCATTCCGGCATGAAAGGACACACCATCGATAAATGTCACTCCCTGAAAGACAAGATCCAGGCTCTTATTGACAACAAAATTATTGTGGCAAAGGAACCTGCTCCAAATGTCCACAATAACCCTCTACCAAACTATAAGAGTGGAGACATTTACATGACTGAAATAGAGGATAATTGGGACCCCAAGGGATCGATCGGTTTGATCACAGAAGGCGACGTTCCAAAGGAGCCAATAGTCACCCTTAATCCGATTGTAGTCCAAATTCAGCCTTCTGGAGATGCCGAGATAAATATGTCCATACCACTTGAGTTTGAAGCGCCATCCTCTGCAAAGACGCCAACGCTGATTGAGGTCGAATTTATGTCACCAACAAATGCACCTACACTATTCGAAGTTGCAGTTTTACCACCCAAGGAACATGCTCCGTTCGGGGTGAGGATAGCCACGCCGATCCCAGTAGCAATGTCAGCCGTGATTCCATTCCACACAAAGGATATACCATAGGACTATACAGCTGAGGCAAGGAGGAAAGGCAAGGTTAGGTTCGAGGAAACTGTTGCCGCACAGGGTATGACAAGAACTGGTAGGGTCTATACCCGGAACACCTAGCTGAGTCAAGCAAGCAAGCCTCCAATCGGTCGCCCATCATTGAGATGGGTTCAGACAATCTTTGGAGAAAGATACAAGCCAAGGGATACTCGGTCATCAACCAGCTGAACAAAACACCGGCACAGATCTACATACTTGCTTTGCTACAAAATTCTGAGGCACACAAGAATGCTCTGTTAAAGGTACTAAGTGAGGCATATGTACCAAGAGACATCACCGTAGGAGAGATGGCAAACATGGTAGGTCAGGTATTGAAAAGTCACAAGATCACTTTTCATGAGGATGAGCGGCCACCAGAAGGGTTGAGTCACAACAAGGCATTGCACATCACCGTGCAATGCGAAGATTATTTTATCACCAGAGTCCTAATTGATGGAGGGTCCAGCCTTAACATTTGTCCTTTGGTAACTCTTAAGACATTGGAAAAGGGGTTTCATGAGATCAAGGATGGGGCCATCAACGTCAAAGCTTTCGACGGTTCCTAAATGTCCACCATTGGCGAAATCAGCATGTGTTTGCAAATGGGGCCTACTTGGTTCAATGTTGATTTTCAAGTAATAGATGTGTCGGCATCTTACAATTTGCTATTGGGATGATCGTGGATTCATGTCGATGGGGTCGTAGCATCAACACTACATCAGGCGGTGAAATTTGAGTGGAACCACCAAGAGGTGATCATTCACGGCGACGGTAGCAATCCCATATACAGTCGCCAGACCATCCCAACAATCGGAGGTAGAAGAAAGATAGACGGGAAGACCTATCACCACATCGAGTGAGTCATTGCCGTCGACAAGGACAAATGGTGGGACAATAAAATTGAAAGCATATTGAACTAGAGCGGATACAAAACTGGCAAGGGACTTGGTAAGAACCTCCAAGGAGTCGCTAAGCCTATCAAACTAAAGAAACATGGCACCACCTTCGGTCTGGGATATGAGTACACTTGGGAGGAATTCAACAATTAGTCGCCACCATGGCGTGACCCTTACTATCTGTAGAGCAGCCAATACCACTTTTGAAGCAGACTTTCCACCCAGCCGATGTTATCTATGGGTCGGAAGAAGAGGAAGCACTGGCAGCAGTAAGAATTTGTTCCTGGAAGACAATGATATGGATTGTTGTGTTGTTTTCGAGGAGGAGGGGGAGGAAGGCCCTTCCATACAGGCAGTGAGCAGAGGAGCATGCCTCAATAACTGAACCATCAGAACCACCAGAGCCCGGAAAGCCTCGGGGTAGCAAGGCTGAACAAGCATCATGCACTATCTTTCATTTTTACTAGTTGACTTTCCTTTCGCATTTTAAAATTTCGCAATAAGATCTTCAATGTTCAAAACAATTATGGAATTTTTCAAAGCATTTCGATTTTCCATATAAATCTTACTCTTATTATTTTCTCTCATTACTTTACTTATACATCATTACTATTACTTATCTTGATGAACCAATGACTGTGAGATGTAACGAGACAACGCAACAAACGGACACAGATTCAGAGGAAGATGAAATACCGAAAGAGATTGTTAAGGAAGTTTAGAATTTTGAGAACAGACCTAAGTCCAACCTGGATGAGACTGATGTTGTTAACCTGGGAGATGCAGAGAACGTCAAAGAAACGAGAATCAGTGTCCACTTATTGCCATCAGAAAATAAGGAATACACAGAATTTCTAAGAGAATATGAAGACATATTCGCTTGGTCGTATGATGACATGACTGGTCTGAGTACATCTATTGTGGCACACAAACTGCCAACTGATCTGACATGTCCGTCGGTAAAGCAAAAACTCAGAAAGTTCAAGCCTGATATGAGCTTGAAAATCAAAGAAGAAGTCACTAAGCAGGTCAAAGCCAAAGTTCTCAGGGTAGTAGAATATCCGACGTGGTTAGCCAACATCGTGCCAGAGACAAAGAAGGGCGAGAAGGTTAGAGTCTGTGTCGACTACCGGAATCTCAATTGGGCCAGTCCGAAAGACGACTTCCCTTTGCTGAACATACACATCCTGATCGACAATTGCGCCAGGCATGAGTTGCAGTCATTTATAGATTGTTTTGCGGGGTATCATCAGATCTGGATGGATGAAGAAGATGCTGAGAAAATGGCTTTCATTACGTCATGGGGGATATACTATTACAAGATGATGCCATTTGGATTAAAAAATGCTAGGGCCACCTACATGAGGGACATGACCACCATTTTCCACGATATGATACACAAGGAGATTGAAGTATATGTAGACGATGTTATCATCAAGTCCAAAAAAGCCACTGATCACATGGAAGATTTGAGGAAGTTCTTCAATAGACTGAGAAGATACAACCTAAAACTGAATCTCGCAAAATGTGCATTTGGGGTTCCCGCCGGAAAACTACTTGGATTCATTGTAAGTCGCAAAGGAATAGAACTAGATCCATCAAAGGTCAAAGCTATTCAAGAGTTTCCACCGCCAAAGAATAAGAAGGACGTGATGCGTTTCTTGGGGAGATTTAACTATATCAGTTGGTTCATAACACAATCTACAGTTATCTGTGAGCCAATCTTTAAGATGTTGAAGAAAGAGGCCGCTACCAAATGGACTGATGACTGCCAAAAGGCCTTCAACAGAATCAAGGAGTACCTGTCAACACCACCAGTCTTAGTCCCGCCCGAGCTAAGTAGACCTCTATTACTCTACCTCGCAGTATTGGATTGAGCATTCGGTTGTGTTCTGGGGCAACATGATGAAATGGGAAGGAAGGAACATGCCATCTATTACCTCAATAATAAGTTCACCCCGTACGAGGCCGGATATTCTCTGTTAGAGCGCACCTGTTGTGCTTTAACTTGGGTAGCTCAGAAGTTGAGGCACTACTTCTATGCCTATACTACATATCTCATATCAAGGATGGATCCTGTGAAGTACATCTTCCAGATGCCCATGCCCACTGGAAAGCTAGCCAAGCGGCAAATCTTGTTGAGTGAATTTGACATTGTCTACGTAACTCAGAAGGCAATCAAGGGACAGGCATTAGCAGATCACCTTACTGAAAACCCCGTGGATGGAGAATACGAACCCCTGAAAATGTATTTTCCTGACGAAGAGGTATCATTCATAGGAGAAGATATTGTAGAATCCTATGTCGGTTGGAGAATGTTTTTCAATGGAGCAGCAAATTTAAAGGGAGTTGGCATAGGAGCAGTCCTCGTATTGGAAACCGGTCAGCATTATCCGGTGTCTGCCAAACTCAGATTCCCGTGCACCAACAATATGTCTGAGTATGAAACCTGCATCTTAGGTCTCAAAATGGCCATCGACATGAACATTCAAAAGTTGCTAGTGATTGGAGATTCAGACTTGCTTATACATCAGGTCCGAGAAGAATGGGCAACCAAGAACTCCAAGATACTCCTTTATCTGCATCATGTACAGGAATTGAGAAAGAGGTTCACAAAGACGGAATTCCAACATGTTCCCAGAATGAGTTCGCCGATGCATTGGACACCCTATTATCCATGATACAACATCCAGACAAGAACTTCATCGATCCCATTCCGGTAAAGATCTATGATCAGCCAGCTTACTGTGCTCATGTCAAAGAAGAAACATATGGAAAACCTTGGTTTCATGATATCAAGGAATATTTGGCAAAAGGATAATACCCGGAACTTGCAAACACTACTCAGAAAAGCACACTCCGAAGGTTGTCTAACAATTTCTTTCATAGCAGATGAATCCTGTATAGGAGGACTCCGGACTTGGGATTACTAAGGTGTGTCAACGCAAAGGAAGCATCCAAACTGCTAGAAGAAATCCATGTCGGGACCTGCGGTCCACATATGAACGGTTTTGTCTTAGCCAAGAAGATACTCCGGGCGGGTTATTTTTGGATGACTATGGAAACAGACTGCATCCAGTATGTCCGAAAGTGCCACCGCTGTCAGATACATGCAGATATGATAAAGGTGCCTCCAAATGAGCTTAATGCAACAAGATCATCGTGGTCGTTCACTGCCTGGGGAATGAATGTTATTGGACCAATCGAGTCTGCCGCCTCCAATGGGCACAGGTTTATCCTAGTAGCAATCGACTATTTCACCAAATGGGTCGAAGCAGCATCTTACAGAGCAGTGACTAAGAAAGTTGTGGCAGACTTCATCTACGGCCGCATCATTTGTCAATTCGGGATTCCAGAATCAATCATCACTGATAATGGTTCCAATCTCAACAATGACCTAATGAAAGCCATGTGTGAAACCTTCAAGAATTCTACAGCCTACATACCTCAGATGAACGGAGCAGTAGAAGCCGCCAATAAGAATATCAAGAAGATACTAAGGAAAATGATAGAGAAACAGATGAAGTGGCACGAGAAGCTATTATTTGCTTTATTGGGATACCGCACCACAGTCCGCACATCAACCATGGCAACCCCCTATATGCTGGTTTATGGTACAGAAGCAGTCATTCCCGCCGAGGTGGAAATTCCCTCATTAAGAATCATACAGGAAGCAAAGCTAGACGATGCAGAATAGGTAAAGAATCGTTACGAGCAACTAGCTCTTATAGATGGAAAGAGAATAAATGCAGTTTGCCACGGTCATCTTTATCAGAACAGGATGTCCAGAGCCTTCAATAAAAGAGTCAAGCCAAGACAGTACACACCGGGGCAACTGGTGTTAAAGAAAATTTTCCCGCATCAAGATGAAACCAAAGGGAAACTTTCTCCCAACTGGCAAGGTCTGTACATGGTTCACTGGGTTCTAACAGGAGGAGCCCTCATACTTGTGGAAATGGACGGAAAAGTCTGGCCAAAGCCGATCAATTCAGATGCAGTCAAGCGCTACTATGTGTAATCTTTATGATTTCCCGTATGATGTAATTTGAACTATTCCTGACGTGATTCCCGTTTAAGAGGGGATACGTAGGCAGACCTATGGGTTCGGTCACAATTCAACAGAACTTCCATTTCCATCCGCAATTGGAAACTGGGGCAGAATTTTGAGGAGGACCCTCAAAATTCCGAAGTTAATTTCAGCCAATCATCGCTAGCAGCAGTCAGAAGCATCAACCCATTAAACTGGGGAAGAATTTTGAGGAGGACCCTCAAAATTCCGTAACAAGAGAGGTTGTAATGTCTTGAACCAAGCCACAGTCGCTGGTTCATCTAAAAGTTGTTCTTGATTATACACCTATGTTTTTTTACAAAATCATGAATGTTTAATTAGGAGATCACTTTGTTTAGCAACGATACCCCAATGATACGTACAGTATCACCATATCCAAGCCAAGCAGGTCAAGCAGAGCCAGCAGGCATACGAACTAACCTCCCCTATTACAAAACTCACGATTTTTCTTTGGATGCAGGCACTTGAGTTGCAAAATCATCAAATATACTATACGCTCACTCACAAAGTTCAGGAATACAACTCTCCGAACCGTTGCACTTGCTCATAACTGTTATTTGCACACAACAGTGTCCCCAACAGGCACAATATCCCCAGCAATCACGGTACCGCAATCCGCTGTCAGCTAAGAAAACTCTATTGCCGTTTGCACTTTTTACTTCCTGCATAAGGCTACCATTCTGCCTTTCGAGGTTAAGCTCTACCTCCATCTGCATTTTCTTGCATTGCATAAGGCTACCATTCTGCCTTCCAAGGTTAAGCTCTACCTCCATCTGCATTTTCTTGCATTGCATAAGGCTACCATTCTGCCTTCCGAGGTTAAGCTCTACCTCCATCTGCATTTTCTTGCATTGCATAAGGCTACCATTCTGCCTTCCGAGGTTAAGCTCTACCTCCATCTGCATTTTCTTGCATTGCATAAGGCTACCATTCTGCCTTCCGAGGTTAAGCTCTACCTCCATTTGCATTTTCTTGCATTGCATAAGGCTACCATTCTGCCTTCTGAGGTTAAGCTCTACCTCCATCTGCATGGCTGAAAGATGGCCACCTCTACATTTGCATGGCTGAAAGATCGCCACCTCTACATTTGCATTTGCTGAAAGATCGCCACCTTACTTGCATTTGCATGGCTGAAAGATCGCCACCCATTGCATCTCATCGGCTGAAAGATCGCCACCTATTGCATCTCATTGACTAAAAGATCGCCACCTACTGCATCTCATAGGATAAAATATCACCAAATCATCCAAAGGCGTCATTGTTCGGAGGCACCATTTTCATAGCCCGAGAACACCATATCATGGCCTGAGGACCCCTTTTTAATCTTTTCCATATCATTATTCAAAGGCATCATGGTTTGGAGGCATCATTCTCATAGCCCGAGAGCATCATTTCATGGCCTGCGAATCCTTTATTATATGCTTCACATCCCAGGACATCATGGTCTGAGAACGTCATCCTAACCGTCCAAAGACAGCATTTATGGTCCGACGGAAACTTGCATCATGTTTAAATTTACGCACAATATATGCTTGTATTGCTTATTTGCAGGTAAACCGGCAAGCAACGGCTATCTCAGCAAGAGCAATCTCGCTCCAGTTCCCGCACCCCTACTAGACCTTAACCATTCATCCCAACCTGAATATTGTGTCCGTTCTTGAAAAATCTCCATCAGCATACTCTGCCGATGGATCCTGAACTACATATATCCTGATTCTGATAAGACCAGGGATATGTAGGCAGCACAAAAGCTAGGGCGCGGCCAAAACTTTTCAAACCCCTTCGTTCGATCAAAATTGGCCATTATATCTTTACCCGACAACTCTTTCATCCTTCCCGGGTAAAGAGGGGTAACTGTTGATAATCAATTTTCCCTATATTTGTTTTATGTAAAATACCATTCAAAATAGCATGTATAAGCATATATGAGTATTTTCCAAGGCTGCATTGTTTTTCTTAAATTTTCAAAGATTTTTAAATCAATTTACTACCCTATTTTATCAAGAAAACCCAATAATTATCTCTAAAGTTATTATTTTGGTGATTCATTTATTGGAGTCTCGTGTTTATATTAAAATTTAGCTAAGGTACTTTTTACAAATTTATTTGGTATATTTTTAAGGATAGAATTGCATAATTGCAATATTAGATATTCTAGGTTTAAATTCGTCTCATATTCATAAAATGAGATTTTATATTTTTAAATCGATAATCATGTGTTATAAATCATTTTGATGCTTTCAAATTATTTTCGGAAATTAATTTACTATTTTTTATAATTTTAAAGGGAAAACTGGCTATTTAAATAATAGCCCAATCCGTTTCAATTTTAGCCTAAAATTTGACCTCTAATTGGACCCCAATTTCAGCCCAATTTCAATTAAAACCCGACCCATGCCCCAATTACCCCTACCCGACCCAAAACCTTATTAAATCCTGGCCGTTGATCAAAAAGATCAACGACCCTCATCCGTCCTTACCTTTTTTAACCAAACAACCCCCCAATGCCCCGCTCATTCCTCACTCGTCTCTATCTCTCTACTTCTGGTTCTCTCGAAAACCTTCCCTCTCCTCTCCTCTCCGATGAGTTCTGTTCATCTTCTCCGGCCACCTTCTAACCTAAATCTATAGTGGTCTCACCACCCACCAAGCCACCTATGGCTCCTCAAGTTTGGTTAACTGAAGCTTCATGACTCGACCACGAAGATTTGGGTCCAGACCTCTGTTGATTCAAGCTTTACGGCCATCTCCAGCCCTGCTCCGGCAAGCTATGTCTGTTTTGAGCCTGGCTACGACTCCTTCTGTTTAGATCCAAGCCTTTCTCACCGTTTGGGTTCCTCTAAAAACCCTAGCTTTGAGGTTTTTCTGAACTCTTTAGATCTGTTCCACATCTATGCTTTCCCTAAGTTTTTAAACGATTTTTTGGATTTTCTTTCCAAAAAAAAAACTATACTTTCGAAACCATCTCTTTTTCCGATCTAGGGTTTTTCTGAAATATTTAGATGTTTCTCTGATTTTCTCTTTCTTTTGTGTGTTTCTTCTACTATATTTTCCTCTACTGTGTTCTCGCTGTTTCTTCTACTGTATTTTCTTCTACTGTGATTCTTGTGTGTTTCTTCTATGGTATTTTTCCCTACTGTGTTCTTGAGCATGTCTTATTAAGTTTCCTACACTATGTTCTAGTTAAGTTTCTTCTAATTTGTCTTAATGTGTTTCTCCTACTATTCTTATCAGTTTCTCCAGTATTTTTCGTATTAGTTTCTTCTACCATGTTTTCTTTGAACTCTTCTGCTATGTTTCGTATGCTATTCTTCTATCATGTTTCTCATGAGTTTTGTTGCTGAGAGTAACATGTCAAAGGTTTCAGTTCTTTTCTGAGACCTCTGAACCTGTTTTGACTCAATTATTTGTCCTATCATCTCTGCACTCGATTGATGGTGGAAACCCTAGAATTTGGGGGTTCGTCCTAGTTTGGAAACCATTGGCTATGTGATTTGCCTAAACTGGTTTTATTTCAAAAACCCTAAACTCTTTCAGACCAGTTTCGAGTCTTTGAACTGAGACTTGAAATCCTTGTTTTTCATATGATTCTGACTTTTGCTTTACACTGAATCTTTTTGCTACTTCTCTTCTACATTGCTAACCTATGTGACAACCATGCTCCTATAGCCTATTATTTACTGATTTTGCAATGACACGACATCTTCTTTCAGCTTAACATGTCTGTATGCTCTTTATATGTGATGAACTTCCCTCTAAAATGGCTTTCAAATCTTGATTAGTTTCAGACTTCCTTCTTAATAGATCTGATTGATTTCTTTCCATAGTTTGTTGATTTTCCTGTGATTCGACTTAAGTTAAAACCTTTCTCAGCTTTTCTGACTTGGTTCATTCATAGACCAATAATTACAAAATCTCTGACTCTTGATTTACTGGCTACTAATTGATTTTCGTACCTTATTTGTACAACCATGTATTTCAAAATTCTGTCCCTTAAATAACTTTTATGTATTTGCCCCTAATTGCATGCTTTGCACAAAAGGTTTATTGGACTTTTTCCCTTAAGTAGTTTTCCCGTTTGAATCTGAATTCCTTAATTAAAGAAGTCTTGTATGATTGATTCTTAATTGATAATCAATTCCTTAACTGTTTTCTTACCTTATTTCCGCCTTATTTTCACACTATAAAGGCACGCCTCTTTCACAAACTCGGGGCATTCACAATCTTTTTGAACTCACATTCATACACAATAGTATTCTATCTTATCTGCACTGTGGCCTGTTTACAAGACCTACTGTTTTTCTCTATTTGTTTCTTTGAAACTGATATGTCCTGATTTAAGCTTTAGCACCACAACAATGTGTTTATTTACTGCTTTTGTATCCATGTCTACTTACTATTTCTTTACTTGAATTAGCATGCTGATTTCTTTCCACCTGCTCCTATTATGAATTCCAAAACCACTGCCCCCTATGTGTTTGAGCTATGGTTTAAGGCATGACAATATTCAAATTATTGTCCACGAACTAAACTTGATCCCTTGGGATCCTAGCCTCTAATAATGTGTTCTAGTAGGCTTCTGGGTGTATTAGCACTCTCCATTGCTGGGTATACCCACAGCCTGCCTAGTCTTTTCAACTTCCTTATTCCCCTTGTACCCCTATGTGCACTTACTTGTAGTTGTTTCCCTTTCCCTTTCCTCCTTTCAGAATTCTGTTTCTGCACTTGCACACTCTCTTAGTCCTTAAGTTCTGCCCCCTCTTGTGAGACTTGCCTTGGGACCTTGAGCTCCCTCTGAACTTGGACACTTGAGGGTCGGCCCTTCCACACTGCACTTGTCTTAATATGATAATGTATTTGGATGTGAGCATTGCCCGAAGTCCCCTTTGAGGCTATTAGGAAACTTTGACACATCCAAATGAGAGAAAGGCTTTGGATCATGATCTCTTGGAGTTGGTTTACCTCATATTTCAGAAATGAAGCTTGAATGAGGCTCTCCTTGGTTGTACTTTTCAATTTCTAATGTATTCTTTTGCTTTTTTTCTAGGCTGTAATATTTTGTAATAAATTCTTGGGGATGGAATAATATCCCTCCCTTTTAGGATTAGTAGTCTTAAATACCTCTGGGACTGATAGGATTGGGATGGGTAATAGCATGCAATAAGTAAACGAGACCATTCCGCGCTTTAATACCTTAACGGGGTGGGAAAGGGTAGATATAGATATGATGACCACGTGATAACATAATGTGTAGCCCCTCACTGAGGAGTGATTACCGGATATTGTGTGGGGTGATCCATATTATTAACAAACCTAGGACTCCCCTTTCCCTTTGTTTCTTTGTTTTTTCTAAAGATTTCAAGCTCTCTTTTTTTTTAGAAAAATCAGCTTTCTTTTAGTTCTTTCCAACTTTATTTGTTTATAAACCCTTATGTGAAAATCCCCTCTTATTTGAAGCTTTATTTGTTTACGTGTTATTTGCATCTAAGTTCATAACAATAGTCTGGTCGGGAACCACACTAGTGGATCCTGAGGGGTACCTAACACCTTCCCCTTGGGATAATTTCAAGCCCTTACCCTATCTCTGGTTACTCAAATCAAACCCTCTTGGTGTCCTAATGCACCTTAATCATTAGGTGGCGACTTTTCAAATTCAAACCCAATTCCCAAAAGGGAATGAGTTGTCCTCCCAAATGTCATGAACCCGATTTCGCTCGAGAAAAAGGGGGCGCAACACTAACATTGCAGAAACAGCTCAAGGAGAAAAGTGATCGCATAGAGAAAATACTCGGAGTGTCGCCCGTAATCAAAGGGATGGATATAGATAAATATTCGCAACAACCTTGGAAGCCAAGTGCTGCTCCCCTCCCAATTCCAAAAAAATTCAAAATGCCTGATATTCCAAAATATGATGGAACAACAGACCCACGAGACCATGTGACTACATTCACAACATGCGTAAAAGGCAACGACTTGACCAAGTAGGAGACTGAATCAGTATTAGTCAAAAAATTCGGTGAAACACTCACCAAGGGTGCATTAACATGGTATTCTCTTTTACCCGAAAATTCTATAAATTCTTTTGCTGAGCTTGCAGATTCTTTCATCAAAGCACACTCAGGAGCTCAAAAAGTCGAAAAAAGAATGGAAGATATTTTTAAAATCAAGCAAGGGGACTCAGAATTGCTTAGGGAGTTCGTGGACAGATTCCAACGTGAAGAATGACATTACCACGTGTACCTGATAATTGGGCAGCTATAGCTTTCACAAGTAATTTGAATGAAAAGAGCTCAGAAGATACGAGGCGACTCAAGGAAAGTCTTCGTGAATTCCCAGCTACAACATGGAATGACGTTTACAACAGGTATAGCACGAAGCTAAGGATAGAAGAAGATACTATTCCACGACTCCAAAGAGAAGAAAAAGTAAGTTCAATACGGGCGGAAACCGAAAAAAGGTCCGATAAAAATAGGTACGAGCCATACATGGGACCTGTGGGAAATGATTCACGGTCAAAATAGGACAATCAGAGGTATGATCATAGATCAAGGAATAGAGAGTCAGGCTCTTCATCAAGGTTTAGGAATGATCGAAACACCCATGAGTCACGAGATGATGATAGAAATTTGAAGGCGAGATTTGGCGGTTACAATTTCAATGTGAGCACTTCCGAGCTCGTAGCTATTTTGAGAAGCATGGGTGACAAGGTACGATGGCCAAAAGAGATGAGATCGAATCCAAACAGGCGCAACCCTGATCATTGGTATGAGTTTCATAATGATCACGGGCATAAAACAACAGACTGTAGATTTTTACAAAGTGAAGTTGATCATTTATTAAAACAAGGGTATCTCACCGAGTTATTCAGTGAGAAGGGTAAGCAAGCTTACATGAAGAATAGGTAGGAACCCCTGAACTACATTCTCCCAAAAAAACCGTCAACGTTATAAGCGGGGGCGAAGACATCAATGGCGTAACATACACTGCAGCTAATACAACAACAACAACAACCCAGTATAATCCCACTTAGTGGGGTCTGGGGAGGGTAGTGTGTACGCAGACCTTACCCCTACTCTGGGGTAGAGAGGATGTTTTCAAATAGACCCTCGGCATCCTTCCCTCCAAGAACTTCCCACCTTGCTCTTGGGTAGACTTGAACTCACAACCTCTTGGTTGGAAGTGGAGGTTGCTTACCATCAGAACAACCCCTCTTGTCTAATAAAATTTCCAAAATCATAATTACCCAAAGGAAACGGGTGTGACATGTATTAGAGGAAGTCAACATTACATTTGATGATGCTGATGCGGATAGCGTATTATCTCCTCGTAACGATTCCTTGGTAATATCTTTAATTGTACATGATATTAATGTGAAACGAGTTTTGATTGATCCAGGTAGTTCCGTGAACATTATTTTGCTAAGAGTATTACGTGAGATGCAAGCTGAGGATAAATTAATACCAAAGGCGCATACTTTATCTGGATTTGACAATTCTAGTGTTGTGACGAAAGGAGACTAATACTCACCACATTCGCAGAAGGAGTTGTCAAAGATACAAAGTTTCAAGTAGTAGATATGGAGATGACTTACAATATGATCCTTGGGAGACCATGGATCCACGAAATGGATGTCTTTCCTTCAACCTTGCATCAAGTTATTAAATTTCCATCACCATGGGGAATATGTCAAATCTGCGGGGATCAACATACATCCAGGAGCATCAACTCTGTAGCAGATTCAAGTACGAAAAAAGAAGAAAAATAGCAATCACAGAAGATAGTTGAGGGCACCACAGCACAAACCTCAACTGAACAAGGGCGGACAAATGTGGATTCAAGGCCTGATACCATTCAAGAACAAGAAGAAAACGAAAATATCAAAACAACAATTGAAGAACTGGAGGTTATGGTGTTATTTGCACAATGGTCTGATAAGAAAGTCTACGTAGGGGCCAATCTAAGCAAAGGCATGAGAGGTAAGTTAATTGAATTTTTGAAAACTAACGTGGACTGTTTTGCTTGGTCCTACTCTGACATGACAGGAATACCACCGGAGGTAATGACTCACAAATTGAATGAAGACCCAACGTACCCTCCTGCCAAACAAAATAAAAGGAAGCAAGGAACTTTCAAGAATCAGGTGATTCAAGAAGAGGTTAAAAAATTGCTAAAGATTGGATCCATTCGCGAGGTAAAGTATCCTAATTGGTTTGCCAATACTGTTGTAGTTCCAAAGAAGAATGGTAAGTGGCGAGTTTGTGTGGATTACAGAGACCTTAATAAAGCTTGTCTTAAAGATTCTTTTCCACTACCACATATAGATCAGCTAATTGATGCTACTGTAGGGCATGAACTATTAAGTTTTTTATATGCATATTCAGGGTACAATCAGATCAAAATGGATCCGGTAAATGAGGAAAAAACTTTATTCATAACAGATAGGGGGACTTATTGTTATAAGGTAATGCATTTTGGTCTAAAAAATGTTGGTGCAACATATCAAAGGCTGGTCACTAAAATGTTTCAAGAACATCTGGAAAAACCCATGGAGGTTTATATAGACTATATGCTCGTTAAAACTCAGCATTCGAGAGATCATATATCACACTTGTCTGATACATTTCAGATTTTGCGCAAATTTAATATGAAATTAAATCCGGAGAAATGTGCATTTGGTGTCGCGTCAGGTAAGTTTTTGGGTTTTCTTGTTTCTAACCATGGTATTGAAGTGAATCCCGTAAAGATTAAGGCCATTGAAGAAATTCCTGATATGTTTTCAAGCAAAAAAGAATTGCAGAGGTTGACAGGAAGAATTGTAGCCTTGAGAAGATTCATTTCTAAATCATCAGAAAAGTGTTATAAATTCTTTTCAGCTCTTAAAAAGCAAGATAACTTTGAATGGGACGAGAAATGTCAGCAGGCACTCAAAAATTTGAAGACATACTTATCAAATCCACCATTGCTCGCAAAACCAAAGGCTGGGGAAAGACTGCTCATCTACCTTGCTGTTTCAGAAGTAGCGGTAAGTGTTGTTCTAGTCCGTGAGGACCAAGGTAAACAATCTCCGATCTATTATGTTAGCAAATCTTTGTTAGATGCAGAGACACGGTACCCTCAATTGGAAAAGCTTGCACTTGCATTAATCATGGCATCTAGAAAATTAAGGCCTTATTTTCAATGTCATCCTATTGGTGTAGTAACTGCTTATACATTACGCAATATATTACATAAGCATGAATTGTTAGGTAGGTTAGCTAAATGGACTATAGAATTAAGTGAATATGATATCACCTACCAACCTAGAACTGCTATAAAATCTCAAGTGTTAGCTGATTTTAGCCAAGGGATGCAATTAGAAGCAGAGAAAGAGTTGCAGGTGTTCAACGGAGCTAACCCAGGAACTTGGACCTTGTTTACTGATGGTTCATCTAACGTAAAGGGTGCTGGTTTAGGGATTGTTTTGGTACCACTTGTCACACCTCCTTTTTACCTACACCCGCAAGGGCATAAGGGAGTTTTTTCAATTAAAGGACAATCGAAACGGGATTTATTATTAAAGATTTAGAGTCGCCACTTGGGAGATTTATGGTGTCCCAAGTCACCGGTTGAATCCCGAATCGAGGAAAAGATTGACTCTATATTATAGTCTGTGAACCAGAAATCTGAGTAAGGAATTCTGTTAACCCAGGAGAAGGTGTTAGGCATTCCCGAGTTCCGTGGTTCTAGCACAGTCGCTCAACTGTTATATTTGGCCTAAATTATCTAATTTTATGAACTTATGTGCAAATTTTAACCTTAACCGCTTTTATTCATTTTTAAAGAAAGTTGCAACGTCATTAAAACAAGTCTTGAACCATGTCACATAAATGCACCCGTAGTTTTTGGACATACTTTAACATCGTTGGGATTTGGATTTGGGTCACATAAATGCACACCCGAGTTTAGGGAGGTAATGTTATTAAAATACGCGCCTAAATAGACTAACTCGTTATTATTTTGGGGAAGGCCGTGAAATTCGCTAAACGGCCCGTCCCGAAATCTAAGTATTTTAATATATACAATTATCGAGGGCCCCGCAATTTATGTGTTTTGTTTAGCGAGGCTCATCCCGTTTTATTATTTTAAAGTGCAAACCTAGAGCAATCTATAGTTTTCTACTTAATTTGTCTCTAAAATAAAAGAAAGGCCCTAATTAATTTGTTACTGGACTGATGCAAACTAAGTAATATTTTTGCACCAACATCCGACCATTGGGCTCCGATGTGATCCCAGCAGAGGGAATTTAAAACCAGATATACACCATAAAATCGGCCAAAACAGACCTTGGCCTAGGCCTAAATGAGAAAAGGGGGCAAAACTGGCCTGGGCCGTGCATCAATTATCCTGAGGCCCAAACGTTTAGGGACTAGCCTGTTAAGCCCTGTCTTTTACACTAAATGGAATTTCAATTTAATTAAGAACACAAATCTGATGAATCTACTACTAAAATTAACTAGCCAGTAAAATAAATTCAATGCAACATTAAACATGAGTTGGAAAGCAACTGATTTCAGATTTCATGACCCACGTAAACTGCCTATGATCACAATTTCAAACATGGTGCATACTAGTTCAAATTTCAAATTCCCTACTATGACTCATTTTTATTAAAATGCTGACTCATGAACTTTGATTAAACACTAACGTGACCACATATGAGAATTGAAACTCGAGAATTAAGGATGCTGGACGAAAATGGATTGCCTAAATTAACCTTACGAATTACATATCTCATATCTACTTTTAACTTTCTGATTTCGAACCCACACACAACCACTCAAACTCAGAATTATAGATTAACTCACATCATCACTACTAAATATAAAGCTCCCATGATCAGAAGAAGTATCACACTACTTTAACAGTCTACAGCCTAATTAATCATAGCTTGAAAATACCATTTATATAGATCTAGGAAAACCGGAAATTAACTAAACTAATAGAAACTATTCTGTTAGTCCAGCATGGAATTATTACAACGAATACTCAACTAAACTCATGCATTTCTAAATATCTAACACACACTTAATGGTTCAAATGCACAAACTTATAATTAACAGTCCATCAGTACGGTTATTACAGTATAATGAAAGCAGTAAATCAACAATAAGCCTCCACTTCAACAACAATAGGCCTCCACTTCATTCATTTTCAACTGGATATTTTCATACATCGAGTTTCAGGACATGTACCTGGTATGTAGAATATAAAAATGGGGTAAGCAATCAGTAGCAGCAAACAGCAAAATACAACAGCAGAAAGCCCAACACAGTAGCTTCAATACCTCAATCCAGAAATCCCAGCAACACGGAGAAAACCAGTAAAAATGGAGAAGAAAAATAGTTCGGAAATCTCTCTTTGTTTTCTCTTTCTAGCTTTGAACTCTCTATGGTGTTCTTCTGCTCTCAATATTTCAGAAAATTTGGTTCTATCTTTTTTACTCCCTCCAAAATGAATTCTGCCCCTGTATATCCAGTGTATCCAGAATGTATATCGAGTGTATACTGATCTCTCCGCCCCCTTCTTTTTTCTGATTTTCAGCTCCCTTAAATGAGCATTCAATTAGTGCATTTTCCACTACCAATTTAACTTTTTATTTCTTTAATCATCCACTTAATTGTCCACTCAATTAGTGCTTTTAGTTAATTTGATAATGCAAATACTACCCTACCACTATTAGGAGCTTCTCAATTAGTAACCACTTGCATAAAATTATACTAATCAGTGGATTATTATACACATTCAACCAAATTATTGAACTAATCCCAGTTATTCTGCCTAAGTGATTAAACGAGATACCATTTCAAAGTTTTCTGATATCCTAATTATTAATTAATTCCAAAAAATGTAAAATCAAATCTTAAATGCCAATGCTATATTTTTGTATTTTTAATGCATTAATAAAATTAAACATGCCCACAAATATATGCAAACAATCAGAAAAATCACGCAATAATTCCTAAAAATAACAAATAATCAAGGCCAAAACCTAATTTTGGGAATTATTTTGGAGTAATTCGTATGAGGCAAAAATCACGTGCTCACAGTTGCCCCTCTTTGTCCGGAAACACGAAGAGTTTTCGTGCAAAGATAAAGTGAGCGGATACGAGCGATTTTTGTCTGTTTGAACACTCCATGGGAAGCATTTTTTGAAAGATTTGACCGGACCTCTGCTTCAAAGGTTTCCTACATATCCTTGGCTATAAAGGAATCAGGTAAAATGTAGTTTGGGAAGTTTTGTAGCTGGGACTACCATGAAGCTGCGGTTTTACTTTTACTGTTGTTGCTGCTACTGATACTGCCTACTGACCTCCTTGTCACACCATGACAAAAATGAAGAAGCTAGACTAAGCTATAATCTATGCTTTACAAAGGTTTATTTCCAAACTTGATCTTGTGACTGATGTTGCCTTGTTGACTTGTATCTTCCTCATAAGTTCCTTTGTGGCTGACTTGAATGGTATTCTTGAGATGCTTTCCATTTCTTCAGGTGGACGCCTGACTGTTGAACTCGAACCATCTTCTCTTGTTACTTGACACTATTTTTCCTTGCACCTTGAACCATTTCCCCTGAAACTTGAACTGCCTTCCTTCGAAACTGCTTTCCCTAGAAACTTGAGTTGTCTCCCCTTGTTCTCCAGGTGGGTGCATGATTACAACAAAATAGACAAAACAAAGAAAATTTTCTTCCCCAGTTTGCACTAGAGATTTGTGAGTTGTTAGCAATATTGTAAATCAAAATATAACTTGAAATACCAAGACTAGGAAGTGCGTCTCCTAGGGGTGAAACATTAATGACTTAAACTAGGAAGTGTGTCTCCTAGGAATAAATTTAAATGACCGAGACTAAAAAGTGCGTCTCCTAGGGGTGAGAACTTTAGTGACTAAAACTCATACGATCCAAACTAGGAAGTGCGTTTCCTAAAAGTGTATCCTAAAAAAACCCAGACTAGGAAGTGCGTCTCCTAAGGGTATAACTTTAGTGCGTGGAACCAGGAATTGCGTCTCCTAGGGGAAAGCTCAATGTAGGAAGTGCATCTCCTAAAACAAAAATATAACCTGAAAAACCCAGACTAGGAAGTGCGTCTCCTAGGGGTGAAACTTCAATGACTCAAACTAGGAAGTGTGTCTCCCACGAATGAACTTAAATGAACCAGACTAGGAAGTGTGTCTCCTAGGAGAAAATCTCAATTTAGGAAGTGCGCCTCCTAAAACAAAAATATAACTTGAACTACCCAGACTAGGAAGTGCGTCTCCTAAGGGTGAAATCTCAATTTAGGAAGTGCGTCTCCTAAAACAAAAATATAACCTGAACTACCCAGACTAGGAAGTGCGTCTCCTAGGGGTGAAATCTCAATTTAGGAAGTGCATCTCCTATGGGTGAAACATCAATGACTCAAACTAGAAAGTGTGTCTCCTACGGATGAACTATCAATTTAGGAAGTGCATCTCCTAAAACAAAATGTAATTTGGAAGACTTAGACTAGGAAGTGCGTCTCCTAGGGGTAAAACCATCAGTAACTCAAACTCATATGATCCAAACTAGGAAGTGCATCTCCTAAAGGGTAAAATCTCAGTTTAGGAAGTGTGTCTCCTACAACAAAATATAACTTGAAAACCCAGACTAGGAAGTGCATCTCCTACGGGTTATGTGTGATTTTCTCAATAGCCTTTGCGTAAGCAGAGTTGGGGCATTACACCTGAAAATTTCAAGCTTCCCAGCTTTGATATGAACACAGCTTTTGTCCCTATTTCAGACAAAGAAAACTTGTGAGTTTAAATATGGTGGTTGGTTTGTGGCCTTGACTTTGCGACGATTGCTCCTTCACTTGCCATTATAACTTTGATTTCACCTTGAAAGACATTGCTTGCTTATTGACTAACCAATTTCTCTGTCACCCATATCACAGAAAATACCTTTTCTCCGTTCAGACCCAATACCCTCTATCTGTTGTATTGCTCATAAACCGACATTTACCAAACCCTTGTGTTTTCACATGAATCTCAAAGTACGACAATTGCCACCCACTCAGTGCGTATGCTGTTCTTGAATTAAACCACTGGCATTGGCCTTGAGGTCTATTGCTCATTCACTTGCCATGCTAGTTTTGATTTCTACTTGGAAAACCTCGCTTGTCATTGGTTAACCATTTTTGTCAATCTTACCATAGAAGATACCTTTGATCTTTTCACCTAATACCATCCACCCGTTGCATTGTCCATGACTTGATATGTACCAAACCTTTGTGTTTCACAAGGATCCCAAAGTAAGTTGATTGTTACCAGCTCAGTGCTCTTGTTGTTTTTCCTGACTTGTGACACTTTGATGTGCTAGCCAGACCCTATTTTGTGCAATTGGAAAGCTGGTGGAAAATTTTGAAGTCATTTCTCACTTGTTTTGACCAAACAGACTCAAAGAGAGGGAGTAACCTAGACAAAAGGCATAGAGTATAGGATAAAAGGAAGAGATTATTCCTAATAAGAAAATTACAAAGTAGAAACCTATCAGACGTGGATACCAACTCTAATGGCCATGACATGCACTTGTGGCCTATTCTGTGAAGCAAATCTGATGTTCAACTCTTGTTGTACCCTTAAACCATGAAACTGGGCTTCAATGCTCCGATTATCCAATCTGATTCACAATCCTTATTCGGCTTGTAGTGCCCGGAGGGTTTTCACCATCAAGCCTCTCTCATTTTGTTCTTTTATCTCATCTTACGCCTCAAGGTGCCCGTGAAAGTTTTCACCAATAAGACTCTCTCAGTTTTTATTTCTCTGAGCTTTCTTCGCCTTGCGGTACCCGTGGGGGTTTTCATCAATAAGATTCTCTCCTTTTTTTTGCTTGAACCAGAGTGTTGCCCTTCATATGAATCACCTCTGCTTGCTCGATTTGGCATGTCTCGAAGACTGGTCGGAAGGTCTTTCTTTGGACCATAATGTGGGCTTTTGGATGGAGTTAGGAAGAAAGGGTATCAAAAGCTCAAAACAACTCAATTGGGTTCAAAATTACAACTTTCGGAACCAGATTTCTTACAACTACCACAACTTCTGCCCCAGTTTCTTGCTTGGGGACTTTTGGATTTTCTTTTGATGAGACCGAACCGTGAGGCTGCCTACGTATCCTTAAAAGGAATCAGATTGAACGTAGTTCATCACATAGAAATTCCTTTGTTATTGTATTTTTTTCGTTCCTTTTTCTTCCTCTTTCTCTTTTTTTTTCTTTTTTTTTCTTTTTGTTGTTTTGTTGTCTTTTTCTTTTCTTTTCTCTCTTTTCTAATCTCTTTTTCCTTTATTTATCTTTCACGCTTGCATTTCTGATCTTTGCTACTGATTCCGAAAGAGGGGTATGAAAGAAAAATAAATAAGGCTCAAAGGGGTAACGAAGGATAAAATGTTTAGATAACAGAACAAAATGCCTTCGTCATTCCAATCTCCAAAACATGCCAAGTGCAAACTACACAATTAAACAAAACAAGGAAACAATTCTAACATCTTTAAATCGTACTAGACTTGATAACCATATCCATGCATTCGCCTTCTACATCTGTTAACTACAAAGCACCATTGGACAACACCCTCACTCTCATTACCATGAACGACCCCTGTCAATTTGGGACAAACTTGCCGTTGGCTTCAACCTGATGCGGCAGGATGCATTTCAATAGGGTTTCTCTATGTTCTATCTGCCCCAGTTTCACGCAATTCGGGCTTGAAATGATCTCAAAATGCCTTTACTTATTTCCCTCAAATGTCCCTATCATCTTCAAAATTGTTTTAATGCTTCATGACTAAATTAACTTTTTAAGACCAGGCTGAGAATTACGCGTGCATGTCATGTCACTAGAGTTAACAGGAAAAGAACTATAAAAGGAAAAGAGAACTAAACAAAAATGACTAGAAATAACAGAAAACAGAAAATTGCATTAGACAGATGGTGAAAGGGTTTGAACAACAGAACAAACAGACTAAACTGGGGTTACAACCTTGGAACAAACCTAGACAACACTAAACGAGCTACTACGACTAAACAAACTAGGCAAAATAAAAGGATAGAAGGGTTTGAGTCACAAGATAATATCCGGATTACAACCTTGAAAATAACCCGGACAACAGAAATGACAACAAAATAAACCACCAAAACTCCTCTCTGGCTGACCAAGAAATGGAGCGACTTTCCAATTACCAAGAACGACATCTTAGCTACTAAGTTCCTCATCAATATTGCCAAGACCATTACCAACTTCAATATCATCAACTTCAGTCAACAAGTTTCCAAGAGGGTTCGCGTGCTCCCTATCACTGTCATTGATCACAATTACCCCTTCTTGAATGATTCTTTCTATTTCCCTTTTCTAGAAACGACAATCTTCAATGTTATGCCCTTGGACATTAGAGTGGTACATGCATCGTACAGTATGATCAAAGCCTTTTGCATATGGGTCTGGAGTATAGCCGAGGAGCGGCTCAATCAGGCCAGAATGCTTTAACTTTTCAAATAAGCTTGTGTAGGACTCCCCAATTGGCGTGAAACTATTTCTTTGCCTTTGTTCCCTTCCCTGACCCTGTTTTCTTGGGTTGTTGGGTGCTCGAAAATGTTGTGAAGGCAAGAATGCATTATGCGGTGCTGGCGCTCGCCATAGGCAGTGACCTAGTGGTTGGGCAGATGACCAGACATTATTCGGAGGATAATACTGAGGTGGATTATGTAGAGCTCGGGGATAGGTTTGGGGTTGGAGTTGAGGCTGGGTATATTGGTGAGGCGTACCCTTTGGTCCATGTCGTGACTCTGAAACGACCATGACAACATCATCGTGTTCCTTCTGACCCAGCGAGCTTCCTGTGTCGTTCTGAATTGCTTGTGTTGTGGCTTTTAAAGCAGAATAACTCATGATCTTGCTAGACTTTAGCCCATCTTCTACCATTTCTCCCATTTTTACCACATCATTAAAAGACCTACCCACAGTCGTGATCAAATGCCCAAAGTAAGTTGGTTCTTGAG
This sequence comes from Nicotiana sylvestris, assembly GCF_000393655.2. Classification (NCBI taxonomy): domain Eukaryota; kingdom Viridiplantae; phylum Streptophyta; class Magnoliopsida; order Solanales; family Solanaceae; genus Nicotiana; species Nicotiana sylvestris. The sequence goes on along the minus strand of NC_091066.1, from coordinate 82,184,723 downwards.
CTTGAAGAAAGTACTCGACCATCTCTTTTTCTTCCATGGGAGGATAGACTCTGGCAGCTTGCTCTCTCCATTTGAGCCCGTATTCCCTCAAGCTTTCATTAGGCTTATTTTGTATCTTGGCGAGGGACATGCGATCTGGGACGATTTCTATATTGTACTGAAAGTGCCTGGCAAAGGCCTGAGCCATATCATCCCACGTGTACCACCCGCCAACATCTTGGCGGGTGTACCACTCCAGAGCTGCCCCACCCAAACTTTGACTGAAGTACGCCATCAATAATTTGTCTTTCCCACCGACGCCTCTCATCTTACCGCAGTAGCCTCTCAAATGGGCTATGTGCATTTAATAGCAAAAATATCACATTGCGTGCAATGCACCTAACAACAATTAATGATTCTAGAATGACTTCGAGGGTCATAAAGTCACTTGGCATCATCCCAATTTGTCCATTTGAACCTTCTCTTTTCTTTTCTTTTCTCGCACTTCTTAGCTCGCTCATTTTCCTCTTTTTCTCTTTCTGATTATCGCTTTTTTCCTCCCTCTCATCCCATGATTTCATCTTTTTTTCTTCTTCTCTTTTGTTTTTTTTTTCTTTTTATTTCATTTCTTAATAATAATAAAAGAATGAGTCGATCGAATCCTATGTAGGTTGCCTACGTATCATGACGCCGCATGAATCAGATCTTTCCGTAGTTCTGGAAGAACGGGAATAAAGTAAACAAACTGACATTCTCCTTTTTTCTTTTTTACCTCCACAACTACTCTGATGAGAAAAGATAAATAAAACTAGCAAATCCTTTTTTTTGAATTTCTAGACTTAACGTTCTATGACCTATTCTAAACTCAAGCTTAACGGGCATGTTTTTTTTTATCCTTTTGAAACAAATATTCTATTAAGGAAATATCCTAGAAGAGAATTTTTTTTTAGGAAGAAAATCTAAAGAATAAACTACAGAAAATTATTTTGAATTTTTATTTGATATCTTGACGCAAGATTTTGAAACAAGCAAAAAAATATTTTTGGGTTTCAATTTTGATTGCCTAAAAGAGAAACTCTGAAAATAAATCAAAGATAAAGTATGTTGTTGTTTTTTTCTTCTATGTACAATATACTAAAGTTCTAATAAAAAGATTTTTTTTTCATTTTTCACTAATTTCCCAAAGAAACTTCTCAAAAGAAAATCTTTTTGGATTTTGAATTAACACCTTAAATAAAGCTTTTAAAGAAATACTAAAAGAAAATTCCCTTCTTTTTTTTTTGAATTTTGGTCCTACTATACTTAAAGGAAACATAAAAATAATTTATTTTAAGTCCTAGATATTTATTGCCTAAAGGAAAAACAACCTCAGAAATTTTTCTTTTTTTCATTTCTAGAATTAGTAATCTAAAGAAAACTTGTAACGGAAATATAAAATGCAATATCTCTTTTTTTTTGGATTTTTGAGTTACAGCACATTTTTTCAAATATAAAGAAGAAAATACAATAACAAAAGACTTGACATTACTGTATAAAACTAGAAAGTAAAAGACGACATAAAATGAAGAACGAACTCAAAACATAAAAATAAAACAAATCTCCTTAAGCAACTCCTGACTGGATGGTCACGGGGTGTCTGTCATGCTCAAACTCCGGTAAATAAATCCATACCTTTATGAGAAAATTTTAAACCAACACTATGTGAGACAATAACACTCCCTACTGGACACATGCAAGACATGATTGAGACTATTTTTGCAAAATGGCTTATTTGGCCAAAAGGTGGCTAGAAGTGCAAAATTTGGCTAAGACCCCGCAAAGCCAAGAACATAATATTTACTAGTAAGACCGAACCCTATGTGGGTTGCCTACGTATCACACCCCGAAAGACGAGAATCAGGTTTGCGTAGTTCGGGCATATTGGATACAGGCGAGAATAAGATTTTCTTTTTCTTTTTTTTTTTCGAAAAATGATGAAACTTGCAAAATCTTTTTTTTCTTTTTTTTTTTGATTTTCTGATTTTCGACAAATGATGAAAAAGTGCAATTTTTTTTTTGAATTTTCAAGCTCGCTTTATCTTCACACTTCACCCTCTTTTTTCTCTCTTTTTTTTTCATTTGCCCTCAACTATCATTGGTTCGCCAAATGACCCTTTTACCCTTGAAGATTACAACATGTGGCACATTAGGATGCATCAGGATGTTCTTTTATTTTTTGGGGTACACCTGTCCTAGACAGACCCAACCCCTGTGTTGAGTCCCCAAAGTCAGATGCACGTGATGCAAACAAACGTTCCTACTAGGGATCCGACATGAGGCTATGTTATTCTAGGTTTAAAAACCTGGGTACATTTGTTCTAGACCTGGCTTACCCGAGCGGACAGCTCGAGCCGAGGCGGAGGCAACGTACCGGGAGCACGAAAGTCTACCTGGCCTAGTTACTTGACCCAACCTCGTTCTACTTGGTATGAATTCTAACAGAAAAGTGGGTCACGCGCACGTGTGCACCATAAATTCATAAGACTCAGAAAGAAGAAGGGTTTCGTAGCAGTTTATATATACAATTCAGATAATATCAAAGCGGTAAAAAGCAACATTTAGCACATTAGGCACAAACATGTAAAAATCAGATAATAAATAAAGCCAAATATAACAATTATTCTAAGCTCGAATTCTTGAAACCTGAACCAGAGATTCTGGGTTCGATCCCCAGCAGAGTCGCCAGAGCTGTCACACCTCCTTTTTACCTACACCCACAAGGGCATAAGGGAGTTTTTTCAATTAAAGGACAATCGAAACGCGATTTATTATTAAAGATTTAGAGTCGCCACTTGGGAGATTTATGGTGTCCCAAATCACCGGTTGAATCGCGAATCGAGGAAAAGATTGACTCTATATTACAGTCCGCGAACCAGAAATCTGAGTAAGAAATTTTGTTAACCCGGGAGAAGGTGTTAGGCATTCCCGAGTTCCGTGGTTCTAGCACGGTCGCTCAACAGTTATATTTGGCTTAAATTATCTGATTTTATGAACCTATGTGCAAATTTTAACCTTAACCTCTTTTATTCATTTTTAAAGAAAATTGCAACGTCATTAAAACAAGTATTGAACCATGTCACATAAATGCACCCGTGATTTTTGGACATACTTTAACATCGTTGGGATTTGGATTTGGGTCACATAAATGCGCACCCGAGTTTAGGGAGGTAATGTTATTAAAATACGCGCCTAAAGAGACTAACGCGTTATTATTTTGGGGAAGGCCGTGAAATTCGCTAAACGGCCCGTCCCGAAATCTAAGTATTTTAATATATACAATTATCGAGGGCCCCTAATTTATGTGTTTTGTTTAGCGAGGCTCATCCCGTTTTATTATTTTAAAGTGCAAACCTAGAGCAATCTATAGTTTTCTACTTAATTTGTCTCTAAAATAAAAGAAAGGCCCTAATTAATTTGTTACTGGACTGATGCAAACTAAGTAATATTTTTGCACCAACATCCGACCATTGGGCTCCGATGTGAGCCCAACAGAGGGAATTTAAAACCAGATATACACCATAAAATCGGCCAAAACAGACCTTGGCCCAGGCCTAAATGAGAAAGGGGGCAAAACTGGCCTGGGTCGTGCATCAATTATCCTGAGGCCCAAACATTTAGGGACTAGCCTGTTAAGCCCTGTCTTTTACACTAAATGAAATTTCAATTTAATTAAGAACACAAATCTAATGAATCTACTACTAAAATTAACTAGCCAGTAAAATAAATTCAATGCAACATTAAACATGAGTTGGAAAACAACTGATTCAAGATTTCATGACCCACGTAAACTGTCTATGATCACAATTTCAAACATGGTGCATACTAGTTCAAATTTCAAATTCCCTACTATGACTCATTTTTATTAAAATGATGACTCATGAACTTTGATTAAACACTAACGTGACCACATATGAGAATTAAAACTCGAAAATTAAGGATGCTGGACGAAAATGGATTGCCTAAATTAACCTTACGAATTACATATCTCATATCTACTTTTAACTTTCTGATTTCGAGCCCACACACAACCACTCAAACTCAGAATTATAGATTAACTCACATCATCACTACTAAATATAAAGCTTCCATGATCAGAAGAAGTATCACACTGCTTTAACAGTCTACAGCCTAATTAATCATAGCTTGAAATACCATTTATACAGATCTAGGAAAACCGGAAATTAACTAAACTAATAGAAACTATTCTGTTAGTCCAACATGGAATTATTACAACGAATACTCAACTAAACTCATATGCATTTCTAAATATCTAACACACACTTAACAGTTCAAATGCACAAACTTATAATTAACACTCCATCAGTACGGTTATTACAGTATAATGAAAGCATTAAATCAACAATAGGTCTCCACTTCAACAATAATAGGCCTCCACTTCATTCATTTTCAACTGGATATTTTCATACATAGAGTTTCAGGACATGTACCTGGTATGTAGAATAGAAAAATGAGGTAAGCAATCAGCAGCAGCAAACAACAAAATACAGCAGCAGAAAGCCCAACACAGTAGCTTCAACACCTCAATCCAGAAATCCCAGCAACACGGAGAAAACCAGTAAAAATGGAGAAGAAAAATAGTCCGAAAATCTCTCTTTGTTTTCTCTTTCTAGCTTTGAACTCTCTCTGGTGTTCTTCCGCTCTCAATATTTCAGAAAATTTGGTTCTATCTTTTTTATTCCCTCCAAAATGAATTCTGCCCCTGTATATCCAGTGTATCCAGAATATATATCGAGTGTATACTGATCTCTCCGCCCCCTTCTTTTTTCTGATTTTCAGCTCCCTTAAATGGGCATTCAATTAGTGCATTTTCCACTACCAATTTAACTTTTTATTTCTTTAATCATCCACTTAATTGTCCACTCAATTAGTGCTTTTAGTTAATTTGATAATGCAAATACTACCCTACCACTATTAGGAGCTTCTCAATTAGTAACCACTTGCATAAAATTATACTAATCAGTGGATTATTATACACATTCAACCAAATTATTGAACTAATCCTAGTTATTCTGCCTAAGTGATTAAACGAGATACCATTTCAAAGTTTTCTGATATCCTAATTATTAATTAATTCCAAAAAATGTAAAATCAAATCTTAAATGCCAATGCTATATTTTTGGATTTTTAATGCATTAATAAAATTAAACATGCCCACAAATATATGCAAACAATCAGAAAAATCACGCAATAATTCCTAAAAATAACAAATAATCAAGGCCAAACCTAATTTTGGAAATTATTTTGGAGTAATTCGTATGAGGCAAAAATCACGTGCTCACACCACCTACGGGTGAAACCATTCGACAAGCCATAAAATGTCATTCTATAACTAGCAACGAGGAAGAGTATGAAGCTGTGATTGCAGGTTTAGAACTGGCACGAGAACTTGACATAAATCAGATTATAATCAAAAGCATTTACAGCTCGTAGTTAATCAAATGCTGGGGACTTATACGGCTAGGAAAGTAAGGATGCAACAATACTTAGAGAAGGTACGAGATTTGATAAAGCAATTTCAAACCTGGAAAGTAACACAAATATCAAGGGATGAAAATGTTGAAGCCGACGCCCTAGCTAATCTTGCATCTGCGGCAGACGTGGCAGGCAATGAAAATGCTTTAGTTATTTATTTGTTTCATTCAGTTATCGACCTCGATAAGAATGAGGTAAATTTTAATAACTTAACTTGGGATTGGAGGAACAAGATTATTGCTTTTTTGCAGTATGGTATCATCCCTGAAGATAAGAAAAAAGCTCATGCGCTTCGAAAAAAAGCAGCTCGGTACTGCTTAAAGCAAGGCAATCTTTATCGAAAAATGTTTGGTGGTCCCTTAGAAAGATGTCTCGGACCTTCTCAGACGGAATACGTAATGAGAGAAATACACGAGGGGTATTGTGGGAATCACCAAGGAGGAAGGTCATTGGTAAGAACCTTAATTACGACAGGTTATTATTGGCCCAAAATGGAAGAAGAAGCAGAAAGTTTCGTGGCTAAATGTGATAAATGCCAAAGGTACAGTAACAATATGCATAGGCCCGCAGAGTTATTACATTCGGTCATTGAACCGTGGTCATTTATGAAATGGGGGATGGATATCGTGGGTCCACTACCGCAAGCAAAAGGACAGGTAAAATTTTTACTCGTACTCACTGATTATTTTACTAAATGGGTAGAGGCAGGAGCATTTAAATAGGTGCAATAAAAGGAAGTTAAATATTACATTCGGCGGAATATCATATGCCGATTCGGTGTGCCAAAGGAGATCGTGTGTGATAATGGTCCTCAGTTTATAGGCACTCAAATCACAGAATTCTTTCAAAGTTGGCAGATTAAAAGGATTACGTCTACACCTTATCATCCGGTGGGTAATGGGTAAGATGAGTCAACAAACAAAGTCATTATCAACAATTTAAAGAAGCGTTTAGAGGAATCCAAAGGTAATTGGCTAGAAGTGTTACCTGGTGTTTTATGGGCATATCGCACAACAGCAAAAACAAGTACAGGAGAAACACCATTTTCGTTTATAGAGCTGAAGCTTTAATTCCAGTTGAGATAGGAGAGCCGAGTACATGATTCACACAGGCGACAGAAGAATATAATGACGAGGAAATGTGTGTAAATCTTTATTTACTTGAAGGAAGAAGAGAAGTTGCACTAATAAGAATGGCAGCACAAAAGCAGGTCATAGAACGATACTACAACAGAAAAACATGCCTCAGATTCTTCAAAATTGGGGACTTAGTGCTCAAAAAGGTTTTTCAATCTACGAAGGCAGCCAAATCGGGGAAATTAAGTCCAACATGGGAAGGACCCTATAGAATTCATGATATTGCAGGTAAAGGAGCATACGAGCTGGAAACAATGGATGGCAAGATACTACCTTCACATTGGAATGTTGTTCATCTGAAGAGATATTATTTCTAAAGAATACCCACGGTCAGGTATCCATATTTTAAAATTTAATTTTTGAATTGTTAAAATTTTACTAACGATTTTAGATGATAGGCAAAACGCTAAACTATACTAAATGATGAGTCACGACCTGCAAAGCACGTGGAATAAATTAAACTTCCTAGCCTAGGGTTACAATTATTCTGATAGAAATTCAAACGGGTTAAGCAGTCTTCACCTATAATCGTACCTCCGAGTCCTGTATGTTTTTCCTTTACAGGGAAAGGACCAAATGAGAGGAACAATCAAGTGCTCGAGGCTTCATACTTCAACGTTCAAATACTTGGGGAACTACATAATATACACGGGCATGTGTATAAGGAAGGCAAAGAAGAGTCAAGTGCAGAGCAAAGTCACGAGCTAAGGCCAAAGAAAAACCTTACCACATTTAGGGAAAAGGCTATGTACTGAAACGGGTTATAGATACAAACCTCGTGTTTATTTTTCTTTTTTAAATTTGTTACAAGAAAAACAGTTACGAGAAGTTATAGATGTAATTCAAATACGTGTAAAGTGTTATTCAAAACTAGATAAAGTTCAAAAAAAACTTGTCAAAGTTATTTCAAAGAAACATGTGTATTCCTATTTCTTTTATCGTATGTTAACACCATTATAAAGTTGAGACGTCTTATTCATTAAGTGTCGAATATAAAAGGGCCCTCTTTTATAAAATTCATGATTAATGTAAATATTCATGAAGATAATAGAAGCATTTTTAAAGAATAAAAATGCAAATTATTCTATAAGTCCTTAGAAATAAAGACAAGAATAAACTAAACGAAAGTTCAAGATAGTAACGAGAAAACTTCTTAATATTAAAAACCTTAAGACTAAGTACAAACTTAGTCATAAACTGCGAATTGTTTATACAAATTGCCCTATGAAAGGTCCAGGGACTTGAATTTCCAAAACAAACCCTCAATTGAGACCAAGGGTTTTACCACAATTTTCCCAAAAAACAAAACAACACAAGGAAATTCAAATGACTTAAATTTATCACTAAGAAGATGTAAGAATTGAAGTAGGTGCATCAACAACAGTGGGCTCAATTGGGCTTGAAGGAGTTGGGATACCCGTATCAACTTCAACATTCACGGAAGCTTCGGCCATGGGAGAAGGAAAATCTTGAGTTTGCTGAGCCTTCTCAATAGTTTCATTGATTTTAGCTAACTCATATTCCAAGTTAAAAGTCTCTTGGCTAGCTTCAACTAGGGTATCACGACGAGAATTCAAGAATGCCCAACTCACTTTAATGGAAGATTTATCCTCAAGGATTTCATAATCCCTTTCCCAGTCAGCAATTTCGTTCTTTAATTTCTCATTTTCAGCCAAGGCAGAAGTGTAATAAGCTTGAAGAGAGGCATGGGAAATTTCCAAGGCACAAACCTTATCAGAAGAAGCTCGGAGGTCTTCTTGTGCTTGAGTCAAATTCTGCACGAGCTCTCCAGCATAAGCCTCTTTCTCACCCAAGAGAGCCTTCAATTCTCTAATCTCTTCACTTTCCTTGGACAGCTGCTCAGAGAAAGATGTTTCAAGACGAGCCTTTTCTTTATCTTCTTGACTTGAAGAAGCCTTTTCAACTGCCAACTCTGAAGTTAAGGCCCGTACCTGTTGCTCCAAGGTACTCTTACTACTTCTAAGTATTCCACATCAATCTGAAGACTTTCATACTGTTCCTTCCAATTGTACACCTCTAATTGATAGTCACACACTAATTGCTCTGAGAGGGTAATCCTTTTCATCATCTCCGTGCCGATGAGATTGGCCTGAAAAGGGGAAAAGGAAAGGGAATGAGAATCCCAAAGATAGGAAAATGACAAAGTAAAAGTTTAAAAAAAAAGGGGAATACCTTTAAAGAAGCGTGCACAATATCACTCATCAAACTCAAGGAGCTATGGCTTTCTAGCTTGGCTCTTTCAATTGGTCCAATTAAGGGCTTTAGCCATACATCTACTTGACCCGACTTCCTTAAGAGATTGCCCTCAGTGGGGATTTCAATGATCACTTGCCTCATAGCACCACTCCTACTTGAGGAGCCAACTTCAGCACGGTGAATGATTGGGGGAGGAATTGTTGAAGGAGGAATAGTAGAAGTAGGAATAGTAGAGGTAGTAAAAATAGCCTGGGGAGGAACGAAAATAGCCGAGATCAGTAAAGAAAGTGTCACGGATATGGGAGTAGAAAAAGAAGCCAGAGGTGCTTCATCAAAAGCTGGGCCTAAACTTTCACTACCAAATCCGCTGATAAAAAGCTGCTCAGCAGAGTCATGAGCAGCAGCGGGAGCGACATCATCATCATCATCAGGAATCACAACCGGGGCCTCAACAGACTCAGTAAGAGGAATAGAATGGTGGGGGATGCTTCTTCATCATCATCAGAGATGATGTGTCTTCGAGCCCGTGGCCTTGTTACCAAAGAGCCCCCGTCTTCCTCTTCTTCAGAGCCTAGGTCATCAACGGCTTTTCTTTTTGATGAAGAACCTAATATTATTTCTTGGGCCCTTTCCAAAGAGATACGAGAAGTCGCGACCGCCTCGACAGTATCTCCTCGAATAGCAAATCCTAATAGAAAGAAGGATTGAAATAAGTTCAGGAGGAAACAATATGTAAAATAAAATAAAAAAAGCTCTTACCATGAGTTTTTACTTTCCAACCAAATCGTTGGGAAAGGGTCTTCCAAGATCTACCATCCATAGGTGCAATCTTTAACAGCTTGTCTACCCAATCACAGAAATTGGGAACATCTTCCACAACTCCCATGGTTGCTGAAAAAGAAAAGCAAAATTAGAAAAATCAACAAAATTGAAGAAAAAGGTACGAGAAAGTTAGAAGACTCACGTGCAAAATTCCAGTTCTCAGGGAAGGGAACGTTCTCATCACCCACTAAACCAACAGTGGGGGCAGCAACAAACCTGGCATACCAGCCACGGTCTTTGTCATCTTCAGGGCTCACCAAAACTCTTTTGCTCCTGGCTACTAGTGTAAAAACACCATTGCGAAAGAGTCTAGGGGAGTAAAGGTGGATCAGATGTGGGAAAGTAAAAGGCACACTAGCTGTGTTGGTCAAATGCCTCAAACAGGCGACAACCCTCCATATTATTGGGCCAATTTGACCCAAGCAAACATTAAAGAAACGACAGAACTCAAGGATAACAGGGTCAATAGCTGGTTTAAATCCTAAAGTGAAAGGGTATGTATAAACAAAGGAAAATCTGATTAAGTAGGAAGTAATTTTTTGATTCGGATTGGGAATGATAATAGGAAAATCATGACTCCAATGGCAGTCTCTACAAACTATAGAAATCAAACCTTCAGTAATTTGAGTGGGATAGATATCAACACGATCTAAAGAAGATACTTGGTTTCTAAGAGACTCTCTATCATGATAAAAAGACAGTTCAACATGAACTATCTCTTCTACTGAAGACTCACGAAGAGGTTCAGAAGGTTCTTTACCCCTGGAAGAAGATCTTTGTGAAAGAGAACCTCTAGTTCTAGAAGAAGCGCCAGAACTACGCGAAGGAATAGAAGAACCATGTGCAGATCCTAAACTACAGAGCCTACCTCCTCTTCTGCTCCTACTGGGGGCATTAGGGAAGGTATCAACAATGGGAACCCTTCTAGGGTTAGGGTTTGATGAAGACATGATGATACGATGAAGAAGCAAACAGAGATTTGAGAAAATTGGATGTTCAGAAAACTTTATGTGATAAAGACAAAGAAGGAAGTTATATTTATACTGGTAAGCAACCGCCAAAGGAAAATGTGCAATGATAGAAGGACCATAATAATGATAACTGATGCTTCGTGAATATTGAAGCCGTAAAAAAGCCTTAAAAAGTGTTGCAAAACTGCAGAACTAGTGAAAAGGTGACACGTGTGAAGAGCATTAAATGAAAGTGACAATTGAAGCATCGATTCTATTACAGCAGTAATGGTGACAAAAATCCTCATTTTAATGAAATTCACTTCCCAAATATTCAATCAATGAATAAATGGCAAGTAGGGGGACTATCTGTAGTGGGAAAATTGAGTTTACATATTAAAGTGGTGTAAAGATGACGTGTCATGACACATAGACTGGTCAAAGAGTTACAACTGGCAAAGAGGTACGAGTTGCAACAGATACGAGCAGAGGCAAAGGAAGAGGCACGAGCGGCTATCTAAAAGGCTCAGCGCTCGTACTTATTTAAGCCCAAGAATCAAGGGGAATAAATCTGACACTACATGGGAGTACAAATACAGTATTTAATAAGCCTTAAATACTAAAAATATTAGAGAATCTATGTTAAATACAATGATTATGTAACGTATCATTTAATGTCTTTAATTGCCTATAATGACCTTATTATGACAAAGGCAAAACGCATATCTCCAATATAGCTATAAAAGGGAGAGAATGGATCAATTGTAACGACACGAAATACTATCTGAATATACCGATTTACTTGCTTTTCTTCTGATTATCTTATTGCCAGCCAAATTACTTTCTTTTATATATTCTTTTGATTATCAGTAACCCGAGTTCTTCTAAATTAAAGCTTTGACCGAAATCCCATTTTTTGGTTAAACAGTTTCCAAAATGAAACTTTTCAATATGGAAACTAAAACAGCGTATTTAACTCATATGCAGACACTATACACAACTACTCCACATGAATTCTTAGAAAACATTCTGACCCCTGAATTTTACTTTTTTTCGTGGCTCTCAACATGAAAACATAGAAAAACAAAGTAGTCGAATAATGATCAAAATTTATCTCAACAAACTAATATGAACACTAACCTAAAATATGCCACAGCAAAGCTAGATTAATTGATCCCTTAACAACTAAGAATAAATTACATACAATTTACACCACACATAATTGGGCTGGGCCTATCTCATTCTGAGTGGATAGTGTCCATCTATTGTGCAGAATAAGCCCATTGGTTGACTTTGCCCAGACTAAGGACATGAGACTCCAAAAAAACTGAAAGGCTAAATGAAAATTAAAAATAAATAAAAGGAATTTTTACCACCTATAGCAAAGGTTAACACCTTATTTATTTTAAATAAATAGTATTTAAAAAAAATTATATTCTATAGATACCTTTTAATGTTTATAGCAAAATATCTAATTTTGGTTACCTCTTACCCCTAAGCCACTAAATACGCTATTGAGTTACACTATTTTCTTTCTCTCTCTACTTTGATACATGTCATTCTCTTCCCCACACGATGCTCAATCTCAAAATTCCTCTCCCTCACATCACCTACCATTAGTCACAAGATGGTCACGGGTCCCCAAGCAGTGTTAGTAATTTCTGCAACCGAAACTGAATTTAAAGGAGATGAAGCCTCCGATCGACGGCGGTGTGGGAACAGTGAGATTCAAGGTTTTTGCTCGACGGCGGATTCGCCGGAAATTAGAGTTTGTTCTTGAACAAAGACGACGGAGTTTGGTCAATTTGTATTGGATTTTAGTTATTTTACTAATGTGTTAACATTTGTTCTGCAATGTTAAAGATGCAATTTTCCTGAAACCTTTGCTACAATTTGAGGAATTTTTGATGGAAAACTTGAAGTCATTCCGTTCTTGCGTGCATCTCTGTTCAAAGTCCTCCTAGGCATATGCTTAGTTGACTGTGTCACCTCTTTTTCTTTGTGCAATTGGACAAAGATGTAATTTTCTATAGAGATTTCAAGAGAAAGATACAAGAACTATTACTTACGATTCAGAAACAGTGTAAATTCTCGCATGATCTTTAGTAGCTACTTCATGCAATTGGACAATGCTTGATTTTCTGTTAATATATTTCAATATTTTTTCAACGTATCACGCGGTATTTTCATGTACTTCATTGTATTCATTGTCTTTTTTTCATTGTAATTCAATGTATCTCGTTGTATTCCATGTATTTCATTGTATTCACTGTCTTTTTTTCCATTTTATTTCAATATATCACGTTGTATTCTATGTATTTCATTGTATTCAGTGTCTCGATATATGCCATGAATGTATTCATATATTTTTTTTAAGTAATATAATTTATGTATTCACATGTATTATATAATTTCTCTGAAGATTGCTATATTTTGGGGGTATTTTTCGGTTGAGAATCTTTTTTATACCTGGAAATACAAATTTTGCTAGTTATAATTGAGTTTGTTGAGTTATATTAGGAGTCTATTATGTTAATTGATTCACTTTCCGTTTAAAAACAGTGTAATCCTCTGTTTTACGCCGTGAATACAGTCGAATACAATAATTTGTCCAGCTGTAATCCCATGTTTCACGCCATGAATATAGTCGAATACAATAATTTGTCCAGCTGTAATCTCATGTTTCACGTCATGAATACAGTCGAATACACTCGAATACAAAAACTGATTAGCCGGTCTTCCCTGATTCACGCCTATTTTTGCTACTGTATTCATGAATACAGTAGCTTAAATACATCTTATAACAATAAAAAACGTATCTACAACCCGTAATATAACAAATGCTATCTATAAATAGCTAATTACCACTAAAAAATAGTGCTTTATAAAAATTTCTCTAAATAAAACTTTAGTAAATTCAAAAGCTCTTGACTAGAAATAAACAACGACTTTAAGTAATATACACCGACAATCTAAAGCTATTTTACATCATCACTGCAATTTAACATGTTGTAACGTGTTACTTACCATTTATTATAAGTTACCAAATAATGCATATTAAATAAAATTATTTACATTAGCATTTTGAGTTAAGTAATGATATATATAAGAACTTTACACTATGAGTGTGTAAAACTAAACTTAAAAAAAAATTATAAATGAGAGATATATGGCACCTGGTCTCTTCTTTTAACAACAAGACAAGATAAAAATGATCAAAGAAACCTTGGGAAATGAGAGATCATAATAATTTCCAATTCTTGCTACTTTTGTGATCATAGCTCAACGGCTTTTCATCAGATCACTTTTCCAAGCTTTTGCATTACTGTTGTTTTGTGTAAGCTTTTTTTTCTTTTTCTTACAGAAATGAACATTCTTAACGTTTGAACAAAGTCTAATCTCGACAATTGCTTTTCATGCATATTTTTTACGTACCTATATATAATTTAAGTTATATACATTACTAGAGTAATTTTAAAACTTTAAGTGTAGTTTAACTTGTGATAGTAGGTTAGCTATAATTTTTAGTACTCGGGTTATCAATTAATATTTATCTAAAGGATTTACCTTAACTACCTCATAAATAATTTGATTGTGGAAATAAATTTTTACGCCGTCAATACATAGTACATAAACTTATTTAGATATATATGGCTTTGTTGGCTTGAATGTGACCTTGTGTCCACTGTCCAGAACAAAAGACTTCTGCTTCATAATCACGATTCACTTTTTTGGTTAAAAGATTTGATTAGTTTGTGTGAACAATGGAGAATAAAGAGGAAAAGAAAGAGAGAATTGATGAAAAAGCTGCAAATTGTTTGCATTATTCATTAACTGTCTTATATATGAAGATGCTATGAAAATACGATAACACAAATTAGCCTTTCCCCTTCCTTTAATAGCATAAAATTATAAGGCAAGCTTTAATTGCATGCTTTGGACGGACAATTAATTCATAATATTATCCATCGTTGATATTATTAGAATTAAATCACCAACTCTTATTTAAAGCCCATATACATACTCTAATTGCCTCTTTTTGAACTGGTCAAGCAGACGTCGAACATCTAAGACTTTCGGCAAAAATAATGGAGTAATGGTGATAAGCAAGGAGTCATTTTGAAAAGTAGGCTTGACTCCAACCTTCTCTAGGACTTTATGGAACATCGACTGGATCAAAACAGTAGCAGCTAGCGAATAGAAAAAATGATAATTTAATCACACACAAAAGTAACATTATATATTAAAACACTAAAATGAAAACTTCTTCAACAGAAATTTGTCATCAGTAAACTAGAAGTTTTACTAAATATGCAGCAGTTCACATAACTTTCTACTTATTTAATTTGTATGGTTCGTGACTTGTGATGGCGCGATTAAAAATAGATATCTCCTTTGCTTAGGAAAAGTTCACATCATAATTGCATAATGATGGTGATAATTAAACTATAATTAGCCAAACAAAAGTTTGTATTAAAGGCATTGCAAGTTGGCAAGGCAATGAGGCATATGACAGGATTTTGTTAGGTCCCATTGCACAAAGCAAAGGACAATAATAGTACGACCAATGCAGTGTGTTTTTGCTTTGTCTCACATTATTGTTCACGCTTACTATGGGCAAAAATCTGCATAAGGCTATAAAGAGAATGTGAAGTTGACATAATCGGAAAGTCTCCGTTCAAAGTTTTTTATATTCAAAACTTACTAGTCCGACTAATTTGAATTCGCGATAGATAAATATTAAGGGGTAAAATACTAATTATATCAATAATATTATTTAATATTCTCAAAGGCTCAAACCCGAAATTTTAACTATTTTCAACTATCCACTACAGCTCTCTGTGTGGTCTATTCAAAGTGTTGGATTATGAAAGAAAGAAAGAAAAAAATGGCAGTGGACAGCATGGGGTATTTGCCAGACAAGGAGTTAAGGAAGAATAGAAAGAGATCGACTTTGGAACCTTGACTATGCTTTTCTTGCCTAACAAGATCTCCCTCTCTTTAAGCAATTAGCTTTCTCTTTAACTCCTTGCCACGTTAATTAATATGCAATTATCACATAATAATAATAAATTAATATCATTTAGAGTCTGCCTAAAAAGTCATGTCTAATTACTAAAGGTATAATTACTATGGTAGTAATTACACACCCTAATAATTACAAAGTACAGTAATCATTATATCCAATTACACACAAATTCAGTTCGATGCACTTTCCAAAAATGTTCTTAGTATAAACACCAGAAAGTTTTTATCATTACTTATCACATTTCACGTTAGAATAAAACAATCGCATAACCCATATAAAACAATAAAATAGACATGCTCTATGTCATTTCAAGCTCTTAATAAAATAAAACGGAAAAGCCTAAACATTACAAAAAGGAAACATCATGTTGATACATTTTGATTGGTACAATCACCTCGATTATTTTTCTATGACAAACACTAACGAAAAAAAAAGGGAGGAGCATAATGATTTATTGTTATCTGATCTCACACAATCATTGCTTAAAATAACCTAATCATTTTCGTACTTTCCCACCAAAAAGACAGATTTAAGTTATATACTCTTCAAGCTAACTTTATATATAGTATTTTTTTAAAAAAAAATGAAAATAGTGTTCAAGTCAGCTTGCACATATCTTGATTATTTAACTGGATACATATTTTTTATCAACATATGTACCAGGTATTTCTCGCCCGTCAAAATTTGGGCAGATAAAGGAATCATCCCTACCTTGATCAGTTCGTGGTAGTCTACCTAAACAACATAGTCATCTACAACAACACCTTGGAGGAACACATGGAGCACTTAAAAAAGGTTTTCCAAGTCTTGCGGAAGAACGAGCTATAGATCAAGAGGTAGAAATGCGAGTTTGCATAACCAAAGGTGCACTTCATAGGCCATGTTATTAGCAATGGCGAGCTATACATGGACGAGACTAAGGTACGTACTATCTAGGAGTGTGAGGCACCTATAAAGGTAACTAAGCTAAGATCCTTCCTTGGCCTTGTTAACTACTATCGTCGGTTCATCAGTGTCTACTCAGCAAAGGCCGCACCATTAACTGAGTTGCTAAAGAAGAACAAACCATGGGTTTGCACGAAGCATTGTCAAAGGGCATTTGAAGGCCTTAAGGCAGCTATAATAGAGGAGCCAGTCTTGGCATTACCTGACTTTGCCAAGACATTTGAGGTGCGTACAAATGCCTCAGATTTTGCCATTGGAGGGGGGTGTCTTGATGCAGGATAAGCATCCTATAGCATTTTGAGAGTCGCGAGTTAATTGAGACGGAGAGCGTTACATGGTGTAAGAGAAGGAGATGACTGCCATTGTGCATTGCATTTGTACATAGCGACATTATTTGCTCGGATCGAGGTTCGTAGTCAAAACCGACAATGTGGCTACTAGCTACTTTCAGACGCAGAAGAAGCTCACACCAAAATAGGCTAGGTGACAGGATTTCTTGGTCGAGTTTGATTATGTACTGGAGTACAAATCGGGCAAAGCATTGTAGTCAATGCCTTGAGTCGAAAGTCGAGCTCTCTATCATCATTTCAGCAAGTTGGGACATCTGCAAGGCTGTAAAATGCAGCATGATCTAGCAATCAAACAACTTATCGAGTTAGCTAACCAGGGCAAGACGAGACGTTTCTGGGTAGAAGACGACATATTGCTTACTATAGGTCGGCGAGTTTACGTGCCTATGTTTGGAGACATTAGACGGCTGATCATAAAGGAGAGTCATGACAAAATGTGGGCTGGTAATCCAGGCCAACATCGCACTAGGGCCTTGGTTGAGTTAATCTACTATTGGCAACGCATGCAAGATGACATACAGTGTTATGTGCAGACTTGTCTTGTTTATCAACAGGACAAGGTTGAGCAACAACAACCCAGAGGATTTTTTGAGCTACTACCAGTTGCAGAGCGTCTACGGGAGAGCGTGACTATGGACTTTATCAGTTTCCTGCCGAAGTAAGACGGTTATGGTACTATTATGGTGGTCATAGATAGATTCTCTAAATATGCCCCCTTCATGCCCACCTCATCGGGTTCTACAGCCAAGGAAGCCGCCAAGCTATTCTTTAAGAACGTGGTGAAGTATTGGGGCTTACCAAGGCATATAATTAGGGATCGATCCCCCCATTTTACTGGAAACTTTTGGAGAGAGTTATTCAACATACTTGGCATAGAACTGCACTTTTCCCACTAGTTTCCACCCACTGGTGGATGGACAGACGAAACGGGACAATGCCTTACTATAATTCTACTTGGGGCATTATATAAGCGCGCATCAAAAAGAATGGGCAAGGCGCATGGACATCGCCCAATTCTCGTATAACTTGCAGTGGAGTGAGTCTACGGGGCGGACACCATTTGAGCTAGCCATAGACCAACAACCACAAACTCCACATTCATTACCAGTCGCGTTCGAGGGAAAGAGTTTGGGGGCTTATCATATAGCCAAAGGATAGGAGGAGCAGCTTGACACTCCTAAGTCCTACTTGGATAAGACAGCTAAGAATATGAAGAAGTTTGCGGACCGTAAGCGGCATCCCATGGACTATAGAGTTAGGGATATAGGCATGGTGAAGTTTAACCCGAGACAGTTCAAGGCACTACGGGGCATGCATCAGAATCTGATTCGTAAGTATGAGCGGCCATTTAAGATCGTCGCCAAGGTAGACAAGATCTCATACAAGCTTGACATGCCATCGTATCTTAAGATCTACCCTATCTTCTATGCCAACATGCTTAAGCCATATCATGAAGACAAGGATGATCCGAATAGGGGCCAATCAAGTCGAGCGCCTATGACTATCACCGCCTCACATGATTGGGAGATTGAGGCTATTATGGATTACCAGGCCAGGCAAAAACAAGGGCAAAAGGCCACCACTATGTTCCTTATTCATTGGAAATGGCAATTACCGTAGGAGGCCACATGGGAACGAAATGAAGACTTATGGTAATTCAAAGATAAGAGCCGAGAGTTTATGCAACAGCATTGTGTCGTGGTCGTCGCAACATTAGGTGGGGGAGAATGTGATGACCCGCCATGTCATCATTCCACATATGCGCCATTTGGCATATATTGATGCCATGTGGAAGCTTACATAGGAGGAAAGCTAGCATTTGTGAGAAGATTCTAGAGAAGTATGAACATTTTCTTAGGAAGACCCTAGATCCTTATGGATTTTCTAGGAAAATCCTTGGAATTTTCTAGGCTTGTGGAGAATTCTAGAGAAAGCCCTTATCTTGTAAATATTAAGGACTTGTGTAATAATTAATATTTATGCACTAGCCCCGAGGAGACTAGTGTCACACATCCTTTTTCACCTACACCCCGGTGAAGGGACGTAAAAGGAGTTTTTCCAATTAAAGGACAATCGAAACGGGATTTTATTTAAAGATTCAGAGTCGCCACTTGGGAGATTTGTGGTGTCCCAAGTCACCGGTTAAATCCCGAATCGAGGAAAAGAATGACTCTGCTTAATAGTCTGCGCACCAGAAATCCGGATAAGGAATTATGTTAACCCGGGAGAAGGTGTTAGGCATTCCCGAGTTCTGTGGTTCTAGCACGGTCGCTCTACTGTCATATTCGGCTTAATTATCTGATTTTTATACAATTATGAACCTATGTGCAAATTTTAACTGTTCACCGCTTTTGTTATTATTTATTCAAAGAATTGCAACGTCGTGAGAATGCATCTCGAATTGCGCCACATAAATGTACCCGCAATTTTCGATACGTTCCAACTTTGTTGAGATTTGGATTTGGGTCACATAAATGTGCACCCGAGTTTAGAAGATAACATTATCAAATACGCGCCTAAAGACTAACGCGTTGTTATTTTGAGAAAAAGCCGTAAAGTTCGCTATGCGGCCTATCTCAAAATCTAAGCATTTGAAATAACTGTCCGTTGAGGGCCCCGCAGTTTGTGCGTTTTATTTGGCGAGGCGAGGCTCCCTTTTTTTAAAAAAAAGCCTAAAGCAACTATATTTTGCTATTTTTATTGTCTCTAAAGTAAAAAGAAGTCCTAATTAATTAATATTATAAAAGCGGGCTTCGAGTTCAAGTTCGAGTCCAAACCGAAGGACAGACCTTTTAATTTGAACCCACTACCTAACTCAAAAGCCCCAAACTTATATTGTGTTAATTATATACTGAGACTTTTAAATCAGGCCCAAATTAAATGGGCTAACTAATTCTACTTGTGAACGAACAACAACAGGTGGGCCTTGAGGCAAGCCCAAAACCGAATGGGGCGGGCTAAGCTGCGTAGGAGAGATCGAGGGATCGAGCCCCTGACGCCAAGCATTTACTTATTCATTTGCATGTCATTAGATAAGCATCTGATTTTATAGTGAAAGCAGCACGTCGTTCTACTTGGAACAACTTGAACAAAATAACCACAACACTCTTTATGGGCCAATTTTAACATGCCATGATGTAGTAAATAAACAGTCCTATTAACGAAGTTAAAACTGAAATTACCAAAATGGACTATTTCCAAAAAAAAAACATAAGACTCAGGAATTAATCTAACTATCCTATTAACCTAACATAAAACTAAATACATCCACTACTCGAGATCATATGCTTATATACATTCAAGACATATCGAGTGATAATCTAGGTAATAAAGAAACAATTTCAGTTTATTTATACAGTCATGTCAAATATAACTGACAGCTGAACTTCCATTTCATCTCAACTTCAACTTCAAATGCGGGCTTACATCGACACAAGTTTTTAGAATGTGTACCTGGAAATGGAATACAATGGAGAAGAAGTAGGAGATCAGCAGCAGTAATACAAACAGCAGTTGCAACAGCAGTGCAACAACAAATAACCAGCAGCCATAAACAACTCTAAGTATAGAGCAGAAGTAAAAAAGAAGAAAGGTTCTAGCTATTTCAGATCCTAAGTGAGGTAATGAAAACAGTAGCTATTCTTTTCAACTCCCAAGCTCTCAAAAATTAATCCTTCCCCTTTTAGTCCTAATCCCCCTCTCTTATAGCCATCCAGACCTACCATCTCTTCCAACTTAACTGCCCGACCCCTTTTTCCACTAAAAATCTGCATTTTTCCACTTAAAACCCACTAAGGAAAGCTTTTCCTTATTTTCAGCCCTCATTCCCTCTTGTTCCCCATTACCTTATTAATTTAAGGACATTTAATACCCCACTAACAAGTCACTAACACTAAACAAAGAACATAAACAAATTCAACCAAATAAAAAGGTCTGAGGGAGAAGAACAGAACAATCGACAGAAACTGAAAAATTAATATAACAATACTAAACAAATGAACAAACATTTAAAACATCAAAAATAGAATAAAAGAAAAAAAGGAAAAATACCTTAAATGGAACAGAGAACAGACAGACTTGAATCGACTCGAACTTGAACTTTTGAGGTCAAACGGACCTTAATCGAGTGTTCTCAACTGAGAACACTTCGACTAAGGTCAGTTAAACACCCAAAACCTCTTAAACTTCGGACAGAAACCAGTTTTGGTTTTTCTAGGGTTCTTACGTTTCGATTTGGGGTTCGAGTGTTTCTAGCCAGATTCGAACCAAACCAACGGGGGTTTGGTCATGAGGGAAGTCAAGGGGTGCCAGGGTGTGAGTTCAGGGCGGATTGGGGTAGGTCCAGGTTTTGCTCGAATCTTCAAATGAAGATTCGAGAAGTTTGAGGATGATTCGAAGCAAACGAGTACTGGATTTGGATTGGGGGTGGTTAGGAGGTTCAGGGGTGTGATTTTGGTGGCCGGCGGCATCGTTGCCGTCGGGTTTCAGGCGAAGAAATGCCATGGCGGCTAGGGTTTTGGGGGGAGGGGCTTCATCTCTGAGAGATGATGATGAACAGAGGTTTGGACTGGGGGGCTGGGTATGAGGTTTCATTTATATAGTGGGGGTGGTTTGATCTAGGCCGTTCGATCAAGAGAGATCGAAGGTCCAGATCAGTTCACTTAACTCAAACGGTGTCGTTTGGAGTAGTATTGGGGCGGTCCAGGTATTAGAGTGACGGGTCGGGGTCGGGTTTGGTCAAAGCTTTAGGACCGTTTGATCAGCTGAGATCAACGGTCCAGATTGAAATGTCTGAAATGGCGTCGTTTGGTTGAGGCTGGAGACGAGTTGGATTGGGGCGGGTATTGGGCTGACTTGGGGTGACATTGGGCCTGGATTTTTCCTTTTAAAACTGGCCCAATCCAAAAAAATTTTTACCCCTCCTATCTTGTTTCCTCTTTTCCCTTTTACTTTCTTTTTAATTCGTAAAACCAAAATTCCTAAATTAATTTTGTAAAATCAAGCTTATTTAAAAAGAAAATAATTAATCCTTAACAATAATTAACATACAAAATCAAATATTGATTAAGATAAAATCACGCAATTAAACAATGAAATGACAAAGTTACCAAAATTCATATTTTTGTGATTTTCATTCTTTAAAATAAGACATGGTTTAATTAATTCCAAAATGCGTAATTAAATCCTAAATGCACATGCAACACATATATTTTTTTTTTATTTTTCTTGGTAGCTGGGACTATCCTAGGACTGCGATGTTGCTGTTACTGTTGTTGCATGCTGTTACCGCTGCTTTTCGACCTCCTTATTACACCATTGCTAGAAAGAAAACAAAAGTTAGACTAAACTAATGATTACAGAATCTTATCTATCTTCGACTTGCTCTTGTAGTTTTCTTTCTGATTTCTGAAGTGGGATTCGTGCTGGGGGTATTTTTGTTGTGACCCTCCGCATTACTGACTTTTGACTTATTCTTGGAATGTATTCCTCTATTCTGCAGGCGGGCTCCTGACTTCATCAACTTCAAATATAACAACCTCCGTTCTAACAGGCGGGCTCCTGACTCCTTCAACTTAAAATTTAACAACCTCCATTCTACAGGCGGGCTCCTGACTCCAACAACAACTTGAAAATAATTCAGCCTCCATTCTCCAGGCGGGTTCCTGACTTCATCAGCAACTTTGAAAATAAATTAGCCTCCATTCTCCAGGCGGGCTCCTGACTCCAACAACAACTTAAAAATAATTCAGCCTCCATTCTCCAGGCGGGCTCTTGGCCTCAACAACTTCTTAAACTGTAGCACCTCCATTCTCCAGGCGGGCTCCTGACTTCAACAACTTCTTAAAAATACAACACCTCCATTCTCCAGGCGGGCTTCTGACTTCGAAAACTCCTTAAAAATACAACACATCCATTCTCCGGGCGGGCTCCTGACTTCGACCACTTGAAAATAATTCAGCCTCCATTCTCCAGGCGGGCTCCTGACTTCAACAACTTCTTAAAAATACAACACCTCCATTTTCCAGGCGGGCTCCTGACTTCGACCACTTGAAAATAATTCAGCCTCCATTCTCCATGCGGGCTCCTGACTTCAACAACTTCTTAAAAATACAACACCTCCATTTTCCAGGCGGGCTCCTGACTTCGACCACTTGAAAATAATTCAGCCTCCATTCTCCAGGCGGGCTCCTGACCTCAACAACTTCTTAAAATGTAACACCTCCATTCTCCAGGCGGGTTCCTGACCTCAACAACTTCTTAAAATGTAACACCTTCATTCTTCAAGCGGGCTCCTGACTCCTTTAACTTGAATCATCTTCTTTCAGAACTGCTTCCCTCAAAACTGGTGTTTTATTCCTCTGAAAATTGCTGGGGATAACACCGATATTTTATTCACAAATATGTTATTTTCCTTCTTTAAAGACTACTTCCTTTAAAGCTGGTGCTTTCACTTCCCTGAAACCTGCCGGGAATAACACTGCTGGGAAATTATCTTCTTCCTTTAAGACCAGTTACTCTCCTCCTTTTAACAATGGTGGGGATGATACGGATTCAAAGGCCACTACCTTTAAAACTTTGGGTTATCTTGCTTCTCCTAATATTGCTTTCCTTAAAACTTGTATTGCCCTCTTCCGTAAACTGTTGGGGATTTTACTTCCTTCAAAACTTGTGTTATCTTCCCTCTTCCCCAAATGGCTATCTGATCTCAAGAAAATTTTTGCAATGAGAGAAAATTTTCTGCCCCGGTTTTATAATCTTCTTTGTGGCCATGTCTTCTTGCTATCAATAATATTTTCTTTCCCTGCTTCAAATCAAAGAAAATTTGTTAGTTTAAAACGTGGTGAGTGGTCGTGCCAACCCTGCCGGGGATGGTTTTTTCTTTCTCTCTTTCCCTGCTTTGCGTTTTATTACAAAACTTGTTGGGGATGATATTATTTGCTGAGGATGATACTCCTGCTGGGGATGGTTCCCCGCTCTGTGTTGTCCGCTCATTGCGGAACTTGGTCGAGAATCTATCGGAGTTGTTCATGTATCTCGCAAATCTGCAGGGGATCCTCATAACCTTTTAACTGTTGCTTTTCCGTTTTTCTCCAACTTCCCCTGGAAATTTGGTCCTCTTGGGATCTAGACCCATTCACCATTTGGTCTTGCGACCAACTTCTTTTTGCTTTGTCGCCTTATCTTTGGCCTGTCCTATTCACATTGTGTTTTTGCACAATCTTGGCAACTGGTAATAAGCTCTGAAAATCCTTTTCAAAACAAACTGCTGGGGAGGTAAAGTCTTTAAACCAAGAAATGAAAAAGTTATGACTTCAAAAATAGAAAAAAGAAGAAGTTTTTCTAAACAAATGCTGGGGAAAAGGAAAGAAAAGAACTTATCTGAATGATATAACCGATCCCAACGATCATGTCGTGCATTCCAGATTAATCAACCCAGTCTATTCGTATCAATCAATCTTTCGGACGGCCTCATCCTGCTGGGGATAAACAAACACTCAACTCTTTGCCAAATACGGATCCTTTCCGCCAATCTTGTCTTGTCGCCTCATAGTGCCCTTCGAGGGGTTTAAACTAATAAAACTCTCTCATTTCTCTCAACTCCTGTCGCCTTATGGTGCCTGTGAAGGTTTTAACCGATAATACTCTCTCGTTTTATTTCTCTCAACTTACGTTGCCTTATGGTGCCTGTGGAGGTTTTCACCGATAAGACTCTCTCATTTTATTTTATTTTTCCAGCTGGGGATTGGAGTGTTGCCGATATGACTCTCTCTACTGGGGATTCTTCCGGCTATCAATTTATTTCCAGCTTATAATCCTCTTTTCTGCTGGGGATCAGAGTGTTATTCCCGACTTCCATTTGCATGACTTGGCACTTCTCGGAGAGGCTGATCGGGAGGTCTTTTTTGGACATCAATATGGGTTTTTGTGTATGGCTAAAAGGAAAAGGGATATCAAAAGTTCAAAATAATTTGATGGGTAAAATAGTACAACTCGTGGAATCAAACTTTCTTTCCAAAATTACAAACACAAACTTCTGCCCCAGTTTTTTTTTTTTGCTTGGGGATTTTTTTTTCTTGTTACACTATGACCGAGCCGTGAGGCGCCTACGTATCCTTCTTTGAGGAATCAGGTCGAACTTAGTTCCCAATTCCTTTGTTTTTCTTGTGACTTTTCTTTTGTCTTTATTATCATTATTTTCTCTTCTCTTTTCCTTTCATTTTCATTACTGATTCCAAAAGAGAGGTATGAAAGAATAAATAAGGCTCAAAAGGGGAAGCAAAGGTTAAAGTGTTTGGATAGAAGAAAGAATTGCCTCCGTCATTTCATTCTCCGATAAATGCCAAGTACAAACAAACAACAATTACAATTAAAAGAAATCATACATAATATCTCTTAACTGCGTCAGAATTGATAGCCATGTCGACGCATCTCCCTTTGATATCTGTTAAACATAAAGCGCCATTGGACAACACTCTGGTTACAATGAATGGCCCTTGCCAGTTCGGGGCGAACTTGCCCTTTGCCTCAGCCTGATGTGGGAGGATGCGTTTCAGCACTTGCTGGCCCACTTCAAACTTCCGGGGGCGCACCTTTTTGTTGTATGCTCTTACCATTCTCTTTTGATATAACTGGACATGACACACAACTGCCAATCTTTTTTCATAAATCAAGTTCAACTGCTCCAAACGGGTTTTGACCCACTCGTCATCATCAATATCAGCTTCAGCGATAATCTACAGGGATGGAATTTCAACTTCTGCCGGTATCACTGCTTAAGTTCCGTATACCAACAAATAAGGAGTTGCACCTACTGAAGTACGGACAGTGGTGCGATAACCTAACAATGCAAATGGTAATTTTTCATGCCATTGCCTCGAACCTTCTACCATCTTCCGAAGTATCTTCTTTATATTTTTGTTGGCTGCCTCAACTGCTCCATTCGCCTTGGGACGATATGGGGTGGAATTGCGGTGTGTAATCTTAAAGTGCTGACATACCTCTTTCATCAAATTGCTGTTAAGATTAGCACCATTATCTGTGATGATCACCTTTGGGATTTCAAATCTACAGATGATATGGGAGTGAACAAAATCTATCACTGCCTTCTTGGTTACTGACTTGAAAGTTTTAGCTTCAACCCACTTAGTGAAATAATTGATGGTCACCAGAATGAACCTATGACCGTTAGTAGCTGCCGGCTCAATAGGTCCAATGACATCCATGCCCCAGGAAACAAATGGCCATGGTGCTGACATTGTATGCAATTCTGTCGGCGGAGAATGAATCAAATCTCCGTGTATCTGATACTGATGGCATTTTCGCACGAAATTGATACAATCACGTTCCATAGTGAGCCAATAGTACCCTGCTCGAAGAATCTTCTTCGCCAACACATATCCGCTCATGTGTGGCCCACAAACTCCAGCATGTACCTCTGTCATAACTGTCGTGGCTTGACTAGCATCTATACATCTCAGCAATCCCAAATCTGGGGTTCTTTTGTACAACACTCCTCCACTGAGGAAGAATCCATTTGCCAATCGCTGAATGGCTCTCTTTTGATCTCCGGTGGCCTGCTCCGGGTATATCCCCATCCTGAGGTATTCCTTGACATCATAAAACCATGGTTCGCCATCCATTTCTTCCTCTACCATGTTGCAATAAGCATGCTGATCATGAACCTGAATATGCAATGGGTCAACATGAATTTTGTCTGGGTGGTGCAACATAGATGCTAAAGTGGCCAAAGCATCGTCAACCTCATTATGAACTCTTGGGATGTGTCTGAACTCCACTAATCGAAATCGTTTACTCAGATCAAGCAAGCATTGTCGATATGGTATGAGCTTCAAATCCCTTGTTTCCCATTCACCCTGAATCTGATGCACCAGGAGGTCCGAGTCTCCCAAGACCAAGACGTCCTGGACATCCATGTCTGCAGCTAACCGTAAGCCCAAAATGCATGCCTCATATTCAGCCATGTTATTGGTACAATAGAAATGTAGTTGTGCCGTAACAAGATAATGATGTCCTGTTTCAGAAATAAGTACTGCTCCTATTCCAACTCCTTTCGTGTTTGCGACTCCATCAAAGAAGAGCTTCCAACCTGGTTCCTTAGATAATTCCAACTCATCTACATGCATTACTTCTTCATCAGGAAAATACGTCCTCAAGGGCTCGTATTCTTCATCAACAGGATTCACGGCCAAGTGATCAGCCAATGCTTGGGCCTTCATGGCCGTCCTCGTCACATAGACGATGTCGAACTTCGTGAGCAATATTTGCCATTTCGCTAACCTCCCTGTGGGCATAGGCTTCTGGAAAATATACTTCAGTGGATCCAAACGTGAAATGAGATAAGTAGTATATGATGACAGATAATGCTTCAATTTCTGGGCCACCCAAGTTAGGGCGCAACATGTCTTCTCGAGTTGAGTGTACTTAACCTCATAGCCTGTAAACTTCTTGCTGAGATAATAGATGGCTTGCTCCTTCCTTCCTGTAATGTCGTGTTGCCCTAATACGCAGCCAAACGAATTCTCCAGGACCATTAGATAAAGAATTAACGGTCTTCCCAGATCAGGTGGAACAAACACAGGTGGATTTGATAAGTGTAAGCACGTGATTTTTGCCCTATATGAGAATTACTCCCAAAAAATTCAAAATCAAATGATTTTCCTTGGTGTGCAATTTTGTGAGATTTTGTGATATTTTTGGATAATTATTTGTATTTGTCTGTGTTTGCTTATTTGTTAAAGTAATAAAAAATACAAAAATATGTCGCATTTTGCATGTAGGATTTAATTCTATAATTTTTAGTAATTAAATTAGTTTTAAAAAAATTAAAAATTACAAAATAGGCATCTTTTGCATTTGTAGCATTTAATGTCCAAATGAACAATTTTATGCTTAATTATTACTTAATTGTGCGTTAATTGTTATTTGTAGTTAATTTGCGCTTTTATAACTTGATTTAGTTCTTAATAATAATTTAAGTATTTTTATAATTTAGTTTTAGAAAATAAAAGAAGAAAAGAGAACAAAAATACAAAGAAAAATCGGATTGGGCCACTTCTTCAAATTTCAACCTCAGGCCCAAATAATTGCCCAATCTTCCCCATGACCCAGTCCACTTCAGACCGGGTCGACCCAGTCCGCCCCATTAACCCATTAACCCAACACCCCTCTTCATTCAAAACACAAAAGAAAAACAAAAAGAAGAAAAACCCTAAAAAACCTAAAAATGGCCCCCCCTCCCTTTGCCTCTTCTTCTCCAAGCTTCCTCACACCCCATCCATGGCTGCCTCCCATGGCTTCGTCTGCGTCCTCGTCGTCACCCCCCCTCGTCGGAACTCGAGCAGTCGCTGCGGCGTTGTCCAAACTCAGTCACGTCCAAACAACCCCGTCGCGACCAGCTCTCATCGAACGCTGCCATCGCGTCCAGCCCATTCTGCCATCTTTCGTCGACGATGCTGTCGAGTATTATCTTAGCGTCCAGCTCCCTCGTCCATGGATTTTGCTGCTATTATTTCAGTTTTCTTCCTCGTCGTCCGTCCATGGATGTTGCTGCTACTGTTTCAGTTTTTCTTCCTCGTCGACATCCATGGCTGCCGTTCCAGCAGCTCCGTCTTCCTCCTCGACGAACTGCTGCTGCTCACGTTTCTGGGAGTTTAATCCGCTGGCCATGGCAGCATCGTCGTTAGCTGCTTCTGCTTCCTTCGCTGTCCGCTTCAAGCTCGATCGTCCAGATGTTTGCTACTGTCCCGTTTTGCTACTGCTTCGTCGTTCAGATGTTTGCTACTGTCCCGTTCAGCTTCTTCACGTAAATCGCACCCCAGCTTCTTCAGTCAACTTCTTAAATTCGAGTTCGTCATCGTTGGTTCGAGCTTTGGTCGAGGCTCGTCAAGTTCGTTGTTTGTTTAGTCGTCCGTCGTTTCGATCCGGTTAGTAGATTTTTTGAGTTTTATTTTGTCCATATTTTGTTTTGATATTTCTCGAATCTAAAATCAACAAATGTTTGTTTTGTTTATCGTTTGAATTAATTTTTAGTTTGTTCATGTGCTTTGTTAAATTAATTTTTCAGATTTCAAATAAAAGATTAATTAATTGTTTTTCATATTATTTCATGTTTGTATTGTTGTTTAGATGAATATTTGTTAGTTTAATGTTTGTTAGATTCAAATTGAAATTTAATTCAATTTGTTTCATGTTGTTATGTATTTTCCAGAAATTATTAATGTTGTTTGAATCATGCGAATCCGTCATGTTTTGTTGTTTAAAAAAAATAGATTTAGTTCATGTTCATCTTTGTTTGAAGTTCATGTTTAATCCAGTGATTTAATGTGAGTTTATGTTTGTTTTTGATTTGTTGATTTAATTTGAATCATGCATATTGTTGTTTGTATTGTTGTCTCTTTGTTCATCCATTGATGGTCTAAATTAACCAGGATTGGTTCCCGATATAGTTAATTTAATTCCATTGATTTTGAGTTGTTGTTGTTCATCGTGTTCATATAATTGTTGTTGAAGATTGTTGAGAAATTGGTCATCTTGACTATATTTTGGTCAAGTTATGATTAATTGAGTGTTTAGAGCTGATGGGGGTAATTTGGTAAATTGCATTGCATTCGGGGGTAGATTTGTAATTGCAATAAGGTCGGAGGGGTAGTTTGGTAATTGAACATTATTTTGATTCTTTATGTTAAGCATGAGGGACAAAATATAATGGGGTGGGGTTTTTGATGTACTTGTTTAATATAATGGGGGACAAGACAAATTATAATGGGTTGGGAATGTGGTATTTATTTAATGTAGGCATGGGGGACAAATTGTAATGGGTTGTGGTGGATGCATTTATTTAATGTAGGCATGGGGGACAAGGTTTAAAATAAAAAAAACATTAACTAGTGGGACAAAGCATGCCATTGAGGGAATAATTTGGGGTTGGGAATTGAAGACTTGTCTTGCTATATATATAGGGTCACTTGAACATTATTGGGGGGACTTGAATATTATTGAGAGGATTTTTGGGGAGAGAGTTTTAATACTTGAGGTTGAACATAAAACAGATTTCTACACTTGAGAGCGGACAGACTTGAAACATTTTGAGAGTAAAAGAGAAAATGCAATTTGAACTTTCACTCGAATAATTTCCGTTTGCTTTTCTCAAGTGTTATTCAAAAATCCGAAACTACTGCCTCTTGTATCTGTTCTCTCTTCTGCTTTGACTGTGATTGCACTTTGGTATTGCTGAGTTTTCAATCTGTTACTGGGTTATTCTACTGGTTGTTACTGGTTTGCGGTGTTGCTGAATCTGCTGTTGTTGTGGTATTATTGCTGCTGACTTCTCCTTCTTTTGTTCTTGTACTGCTGTTTCCAGGTACACATTTGTACAATCTCGGCTTGAAGCAAAAAAATGAAATATTAATCAGGCTTTGTTCCTGTTGAATTCCTCCTGTTTAGATTTGTGGTTGAATATAATTTGTCTTTCTTCTTATAAAGATGTAGTCGAATGATTAATGAATAATGAGGTTGCATATGTATACTTTCTTCATCTAATAATGTTAGTTTAAATTAATCGGAAAATAATTAATCTGTTTTGATATTATGGTCAATCTCATGTTCTAGTATTATCGAATAACAGAATATAAAAATGAAAGCAGTTTTTCTTTGTACAAACTCGATCGCAATTTTCCATTCGCATTAGCCGTAAACTAATAACTAATAAGTTACGTTTTTCAGCATGTAATTAATTAAGAAATTTTCTTTTATTTTTAGAGACAAACTTAATAGAAAAATGTAGTCACTATAGGTTTATCCTTTAAAATAAAAATGAGACGAGCCTCGCCAAATAAATCACAAATCGCCGGGGCCCTCAATAAAATACATAACCATTGACTAGACTTTGGATTTGGTCGTTTAAAGAACCTTCACGGCATCTTCCTAAAATAACAATACGTTAGACTCTTTAGGACGCGCCTTAATAAACCTTACCTTCTTAAACTCGGGTGCGCATTTATGTGACTCAAATCCAAATCTCAACGGAGTCGAAATGTGTTTCTAATCACAGGTACATTGATTGTGACGTGGTTCGAGATGCGTGTCCATGACGTTGCAAATTCCTTTTAAAAAATAAGAATGAGATGAGCCTCGCCAAATAAAAATACAAAATTGCGGGGCCCTCAGTAAATATTTGTTTTCAAATTGCTTAGATTTCGGGATGGACCGTTTAGCAAAATTCCACGGTCCTACCCAAAATAAATACGCTAGTCGCTTTAGGCGCGCCTTTAATAATTTAATTTCCTTAAACTCGGGTGCACATTGATGTGACCCAAATCCAAATCTCAACGGAGTCAAAGTGTGTCGACGACCACGGGTACATTGATTGTAACGTGGTTCGAGATACATTTTCACAACGTTGCAATTCTTGTAAAAACAATAATAATAAAGCGGTTAAAAGTTAAAATTTGCACATAAGTTCATATTCGTATAAAATCAGATAATCAAGCCAAATATAACAGTTGAGCGACCGTGCTAGAACCACGGAACTCGGGAATGCCTAACACCTTCTCCCGGGTTAACAGAATTCCTTATCCGGATTTTTGGTACGCAGACCATAATATGGAGTCATTCTTTTCCTCGATTCGGGATTAAAATTGGTGACTTGGGACACCCTAAATCTCCCAAGTGGTGACTCTGAAATAAATAAACAAATCCCGTTTCGATTGTCCTTTAATTGGAAAAAACTCCCTTGCACCCCCGCGGGTGCGGAAAAAGGAGGTGTGACAGCTCTGGCGGCTCTGCTGGGGACTAAACGGCCCAAAACCACTGGTTCAGGGTTAAGAATTCGAGCTTAGAATAATTGTTATTATTTGGCTTTATTTATTATTTGATTTTATTATATGTTTTAACCTAAATGTGCAAAATGATGTTTTTACCGCTTTGATATTATTTGAACAGTATATATAAACTGTGCCGAAACCCCTCTCTTCTCTCTCTTGAGGAGTGCACGCTGGTCGTGGCTTTTTTCTGTTAGTGTCATATACCAAAATAGAACGAGGATTCGGAGGAGTTGCAAAACCGGATGGCCTTTTGGTTACCGGTACACAGCTCTCATCCTCGGCTCGAGTTGTCCGCTCGGGTAAGCCAGGTCTAGAACAAATACCCAGGTTTTAAACTTAGCATAACAAAGCCTCATGCCGGATCCCTAGTAGGAACGCTTATTTGCATCATGTGCATTTGACTTAGGGGACTCAACACAGGGGTTGGGTCCGTCTAGGACTAGCAACCTGATATGAAAAGACCATCCTGATGCATCCTATTTGTTTTCCGTGCATTTATTTTGTCTCACTGACCGGTGTTTGAATATTATGAATATTGTGAAATTAAAAAAAAAAAAGAAATAGCGGTTAGGGAATTGATTGTTTATTTTTTGAAAAAATCCAATACCCAAATACTGTCAAAACTCTGCCGAAATTTTGAGAAAATGAAAAAAAAGCGTCTTATTAGTTTGTTTTATTAAAAGCAAAGGAAAAATAGAAACAAAAAAATCGTTGTTCTGTCTTGGTTGTTCAAAAAAAAAATAGAAAAAAATAAATAAAATAGTTTGTTTTGAAAGCGGTTTTATTATTTGTTGCAAATATATATATATAAAAATCCAAAAGTTTTTCTTTATTTCCAAAAATGTATATATATCTTTATTTGTTGCAAAAGTATTTGTTTTGCAAAGTCTAGAAAAGTTTTTTTTAGACTCCCAGTTTTCAAAACAAAAATCCAAAAATATTTTCCATTATTGACTTCTTTAGAAAGTCTTTTTAATTATTAAAAAAAACGTATATATATATATATAATAAAAAAAAATTCGAAATATTTTCCCTCTTCTTTAAATATTGAAAAGAAAATTCAAAATTCAAAAAAAAAATATTTTTTTTAGAAAGCATTTATTTTATTAAAGGTAAAATTCCAAAAACAAAATATTTTCTTTATTCTTTAGAATAAGAGAAAACAAATGAAAATTCAAAAAAAAATATCTTCCTTTTACTTTTGAAATTCTCAAAGTTCTAATCAAAAGAAAAGGAATTCTTAGAAGTCTTTCTTTCCAAAAGAAAATCAATCAAAAATCCAAAAAAAAATACTTCCTTTCTTCTTTTAAAGCAGTTCTTTTACAAATTCAAAAATAATAATAATTTAAAATTAGTTTATTTTACTTTATTCGTGATCTGCCCGAACTACGCGGGTTTGATTCTCACCGGATGTGAGATACGTAGGCAACCCTCATCGGGTCCAACCCCACCTTTTGCCAAAATAGCCAAAAATAAATAAATAATAATAATAATAATAATAATAAACATGTCAAAATTTGAATTCTGTCATAAAGAGTTCGGGTGATGCTGTTTTGTCATAAATAGCCGAATGTTCCCGAAAGGGACGCCGGAAGGCTGACTTTGCATAAACAACCACTTGTGGGTCATATTTAAGATTTGGTCCAGTTGACCCACACAGCCTTAAAAATTTTCGTCCCCGAGACGTTGAAAGGCCGTGTTTGCAATATTGAGTTTTCTAATTTGAAAAACGATAAAAAGAGTCATAAATAAGCCGGGTGATTCTGTTTTGTCATAAATAGCCGAATGTTCCCGAAAGGGACGCCGGAAGGCTGACTTTGCATAAACAGTCACTTTTTGGGTCATGTTTAGGATTTTTGGTCTAGTTGACCAACACAGCCCTATAAATCTTCGTCCCCGAGGCGCTGAAGGGTCGTGTTTGCAACACCAGATTTTATTGTAATTTGAAAAGAAGGAAAAACAAAGAGTCAGCGGTCAAGTGAATACCGTTTGAATTTTAGTCAAAAATAAGTCGAGCCAGCTTCGGCCGCGTCTTAAACCGTTCTTGCCGAAACAGCCTTAGAGTATCTCTCAGTTGTCGAAAGGCTATTTTCGTAAAAGAACGGACAAGTTTGCAAAGTGTCATAAAATAATCCTTCCCGGCCTCAAAATTCATGTGAAATTTGGAAGGGGCCATATTTGCAAGAATATGTTGGTTGTTTGATTTTCCAGTTTGCAGGTCATCTTCAAACCTTTGAAACCAAGTTTGTTATAATATGAAAATTGAAAAAAAATGTTTAGTATTGTTTATCTTTTAGTGGTCCGAACTACGCAAGGTCTGATTCATGCGGGGTCATGATACGTAGGCAATCTCCATAAGATTCGACCACAACAAAAAGAAAAAAAAAGAAATGAAAAAAAAGAATGAAAAAAAAGAAAAAAAAAAGAGAAATGAAAAAAGGAAAAATGAATGAAAAAAAAATTGAAAAAAAAAGAAAAAAAAAGATGTTGTCAATAATGAGGACCGACTGAGTCCATTCTAACATGTTTTGTTTTGAATCACAAAGAAAGAAGGTGGTTGGTTTGTGTTAAGCCGGAAATACAAGATCCAAAAGTACGCTTTGCGGGGATCAGGCGTGATGACAGAAGCATTCGAGTCCTATTGGGAACTTGTTGACTAAGGGTGATGATATTGAAGTTGGCAATGGTCTGGAAATACTGATGCAAAGCTCAGTGGCTAAGATGCCAGTTTCGCTAAAGTGGGAGGACGCTCCGTTCCTTGGTTAGCAAGAGAGAAGCTGTTGGTGGCTTATTTTGTTGTCATTTCTGTTGTCCGGATTATTCTTAGGGTTGTAATCCGAATATTTTCTTGTGTCAAACCTTCCTATCTTTCCATTTTGTCATATCATTTTGTTTAAGTTTTGTCGAGGCTGTGTTAGGATTTTATTCTGGTTGTTTTGTTTGTTTTATTATTCAAACCATTTCGTCGGTAGTCTAATACAAAGCCGGTCTTTTGTTATTTCCAGTCATCTTTTTTTTAGTCCTTTTATCATTTTTGTTAAATGCCGATTCTAGGGACATGACATGCGCACCCAGTTTGGGCCTAATCTTAAAAGTTAATCATAAAACCCTGGGAAGGTGATCATAGCATTTAAAGGAAATAAGAACGGTTTGAGATTATTTACATTTGCAAGTAAAACTCAAATAAAACCGTTAAAAGCAAGATTCGCCAAATTGGCATGAGGGTCATTCAGGATAATGAGAGTGTCGCCCAACGGTGCTTTAGAAATGACAAAGGAAAAGCAAATGTTTAACATAATTGTCAAGTCCAGCACCATCGGAAGAGACTATAAATCTATTGCTTAATTGTGTTGTTTGCACTTGGCATGTTTTGAAGACTGGAATGACGAAGGCATTTTGTTCTGCTACCTAAACACTTTATCCTTCGTTACCCCTTTTGAGCCATATTGTTTTTCTTTCGTACCCCTCGTTCGGAATCAGTAGCAACGAAAAAAAAAGGAAGAAAAGAAAACAACAAAACGAAAAAAAAAGAAGAAAAAAAAGAGAAAAGAAAAGAGAAATGATAACAAAAAAATAAAAGAAAGTCAAATGAAAAAAAAGGAATTGGGAACTACGTTTGACCTGATTCCTCAAAGAGGATACGTAGGCGCTTCACTGCTCGGTCATAATTTTGAAAAATGAAAAAAAAAATCAATTAAGATATCCCCAAGCAAGAAACTGGGGCAAAGGTTGCGTTTGTTGTAAATAAATCTAATTCCGAAGGTTGTAACTAATAACCCAAAATTAATGCATTTTTTGAGCCTTTAATACCTTTTCTTTCTAGCCCTATCCAAAACCCACATTATGGTCCAAAGAAAGACCTTCTGATCAGTCTTCAAAAGATGCCAAGTCAGACAAATGAGAGTCTTACCGGTGAACATAACATTCTGTTCCACAGCAGAAAAGACTCTAATCCCCAGCAGAAAGAGTCATACCGGCAACACTCGAAATCCCCAGCTGGAAAGTGATACAAATGAGAGAGTCTTATCGGTGAAAACCTTCACAGGCACCATAAGGCGATGAAAGCTGAGAGACAAACCAAAATGAGAGAGACTTGATAGTGAAAACCCTTCGGGCACTACAAGTCGAATAAGATTGAGAATCAGATGGGGAATCACCAATTGAAGGTCTTGAAAGACGATTGACGACGGAGGATAGGCCACATGTGCATGTCATGACCATTAGAGTCAGTATCTGTATTTGATAGATTTTTAGTTATAGTTTCTTTTGTTAAAGAGTCCTCTTTTTCCTTCGTCTTTTTATTCTGTTCCCTTTTATCTTTTTCCTTTCATAGAAAAATTCCCCAATAGAGTCTGTTTGGTCAGAACAAGTGTGAATTGACTTCAAAATATGCCATCAACTCTCCAATTATGCAAGATGAGATCTGACTAGTACATCCAAGCGGTATAGTCAGCAAGGAACAAGCGCGAGGCCAATGTCAAGAAAAAATATCCCCAGCAAAAGGGAATTGACAAAAGGATTGACGAGTGTCAAGAGGGATATCCTTGCCAAAACCAAGGCCCGTGAACAAAGCAAGGAGAGCAGTGAGCATGATTTGGGAAATTCATGCGAGACTAAAAGGTCGGAAAAATGCAAGTTTCCGAGCTATGTCACAAAAGAAGAGGGATATCCCCAGCAGGAAGGGATTATCCCCAGCAAATAATATCATCCCCAACAAGTTGTGGAACGCAGAGCAAGGAAGAGAAAAAGAAAACCATCCCAGTAGGAGTATCACAACCAACCACCACATTTTAAACTAACAAATTCTGTTTGATTTGAAGCAGGTAAAGGAAATGACATTGAGGCCAGAAATGCATGCCACAAGGGATATTATCAAACTGGGGCAGAAAATTTTCCTTCCATTTAGAAAATTTTCTGGAAGTCAGGTACCCATTCGGGGAAGAATAAAGATAACGCCAGTCTCAAGGGAAGTGGTCTTTGAACCATTGTTGCTCCCAACATAATAAGTTTCAATGGAGGAAGTCGTTCTCCAGCAAATGGATGAAACTTGAGCTTAGAAAAAGCAAGAAGCCAGCATCATTCCCAACAGCCTTCCGAAGAGTGAAGCACTAGTTCTGAAGGAATCAGAATCCCCCAACAGTGTTATCCTCGACAGCTTTATCCCCAGCTGATAACATTTTACCCCCAACAGGTAAGTAAATAATTCCCCGACAGTGTTATCCCTAGCAGTTTCGAGGAGTCCAACACAAGTTTGGTGAAAATCGGTATCCTCAGCGGTTTCTTTCGGGGAAAGATAAAACGAGTCTCAAGGGAGTTAGTCTTCAAAGGAAGAAGCTAATAATAAAAATAAAAATAAAATAAAAAATAAAAAGGGGAAGTAGTTTGCAGGGGATGAAACATCCTACTCAAAAGGAAGTAGTTCTGGAAGGAGTAAGATAACATATTTACTCAGCAGAGTTATCTTCAGCAGAGTTATCCCCAGCAGATCATCGAGATGTAGAAGCATCTTCAACGGATTTTCGACCACCCATAATGGGGAAGGTAGAAAGGGAAAATTCATCCCAAGCAAAATAATCCCCAACAAGTATTTGAGGTAAGAAATTTTCAAGTTTTAAGGATATGTCGGGTTCATCAGCCCTCGAATAGGATTTGTCGGGTTCATCCGCCCTCGAACAGGATATGTCGGGTTCATCCGCCCTCGAATAGGATATGCCGGGTTCATCCGCCCTCAAACAGGATATGTCGGGTTCATCCGCCCTCAAATAGGATATGTCGGGTTCATCCGCCCACAAATAGGATATGTCGGGTTCATCCGCCCTCGAACAGGATATGCCGGGTTCATCCGCCCTCGAATAGGATATGCCGGGTTCATCCGCCCTCGAATAGGATATGTTGGGTTCATCCGCCCTCAAATAGGATAGTTCAGGTTCATCCGCCCTCAAATAGGATAAGTCGGGTTCATCCACCCTCCAATAGGATAGTTTGGGTTCATCCGCCCTCAAACAGGATATGTCGGGTTTGTCCGCCCTCAAATAGGATATGTCGGGTTCATCCGTCCTCAAACAGGATACGTTGGGTTCATCCGCCCTCGAATAGGATATGTCGGGTTCATCCGCCCTCGAATAGGATATGTCGGGTTCATCCGCCCTCAAACAGGATATGCTGGGTTCATCCGCCCTCAAATAGGATAGTCGGGTTCATCCGCCCTCGAATAGGATATGTCGGGTTCATCCGCCCTCAAATAGGATAGTTCGGGTTCATCCGCCCTCAAATAGGATATGTCGGGTTCATCCGCCCTCAAACAG
Organism: Nicotiana sylvestris; assembly: GCF_000393655.2. Taxonomy (NCBI): domain Eukaryota; kingdom Viridiplantae; phylum Streptophyta; class Magnoliopsida; order Solanales; family Solanaceae; genus Nicotiana; species Nicotiana sylvestris. Next base: position 82,146,615 of record NC_091066.1, on the reverse strand, counting down.
GATATGTCGGGTTCATCCGCCCTCAAACAGGATATGTCGGGTTCATCCGCCCTCAAACAGGATATGTCGGGTTCATCCGCCCTCGAATAGGATTGGTCGGGTTCATCCGCCCTCGAATAGGATATGTCGGGTTCATCCGCCCTCGAATAGGATAGTTCGGGTTCATCCGCCCTCAAATAGGATATGTCGGGTTCATCCGCCCTCGAATAGGATATGTCGGGTTCATCCGCCCTCGAATAGGATATGTCGGGTTCATCCGCCCTCGAATAGGATATGTCGGGTTCATCCGCCCTCGAATAGGATATGTCGGGTTCATCCGCCCTCGAATAGGATATGTCGGGTTCATCCGCCCTCGAATAGGATATGCCGGGTTCATCCGCCCTCGAATAGGATATGTCGGGTTTATCCGCCCTCGAATAGGATATGTCGGGTTCATCCGCCCTCGAATAGGATATGTCGGGTTCATCCGCCCTCGAATAGGATATTTTGGGTTCATCCGCCCACGAATAGGATATGTCGGGTTCATCCGCCCTTGAATAGGATATGTCGGGTTCATCCGCCCTCAAATAGGATATGTCGGGTTCATCCGCCCTCAAATAGGATATGTCGGGTTCATCCGCCCTCCAATAGGATATGTTGGGTTCATCCGCCCTCAAACAGGATATGTTGGGTTCATCCGCCCTCAAATAGGATACGTTGGGTTCATCCGCCCTCAAATAGGATACGTTGGGTTCATCCGCCCTCAAATAGGATTTTATTTTTTCAAAGTTGTTGTTGAAGCCAGGCGCCCACCTGAATAACGAGATGAATGCTTTTTTGTCTATCCATTTTATATTTTAGGCGCCCACCTGTATAACAAGGGAATATATTCCACGCCTTTACCAATAGGAGACGCACTTCCTAGGTCTAGTTTTGCCAATAGGAGACGCACTTCCTAAGTTTTACCCATAAGAGACACATTTCCTAAGTTTATTTTACCCAGAAGAGACGCACTTCCTGAATTAAGATTTCACGCATAGGAGACGCACTTCCTAAGTTAAAGATTTCACGCATAGGAGACGCACTTCCTAAGTTAAAGATTTCATTAATAGGAGACGCACTTCCTAAGTTTAGTTTTACCGATAGAAGAAGCACTTCCTAAGTTCATTTTACCCATAGGAGATGCATTTCCTCCTAAGTTTAGTTTTACCCATAGGAGACACATTTCCTCCTAAGTTTACTTTTACCCATAGGAGACGCATTTCCTCCTAAGTTTACTTTTACCCATAGGCATACTTTTCAGTCTTTACATTTCTGTTCTAGGTTGCCCACCAGTAAAATGCGGGAATACTTTCTGTTCTAGGTCGCCCACCAGTAAAATGCGGGAATACTTTCTGTTCTAGGTCGCCCACCAGTAAAATGCGGGAATACTTTCTGTTCTAGGTCGCCCACCAGTAAAATGCGGGAATACTTTCTGTTCTAGGTCGCCCACCAGTAAAATGCGGGAATACTTTCTGTTCTAGGTCGCCCACCAGTAAAATGCGGGAATACTTTCTGTTCTAGGTCGCCCACCAGTAAAATGCGGGAATACTTTCTGTTCTAGGTCGCCCACCAGTAAAATGCGGGAATACTTTCTGTTCTAGGTCGCCCACCAGTAAAATGCGGGAATACTTTCTGTTCTAGGTCGCCCACCAGTAAAATGCGGGAATACTTTCTGTTCTAAGGTCGCCCACCAGTAAAATGCGGGAATACTTTCTGTTCTAGGTCGCCCACCAGTAAAATGCGGGAATACTTTCTGTTCTAGGTCGCCCACCAGTAAAATGCGGGAATACATTCATGTTCTAGGTCGCCCACCAGTAAAATGCGGGAATACTTTCTGTTCTAGGTCGCCCACCAGTAAAATGCGGGAATACATTCATGTTCTAGGTCGCCCACCAGTAAAATGCGGGAATACTTTCTGTTCTAGGTCGCCCACCAGTAAAATGCGGGAATACATTCATGTTCTAGGTCGCCCACCAGTAAAATGCGGGAATACTTTCTGTTCTAGGTCGCCCACCAGTAAAATGCGGGAATACATTCATGTTCTAGGTCGCCCACCAGTAAAATGCGGGAATACTTTCTGTTCTAGGTCGCCCACCAGTAAAATGCGGGAATACATTCATGTTCTAGGTCGCCCACCAGTAAAATGCGGGAATACTTTCTGTTCTAGGTCGCCCACCAGTAAAATGCGGGAATACATTCATGTTCTAGGTCGCCCACCAGTAAAATGCGGGAATACTTTCTGTTCTAGGTCGCCCACCAGTAAAATGCGGGAATACATTCATGTTCTAGGTCGCCCACCAGTAAAATGCCCAGCATAACAGATCTGATGAAGAGAGCCGTACCCACCAGAGGAACCGCTGAAAAGCTTGATGAAGAAAGCCATGTCCCTAGCGGACCGAGCAAAATGATGAAAACTGGTATTCAGAAAAGCAAAGGGCCAGTATCATTCCCAAATTCACAGAAGAAAAGCACCGGATGAAACACAAGCCGACAAGAAAGCAAGGCAACAAGAACAAATTTCAGTCTAGCCTAGCTTCTTGTTTTCTTTTAAGCACGGTGTAACAAGGATATCGGTAAGCAGTGATAACAGCATGCAACAGCAGCAACATTGCAGTCCCACTGTAGTCCCAGCTACCAAAGCTTCCCGAACTACATTAACCTGATTCCCCTTTAGCCAGGGATATATAGGAAACCTTTGAAGCAAAGGTTCGGTTAAATCTTTTTCAAAAAATACTTCACACGGAGTACTCGGATGGGCAAAAATCGCTCGCTTTATCTTTGCACGAAAACCCTTCATGTATCCGGGCAAAGAGGGGCAGCTGTAAGCACGTGATTTTTGCCCTATATGAGAATTACTCCCAAAAAATTCAAAATCAAATGATTTTCCTTGGTGTGCAATTTTGTGAGATTTTGTGATATTTTTGGATAATTATTTGTATTTGTCTGTGTTTGCTTATTTGTTAAATTAATAAAAAATACAAAAATATGTCGCATTTTGCATGTAGGATTTAATTCTATAATTGTTAGCAATTAAATTAGTTTTACAAAAACTAAAAATTACAAAAATAGGTATCTTTTGCATTTTTAGCATTTAATGTCCAAATGAACAATTTTATGCTTAATTATTACTTAATTGTGCGTTAATTGTTATTGGTAGTTAATTTGCGCTTTTATAACTTGATTTAGTTCTTAATAATAATTTAAGTATTTTTATAATTTAGTTTTAGAAAATAAAAGAAGAAAAGAGAACAAAAATACAAAGAAAAATCGGATTGGGCCACTTCTTCAAATTTCAACCTCAGGCCCAAATAATTGCCCAATCTTCCCCATGACCCAGTCCACTTCAGACCGGGTCGACCCGGTCCGCCCCATTAACCCATTAACCCAACATCCCTCTTCATTCAAAACACAAAAGAAAAACAAAAAGAAGAAAAACCCTAAAAAACCTAAAAATGGTCCGCCCCCCCCCTTCTCTTTGCTTCTTCTTCTCCAAGCTTCCTCACACCCCATCCATGGCTGCCTCCCATGGCTTCGTCTGCGTCCTCGTCGTCACCCCCCCCTCGTCGAAACTCGAGCAGCCGCTGCTGCGTTGTCCAAACTCAGTCACGTCCAAACAACCCCGTCGCGACCAGCTCTCATCGAACGCTGCCATCGCGTCTAGCCAGTTCTGCCATCTTTCGTCGATGATGCTGTCGAGTATTAGCTTCGCGTCCAGCTCCCTCTTCCATGGATTTTGCTGCTACTGTTTCAGTTTTCTTCCTCGTCGTCCGTCCATGGATGTTGCTGCTACTGTTTCAGTTTTTCTTCCTCGTCGACATCCATGGCTGCCGTTCCAGCAGCTTCGTCTTCCTCCTCGACGAACTGCTGTTGCTCACGTTTCTTGGAGTTTAATCCGCTGGCCATGGCAGCATCGTCGTTAGCTGCTTCTGCTTCCTTCGTCGTCCGCTTCAAGCTCGATCGTCCAGATTTTTGCTACTGTCCCGTTTTGCTACTGCTTCGTCGTTCAGATGTTTGCTACTGTCCCGTTCAGCTTCTTCACGTAAATCGCACCCCAGCTTCTTCAGTCAACTTCTTAAATTCGAGTTCGTCATCGTTGGTTCGAGCTTTGGTCGAGGCTCGTCAAGTTCGTTGTTTGTTTAGTCGTCCGTCGTTTCGATCCGGTTAGTAGATTTTTTGAGTTTTATTTTGTCCATATTTTTTTTGATATTTCTCGAATCTAAAATCAACAAATGTTTGTTTTGTTTATCGTTTGAATTAATTTTTAGTTTGTTCATGTGCTTTGTTAAATTAATTTTTCAGATTTCAAATGAAAGATTAATTAATTGTTTTTCATGTTATTTCATGTTTGTATTGTTGTTTAGATGAATATTTGTTAGTTTAATGTTTGTTAGATTCAAATTGAAATTTAATTCAATTTGTTTCATGTTGTTATGTATTTTCCAGAAATTATTAATGTTGTTTGAATCATGTGAATCCGTTATGTTTTGTTGTTTAAAAAAATAGATTTAGTTCATGTTCATCTTTGTTTGAAGTTCATGTTTAATCCATTGATTTAATGTGAGTTTATGTTTGTTTTTGATTTGTTGATTTAATTTGAATCATACATATTGTTGTTTGTATTGTTGTCTCTTTGTTCATCCATTGATGGTCTAAATTAACCAGAATTGGTTCCCGATATGATTAATTTATTTCCATGAATTTTGAGTTGTGTTGTTCATCGTGTTCATATAATTGTTGTTGAAGATTGTTGAGAAATTGGTCATCTTGACTATATTTTGGTCAATTTATGATTAATTGAGTGTTTAGAGCTGATGGGGGTAATTTGGTAAATTGCATTGCATTCGGGGGTAGATTTGTAATTGCAATAAGGCCGGAGGAGTAGTTTGGTAATTGAACATTATTTTGATTCTTTATGTTAAGCATGGGGGACAAAATAAAATGGGGTGGGGTTTTTGATGTACTTGTTTAATATAATGGGGGACAAGACAAATTATAATGGGTTGGGAATGTGGTATTTATTTAATGTAGGCATGGGGGACAAATTGTAATGGGTTGTGGTGGATGCATTTATTTAATGTAGGCATGGGGGACAAGGTTTAAAATAAAGAAAACATTAACTAGTGGGACAAAGCATGCCATTGGGGGTATAATTTGGGGTTGGGAATTGAAGACTTGTCTTGCTATATATATATAGGGTCACTTGAACATTATTGGGGGGACTTGAATATTATTGAGAGGATTTTTGGGGAGAGAGTTTTAATACTTGAGGTTGAACATAAAACAGATTTCTACACTTGAGAGCGGACAGACTTGAAACATTTTGAGAGTAAAAGAGAAAATGCAATTTGAACTTTCACTCGAATAATTTCCGTTTGCTTTTCTCAAGTGTTATTCAAAAATCCGAAACTACTGCCTCTTGTATCTGTTCTCTCTTCTGCTTTGACTGTAATTGCACTTTGGTATTACTGAGTTTTCAATCTGTTAGTGGGTTATTCTACTGGTTGTTACTGGTTTGCGGTGTTGCTGAATCTGCTGTTGCTGTGGTATTATTGCTGCTGACTTCTCCTTCTTTTGTTCTTGTACTGCTGTTTCCAGGTACACATTTGTACAATCTCGGCTTGAAGCAAAAAAAATGAAATATTAATCAGGCTTTGTTCCTGTTGAATTCCTCCTGTTTAGATTTGTGGTTGAATATAATTTGTCTTTCTTCTTATAAAGATGTAGTCGAATGATTAATGAATAATGAGGTTGCATATGTATACTTTCTTCATCTAATAATGTTAGTTTAAATTAATCGGAAAATAATTAATCTGTTTTGATATTATGGTCAATCTCATGTTCTAGTATTATCGAATAACAGAATATAAAAATGAAAGCAGTTTTTCTTTGTACAAACTCGATCGCAATTTTCCATTCGCATTAGCCGTAAACTAATAACTAATAAGTTACGTTTTTCAGCATGTAATTAATTAAGAAATTTTCTTTTATTTTTAGAGACAAACTTAATAGAAAAATGTAGTCACTATAGGTTTATCCTTTAAAATAAAAATGAGACGAACCTCGCCAAATAAATCACAAATCGCCGGGGCCCTCAATAAAATACATAACCATTGACTAGACTTTGGATTTGGTCGTTTAATGAACCTTCACGACATCTTCCTAAAATAACAATACGTTAGACTCTTTATGACGCGCCTTAATAAATCTTACCTTCTTAAACTCGGGTGCGCATTTATGTGACTCAAATCCAAATCTCAACGGAGTCGAAATGTGTTTCTAATCACGGGTACATTGATTGTGACATGGTTCGAGATGCGTGTCCATGACGTTGCAAATTCCTTTTAAAAAATAAGAATGAGATGAGCCTCGCCAAATAAAAATACAAATTGCGGGGCCCTCAGTAAATACTTGTTTAAAATTACTTAGAATTCGGGAGGGTCGTTTAGCGAATTTCACGGCCTCCGCAAAATAATAACGCGATAGTCTCTTTAGGCGCGCGTTTAATAATTTACTTTCTTAAACTCGGGTGCGCATTTCATGCGACCCAAATCCAAATCTCAAAACATCAAATAAAATGCGTTCCGGATTGTGGGTGCATTTCATGTGACGCAGTCCAAAGACGTGTTTTAAGCGATGTTCACATTCTTGTAAAAACAATAATAATAAAGCGGTTAAAAGTTAAAATTTGCACATAAGTTCATATTCGTATAAAATCAGATAATCAAGCCAAATATAACAGTTGAGCGACCGTGCTAGAACCACGGAACTCGGGAATGCCTAACACCTTCTCCCGGGTTAACAGAATTCCTTATCCGGATTTCTGGTATGCAGACTGTAATATGGAGTCATTCTTTTCCTCGATTCGGGATTAAAATTGGTGACTTGGGACACCCTAAATCTCCCAAGTGGCGACTCTGAAATAAATAAACAAATCCCGTTTCGATTGTCCTTTAATTGGAAAAACTCCCTTGCACCCCCGCGGGTGCGGAAAAAGGAGGTGTGCCAATAAGTATCCCTTGATTTGGTCAAATGCTTCCTGACATTCTACCGTCCATTCTACTGCAACATCTTTCTTCAGTAGCCGAAAAATAGGTTCACAAGTTGCTGTGAGTTGAGCAATAAACCTGCTATATAATTCAACCTCCCCAACAGACTCATTACTTTTGTCTTGTTCTTCGGCGGTGGCAAATCTTGGGATGGATTTGATCTTTGACGGGTCCAACTCAATGCCTCGCCTTAAACACCTTCCCGAACGAGTTAACCTCTAGGCCTCGCATACTTATTCCACAACCTCCTTCCCCTTGTGCATCACTGTCACTTGACTGTAGCTCCAGGGTACAACTTTCTCACTTGTTATCGGCAACTGCATTACTGGCATGATAACAACTGGTTCTACGTGGGCCACCTTCACAACTAACACTGGTGTGCTTGGTACTCCCTGCAGCACTACCTTGACCGGCTTTGGCTTCTTCGCAACAACAGACGAACCTTTCCCCATTACCACAACTGGCTTGTCATCTACCCTTCCCAACTGTACCACTGCCTTTCCACTGGTCGGCTTTTCATTTGGACTGGCACAAATCATCATTACCGTTTGTGAGGGTTTCTTGGGCTCCCCTCCTTCGTGCACTAGTTCAATCATGTGGGCCTCATGGTGCACCGGCAGCGGGTTCTCATTAATGTTGGGTGCCTCTGGTGCCTGAACCTCGATCCTATTTGTGTCAATAAGATCTTGTACGACAGTCTTCAACTTCCAACACTTCTCAGTATCATGCCTGGGAGCCCCCAAACAATATTCATAGCTTACCGAGTGGTCTAGATTTTTGGGAAGGGGATTTGGTAATTTGGGCTCAACAGGACTCAATAGGCCTAATTGCCTCAATTTGTGGAACAGAGTAGTATAGGTTTCTCCCAGTGGAGTGAATGTTCTCTGCCTGTGCACCCTTTCATTCCTGAAAGCCTGATTTCCGCGAAAGCCTGGCCCTGAAGGATTCTTGTAGGCCCTTGGTGGTGGATATGTGCTTTACGGAGGTGGGTATATGTTTTGTGGGGGTGGATATGTATTCTGGGGAAACGGCGCAAGCCATTGTGGACGAGCCGGAGGCTGGGTGTAAGTTTGGGCGTTATGGACGGAGAAATGTGGCTCTTGTGGTGGATAATAGGGCTGTGGAGGGTCGTATGGAATGTGTGGGTAATTTGGGTGATGGGGTCTGGGTTGGTAGTGAGGGGAAGGACCTCTGGATCTGGACCAAGTACCTGCTTCGACTGTTGCGACCTCCTCTCTCTTCTTTTTCCCGAGCGCACCTCCCGTGCCGCTTTGGATAGCCTGAGTTGTGGCCTTGATTGCCGAATAACTCATTATTTTGTTGGACCTGAGTCCCTCTTCAACCATACCACCCATTTTTACTACTTCGTTGAAAGATTTACCAACTGACGTCACCAGGTGACCAAAGTAAGTTGGCTCCAAAGTTTGTAAGAAGTAGTCCACCATTTCACCTTCCCTCATTGGTGGATCGACTCTTGCTGCTTGTTCTTTCCAACGGAATCTGAATTCCCTGAAGCTCTATCCAGGCTTTTTCTCAAGTTTCAACAGTGTGAGACGGTCAGGGATGATCTCAAGGTTATACTGGAAGTGACCTACAAATGCTTGTGCTAGATCGTCCCAGGTATACCACCTGCTAGGATCTTACCTCGTGTACCATTCCAGTGCGGACCCGCTTAAACTTTGACCAAAATAAGCTATCAGCAGCTCATCCTTTCTACCTGCCCCTCTCATCTTACTACAGAAACCTCGTAGATGTGCCATGGGATCACCATGTCCCTCAAATAGATCAAACTTTGGCATCTTAAAACCTGCTGGCAATTGAACATCGGGGAAGGGACACAGATCTTTATAGGCCACACTAACTTGGCTGCCCAATCCATGCATATTACTGAAGGACTGCTCCAGGCTTTTCACTTTACGAAGCACTTCATCCTGCTCCGGATTCTTAGCCGGCCTCTCAGTTTCCGCCGGGAGCTAAATGTGAGGGGTGTAAGTGTATGGCTCGGGTGCTTTGAAGGTGAGTTCGGGAGGATAGTATTGGTTGTCGTGAACCTGAAACACTGGTTCATCGGATGATTTTTGCAATGTGGCCGGTGGAGGTGCCACGAAAATAGGAACAGTTGGTGTAGGAGGGTTTTGTTTGGGTGGTGGAGCTTGGGGATTATAGGAAGTTTCCCCCTGATAGTATTGGGCAATGGGGAAGCTCGTTGATGGACCAGCGGGAGGGTGTTACAGAGTCAGAGCCGGTGAGAGGGTAGGAGTAGGGGGAGGTATTGGTGATGTTTGTCCCCTAGCCCAGGCTAGGTGCATCCCAACTATCTCTTATCTCAACCTGTCTACTTCCTCCTTCATCATTTGCATCTCCGTCTTTTCCTCCTCAACACTTTTGTCCGAACCAGACATACTTTTCGGAATGGGCCCTTTAGATCTTGTATGGTAATGGTAATCTGCCAGAACGTTCTAACGAGCTAACTGTTTCGAAATCTCTGGATCAACAACAAACTTGTTAGAGTTTATCACATATTGCAATTTCACATTGGGGATGCAATGTTCCTAAGCAGTTTAACCATTTCTATCATGTCTTTATTTTGACTGCATGCGTCATTCCGACTTCTTTTAAGTGCCTTCAAACTTTCCTTTTTTAGTGGTGGTCGAATCTTATGTGGATAACCTACGTATCATGTCCCCGCATGAATCAGACCATGCGTAGTTCTGACACATAAACGTGAAAGCAAATTTTGGGAATTTTCCATTTTCTTTACTGAAACATTATAATACAAACTAAACATTTTTTTGGAAAGGAGAACAAACCCGAAGTAAAACCAATTATGGACTAAAAAAACTACTGACACATTTTGATGTAAAAGAGAATATACAGACAGACAATAAACTCTAAAAACAAAAACACTGACTCGAACTATGAGTACATTAAAGCTCCAAAAGTTGGTGCCCGCGAGGCATTGTTCGGCCTTGCCGCGGGCTTATGTGCGAGATCCCTTTCAAGTTGCTCCAGTTCGTACATTGTCCGCTTGACAAAAATCATTATTGCTGACATGAAGGTAGTGCGGGTCATGTCTTCACACATTCGACATCTCCTAATGATAGCATGGGCAATAGTCCCAATCTTGTTCCTGGTTCGACCTTTTTCTATGAGCAGGCGCCTTATCTGATCCATACAGCCCCCCAATACCTGAGAATCCTGGAGATGCTGCCTTTGGAGCTATCGTATTTCATCTTCCATTCGAGCCAGTAAATCGTAACAGTGTCCACTTTTGATTTCATAAGCTTCAGCTTGCTTAGCTGTCTTGTCCTCAAGGGTGGTCATTTTTCCTTTTAGTTTGGCGATGGTTTTTTCATATTCCTTCTTCACCTGCTGCAAGTACTGTGTGCGCTCTTTTGTTATTTTTGCCCATTGTGACCGGAGCTGTGCTATGGCACCCTCGAATTTCTTCAAGTCATCCCGGCGCTCAATGATTTCCTTCTTCAGTCCGTTAATCAATCTTTCATCCGACCGACTCCTTTGCTGATTGACAGCATCTATCCTCATTTGTCGGATCTGAGCCTTGAGAGCCTCATTTTCTTAGGCTAACTTGTTCTTCTCTCCTTCATCGGTAGCAACTTGCAATCCGTTCTCAAAATTCAGATCCTTGATCTGTTGTTTCAGCTTGCCTACTTCGGCCCGGTATTCACGCTCTTTGGCCAACCAATCCTACGGTTCTTGTGACGCCTCAACGAACTCTTGAATGTGAGGTTTTTTGGTTGGCCGTTCTAGCTCGTCTCTTACAACGTCTCTCTTCCTGTACCAGGCGATATAAGCAGGTGAGACTTCGCCTCTGGATAGGTCGTGCACTCGAGTGTTTACCGTTAAATATTGGCATTCATTCCATATAGAACGAACGGTTTCTTCATGAAATTGGCCATTGGTGCTAACCTTGATTGCATAAACACTGAGATCTTCGTCTGGGTGTACCACCTGACACCTCCCTAACTGTCTCATCACCCGGTAAGGCGCATAAGGCTGAATGCCTCGGAGTCCCATTAAGAGGAAGTAAGGACCCGTGGCGGGCATGTACACAATTTCTTCAACAGGAAGCCAACCCAATGTCCACCCTATTTGTGCTGCAATGATGGCGCAAAGGCAAGATACCCAGTCTTCAGACCCTTCTGGCAATTTGAGCCCTGAAACCCTCGTGTTATATCCTTCAATGCAACCTTCATTTTTAGATCTATAGCTCATATACTGAGGATGATGACACAAGTGCTCGATCATCCACATCTACAATAACAAATTGCAGCATTCGAAAAAAATCTGCCCCGACTTTACAGGCTGTGAGAGCTCGGTATATCTCGGACACTATCATAGGGGCAAGCGTGCTTTTGTTGTTGGTAATTAGGACCTTGACGACTCCAACCCCCTTTAAATTAATATTTCTGTCTTTCCGAGGAAACACCACAATGCCCAAGAATGCTACCATGAAGGCGAACCGCCTATGTTCATCCCATTTTGTCTGATTCCCTTTGCTGCAAACCCCACTTTCCAGTTCATCGAACCCTCCTATATGCCCATACCTCTGGTATATGAACTGGAGAGTAGAAAAACCTCTATCCAACTCAGAGTACGGGACTCCCTTGCTTATCTTCAGTAGATCCATGAACTTGTGCGAATTGATGGCTCTTGGAGCAATCAGATATTTGTGCCTTAGCCCCTCAGTAATGTCCATATAACCTACTACCTCTTCTAAGGTTGGGGTGAGTTCAAAATCCGAGAAGTGGAATACGTTGTGGGTCGGGTCCCAAAATGTAACCAAAGCTTTTATGATGTCACATCTGGGTCTGACGTTCAACAAACTGGTGAGGCCTCCCAGATGTGATTTGATCTTATCTCGCTCTGACTTTTCCAAATCCTCCCACCACAAGCGCAACCCTAAAGGGATCTTGCTCCTAACTGTTACTGGCAAACTTGGACCCGAGCTCATTCTGTATGTTTGTTTGGGGTGATTAACACTCATTGGACTCAAAGAAAGAATAAACTAAAATTGACACACATTTTAAAAAAACTCCGATCTTGCCAATACGGCCTTTCAGCACTTCGAAGAAGATTTAAAGGCTGTGTTTTACCAACCGGACAAAACCTTGAAAATGACCAAAAGTGGCTATTTTCGCAAAAACAGCCTTCCGGCGTCTTTTCAGGGACATTCGGCTATTTTTACAAGAATGGAATCACCCGACTTATTTATGATGAAAGATTAAAATTTTGACATTTTTTGGCTATTTTTGCAAAAGGGGAGGTTGGACCCGATGAGGGCTGTCTACGTATCTCACATCCTGTGAGAATCAAACCGGCATAGTTCGGGCAACGACAATAAACTAATTCTGACAACAAGACTTGTTTAAATAAATTACACTAAAAAACATTTTCACAAAATTTTGGCAGAGTTCGCTATTTGGGCACTGTTTTTTTTTCCAGAATTATCTCTCTACACTGCTATTTTCTTTTTCTCTTTTTCCGATATTCCAGTATTTTCAGAAGCCGGTCAGCATGCAAGTCTGCAGCAAATAAATGCGTAAAACAAACAGGATGCAGCAGGATGATCTTTTTCATTTCAGGTCGCTTGTCCTAGACGGACCCAACCCCTGTGTTGAGTCCCCTAAGTCAAGTGCACATGATGCAAATAAGCGTTCATACTAGGGATTCGGCATGAGGTTCTGTTATACTAGGTTTATCCTGGGTGTTTGTTCTAGACCTGGCTTACCCGAGCGGACAACTCGAGCCGAGGATGGGAACTGCGTACCGGTAACCAAAAGATCATCTGGTTTTGCAACTCCTCCGAATCCTCGTTCTATTTTGGGCTATGACACTAACAGAAAGAAGTCACGACCGACGTGCACTCCTCAAGAGAGAGAAGAGAGGGATTTCGTAGCAGTTTATATATACAGTTCAGATAATATCAAAGCGGTAAAAGCAAAATTTTAGCACATTAAGATGAAACATGTAATAAAATCAGATAATAATAAATAAAGCCAAATATAACAATCCATCTAAGATCAAATTCTGAACCCTGAACGAGAGATTCTGGGTTCGGTCCCCAGCAGAGTCGCCAGAGCTGTCACACCTCCTTTTTCACCTACACCCCGGTGAAGGGACGTAAAGGGAGTTTTTCCAATTAAAGGACAATCAAAACGGGATTTTATTTAAAGATTCAGAGTCGCCACTTGGGAGATTTGTGGTGTCCCAAGTCACCGGTTGAATCCCGAATCGAGGAAAAGAATGACTCTGTTTAATAGTCTACGCACCAGAAATCTGGATAAGGAATTTTGTTAACCCGGGAGAAGGTGTTAGGCATTCCCGAGTTCCGTGGTTCTAGCACGGTCGCTCTACTGTCATAATCGGCTTAATTATCTGATTTTTATACAATTATGAACCTATGTGCAAATTTTAACTATTCACTGCTTTTGTTATTATTTATTCAAAGAATTGCAATGTCGTGAGAATGCATCTCGAATTGCGCCACATAAATGTACCCGCAATTTTCGATACGTTCCAACTTCGTTGAGATTTGGATTTGGGTCACATAAATGTGCACCCAAGTTTAGAAAGATAAAATTATTAAATACGCGCCTAAAGACTAACGCGTTGTTATTTTTAGAAAAAGTCGTAAAGTTCGCTATGCGGCCTGTCTCGAAATCTAAGCATTTGAAATAACTGTCCGTTGAGGGCCCCGCAGTTTGTGCGTTTTATTTGGCGAGGCTCGTAATTTTTTTTTAAAAAAAGCCTAAAGCAACTATATTTTGCTATTTTTATTGTCTCTAAAGTAAAAAGAAGTCCTAATTAATTAATATTATAAAAGCGGGCTTCAAGTTCAAGTTCGAGTCCAAACCGAAGGACGGACCTTTTAATTTGAACCCGCTACCTAACTCAAAAGCCCCAAACTTATATTGTGTTAATTATATACTGAGACTTTTAAATCAGGCCCAAATTAAATGGGCCAACTAATTCTACTTGTGAAAGAACAACAACAGGTGGGCCTTGAGGCAAGCCCAAAACCAAATGGGGCGGGCTAAGCTGCGTAGGAGAGATCGAGCCCCTGACGTCAAGCATTTACTTATTCATTTGCATGTCATTAGGTAAGCATCCTGATTTTATAGTGAAAGCAGCACGTCGTTCTACTTGGAACAACTTGAACAAAATAACCACAACACTCTTTATGGGCCAATTTTAACATGCCATGATGTAGTAAATAAACAGTCATATTAACGAAGTTAAAACTGAAATTACTACTACTGAAATTACCAAAATGGACTATTTCCAAAAAAAAATATAAGACTCAGGAATTAATCTAACTATCCTATTAACCTAACATAAAACTAAATACATCCACTACTCGAGATCATATGCTTATATACATTCAAGACATATCGAGTGATAATCTAGGTAATAAAGAAACAATTTCAGTTTATTTATACAGTCATGTCAAATATAACTGACAGCTGAACTTCCATTTCATCTCAACTTCAACTTCAAATGCGGGCTTACATCGACACAAGTTTTTAGAATGTGTACCTGGAAATGGAATACAATGGAGAAGAAGTAGGAGATTAGCAGCAGTAATACAAACAGCAGTTGCAACAGCAGTGCAACAACAAATAACCAGCAGCTATAAACAACTCTAAGTATAGAGCAGAAGTAAAAAAGAAGAAAGGTTCTAGCTATTTCAGATCCTAAGTGAGGCAATGAAAACAGTAGCTATTCTTTTCAACTCCCAAGCTCTCAAAAATTAATCCTTCCCCTTTCAGTCCTAATCCCCATCTCTTATAGCCATCCAGACCTGCCCTCTCTTTCCAACTTAACTGCCCGACCCCTTTTTCCACTAAAAATCTGCATTTTTCCACTTAAAACCCACTAAGGAAAGCTTTTCCTTATTTTCAGCCCCCATTTCCTCTTGTTCCCCATTACCTTATTAATTTAAGGACATTTAATACCCCACTAACAAGTCACTAACACTAAAATATTACCCTAACTGTTCCATTCCCAAATCACCCCTAAAACCCCTTAATATTACTGCCCCTAATACAATTATTCATCTGTATTAAAACCTTTTAACTCTAAAATCTGTTCAAACTAACAATGATTTAAAACTAAATCTGACTAACAGCTATAACCAATCCTCCTGACAACTAAATGACTAAGGTTGAGTTCCAATTGAAACTAATGAACTAAATTTAAATCACAACACAGAACTCAACAGAATCATTAAAACTGAAACTGAAAATTGAATCAAAATGAACATGAATGCAGGTTCATTGTCAGCCTATTGACAATGCCCTGAAGCTAAGTGTCCACAGATCAAGCGCACACAACGACCATTTGACGAACTTATTGGTCTATAAACAAGAACGAATTAATTGACGAAAACTAATTAACCGATTGCCTACAACAATTGATAACAATCAATCTGAAAATAGATAATCAGGCAATTTCAAGCGGCATTGACAAGAACAGGGGTTTATAATAAAACAACTAATCGACAAACTTATTCGAATCGATTACATAGCCTATAATTATACACAACAAAGAACAGAAACAAATTCAACCAAATAAAAAGGTCTGAGCGAGAAGAACAGAACAATCGACAGAAACTGAAAAATTAATATAACAATACTAAACAAATGAACAGACATTTAAAACATCAAAAATAGAATAAAAGAAAAAAAGGAAAAATACCTTAAATGGAACAGAGAACAGACGGACTTGAATCGACTCGAACTTGAACTTTTGAGGTCAAACGGACCTTAAACACTTCGACTAAGGTCAGTTAAACACCCAAAACCTCTTAAACTTCGGACAGAAACCAGTTTTGGTTTTTCTAGGGTTCTTACGTTTCGATTTGGGGTTCGAGTGTTTCTAGCCAGATTCGCACCAAACCAACGGGGGTTTGGTCATGAGGGAAGTCAAAGGGTGCCAGGGTGTGAGTTCAGGGCGGATTGGGGTAGGTCCAGGTTTTGCTCGAATCTTCAAATGAAGATTCGAGAAGTTTGAGGATGATTCGAAGCAAACGGGTACTGGATTTGGATTGGGGGTGGTTAGGAGGTTCAGGGGTGTTATTTTGGTGGCCGGCGGCGTCATTGCCGCCGGGTTTCAGGCGAAAGAATGCCATGGCGGCTAGGGTTTGGGGGGAGGGGCTTCGTCTCTGAAAGACGATGATGAACAGGGGTTTGGACTGGGGGCTGGGTATGAGGTTTCATTTATATAGTGGGGGGGGGGTTGATCTTGGCCATTCGATCAAGAGAGATCGAAGGTCCAGATCAGTTCACTTAACTCAAACGGTGTCGTTTGGAGTAGTACTGGGGCGGTCCGGGTATTGGAGTGACGGGTCGGGGGTCGGGTTTGATCAAAGCTTTGGAACCGTTTGATCAGCTGAGATCAACGGTCCAGATTGAAACGCCCGAAACGGCGTCGTTTGGTTGAGGCTGGAGATAGGTTGGATTGGGGCGGGTATTGGGCTGACTTGGTGTGACATTGGGCCTGGATTTTTCCTTTTAAAACTGGCCCAATCCGAAATTTTTTTTACCCCTCCTATCTTGTTTCCTCTTTTCCCTTTTACTTTCTTTTTAATTCCTAAAACCAAAATTCCTAAATTAATTTGTAAAATCAAGCTTATTTAAAAAGAAATTAATTAATCCTTAATAATAATTAACATACAAAATCAAATATTGATTAAGATAAAATCACGCAATTAAACAATGAAATGACAAAGTTACCAAAATTCATATTTTTGTGATTTTCATTCTTTAAAATAGGACATGGTTTAATTAATTCCAAAATGCGTAATTAAATCCTAAATGCACATGCAACACATATATATTTTTTATTTTTCTTGTTTAAGGTAGAAACAAACATGCACACAAAAAAAAATACAAATAAATCACTAACAACACAAAACTATTTTATTTTGAATTTTTGGGAGTAGTTCTCATAGGGCAAAAATCACGTGCTCACAACTAGTATATAAATGGGGCATTCATTTATAATTCACCAAGCAAACAATTCAAGTTCTCTCTAATACAAAGTTTCTTTTAACAATTCTCTTGTGTTCTTTATATCATTCTCTTAACGATGTTGAGTGCAGTAAGGATGACTTGGCATAGTAAGAACATGAACAAGTTGTGCAAGATCGTCAGCGAATTGTCAAGTGTCGCACGTACACTTAGTTAACGACTAAGGACGTAACAATCAATTCAAAATAAAAAGTTTGTCCCTTCTCTATTGGTTCTAATCCAATTAATTAAATCTTATCACATACAACCACCCAAATTAGTACACTATTTAAAACCAATTCTAGACAGATGGGACCATCATGTCCTCCTGAGGAAGACCACAAATAACCCATAAGTTGCAACACTTAATCCCCACATAAAAAGCCAACCTTTGATACACAAAGTACAACTCACGAATACAACAGCTCCACCTTTTGTTCGCTGTTTATATACATGTTTTCCGTTGGATAACGACACAACATGAAATGAAATGTTGACGGCGTCACGTCCTTCTATAAATTCCTCAACACTTCCCACGAGCTGTTACCTCCCTCCGGCTCCATTCTATATTTACATATATTTCTTAGATTTTTCTGCTTCCTTTTGCTATATATTAACGTAAAAACGGAAGCTGTGAATCTGAAATTTCCCGTTTTCAAGTGCTTCAGAATCTCCTCATTGGTCGTTGGCGTAAGATTTGCCGTATTTCTACTGAAGATTAATGCCAGGATTCTTCGCTCCTCTTTTTTATTTGATTTGATCTGATATCTCTGGGGATTTGCTTAATGATTTTCCCGTCTATTTTCTCTTAATTATTTGATCCAAATATGTAACAAGAACAGAGCAAAGCAGATTATTGCTCTGGAAACCATTTCACCAGTGGGTTTCATCTGATTATCAACTCCAGTAGTCGTTTGAGGTATGAAATATTTCTGTTTCTAAAATTTCTTCTTTTTTTAATTAATGTATTCGATTCGATTTTTTTAAAGTCTTCCTAAGTTACATATATAATATTAAAAAATGAATAGGAAAAATTTTCGACTAGTGCGCACTAATTTATCATATTCTTTAATTTGTGCACTAGCGAGATATTGTTTACTCCGGCTTAGTGGTCTCGTTGTTTTACCGAATGGAGATCAATGTGATATTCTCAACTAAGACTCAGGTATGTTATCCACAATAAAAAAGAGTTCAACTATTTAATTTCCATATGGTAATTTTTGAATATTAAGCTTTAGTGTTGTTACTTCAAAAGTTGGAGTGTTGGACCAATGTTTTAAAAGGCTAGGGCGTGAGTCGGAGCGTTTTACTTAATATGTGACGAGGCGAAAGCCTCGAAACACAGGACGTAAGCCCCGCGAATTTTTAATTTTTTAATTTATGAATTAATAATATAGCATTATAACACAATAAAATATAAATGATACATTATAAGTTCAAGAAAACTAAAAAGAATTAATGAAACTCATATAAAATAAAATATTTAGCATGTTTTAGAAGTATAAACAATACAATATTGTTAAAGTTACTATGAAATATAAATTACCTACAACCTCTTTACTTTCGAACAATTAAAATTATAATTTCTTGAAAAATATTACTTCTGCATATTTTGTCTCTTTAAAAGTAAATACTCAATAAATTTTATCAACGTTGTAATTTAAAATACTACTCCTTCATGAGTAAATATAAAATAATTTTTAAATAGTAAAATAAGAAATATATGATAATTTTGAGACATAGAACTAAGATGTGAAGATCTATCAAGTAAAGGTATAAATTTTATTTATCTATTTTTTTAGAAAAAATATTCAAATGATATTCACCTTCACGATATTCTCAATTAGTAAATATGCAATAGTATAGTTCGTTATTTGAGTTATTCACGATTTTTATATTCCTATAGATAAAAAGAACTTTAATTATTCTTTGTTAAAGAATTTTGAGAGTCAATAGTGCATATTAGTGAATTCAACACATGATTTGCAGTTGAACTGTTAGGTGTGTCTTCAACGTTAAGTGTTAGATGTTTTTAGGGCACACAGTTGAACGTTTGGGAGCGTAAGTCTCACAGAACTAAAACTCACACATAAATCTCAATGCGTTTTGATAATGACCCGTTCCGGGACGAGTCCCAAAAAAAAGCCCTTTAAAACACTAGTTTTGAACCGCCAAATTATCTTATGTTTTTGTTTTGGGTTTGATGGTTTTGTTAACTTGTTACTTAGTGGAATAGTTTGTATGGTTAGGTTGGTCGCAGTCGAAAAAGAGTAGGGAATTTTTAGTAGTTTGTCCATTGAATGGCCGCTTTCAGAGGTCGACAACCGCTGGTTCATCTCTAAAGCGATTGGTCATTCATTCTCCAGACCAGAATTCCCATCTTTCCCATTCCAACTTCTACTCTGCAGCTGCTGCCATATATATTCCTTTTCTCTCTCTCTTGTCTCTACCTGCTTTAGTTTCTCTCTCCATATTGATTGATATATTTATGTATTAGTGTACGTACGTATACATTGAGTAAGGAAAGCAGAATATATAAAAGGGATAAGTTTTATTTTGTGTGTCATGTAACAAATTAAAATTTTCCTATAAAAGGGGCTTATTGTAATGAAGAATGACCATTATGAATATGTGTCAGAAACTTCCGTTCTAGTCTCTATACTGTCTACTCCCTCCTTCCCAAGTTGTGTGGCAGGCATGGAGTTTTTAAATAATAGGAGTACTATCTTTTTAAAAAAAATTATGATATAAAATTAATTACTATATATTTTTTATAACTATAAATCATCTCATTTTGAATAAGATTAAAATTTTAAAGTTATATTAAATAAAAAAAGTATAATACTTATTATTTTTAAGATAGACTAAAAAGAAAAATATAACACATAAGTTAAAACAAAAAGGGTAAATAAAATCTTTTGATTTTGAGCATTCAATACATAAGTGCCACCTAAATTTTTCCACACACGTTTAAGAGGCAACTAATTTTTTTCCAATTAATTTTTATCTACTACTCCCTCCAGTCCGCTTTAAGTGATTTTTTTGGTTGTTTTCATACATATTAAGAAATCCACCTTTTACCATTAATTAACAATGTAATTGATCATATTAACTTTAATTTGTTTATTGAAAATACAACAAATATTCCGAGGCTCTTTACTCTAATGACAACTTTAAAAAAAAGAAGTTAATTCTTTAATTTCTTGATATTTGAAAAAATTAAATATTGTGGACTACAAAAAAAAACCAAAAAGTCACCTATAGCGGACCACAGGAAGTTATAGAGTAAAAGTTTTAAGAGATTTTTAAAATTTTGAACATGGGTTAGTAAAAAGATTATACTTTGATTTGGAAGATGATTTCAGTAAACCTACCTTTTAATATATGTCGTCCAATTTATTGTCCTTTCTCTTTAGTTTCCTACTATTGCCATTTTTGAACAAGTCAACGTACGTAGTGGTCCAAATTTTCACAAATGTTTTCCACCCAAATGTCAAATATGTGGGATAGCAGGTTAATTACCAACTTGTAGAATTACTCTACTTTTTAGTTCACATTTTAACCTAAAACTTCAACGGATCAATTTGAATTTTCTTTATCCAGCTTTTCTTTAGGAAATAATATCATTTGGTATGAATGTTTTTACCTTAAAAGATTGTGAGTGAAAATAAATGCATATCCTCCCAATATCTCGTTGTAATATTCAAAATCATTACTCTGCATTGTCATTAAAGGAAAGTTTATTATCTAAACTGATCTTGTTAGCAAAACACACAAAATGAATATCACAAAATCAGTGTTATATAATGATTGGTTATTTATGTTTGA
This sequence comes from Nicotiana sylvestris, assembly GCF_000393655.2. Taxonomy (NCBI): domain Eukaryota; kingdom Viridiplantae; phylum Streptophyta; class Magnoliopsida; order Solanales; family Solanaceae; genus Nicotiana; species Nicotiana sylvestris. Next base: position 82,125,686 of record NC_091066.1, on the reverse strand, counting down.
TGATTCGTTAGTATTTTTCATTTAATTTGCAGTTAGAAGAAGAGAGGAGAATATAGAGATCGAGTAGAAGAGAGGAACAAATTAAAAGAAAAGAGAAAATGTTGACATGTATCACATGTAAGCAAAAGGTGGAAGATGATGGTGGAGAAGAAGTTCCCAATACTAAAGATTCTGTCAAAAGTCTGACGGCTCAGGTTCTACTCCTACATATCTTAAGGACAATCAAACAGTTATATCACTCATGTTTTAGACAAGACAAGTGCTGTTAATTCTGTATTAATCTATGATTCTTTTGGGGGATAATAGTAGTGTTTGGACCAGTTTACACACACTTCGACTATCCATATACTTGCTATCTAAGTACTTAGTGAATTTTCCCACTAAAGCTTAACCATATTGAAGAAATCACCTAACGTTATTTGTCTCTGCTGATATTTGATCTAAACTTAAGCTCTGATATTTCTTGTGCATCATCTTATTAAGAACCCATTTTACTCATTGTGTACAGCTTGAGAACTACTACTCTATATCTTATTATGAACATTTGATTTTAATCATTTGCAGATAAAGGATATAGCATTGAAAGTCTCGGGTGCTTATAGATGCAAGTCAAGTACGCCCACAAGCAGTTACAGGAAAGGGCATAGACCATATCCATATCCGGATTTTGATGCAATCTCAGAGGGAGCTTGTTACCATTACCAAACAGGAAGTTCAAATTCAACTCCAGCTTGGGATTTTACGAGTACCGGTCATCTCCAAACACCAGCTAGACCTGATTCAAGATTAACTGGAGGATTAGGTGATGATGTGGTGCTAGAAGAAGAGGATGCTAAAGAGTGGACAGCACATGTGGAGCCTGGCATTCAGATTACTTTTGTTTCTCTCCCTCGTGGTGGAAATGATCTTAAAAGAATCCGCTTTAGGTAACTATTCGTCATCTCTCGCTCTCTCCTTTTCATTTTTTATGGCAGCATTTGATTGAGTGCGGGAGTTAAGAAAGAATGAAAGAGTCCTGACATATATCTAAAGTATCCTTAGAACTTGTGGCCTTAAAACATTTCTATAGTTATAAGAGCATGTCACTTCACTAAAAGTTAAATGAGAAGTTTAAAGAGAAATAGTTTCCAAATTTGGATATGTGTTGTTCTTTTTTGGAACAGAGTAAGAAGGAAAGAGTATCACATAAATGGAAAAGAGGAAGTATCAAAGAGTATGGGAAACATGATATGTAAACATTCTTATTTGGATAATGCTAATAAACGGGTAATGGAGATTAATATAAGTATATAGCTAATCCCAACTAGCTTCGTATTGAGGCATAGTTGTTATTCTTTGTTAAAATGATTATTTTATCATTTAGACGTTAATTTGACTCGTTGTTTTAATTTGAAGTCGTGACATGTTCAACAAATGTCAAGCTCAAAGATGGTGGGGTGAGAATTTTGACAGGATTATGGAACTTTACAATGTTCAGAGATTCAATAAGCAAGCTCTTAGCACTACCTCACAGTCTGAGGATGGGGTATGCCAGCTTCACCATCTTGCAATTTATTTACTTAACTGCAGCATTGAGCTCAATGTTAATCTTGATCATCGATTATAAGTCCATGCAGATTAGTTCAAATTATATTCATGAACAGCCACAGTACATCAATGCTTCTACTTTCCTAGTATAAAAGTTATGTTGCTCGGCTCCTCCAATAATGCCGTCGTACCCGTGTCGTATCTTCCAAAGATGCATTGTTTTTGGAAAATCTGACACCGGTGCAGCAGCATGTTTTGGAAGATTAGAACAACATAGCATAAAACCACTTAAGGCGAATATAACTTGAGTTGTTCAACTTGTATAAGAATATGATCACCAGCTGAAGTAGCGAGCCAAGTACCTCCAGTACTTTGTTAATTAGCCACTCAGATTTGGAAGATTTATCAACGCAACATGAAGCAAGCACAAGTTAATGAAATTTAAGGTCTTTTTATGCAGAGAGATTCAAATTATTCAAGGCTTGGTTCTGCAAGGGAAAGCCACCAATATAACGGCGGATCAAATGCTTATGCCTCTAGTTTCCCCAAGGGTAGTGAGATGTCATCTATGGAGGCGTCAAGGACGACAACTTCCTCTAGGGATGAGGCTTCAATTTCTGTAAGTAATGCTAGTGACATGGAGTCAGAATGGATAGAACAAGATGAACCTGGAGTTTATATAACCATCAGACAATTAGCTGATGGCACTAGAGAGCTAAGTCGTGTCAGATTCAGGTATTTCAAATTCTGCTGTGCCACATTCGTTCTCCTGCCACATAAGATGAAGCATAGGAAATCTGGTGTAAACTGTAAACATTTCTGTGATCAGTCCTTTCTGCTACGGTGCTACCTAATAAAAAGAGACATCAAATGAGAATCTAGAATTATTTTTTTCTGAATCACCTCTTTATATATATGTTTGTTTTTATAAATCTGTTTCATGCTTTCCTCATAATATGTTTTACAATGCATCAACTTTGCTAGGTTGTTTCTTGCTGCTAGTCATTTCATTTTCCTTTTTTTTTTCTTCCTCTTAAGTGAATGGAAATAGCCTCTTGCAGAAATGGAAAATAAGGTTGCGTACAATAGACAATTGTGGTCCGGCCCTTTCCCGGACCCCGCGCATAGCAGTAGTTTAGTGCACCATGCTGCCCTTTTAATGATCATCACTTTACTTTGGTATTTTTTTCCATCTGTAGTATGTTGGTACGACATAAGTCATTTCTGCTACTCCTTTTTCGAAGAGTCTGGACAAGTTTGCATGTAATGGATCATCTTTTAGGATTTCTCAAAGGATGCTCAAATTTGTGTTGAACCTACATGTGTCTTTGCAATTTCAATTGATATTTTTCTAACTTTTTCTTCGTATACTCAGGAGTGAAAAATTTGGGGAGGAGGACGCGAAGCAGTGGCTGGAGCAGAACTGGGAGAGAGTACGAGCTCTATACCTTTAGATCGCGATTTCCATATTACATTGTCAGCATTGTCCACAACATCTCAGGATAATCAAAACGGAATACTTTGCCATCCTGGAAGCAAAGTTAAAATCATCTTCCAATTAAATTGTGGTGATTAAGCAAGTTTCCTACCGAATGTATATAGTGTTCACTGGGGAATGGCTTTATTCCACAGGGCTTCAAGAATTTTCGTGGCATTTCTTGATCTCTAATTATACATGACTTTGCCATACCCATTTCTTCCTTGTTTTGCCTTTCAGTTTTTTAATTTTTTTCTTGGAATTGTTGATGGATGTTTTGAATCTGTTACCAAGTCTCGCTTTCCTATGCAACTTCTAGTGGAAAGGCTATGTGGAGCAAACATTTATATAACAACTAAACCATATTGTGCACAAATCCACAATATCACCAAAACAAAACAAACAGAAAAGGATGAGAAATCTTCATCCTACAACTTTCCTTGAATGGCTTCTTCGAGGAAGAATTATCTTGTGAATGGCCAAGGAACAAGTTAGCTGTTGTTCCTTCTCTGACTTTCTCTTGTTTCACCATTTTCAACTATTATATGCTATGTTTCCCTTTGAATCCAATAGAATACAATACTCAGAGCTTTTCTCTCCTTTGTTTTTACATTGGTACCGGAGGTTCGTGCCTATTGGAGTATCTTATCATCCAATTGACGAGGTTTATTTATCTCAAATTGTCATTATTCGATATGGAGATTCAATTTTTTTACCCACAAAGCTTCAAGCTAAAAAGTGAGATTACAAGCATCAAAGCTATTGAAATCATAGAATGACCATCACCTGCATACATCAAAATAATCAGTATAACTATTAATCACGTACCCATTGCAGATTAACTTTAGAAATCTCAACAAAAGTTTAATCCAGAACATATTTATTAGTCCATGGACGAAAAGCATGGTTTATTCTGTTTCACATTCAACTAAACTTGATATTACAACATCGAAAGTTGCAGCACATTTCACCATGAGATGTACTCGGGCATATGCTCAAAATGACAACCCGGGAGCACCGACCCTATCGCGAGGAATCAACCGCAGTTCAGAGCCATGTTTAAGAAAGACATTACCTGAAAAGCAATTTGATGAAAAGAAAAATTATAACAACAGATATAACCAGATTGGGTGCAGAAAGGTGAACAGCATCAGCGCATAAGATTACTTAATCCCGTCAGGATTAAAAACAAACTCTCCGGGTTACAACAGCTAAGGAGAAATAAGTCAAGAAATTCCACTTTACGAGTGCATGCAATAGTAATTAAAGATAATATGCACTGCACTGTTAAAAGAATGTAAGCATGGAGACAGCCAAGTAAGCAAATAAGAACGTTGGTCTGAAACACAAGTAAGCAATAGGCCTTCAAGAATTAAATTACTTGGTAATTAGGCAGGAATGGATAACACGTCAGAAGTCGAGTTTTTCTCAGCAATTGCCAAACACACTTGTGACCACTTATCAGTTACTCCCAAGATCTCCAGTCTTGACTTTAGGGACACAAACAAACAACTTCATCGAAATATCCAAAAGGAAGAAAAAAGAAAGCTAAAACAGACCCCTATTAATATAAATGCAAACACAGAACATTACCAGACTTTAGAAGAATCTATTTTGAAAAACTCGGGCATAGAATTATTCTATATGACAACATGAACTCAGATTTCTCTTGCACTTCTAATATCCACAAAATTCTATACACAATATCTGAATCCTACACTGATCAGAATTTATACAACATTTTCTCCTTGCTTCACCACCTTTGAAAGAAGAGTCAAGCATGACCAGGCATTCTAAGAGTAATGTTTCTTCTTAGTTGGCAAGGCTGCATATCCTGACCAATATTTCCTAAATGCAAAATAACCTTTTGGAGGTGTAGTGGCACGACATAGGGATCACAGGTGGCAGGAAGGACTAGAAATAGAAAGGTCTGATTTTGCTTCTGAAAGTGTTTAGAGGAAGAGGCTTGACGTCAAATTGCTTATATCAAAAGTTATAGGATTGACTTCGTGGGAAAAAATTGGAGGATTAAAGAACTTTACTGGACAATAAAAGTTCTGCAAAGGATTGCAAGACTTGAGGCACTCAGACTATGAAGCTTAGAACATAAAGGGAGAAACAAAAGTCTTTTCCACCAATATATGCACTGAAAAGTCTCTTCCACCAACTTATGAACTACGGAAGTCAAAAAGTCACTTTCCAAATGGATCCACTTAGATAATTCCCATAGAACAGATAAAGAGTTTGCAAAGTACTCGTACCAACAAATCATAATCTAAGAGAGGGTTTCAATTACACTGAATGAGATCAAGGACCATAGTTTACGCAGAAGTATAAACCAACTGTGAAGGATGGTCCTGCACATTATTGTCATGGTTGATACATTAGTAGCCTCTTAATACCTACTGATCGTATGCATACCAGAAGATGGATAAGTGCAGTATTGAGGAAAATGAGTGGATTCATTTTAAATGCCAAGTATGAGAACCTTGAGCCAGGATATTCAAGAAAAAGAAAATAACTCTCAGGCAAAAGCGCTGCACACTCGAATAAAAGATTGAGGAGAAGATGTTGGGAGCTGGCAAGGTAAAAATATGCAACATGGAGAGCAACAAGCAAGCTTGCTCAGCTTCGAGATACTTTCTGTGTCCCATTTTATATGACGGTATTTGATTGGATAAAAAGTTTAAAATGATGTTTTTTAACAGATGGAACAAGAAGTTTAAAATGTTAATTTCAATTAAATATTAGTATATTATTTGTCGTAAAAGAAGATACTAAACAATGGTTGAAACTTATCCTGTTGAAGAAAACAATGTGTCAATGTTTATTCTAGCACTTCTCAAATTATATAATATATAATATTTAAAAGAAAAGGAAAGCAAACTATTGGAATTAAAATTGCATTCTTTAAGTCTTTGACTAAAAGCTTATTCTAGCACTTCTCATTATAAACTTTTTTTGATAAGATAAAAGGTTATTAATAAAGGTACCAAGAAGGTACTCAAATTACAACCAAACAAGACAAACCATACAACAATCTCTAGTTACATATTTCCAAGTGAGTCTAAAAATTCCATATACTTGATCAATACTCTCTAGAATACTCCTTTTACACCAAAAAAAAACAGATTTTGCATAAACTTAGCTTATTGGAATTGACTATTGATTCTTGACTACTTTCAATTCTTTGTTAGCCAAGCCAACTTCGTAACAACTCTACTTATCCACACCCACAAAAATATTATGTTTGTAACAACTCATTTACTGTCATAAACTTCTTATATAAATTGGGTTAAAATCTATTAAAGTTGCAATAATGCTTTTATACCTCCATCGAGAAATTTCCAGTGGAGGCATCACACCATCTCTTCCTGTGACACACCTCTGGCATTTATCAAAAAGCTCAAAGATATTTTCTTTACGCAATCCACAAGTCCTCTAAAATTATATGACCTTTTTTAGTGCACTAGATTTATCACATACGTAGGGAATAAGTTATTCACTACTCCCAATTCCCAGATTGTTTATTATGCATAAAACAAATAAGCATTACAAGCCAAGTAACATACAGGAGGTAACCGTAAAATATTCAATGCAAAGTGTAAACTTACCAGCATTTTGCTGTGGATTAATCCCCACTCCATCTGCAAAATAAGATAAAAAGGAAAGAAAAATAGAGTCAAAACATAGCTTACATTTAGTAAAAACTCATGCCTTTTCTTATAATACTAGCAATAAGTGAAAAACAAATTCCAAATTGTTTTTGCTCCCAAGTTCTCATGAGACTAATGAACAAAATATCATAGAAAAAAGATAATAATAATAATAATAATAATACAAGATATACTATTTTTATAATGGTGGTGTCTCGCCAGCTACCTCCACCAAATACTGGATAACTTTGTCCACTAAAACATTGACAGATGGGAAGAAATAACCTAATGTATTTCTTTCTACTGAAATTTGAGCCTCACACCTAATAGTACTCCAGCCACTTCATTGGCACTAGGCTACACTTTGGGTGCTAAAAATTGCTTTTCCCTTCACCGCATATAAGAAAAAAAATATTTATCTTCTCAATCTCAAAAGTCAAATTTTCAAAGAAGAGCCATTTTTTTCACTAAGGTGAATTACATTACCAGACCCCTAGTGTTAGATAATCCTTAATTAAATAATACAGAAATTTGTAGAGCCAAACAAGCATTTATGATATTGAAGATTCATTCAGTAGACCCCAACGCGTAGTAGTTGTTGTTGCCGTGAATTACAGTATCAGATTATATAAGATTATTAGTAAAACTATGTAATGTTGAATCATTAGATCATTAGAGAAGTTTACCATTAGTGATAATGGCGCTAGTTTGTGGAGGAACTTTGAATTCCTCGGCAGCAAATTTGAGGACAGCTGTGAATGGAGCAGCTTCTGGAACGCTAAAACTGAAAAAAGTAAATCAAACAAGGTGAAAGAAAGAACAAAGAGAAAAGAGAATATCAGAAATCAAAATAATACAGACACTTTGAAGGGCAATTTGGGATCGGAAGTAAGAGTGACTTTGAATGAAACTTTTCCTCCACCACCACCAGCACCGCCGCCGCTCGCCATTTTTGCTCTCGGAGAAAGCGTTACGGGATTGGAGAATGGGGGATTTTATTTTATGGGCGTAGAGAATAAGCAAGTCCAGCACAGCGTACCACGTTGCTCTTTTGTTCTAACAAGGAAAACGGTATTAGTTTGACTTTGACACTTAGAAATAAGGGGTCGTTTGGTTATCCCAGAATTAATTATTTTAGGATTAGTTCTTCTAGGATTATTATCTTATATTTTTATATGGATAAAAATAATAGTATTACAATTCTGAAAAAAAATTGTTCTCGAGATTAATTATATCGCGATTTTATTTTGATCAAACATGCGATAAACTCATCTCAAAATTAATATTTCTTATCCCACATGCCAAACGAGTCCTAAGAGTAAGAGGTCAACCGCATTAGGTATTACTACAACTATATGTATCTCTCACACAATAATATATATGTAATATAGAAAAAATATATAAGATGCACCTCGAATTTATCCTGAAAAATTAGTTTTTGACTCAATCTTTATGGACATTTTTTTCTTATCATATACTTATTCAAACTGAATTTAATTCCACCCAAAAAATTAGAAATGTTCGTCAGTCGGTATGGTACGGTATTTAGACATTTCGATTCAGTATTTTCGGTACTCGATTTCTTAAAATGTTATACCAATAAGTACCTAATTAAATTCGGTATGGTTCGGTTTTTCTCCTTTCGATTGGATTAATCGGTTCAATAACTTCGATTTATTCCGTTTGAATACTAACTAGTACGTAGAGTCATAGAATGTAATATTCTTCATTAAAGTACTCGAAAGTACAAAACTAAAAATGTTTATTGACAAAAGTTTTGTCCAAAACCAGCAAATATCAACCCAGAGAGAGAAAATTATACATAAAGGAATAAGTTTGATCATTTGAAATGTCTTGTTACTTGTTTAGAGTTACTTGATGAACTTAGAGAATAAAGGAAAGCAAAATATTAGATTTTTATAGGCAGAATAGCCTCCGAGCCACCTAAGCTTCTACTTGTTTGTCAACCTGGTAAATAAACTTAAATTTTTCCTATTTGAACATCCCAACTTGATAAAAAAGCAAATATTAAACACCTTCGGTTGAGCATGTCTCTCAATCGCTGTGACATGGCTGACGTATCATATTCTTAGCCTATAATTATTTGACATGTATGATTATTGGATTCAAACTTATTTTTACCAATTTATCAAATATTCTACAAAATAAATCTCTTTTTTTTCTTCTTCTTCATTGGGCAACCACCCATTAATCTTCCAAAAACACCATCCTTCTCCACTCTAAAGTATCAAATCAATACATAAGCAAAGTCAAAATTTTAACTTATTTTCACTCTCTTCCTTTTCACCTTTTAACTTCAGTTTCATAGTCACTCGTATCACCATGCCTGCTACCTATCTCGTTGGAATTTCTGTTTATCATAACAAGCTTCTCTTATTCCTTTTTGTTTAGCAAAACATTCGAAATCTGTATCATATTCCCTTCAAATAGGAATTTCTTACCCCTGTAAATTGGATTTCATCCATCTGAACTTTTTCCGGTGCTATCGAGCTTGTCGGACTCAATATGGACTTGGGCAGATTTGAAACCTTCCTTACCTAGGTCATTTGTGGTATAAAGTCACTTGACTGATTCGCTAGCAAGCTTGCCGAATTGATCTGACCAACCCTTGATTTCTTTCTTCAAATTCACAATCGCCACCGTCTCCAACCCGGCCATCTGTGTTGTCGAACTACCTGAATCTTGTAGAAAAAGTGAGCTCTTGATATAAATGGCTGGGAGTGATATTTGGGATTGCAAAGAAAATGGTGACGTCTAAGGTGGGTTTTGAAGAAATTAACAGTGGGGGAACAGTGGAGAAGGCAGTGCTTAAGTGATGAGGATTTGGAGAAGATGGAGAGTGCGTGGGGGTGGATTTCCAATTTCTTTTTTATATTTTAGAATTGTTTTACTCAATTAAATTATACTCACGCGCCTAAATAGGGTGAATTGCACACAGTATTGCCACATCACAAATGTGGTTGCCGCATAAGCATAGTCAACAGTCAAAGTGGCTTATTGATGTGTAAGTAATCAAGTTGAGGTGTTCAAATAGAAATATTTTAAGTTTATTTACCGGGTTGAAAAATGGACGCAAATTTAAGTGGCCAGTAGGCCATTATCCTTTTTTATATTTATGTAATAATTAATAATATGTGTATTGTGCAATATAATATATATTTCGGTATGATATCGGTATTTCGGTATTTTATTTTAAAATACCAAATACCATACCTAATACTAATATTTTTTAAAAATTAAACCAAATACCATACCGAATACCAAAATATCACCTGAGGGGTTGACCACTCGATGGGTCATTACAAAGAGGGGGTTCGAGGTAACTAATACTATTACTAGTGATTCCCGTATTGCGGGAAAAACAAAAAGATTGTCCAAGAGGATGTTGCAAACAAAGTGAGGGTTGTGGAGAAATTTCTGAGTGGTCATCTTCCAAAGTTGTTTGGACAAAAGGTGGAGGTTGTGCAAAAACAGTAATGCCTGCAATGCTATCCATGTTGCATCCAGACTTTGCTAGTAAATATGCTACTTGATTATATCCCCTGTATATGTAACATATAATAGGATTATCCAGTCGCGCGAGCAGAAACCTGCAATCTTTTATTATGTTAGCATATAATGGGTGTGAGGTCTGTAATATTGTAGTGACTGTTTGGGCATCGAGGTTCACTTCCAAAGGTTTATAGCCATTGTTAACAACCAATTGCAAACCATGATATAGTACACGTAATTCAGTTTCTACATTTCCATAAGAGTTATGATGCCCGAAAAGCCCATAAGTCAGGTGCTTGCTAAGTTACGTATAACACCACCCATCCCACCCTGACCAGTATCTAATCGCACTGAACCATCAGTGTTTAGTTTTGAAGACAGTATTGGTAGGGGGTCCCATTTTAGGTGTAGTGGCGTGCGGCTGAGTGAGGATATGGGTACACCTACAATATAAAAAAATCGCTATTATGTTTGGGATATGTGAGGAGGAGAGCAATTTTATAGCTGAACGAAAGACCTTGACATTTCAAGCTAGCCAAATATGCCATAGACAGAAATGTATGAGGGTGTTTGGGAAATGGAGGGAGTTTGGAACATCAGTGTGTAAGATAAACTATTTAATTTTAGCCACTAAAGTGGATTATCTACAAGCCTATGTAGTCCAACAATTATCTGGAGCATGTTGAAATCGGACCAAATATGTGCGGTTGTTGGCCAATCGAGCAGGAGATGATGAATAGTTTCCGTATTTGTGCGACAATAGGCATAAGTATCATTGTTGAGTATGCCAAGGTGATGATAGTGTACCGCAACGGGTAGACAATGATGGCTGCAACGCTAGAGGAAATGTTTGATTTTCGGAGGTATTCATAGTTTCCAAATCCACTTCAGTAGTTGTATGGAATAAATGACGGTAAAGTGATTTTGTGATAAAATTTCCATGTTGTGTGAGGGCCCAAGCGTAAGAGTCAGTGGTAGATGATAGAAGGGATATGGACATTAAGTATATGCTGGAGTATTGAGGTTGGTAGTTCAAAATGGAGGAATATGAAATATCAGTGGCCATTTGAGAGATATGTAGAGACACTATTGCTATCAATATGGCGTTTGAGTGGCCCCGTTAAGGAATTGTGAAGAGACGTGGTGGAGGGTAGCCAAGAATCTTCCCAAAAGTTAATAAGGGTGTAATTACCAATTATCCATTATATCCTTTGTCGGCAAAGGTGCCAACTAGTAGCCAGATTTTCCCATATTAAGGAGCCACTTGTGGTTCTATTCTTTCGGTGGTAGAAATATTTATAAAGTAGTGCGGCAGCCCATAACGAGTTGGGTTGTTGAAGGAGTCGCTAAGTTTGGCTTGCGATTAGCGATTGATCTTTTAGGTGGATTTGTTGAATTCCCAGTCCACCCTATTGCTTTGGAGTGGTAAATTTTTTCCATTTTGGAAGGTGAATATTCTTCGTAGTTGGAGTAGTTCCCCACAGAAAAGTATGCTGAAAACGTTCTAGTTGGTGGATAATGTATTAAGGGAGTTTAGTATATTGCATCACATGGTTGTTAAGGGTGGAATTGATAAGAGTGGTACGTCCGGTCATGCTACAAAAGTTTGTTTTTCAACCAGCAAGCTTAATTTTAAAATTATCAAAAAGGAATTAAAAGTCGCGTTTGGAGGGGGAATGTGAAGATGGAAAATACTAAATATTTTTCAAAGGAGGTTCATTCATATATTGGTAAAGAAAAAAGAATAAAATCTTTATCCTGAAGGGTGCAATTTTTAGAGAAAAAGATTTTTGATTTTTGAAAATTAGTATTTTGAAAATCATTGAGGATATCAATGATGGCACGTCAACTAGAGGTTGAAGTAGTGGATGTAAGAATGATGTCATCGGTGAAGAACAAATGAGATAGCAGTGGTCCATGACGAGATAAATGGATAGGTTGCCAAAGTTAGTAATCCACTGCCATCTCTATTTTTCTAGTTAGTAGTTCCATACATAAGATAAATAAGTATAGAGATAGTGGGTCTCCCTGTCAAATTTAACGCGAGGGGTTGAAAAAAAGAGTGCGAGAACCATTGATATGGATTGACAGGGAAATAGTAGTGATGCAAGACATGACTAATTTAATAAGTGGAGAAGGAAAATTAAAGAATTCTAGAACTTGACGAACAAAAGATCATTTTATACGGTCAAAGGCCTTTTCAGGATCCAGTTTCAAGAGCATGTAACTAGTCTTGCCCGTTTGAGTTTGAAATGTGCTAGAATTTCTTGAACGATGATGGCATTATATGCCACTCTACTATTTTGTTGGAAGATGGATTGAGTAGGGCTGATAATTTTTTACATGAGATGTTTAATGCACTGAACGAATACTTTTATGATAATTTTATAGATAGTAGACAAAGTCCAATTGGGCGAAATTGGGAAATCATGGAAGCATGACCCACTTTAGGGATTAAGCAAAGTTTGGTTGATAGTAACTTATCACCGCTATTTTGGAAAAAATAATATGTTTCCAACTTTCCATGAAGTTATAACAATTTTCTCTCTTCAACTATATTACCATTAAAGATCACAAAATCACACCACTATGGTAGTTGTTGCTAGCCTAATGACTAGAAGAAAATTCTCCAATGGTGTTTCTATTTCATCTCTTGGGACAAGTGAATGAACATAGGGTTAAGAAAATATTGAAGGCTGGATCAGATGAGAAAAAAAATGGTAGGGTTGAAGGATGAGGAGATCTTAGGTAGTTTTGGCAATGATGGGGTGAAGGACGGATGGTGTATTTTGGGTTGAGAGGGGAGATATAATCAAGGGTTAAGCAAATTGTAAGGAAAATGAGTAGATAATATTGACTAAGAACAAAAAGGAAAGAAGACTACAACTTATCAAAAATATTGTGTCATGGCAAGCCACTGCCTTGAAAGCGATTTTGGCCCCACTGGGTGCAAATCGTTAAGACCGGTCGCTGCCTAAGGTTCCACGGCACCTCCTGTCACACCTCCTTTTTACACACCTGAGGGTATATATAGGGAGTTTTTCCAATTAAAGTGACATTATTCGAAATGAGATTATTTATTCACTTTTATTTAGAGTCGCCACTTGGGATGGTTTGTTTTATGGTGTCCCAAGTCACCGGCTTATTTTAAAATCTCAAATCGAGGAAATTTCGACTTTTCTTTTAAAGTCTGCGAACTAGAAATTCCGAATAAGGAATTCTGTTAACCCGAGGGAAGGTGTTAGGCACCCCCGGATTCCGTGGTTCTAGCACGGTCGCTTAAACCATTATAATTGACATATCATGTGATTTTAATACATGTTTTAGCCTATGGTATATTTTAAACTTATTAACCATTTTTAATCATTTTTAGGAAGATTCAACGTTATCTAAAATATGTCTTTGGATCGCGCCACATGAAATGCACCCGCGATCCACGTCATATTTTATTTAACGTTGTTGAGATTTGGATTTGGGTCTTGTGAAATGCACACCCGAGTTTAGGAAAGGTAAGTTTTAAAATAGCGTGCCTAAAGCAACTACGCACTTTCAAGTTTTCGAGGGTCATGAAAATTTAACTAAATGGCACACCTCGATTTATAAGGATTAAAATAGTAATTAAGCGAGGGCCATGCATTTTGGGATTTTATTTGGCACATCGCACCTCAATTTCAATTTTAAAGGGAATTCAAACTAAGCTCTTAAGGGCCATAACTATATTTTGCTTAATATGGCGCTCCTTGACTAATTATCCAAAATTCCTTATTTTTAAAACCATGAGGGCCATAGACTATTGATGTCATTTACTATAGCACACCTCAAACCCATTTTTAAAGAGGCTAGTTAAATTAAGACAAGCCCTACAGAATTCTAATTAACACTCTATGCTGAAAGTTCGAGCTCAATTAACTGCCAATAGGCATCACATCAAACAGGCAAGTATCTAAAGAAGAACATTACTTCCACAACGAACACCAAACGAAAGCACTGAACCGACAAAGCAAACACGCCCAAATGATAAACGTAAACAATCCCATTTGTTGCAAATGTTTTCGGGCTCAAACCCAAAATGAGCCCAAATCTGATTCAAGTCCAATGCTGAGGGAGCAGGGATTCAAATTCGAATCCCTTCAAAGGTGAACCCTTGGTATTTTGAATTCCACAACCCAAGCTGAGCTTAGAGGGATCACATTGTAGCGAGCCATAAATGCTTTGGGCACTACTGGGCTCGCATGAAACCCAATATACAAGCAACATCAACAGAGGGAATTGTTTGCATGACTGGGCCTATGCTGAAGGCCCAATTAATATTATTTTCCACTAATCGAGGCACACTAAATGAAGGATCTCAAAAGGAAACAAAACAACTGGCAGGTTTTACTCTTCATTTAACATAAAAGTTTTAAAGATTAACCTTCCCGCTACCCTCTGATTTCAGCCTAACATATTTAAACAAAATCATATAACTTGAAACTTTAAAGAAAACCCCCAGTAGAGAGTTAACTCAAATCAAACTCAATTTCCATTCTTAGTCCCTTTAAAAGATTCGAAGTGCTCATTACATGACCAAAGGTAAAACTAAAGACAAACTTAGAAATCATTGGATTATGCTTCAAACTCTATGCAAGCAAAAGAAAACTTGTGGTTTTCAACAAGCTTAAACAGAATTTCACACTAGACAACAACACTGGTTTCAGCCAGAACTTAAACAAAGTCTAAAACCTATAACAAATTGACTGAAACTTCTATAACCATAGCTTTAATGACCCCTTAACACGAATTCAAACTCATTAAATGGCTAAAGTCCATGGTTCACCCAATATTACAAAAAAACAGACTTAAAACTAAACATCAAAGAGTAAACAGACAAAGGAAAATCAAAACTAACTATAAAATCTGATGATTTTCAAGAATACGGGAACAACATTAAACAAATTGATATTCTATAGATCTCAGCTCAATCACACAACTCCATGTTCTTCCAATTTACATATCAAGGAAATGAGAAATACCTGGAAATAAGAAAGAAAACGAAAAAAGTAAGAGATCAATAGACAACAACAGTAGAACAAAACCCAGCAACAAGAAACATCCAGCAAAAACCCAGCAACAAGAAACAACCAGCAAAAACCCAGCTCAAACCAGCAATGGTACAATGGTACAGTGATATCCAGCAGACCAAAAACCCAACCTCAAACTAGATTCAAACCATTTCTTAATCTCAACAATATGATTATGAAATTCTTCATAAGTTCTAGCTAACAGAAGACTCAAGAATCCAAAACCAAAACAGAATTTTAGTAGTTTTCAGTAATGGAATTCAGACTTTTTCAAAGAACTCAGCCATTACAGCTTTTGGGATTTTCAGTCTCTAAATTCTAATCTGACTTGAGTTTCAAGTAGCAATGCCTTTATAGACAGGCTATTAGGGCAGCCTAAAAGAAATCAAATTTGCATTTAGTCCCTCTTGGAATTTTGGTTTTTGCTTAGAAATCCCTGGGTTAAAACTCAAATTTTCATAATAGTCCCAAAGGCCAGCTTCTAGGAAGCTTCCCAAGTTAGTTACATCAGATTCCCCAACTTAGATTTCCTAAATTAACCCCCATACCCTCTGTTTTTTCCTTAGGAAACCAAATGGATCGAATTGACCCAATAACTCAACCAGACCTGGGCTCAGATCCGACCCAAGAAACCAAACAAACCCCTTGAGGTAAAGTCCAAACCGGCCTCAAAACCCAAGAAGAAAAGCTAAACTAAATCAAATCAGTAAACAAACAGACGGAAGATACTTAAGGATTTCGAAAACTAAAACCTACACTAATTGACTGATTAATAAGGAATTAACTAAGCTAACCAATTGAAATAAACATAATTAACTAAAATATGATATCAAAATACAAGGCAAAATTAGAAGTTTAAACCTAAAACTAAACGAGTGAACAAACAAAATCATGCGCAGCTTTTAATGATTGAAAGAAAACTAAAAAAATGAACGGAAATAAATACGACCAAACAAATTAACCTAAAAGTAAAAACCAGGTTCGAAACCATTCAGAATTTTGGTCAGAAGATAGACTCAAATAAACGGAGAGGAAAAGAAGAAGAATAAGAGGTAAAACAACAAAAATGGACAGAAAAAAGAAAGAAAACTTACCGACTAAACTTGAAACCAACACTGGTCTCCTTGATTTAAACAAAACCGATGCTAATCACTTGTTCTTTATGAAGAACAAATGAACAACATTAATTTTGCGTTAAATCCGACTTCTGAACACAAGGAAATGGAGGCGATGCCACAGATCTGAGGGCAAAGCGATTTGGGGTTTAGGGCTCCAGCTTTGATTTGAAATTCGACGAGATATAGGAGGATTCGAAAGAAATGGCTTTGAGCCATGGAAAGAGGGAACTGTGAGGGTCTTATGGTGTAAATAGGGGAGTGTTCTGAAAGTGAAAGAGACGGAGGAGATGAGTTGGGGGGGGGGTAATGTTCGAACAATTTTATATGAGATAAGGCTCAGTTCCGGACCGTCCGATCAATTAAGATCGACGGTCCTGATCAAAGGGTAATGGAAACGACGTCGTTTGGTCATTGAGTGGTGCGAACCGAGTATGGGGTGGTCTGGGCTGGATTAACGGGTTTGGACAGGTAGAATTGATTTGGGCTCGAGGGATTTCAACTTTTTGGCCCAAAAATCCGAATCTTCTCATTTCTTCTTCATTTTCTTTTTATTTTCAAATTCTTTTAATTCCTTTTTTTCCAAATAAAAAGCTAAATTAAAATCTCAAAACTAGATTATCCTACCAAATTAACTTAATTAACTCTAAATGATAATTACCACAACTAATTAAGTGCCAAATTAAAGAAAACTACCAAAATTCGAAATTAAACAATAAAGAATGCAAAAAATAAGTTTTTTTTTGTGATTTTCCAATTTTATAAAACACTAATTTACTAATTAATCTAAAAATGTAAAATTAAATTCTAAATGCAATGCATGATATTTTGGTATTTTTCTTGATTTAAATAAAACTTAAACGTGCACAAAAATGCAAACAATTAAATAAAATTCTACAAAATTCCTAAAATGGTAAATAATTAACAAAAATCTATTTTCTTGGGATTTTATAGGAGTATTTCATATAGGGCAAAATTCACGTGCTCACAGCTGCCCCTCTTTGCTTGGAGACACGAAGGATTTTTGGGAAAAGATAAAATGAGCAATCACGAGGGATTTTTGCCCGTTTGACACTCCATGAAAAGCATTTTTGTAAAGAGTGTGACCGAACCCTGCTTCAAATGCTGCCTACATATCCTTGGTTATGAAGGAATCAGGTCAGTGTAGTTTTGGAAGTTCTGGTAGCTGGGACTACCGGGAAGCTGTGATTTCACTGTTGTTGCTGCTGCTACTGCTTGTTGAACTCCTTATTACACCAGAAAAAAGGAAAATAAAAAGGCTAAACTAGCTAAGCCTATCAATTACGAGTTACAAGATTCCTATCTATAGATCCTTGAGGCTTGATCTTGAGTCTTGGCTGGTTCTTGTCGTGGACTCCGATCTGAATCTTGATGCTCGTCAGCTGTAAGTGCTGGCTCTTTCTTCAACTTTGGATCAAAGCGGGCCATGCGAAGCTTGTAACTTCGATCATATCTTGAGTAGTCCTGCATCTTTCTCCGCTTCAACCTTTTGAATTTGCTTCTTTTGTTCTTTCTCTTCTTTTCTTTATTCTGGATTGAGACTCATTCTTTTGGTCATCTCGAATCCTGCGCCTCGAGGTCAAACCTGCTCAGACACCAAAACAGGCAAACAAATGAAATTTTTCTGCCCTAGTTTTCACAAGGAAAATTTCGTGACTTATTTGTAACTAAAACCTTCATTATTTCTCTATTGAAAGCAATAACGTAAGGATCGTGTGCCTTTAGGAGGAAGGATCAGGGAACAGAGCCCTATATCTAAAAATCTCAACTTAGGGATTGGAGCCCTAATGTTGGCAAAAGCGACTAGGGAATGGAGGCTCTATGTCTAAAAAAATCTCAACTTAGGGATTGGAGCCCTAATTTTGGCAAAAAGCGACTAGGGAATGGAGGCCCTATGTCTAAAAAATCTCAACTTAGGGATTGGAGCCCTAATGTTGGCAAAAAGCGAATAAGGAATGGAGGCTCTATGTCTAAAAAAATCTCAACTTAGGGATTGGAGCCCTAATGTTGGCAAAAAGGCGACAAGGGAATGGAGGCCCTATGTCTAAAATCTCAACTAAGGGATTGGAGCCCTAATGTTGGCAAAAAGGCGACTAGGGAATGGAGGCCCTATGTCTAAAATCTCAACTCAGGGATTGGAGCCCTAATGTTGGCAAAAAGCAACTAGGGAATGGAGGCCCTATGTCTAAAATCTCAACTTAGGGATTTGAGCCCTAATGTTGGCAAAAAGCGACTAGGGAATGGAGGCCCTATGTCTAAAAAGATCAACTTAGGGATTGGAGCCCTAATGTTGGCGAAAGGCGACTAGGGAATGGAGGCGCTATGTCTAAAAACTCAACTCAGGGATTGGAGCCCTAATGTTGGTAAAAAGGCGACTAGGGAATGGAGGCCCTATGCCTAAAACCTCAACTCAGGGATTAGAGCTCTAATGTTGGTAAAAAGGCGACTAGGGAATGAAGGCCATATGCCTAAAAACTCAACTCAGGGATTTGAGCCCTAATGTTGGCAAAGGCGACTAGGGAATGGAGGCCCTATGTCTAAAATCTCAACTCAGGGATTGGAGCCCTGATGTTGGCAAAAAGGCGACTAGGGAATGGAGGCACTATGTCTAAAATCTCAACTAGGGATTGGAGCCCTATGTTGAAAAAACATAAAAGTTGAGATTGGGGTCCTAAACTACCATTTTTTTCTTATCTTTTTCATTCATTTTTTTTATTTTCCTTTTTCATTTCATTTTATTTCAATAAAAATGCAGGAAGGAATTTTGGAGGAAAACTTCCCTTTTTGGATTGTTTGTTACTGCGAAGCTATTTCTAGCTTTTTCGCAGCTTCTTTCGGCTGTACCTGCTTTTGCGCGGTTGCCTCGGGCTTCACCTGTTTCAATTTTAAACAAAGAACAATTGTTAGTTTGAAACGGTGGTTGGTTTTATGGCCTTGTCCTGAACCTTTGTTGAGAACCTCTGCTGCTTGGTGGTTTTCTGAAGATTGATCTGTCTTTCAAACCGAGGGACTCAACTTTTAAGATTTCATGACGGCTCGCCCGTGAAATTCGCTATACGGCCTATCTCGAAATCTAGACATTTAAGATAACCATCTATTAAGGGCCCCGCAATTTGTGCATTTTATTTGGCGAGGCTCATCTCGTTTATTTTAAAAGGACAACCCTAAAGTGACTACATTTTTCTATTAAGTTCGTCTCTAAAATAAAAGAAAATCTCCAAATTAATTACATGCTTAAAAAAAGGACGTAACTTATTAGTTATTAGTTTAAGACAAATGCAAATGGAAAATTGCAATCGAGCTTGTACAAAGGGATATTGTTTCGTATCTTATTCTATAAGTGAATATTACAAAAAAATTGAAATTATAAATAGACTACAGAATTGACAAACAATAATATCAAAACGAAACTAATTACTCTCTACCAATTTAGACCCACCTTACTAGATGAATTGAACCGCCAGAATTAATTGCTTACAACTATTTGAAATTAAAACCAACCTTAATTACTAATGCTTGCGAAAGTTTGTTAAAACTTGATCGACACTTGGATAAATCTATTACATTTAAAGGAACTCTAACACGCCTTGTTCGAACTCAACTCATGCCTATTGAATTAATGACCTTAGCTTTACTACATCGAATCAAACTTCAAATATGGCAGACCTACTGACTCTACGAAATTACTGGCTAATTATGTTTGCCTAATACTTGCGGATCTTTGTTACTAACAGGACTCAAAATCACAAACTTCAATTTATTTCTATTCCCGTTTTCGTGAGTTCAAAGTTATACTTTACCAATTAACTAAATCGAAACGATTCTCAATATTAACTATTTACCAATTCAAATGGCTACAGGTATGAGAAAAACTGTTCAAAACTGCCTAAGATAGTCCTAAGTGTAGTCCAAGCTGGTTCAATATCTAGTGACTTATTTTGATTTATGTGAACTAAACAGTGAGTGCTAATTTGTAAATTATTATATGTTGTGGTCAATATCTAATACATAACCCAACTCAAGTTGAATGTGATTTTGAACTACCTTATTCTGATAATATGAACTAACAAAACTGAAATTATTTAACTATGAAATTCATACAGACACACACCTAATAGTTTAGCAATCTAACAGTTTGTTCCAATTAAACACACATACTGAACTGAACTGCCATTTGAAGGATTCAGTTCAGTTAGTCCGACATCATACATCACCTAATTGCCAATCAGTGATTTAAAAGCAGTCCTAATTATACATATATCTACCATTCATATAACAGGAAACACATAACTAATATCAAATAGAATACAAGCATTCTATAGTTTGAACAATAAATCCTCTGGCCATTTCAATTCAGCTTCAATGAGCATACACCAAGATGATTCAAAGTAGTGTACCTGGAATCGAGAATAGCAGAAGAAGAAGAAGAAGAAGAAAGGCAGGTCAGCAGCAGCAGTAGTATACAATACAGCAACACCACAGCAAAGAGCAGAGCAACAACCAGAAAAAATAACACCCAGCACAAGCAGTCCAATACCCAGGAGTGAAACCAGAAAATACCAAGCTATTCACAGACAGGAACAAAATGTATTCAGAAATGAGACATGAGAGTAGATTTTCTGATTTCTGTTCTTCAGATTCTCAAATAAAGACACTCAGAACCTCAATTAAACAGTAACAAACTGATTCTGATTTCAGTAGTAAAGAAGACCTCACTTTTTCAGTATTTAGCTCTCAACCTATTGAACTCTTTAGGGTAAAAACTCAGCTTGTATTTCACTCTTAAACTCTGAATTTCTGATGTCAAAATCCAACCTAGACTCTCTGAAAAAAAAACTGATTTCTCTTCTCCAAAAAACCAGCCCCTAAATCTGTCTTAAATGACTCTATTTATAACCCAAAAACAGGCATGCTATCTCTACCTTAAAATTATCAGATTCTAACTGCCCATCCCCCTTTGAATCCTATTACTTGATGTTTTCTTGTTTGAAGTTATTTTGTTCCCCACACTTGCATGCCTTGTTCCCTATTGTTTCAATCAAAACTATGGGTTATTATAGTATTCCTATTAACTCCCATACTATCATGTTATGTTCCCCATTGATATTAAACTAATGGTATCTATTATCCACTGAACAGACCCTTAAGTTAGTCCACTTGCAGACCTGCTAAATCCCAAAATTACCCCCTTAACCCCTGTGTATTACTGCCCTGCCCTAAGCTTCATTGATCTGTTATTAAAACTCTATGAGTTGTAACCCTAACAACTAATTTCTAATTGATCACTAAATTACTACAACTATAAACCAATCCCCACTATCAAATTCACACAGTGATTCAGAGCAGAAGACCAGATCATTTCAAACATGGCATCAATCAAAGGGAATGAGTTGATCATATTGGGAACCAATCCTGATCAACTCAGACCCAGTGATTAAGCAGGGATTCAATAATACAAGCCAAAACTGAAGCAGTATGAATCAAATTATTATCAGGTTATTCTAACATTCAAGCATGTAAAACTAATCGACGACACTTATCCAATCGACTACACGAATTACAAAACATACAATCAATAACAAATAATCAGAATCGAACAGGTACACAGGTGATTCGAGTCGTATTGATAGAAACAGGGATTTATAATAAAACTTAACTAATCGACGAAACTCATTCAAATCGATTATATAGTTTATCATATACTTGCCCATGACCAGAAAAAGTTCGACCAAATAAAAGGTCATTGAAGAAGGACAGAATCAATCGACAAAAAAAAAAAATTGAAAAATCAATAAAACTAAACTAAACAAATAAACAGGTATAAACAAATACAAAATGAAACAAACAGGAACGGAAAAATACCTCAAGAACTCGGAAACTGGACGACCCTGACTTGGACTCTGACTCGGACCTTTTTTGAGGTCGAACAGACCTTAATCGAGTGTTCTCAACTGAGAACACTTCGACTAAGGTCCACTGGACACCCAAATTCCTTTAATTCGGACAAACTCCAGCCTTTGGTTTTCTAGGGTTCTTGGGGTTTGATTTGGGGTTCGAACGGTTTTAGCCTGATTCGAACCAAACCAAAGGTGGTTTGGTAACAAGGGAGGTCTGGGGGCATCATGGTGTGAGTTTGGGGCTGGTTGGGGTAGTTTCAAGTTTTGCTCGAATCTTCGATTGAAGATTCGAGAAGCTACAGGCTGATTCGAGCAAAATGGATAAGGGATTCGTGGAGAGGGTGGTTAGGTGCTCTAGGGGTGTTAGTTTCATGGCCAACAGCATCGTTGCCGCCGGCTTTCAGGCAAAGGGGTTTCAGGGCGACTAGGGTTTCAGGGAAGGTCTGTTTGGTTTAGTCTCTGAGAGAGACGAAGATAGGGGTGTTTGGTTTGGGGGGCGGGTTATGGATTAGGAATATATAGTATGAGGGGAAATGATCCTGGGCCGTTCGATCTGATGAGATCAACGGCTTGGATCCGTTCATTAATGGAAACTACGTCGTCTTGCTCACCTCGAGACTGGATCGGTCTTTGGATGGGAATGGGTCGGGGCATGGGGGCGATTTGTGGCCGTTGGATCAAATGAAATGAACGGCGTGGATCAATTGGCCTGATACGACATCGTTTCGGTTAGTCTGAGGGCAGGCTGGACCGTTTAATCTTGGGAGATCAATGGTTCAGATTTTGCACATCAAAACGACGTCGTTTGGGTGATCTTGGAGACAGACCAAATTGGACCGGGTGAGGGGTGTTGAATTGGGCCTGGTTTTGGGTTGTTTTGGATGGCCCAGTTCCGATTTTGTAGGTATTTCCACTTGTTTTTGTTTTCTTTCCTTTTAATTTCTAATTAGCAAAAAATTCTACAATAAATTGTAAAACCAAAATTAACCTACAAAAATATTAATTAACACTTAACTACAATAAACACACAAATTTTAACACCAATTAGAAACAAAAATCACACAATTGTACACTAATTGACAAAAATAGAACAAATACATATTTTTGTGATTTTCTTTCTTTTAAATAATTAATTCCAAAATGCACAATTAAATCCTAAATATGCATGCAACATGTATTTTTGTATTTTTTAATTAATTAAACAAAATAAACACTCACAGACAAAATAATTATGAAAAATGTCACGCGAAATTCTTAAACTTGTACCCAAATGACATTTGTTTTATTTTTCGATTTCTTTTGGAGTAGTTTTCGTGAAGCAAAAATCACGTGCTCACAGCTGCCCCTCTTTGTTGGAAAACACAAAGAGTTTTCGTGCAAAGATAAAGTGAGCGGATTCGAGCGATTTTTGCCCGTTGGAAATACTCCGTGTGAAGCATTTTTTTGAAAGGCTTAACCGAACCTTTGCTTCAAAGGTTTCCTACATATCCCTGGCTAAAAGGGAATCAGGTTAATGTAGTTCGGGAAGTTTTGGTAGTTGAGACTACCATGGGACTGCAATGTTGCTGTTACTGCTGTTGCATGCTGTTACTACTGCTTTCCGACCTCCTTATTACACCATTGCTAGAAAGAAAACAAAAAGCTAGACTAAACTAATGATTACAGAATCTTATCTATCTTCGACTTGCTCTTGTAGTCTTCTTTCTGATTTCTGAAATGGGATTCATGCTGGGGGTATTTTTGTTGTAACCCTCTGCATTACTGACTTCTGACTTGATCTTGAAATGTATTCCTCTGTTCTGCAGGCGGGCTCCTGACTTCAAATCGAATGTGTACTCCTTTGTTCTACAGGCTGGCTCCTGACTCCAATAGCGACTTTGCAAATAAATCAGCCTCTATTCTCCAGGCGGGCTCCTGACTTCAACGACAACTTTAAAATAAACACCTCAATTCTACAGGCGGGCTCCTGACTCCTTCAACTTAAAATATAACAACCTCCGTTTTACAGGTGGGCTCCTGACTTCTTTAACTTAAAACATAACAACCTCCGTTCTACAGGCGGGCTCCTGACTCCTTCAACTTAAAATATGACAACCTCCGTTCTACAGGGGGGCTCCTGACTCCTTTAACTTAAAATATAACAACCCCCGTTCTATAGGCGGGCTCCTGACTTCATCAACTTCAAATGTAACAACCTCAGTTCTAATAGGCGGGCTCCTGACTTCTTCAACTTAAAATATAACAACCTCCGTTCTACAGGCGGGCTCCTGACTTCTTCAACTTAAAACATAATAACCTCCGTTCTACAGGCGGGCTCCTGACTCCTTTAACTTAAAATATAACAACCTTCGTTCTACAGGCGGGCTCCTGACTTCGACTACAACTCAAAAAATATAACACCTCCATTTTTCAGGCGGGCTCCTGACTTCGACTATAACTCAAAAATATAACACCTCCATTCTCCAGGCGGGTTCCTGACCTCAACAATTTCTTAAAAACATAACACCTCCATTCTCCAGGCGGGCTCCTGACTTCAACAATTTCTTAAAAATATAACACCTTCATTTTTCAAGCGGGCTCCTGACTTCAACTACAACTCAAAAATATAACACCTCCATTCTCCAGGCGGGTTCCTGACTTCAACTTCAACTTGAAATGACAACAACCTCCATTCTCCAAGCGGGCTCCTGACTTCAACTTCAACTTGAAATGACAACAACCTCCATTCTCCAGGCGAGCTCCTGACTTCAGTTATAACTCAAAATGTAATACCTCCATTCTCCAGGCGGGCTCCTGACTTCAACTACTTCTTCAAAATATAGCACCTCCATTCTCCTAGCGGGATCCTTCCTTCAATGACTTCTAAGAAATGCGTTTTATTGCTGTTGCTCCTTCCTGCCTCCTGAACCATTTTCCTTCTAACTTGAAATTATCTTCTTTCAGAACTGCTTCCCTCAAAACTGGTGTTTCATTTCTCTGAAAACTGCTGGGGATAACACCAGTGTTTTATTCAAAAGTATGTTATTTTCCTCCTTCAAAGACTACTTCCCTTAAAGCTGGTGCTTTTCTTCCACTGGAAATACTTCCCTTAAGACTTATGTTATCTTCCTTCCGAAATTGCTTCCTTTAAAACTTGTTTGGCCTTCTTCCAAAAACTGCTGGGGATACCATCTTTCCCCAAACTTGTGTTATCTTGCTTCTTCCCCAAGTGGGTACCAGGCTTCCAGAAAATTTTCAAAAAATGAAAGAAAACTTTCTACCCCAGTTTGACAATCTTTCTTGTATCATGATGTCTTTTCATCATCTATAACATTTCCTGTCCCTGCTTTAAATCAAAGAAAAAATTTTGTTAGTTTAAAACATGGTGAATGGTCGTGCCACTCCTGCTGGGGATGGTTTCCTCTTTCTCCTTTCCCAGCTTTGTGTTCCATTACATTACCAAAGCTTGCTGGGGATGAGATTATTTGTTGGGGATGATATTCTTGTTGGCGATCATATTCCCGCTGGGGATGGTTTTCCCCCTCTTCTTTCCCTGCTCCGTGTTGTTCGACCCTCTTGGAACTTGGTCGATAATCTGCCAGAGATGCTCTTGTTTCTTGACGATTCTTTATTCACCAATTGTTGCTTCCCATTTTTCTCCATACTCTCCCCGAAATCCTAGACCAATCCATCATTTGGTCTTGCAACGAACGTCTTTCTCGTTCCATTGCATTATCTTTGGCCCGTCCTATCCACATTGTGTTTTTGCACCGTCTTGGCAACTGGTAATAAGCTCTGAAAATCCTTTTCAAAAATAAACTGGTGGGGAGATAAAGTCTTTAAAAATAAAAAAAATGACGAATTCAAGAAAATAAGAGAAGAATAGTTTTCTGAATGGTACAACCGATCCCAATGATCACGTCGTGCATTTTGGATTAACCTGTCACGACCCAAACTGGAGGGCCATGACTAGCACCCGACCACACTTGCCGAGCACCAACGTACATTTCATCTAACCTTCATTATTATCTTTTAGGGCTGACGAGATCAATATAAATGGTAGACCTGGATCATGGACAACCAGCAATAAAATATGACGGCATGAACATACATAGCAGGGGATGACCAGACAATCAAGAAACTACATATAAGGTATGAGCTACCATGCTACTATGAAAGACTATACAACAAAAACTAGCCGACAAGGCATACCAAACTATACATGAGTCGACACCTGTCTATGAGCCTCTAAAGGAACGTAAGTGCTGCAACATAGCCGGAACAGGGCCCCGACATACCCATAATGTCTATAACAAAAATGCATACCAAGACCAAGGCAAGTCCAGAGAAGGGATCTCGCCAATCACCGCTGAACTGGACAGCCTACTGTAGTGGGGGAGCTGCACCTGCCTATCTATCAGGACCTGCGGCACAACATGCAGCATCCACAAATAAAAGGACGTCAGTACGAATAAAGTACTGAGTATGTAAGGCAGGGAACCATAAATACGATTAGTAATGTAAGCAAGGATAGAGAATATACAACTTGTAACATCTTAGCACCTCTGAGGGCTACTTACATGAAATGCATGATACATATGTATAAATACATAAACCTTTAAAGCATTCGCCTCTGTGGGCATCATCATCATCATATCGTACCCGGCCATAATAGGCTCGGTAGAATCGTACCCGGCCACGTGGAGCTCGGTAAAACCCAACTGATCAGTGGTTGCACAATAGGTGCCGTACCCGGCCAACTATAGCGTGGCTCGGTAGAGTAAAATAGATACATATATATAATGCATGCTCGACTCATGGAATCACATTCTAAACCTTTCGGAGTGACGTAAGGTCGGTATCCTCTGTACACGTTATTAGGACTAACTCTTCACTATGAACCTTATAAGAATCAGGAAGTACCAACAACATTGATAACATAAGAATAAGAGAAGCAACATTAACATCAATCGTTCCATAAGAGGGAAAACAATGTAAGTACTGCTAGCTTCTAAGAGTAGAGTATCTTGGAAGCTCGTTCATTACATTATGTACAATCGGAGTCGTGCAAAAGAAGGAAAGGGATAGCCTCACATACCTTGTATATACTGCCCCAATCTCAAGCTATGCAATTGTCAAAACTCCTTAGTCTACAATAAGAGAAACGATACTATCGTTATCATTTAAGCGTCATAACTATTATGTATCGACCACAACCTATTTTACGATGAAACGGACAGCACCTCCCCTATATATATGACCTCACACCATTCAAAACAGTCACCAAACAGCCCAAACAACATCAATAATAAACATATTGAGCCTCCCAAAATAGTCCACACACAGCCTAATCACTCCATACATACGACGACCACCGTAGTCGTGTCAAACAACCTGGAAATGTTACGAATAACTATCAGCCCATAACCCTACATATATATGGTGTTTCTCCACACCCTTCCTCCTCCAAAACTCCACAAGATAGTAGTAAAATACGCAGCCCAACAACAACGCAAAACAGTCCACAAAACAATAACATTACTACCAAGCCTTTCGATATATATCTCACAAGTTCTAGCTTCAATGGCTTAGCCGCAACTTGGATAATCTTAAATACATATAGAGTAAGAGGTTCCTTACCTTTATACAGAAAGAACAACTCCAATTTGACCTTAAATTTCCATGAAATATCCCTCCAATGCTGTCACAACAACAAAAAAGCGAAACTAGCGATCAATTAGTGTTTTTCGGTACTAGAATCACTTTAGAAGGCTTGAAATCACCTAGGATTGATATTAAGAACATGAGATAGTATTTAAAGAACATAAACCCTTTAAAAAAACCTCCCACACGAGTTGGAACGACACAAAAATGAGCAACAACAAGAAGAACAAGAGACTTACTAGCGCCACGGAATTCCCGACACTTGATTTGTGTTGTTTGCCCTTTTTTGGGTCTTGAATCTTGAGAGAACCTTGAGAGGATGTTCCTAGGGTTCTAAGGTCTGAAAATAGTGAGAAGAAATGACTTAAAACGGGTTGGAGGCATCCTATATAGGTCCAAACATCTTAAACCGCCTTAGTGGGCCCCATATAGAGGTGCTTGGCGCAGTCTCGCGAAAATGCGAATATCTCTCTACTCTAAGATCGTATCGATAAACGGTTTAATGCGTTGGAAACTAGACTCATAGATATTTAATTTGGTTGGTAGATCACCCCGTAATTCCTTGTAAATTAGGAGAAAAGATTAGAAACATTTGACCTAATGTTTAAGTAAAATTATGAACCTAAGTTGCGACAACTTTTGTCGACTTTTGTTTCATAACTCGTTTGACTTCAAGACTTATGATACGGATATTATATGATTAAAATACCTTAATACATGACCTCTTGAGTGTATTAAGCACCGCTAGATTTACCTGAAAATACGAGTTACAACATCCTTGATTCATTTAACTTCTAATACTTGTTAATCACCCTTATACACTCTTGTATCACTTAAGACCAATAGGATTGACTTCTTATCATCTCAAAGATAATTCCTTCTTGGATTTATGTTAACTAATATATGGCATGAACTAACACATGTGGATATGGGTTGTAACACCCTCCCCCCCTTAGGAACATTCGTCCTCGAATGTAAGGGTTTATGGGGAGTTTAAATCATCGTGGATTCCAATGGAAATTTCCGATCAATTTTCCCCTATAAAATGGTCACTAGCAAAACTTGCAAGTAATTAAGCCCAACATATGGTTTCACTAATAAGACTCTCTCATTTCCCTCAACTCTCGTCGCCTTATGGTGTCTGTGAAGGTTTTCACCGATAAGACTCTCTCATTTTATTTCTCTCAGCTTCCGTTGCCTTATGGTGCCTGTGGAGGTTTTCACCGATAAGACTCTCTCATTTTATTTTATTTTTTTCAGCTGGGGATTGGAGTGTTATAGATATGACTCTCTCTGCTGGGGATTCTTTCGGTTATCAATTCATTTCCAGCTTTGATCCTCTTCTCTGTTGGGGATCAGAGTGTTGTTCCCGACTTCCATTTGCATGACTTGGCACTTCTCGGATACTGATCGGGAGGTCTTTTTTGGACATCAATATGGGTTTTTGTGTATGGCTAAAAGAAAAGGGGTATCAAAAGGTTCAAAATAATTTTGATGGGTAAAACATTACAACTCTTGGAATCAAACTTCCTTCCCAAAATTACAAACACACCTTCTGCCCCAGTTTCTTGCTTGGGGATTTTTTATTTTTGTTACACTATGACTGAGCCGTGAGGCGCCTACATATCCTTTTTGAGGAATCAGGTCAAACGTAGTTCCCCATTCCTTTGTTTTTCTTGTGACTTTTCTTTTGTCTTTATTATTTTTTTTCCATTTTCATTACTGATTCCAAAAGAGGGGTATGAAAGAATAAATAAGGCTCAAAAAGGGGAAGCAAAGGTTGAAGTGTTTGGATGGAAGAACAAATTGCCTCCGTCATTTCATTCTCCGATATCATGCCAAATGCAAAAAAACAACAATTATAATTAAAAGAAATCATACATAATATCTCTTAACTGCGTCAGAATTGATACCCATGTCGATGCATTTCCCTTCGATGTCTGTTAAACATAAGGCACCATTGGACAACACTCTGATTACAATGAATGGCCCTTGCCAATTTGGGGCGAACTTGCCGTTTGCCTCAGCCTGATGTGGAAGGATGCGTTTCAGAACTTGCTGGCCCACTTCAAACTTCCGGGAATGCACCCTTTTGTTGTATGCTCTTGCCATTCTCTTTTGATATAACTGGCCATGACACACAACTGCCAATCTTTTTTCATCAATCAAGTTCAACTGCTCTAGACGAGTTTTGACCCACTCATCATCATCAATCTCAGCTTCAGCGACAATCCGAAGGGACGAGATTTCAACTTTCGCAGGTATTACGGCTTCAGTTCCATATACCAACAAATAAGGAGTTGCCTCTACTGAAGTACGGACAGTAGTGCGATAACCCAACAACGTAAATGGTAATTTTTCGTGCCATTGCCTCGAACCTTCTACCATTTTCCGAAGTATCTTCTTTATGTTTTTGTTGGCTGCCTCAACTGCTCCATTCGCCTTAGGACGATATGGGGTAGAATTGCGGTGTGTAATCTTAAACTGTTGGCATACCTCTTCCATCAATTTACTGTTAAGATTAACACCGTTATCTGTGATGATCATCTTCGGGATTCCAAATCGATAGATGATATTTGAGTGAACAAAATCGGCCACTGCTTTCTTGGTCACAAACTTGAAAGTTTTGGCCTCAACCCATTTGGTGAAATAATCAATGGCTACCAGAATGAACCTATGCCCGTTGGATGCTGCTGGCTCAATTGGTCCAATGATATCCATGCCCCAAGTGACGAAGGGCCATGGCGCTGACATTGTGTGTCATTCCGATGGTGGAGAATGAATCAAATCTCCGTGTATCTGGCACTGATGACATTTGTGCACAAAACTAATACAATCTCGCTCCATGGTAAGCCAATAATATCCCGCGCGGAGAATTTTCTTTGCCAACACATATCCGCTCATATGTGGTCTGCATACTCCTGAATGTACTTCGGACATGACAGACGTAGCTTGTCTAGCATCTATGCATCTTAACAATCCCAGGTGTGGTGTTCTTTTATACAGAACTCCTCCGCTCAAGAAAAATCCACTTGCCAACCGTCGAATTGTTCTCTTTTGATCCCCCGTGGCTTGCACTGGGTATATCCCCATTCTGATGTATTCCTTGATATCGTGGAACTATGGTTCGCCATCCAGTTCTTCTTCAATCACGTTACAATAAGCATGCTGATCTCGGACTTGAATATGCAAAGGATCGACATAAGCTTTGTCCGGATGGTGCAACATTAATGCTAGGGTAGCCAAAGCATCAACGACCTCATTATGGACCCTTGGAATATGCCTGAACTCCCCTGATCTAAACCGTTGACAAAGATCATGCAAGCATTGTCGGTATGGTATGAGCTTCAGATCTCGCGTTTCCCATTCTCCTTGAATTTGATGTACCAGAAGGTCCGAGTCTCCCAAGACCAAGACTTCCTGGACATCCATGTCCGCAGCTAACCTTAAACCCAAAATGCATGCTTCGTACTCAGCCATATTGTTGGTACAATAAAAATGAAGCCGAACAGTAATGAGATAGTGATGCCCTGTTTCAGAAATAAGCACGGCTCTTATTCCGACTCCTTTCATGTTAGCATCCCCATCAAAGAAAAGTTTCCAGCTTGGTTTTTCGGCCTGTTCTAGTTCATCAATATGCATCACCTCTTCATCAGGAAAATAAGTCCTCAGTGGCTCATACTCTTCATCGACCGGGTTCTCGGCCAAATGATCGGCCAATGCTTGGGCTTTCATCGTAGTCCGAGTCACATAGATTATGTCAAATTCTGTGAGCAAAATATGCCATTTTGCAAGTCTTCCTGTCGGCATAGGCTTTTGAAAGATATATTTTAATGGATCTAAGCGTGAAATGAAGTAAGTAGTGTAGGATGACAAATAATGTTTCAACTTTTGTGCCACCCAAGTTAGGGCACAACATGTCCTTTCCAGGTGAGTGTACTTAACCTCATAAG
Organism: Nicotiana sylvestris; assembly: GCF_000393655.2. Classification (NCBI taxonomy): domain Eukaryota; kingdom Viridiplantae; phylum Streptophyta; class Magnoliopsida; order Solanales; family Solanaceae; genus Nicotiana; species Nicotiana sylvestris. The sequence goes on along the minus strand of NC_091066.1, from coordinate 82,093,824 downwards.
CCGTGAACTTCTTGCTAAGATAATAGATGGCTTGTTCCTTCCTGCCGGTGACGTCATACTGCCCCAATACATAACCAAATGAATTTTCCAAGACTGTCAAGTAAAGAATCAAGGGTCTCCCTGGTTCTGGCGGAACCAGCACAGGTGGGTTTGTCAAGTAACCTTTTATCTTGTCAAACGCTTCTTGACACTCATCAGTCCACTTGACCGCAATGTCCTTCCTCAATAACTTGAAAATAGGCTCACAAGTTGTCGTGAGCTGAGCAATAAACCTGCTGATGTAGTTCAGCCTTCCTAACAGACTCATCACTTCAGTCTTGTTCCTGGGAGGGGGTAATTCTTGTATGTCTTTGATCTTTGATGGGTCCAACTCGATGCCTCGCCGGGTGACTATGAATCCCAACAGTTTTCCGGATGGAACGCCAAATGCACACTTGGCGGGGTTAAGCTTGAGGTTATATCTGCGAAGCCTCTGGAAGAATTTCCTCAGATCTTCAACTTGGTCGGCTTGATGCTTTGATTTTATGATCACATCGTCTACGTATACCTCAATCTCCTTGTGTATCATATCATGAAACACAATAGTCATTGCCCTCATATAAATTGCCCCAGCATTCTTCAAACCAAATGGCATTACCCGGTATCAATAAGTTCTCCACGGCGTGATGAAGGTCGTCTTTTCTGCATCTTCTTCATCCATTAGAATCTGATGATACCCGGCATAGCAATCCACAAAAGATCCGATCTCATGCTTGGCACAATTATCGATCAAAATGTGGATATTAAGTAGTGGGAAGTTATCCTTCGGACTTGCTTTGTTGAGATTGCGGTAATCGACGCATACTCCGATCTTGCCGTACTTCTTCGGTACAGGCACGACATTAGCCAACCAGACAGGATATCGAGTGACCCGAATAACCTTTGCATCCAACTGCTTGGTAACTTCTTCTTTAATCTTCACACTCATATCAGTTTTGAATTTCCTCAACTTTTGCTTGACGGGTGGGAACGCTGGATCAGTGGGCAATTTGTGGACCACTAATTCAGTGCTTAAACCTGGCATGTCATCATATGACCATGCAAAAACATCTTTGTACTCAATGAGTGCTTTGATTAACTCCTCCCAGATTTCTGGCTCGAGGTGGACACTTATCTTAGTCTCTCGGACATTGTCTGTGTCTCCTAAATTGACGGCTTCTGTGTCATTCAAATTGGGTTTGGGTTTTTCTTCGAAGTGAATTAACTCCTTACTAATTTCTTCGAAGGCTTCATCCTCATCATCATATTCTGATTCGTAATCACAATCTACTTCTTGAACTATCATTTCGGAATCAGATTAATTTTTAAGACTGGGCTGAGGACTCCTTATGCATGCCATGTCATTGTGAGCATGTGATTTTTGCTTCACGAAAACTACTCCAAAAGAAATCGAAAAATAAAACAAATTGCCTTTGGGTACAATTTTGAGAATTTTGGCGTGACATTTTGGATAATTATTTTGTCTGTGAATGTTTACCTTGTTTTAATTAATTAAAAAAATACCAAAATACATGTTGCATGCATATTTAGAATTTAATTATGCATTTTGGAATTAATTAAACCATGTCCTATTTTAAAGAATGAAAATCACAAAATATGAATTTTGGTAGCTTTGTCATTTTTATTGTTTAATTGTGTGATTTTTATTTTAATCACTATTTGATCTTGTGTGTTAATTATTGTTAAGGGTTAATTAATATCTTTTTAAAATAATCTTGGTTTTACCATTTAATTTAGGAATTTTGGTTTTTAGGAATTAAAAAGAAAAAAGAAGAAAAAGAAGAAAACAAGAGAAGAAAATCAGACTGGGCCAATTTTAAAAGAAAGTTCAGGCCCAGTCCAAATACCCTTTTACCCGGTCCAATCCAACCAGTCTTGGAGACGAGTGGAACGACGCCGTTCGGGCATGAAGAATCTGGGCCGTTGATACGACTTGATCTAACGGTCCAGATCACCCCATCCTTACCCATCCCCTGGCCCGACCCGTTACCCGGTTCAAACCGACCCCCCGTATGGGTTAATCTCCTTGATCCTGGCCGTTGATCTTAATTGATCTAACGGCCGAGATTAAATTCCCCACATGGTATATATTCCTAAATCCTACCCCGCACCCTAAACCAACCCCCCCTCACCTCTTCGTCTCTTAGCTTCAGAGATCAAACAAACCCTCCGCCTTCAACCACCGTGCTCTGCCCACCGAAAATTGCCTCACGATGGTTCCAGTGGTCCAAACGACCCCATCTTTTCACCACTGATTCCCCTCGACCTCCCTATTCCGAATCCCTAACTCTTATCCCTCGAATCCCGGCTGTGTGCTTCGAATGTTAGATCGAAAATCAGGCCGGAGACCTATCTCGTCCAATAGCCTCCAAATTCACACCACAGCTCCGCCAAGACTTCCTCGTTCCATTCCCACGCTCAGTTTTCTTCGAATCACCCCCGAGCTCCTCGAATCTTAGATCAAAGGAATCGACCCAAACGCTAACTCGTTCAAATGCCACCAAACTCACACCCTGTGATCTCCTGGACCCTCTCACCATGAATCCCTGATCGACTCTTTTCAAATCATCGTGGGGTAGCTTGGATTCCAGATCAAAGTTAGGCAGGCCAGGTTCCATGAATTTTGAGCCAAAGACTGACTTTAGCCATGCTGTTTTCCTTCGAAAACACATGATTAAAGTCCCTCTCGGCTTGAAAATGGGAAGAGCCTCGAGTTGTTTTTATCGAGTTGTGATTCGGGTAAGTTTTTTACATCCAGTTTGATTGTTCACTCTTGCAGTTCCGTTTGTTTACTTTGTCCCTTCCCCTTCTATAAATTGGCATGAATTTCTCGTTTGAATTATGATCAGTAGTCTAAGGTCCAAACTTGGGCCAGTTTGCGAGTTTGTGTCTGTTTAGTTTCATTAGTCTAAGGTCCAAACTGGTTGAATTTGTGTCTGTTTAGTTTGTTCAAGTTCAGGTTACCAATTATGTTGTCATGGTGATCCCTTAATCAGCAATGTTAGCCTGTACAATAGATCTAATGCTTAGGAAATGGTTCATGATTGTCTGAGCCTAGACTCGTGTTATTAATCAGGTTTCATTTCATTACACTTGCTTTGCCTCATCTCTAATTGCAGTCACATGTTGATAGTAGTTGGGTTTAGCCAAATTGTTGTGAATTAAAACTTATTCTATAGTAGGTGATTCCCTTTGCTTGCAATTCATGTTGTTGATTACTTGTCTAGTTGGTTATCAGGGAGTCTATTGGTTTTTCAAATCTGAAGTTTTGTAATCTGTCCAGTTGAGTTAGGAGTCAGTTGTTAGGAATTTGATAGTTTGAATTGGTTATAGCTGTTTGGGATTGTTACCAATTGAAGGGATTGGGTAGGATAGTAATTTCAGGGGCTTTATGAGGGTAATTTGGGAATTGAAAAGTTTAAAAATGGCTAGTTTAAGTGGGCTGTCAGTAAAACACTTAATTAACATTAAATTAATGAATTTGTTTAGTGCTAATGGGGAACAAAACATGATGGTGTGGAAGGTCTAAAGGAAATGGATTAAGAAATAGGTGCCCATACCTGTTTGAACAATTAAATAAGGAAAAGACAAGGGTAGTGGGGAACAAGTGAATTAAAAAGAGAACAAAACATGTAGTAGTAGTGGAGGAATATCATGGGCAGAAAATCTGATAAGGCAGAGGGGACAGGTCTGTTTTGGTGATAAATAGGGTCACTCAAGACCAGAAAAGGGGTTGGTTTTTTTAGGAGCAAAAAATCAGTTCTCTTTGGATTTTTTTCGAGTCTGGGCTTGGATCTCTCTGGGTCTGGTCTGGCTTTTATTTTAGGCAGACTTTAGAAGAGAAAGTAATCTGAAAAGGGAGAGAAAAGAGTTCAAAGTTTAAATAGGTTTTGAGATGGTTTAAGATGAGTTTGGGTGTAGTGTTGCAATAGTGTGCTTTTTCTGATTTCCTTTCTGAGGTCGTTTGAGCGTTGAAATTTGAGTGTTCTGGTTTTAACTGGTTTCAAATCCACTTGGGTCTGCTGCATATGCCACTAGCTGTTGGTACCTGCTGTTTGGTATTTGCAGTGGCTATTTGCTGTTCTGCTGTATTGTATTGCTAAAGCTGCTGCTGATCCTCTTCTTCCTCTTCTTGTATTGTTCAATACCAGGTATACATTTGTATATCCTTGGCTATTGGAATGAAATGAAGCATGATCCGAGTCTCTGTGCTTCTTAGTTACTGCCTAGTCGTTATTTCTGATGGTTTTGAGTTGTATTGGATAGAGATTTGTTTAGTTAGAATTATCTTCAGTTAATGTAAACTGTTGCCTGAAAATTGATCTGATAAACCCTACGCCTAGTTTGTTCATGTGCTTGTTAGTTGAGTGTTAGTGTATTTATATTCCTGTGCGTGATGGAAACGGTGAACTATTAGTTGGATATTTGCCCTTTAGCCAGGTTATAGTATAATCTCAATTGACATAGTTTATTTTTTGAAAAACAGAATTGAAGTATAATAGGGAAGTAGATTTAGAGTACTGGAAATATCTAATAAATGTTAGAGCTTGAGCTGTTAGTTGTCAACTTAATTTCTCATGTATATCAATCCGAATCAACTTCAATTTACTGCAGTTTACTTCAGTCTACTATACACGCCTAAGTTTGCATTTAGTAGAATTGAACAACTTGAATGGAATTCAATTGAATAGTATCTTCTCGTTTGGTATAACCGCGGAAATTGCTAAGTTGTTGGAGCAAATAATAAAAGCTGGGCCATTATACGCATATAATTAATTATGACTTTTCTTTATCTTTAGAAAAAAATAGAAAAATCTTAGTCACCTTAGGATCGTCCTTTTAAAATAAACGAGATGAGCCTCGCCAAATAAAACGCACAGATTACGGGGCCCTCGATAATTGTATATATTAAAATGCTCAGATTTCGGGACGGGCCTTTTAGTGAATTGCACAACCACTTCCCAAAATAACCCTGCGTTAGTCTCTTTAGGCGTGTACTTTAAATAATATTACCTCCTTAAACCGAGTGCACATTTATGTGACCCAAATTCAAATCCCAACGGAGTCAAAATGTGTCGCTAATCACGGGTACATAAATAAGTCGGGTGATGTCGTTTTTGTCAAAATAACCGAATGTTCCCAAAAGGGACGCCGAAAGGCCGACTTTGCATAAACGACCACTCATAGTCATTTTTTGGATTTTTGACCGGTTGACTCACCCAGCCTCAAAATCTTCATTCCCAAAGTGCTGAAAGGCCGTGTCCGGAACCAGATCTTTCTTTTAATCTGTGAAAAATTAAAAAAAAACAAAAAAAAACAGCCAATTGGTTGAGTCAAATAAATTTTATTTTTTGTTTAATCACCTTAATAAACGTGCAGGATGAGCACGATGCAAAATGAACCTTTTTCAATAATGACTAAAATCCCTTTCAAGTTGCGGCTATGGTGGGATGATTTAGGTGGTGAAGGGCAAGATGAGGTCAAGAAATATCTAAAAGGTCTTACGGGTTTATTGGAAATCCAGCCTCGGGGGATATCATAAGAGCTTTGGTCACCTGCTGGGACCCGGCACAAAATGTCTTCCACTTCTCCGATTTTGAACTCACTCCGATTTTGGAGGAAATAGTCGGGTACATCGAAAATGCTAAATTCCGTTGAGGCAAAAATACTTGGTTTCTCCAAGAGCCGTCACTGTGCATCGGTTTTTAGATTCGTTAAAGATACCCAGGACGGTCTATAACCCAGATTTGGCCGCAGGGTTTTGTAATCCGCGCTTCATATACGACAAATACGGTCATGTCGGAGGATTCAACAACCCGGGTAACAAGTTATGCAGCAAAAGTAACCGTCAGAAATGGGATGAGCATAGACGAATGGCTTTTATGATAACCTTTTTGGGCCTTTTGGTATTTCCAAGGAAAGATGGAAACATTGATCTGAAAATAGCCGGATCGTCAGTACCTTGCTCATTCAAGATGAAAGCACTCTTGCACCTATGATAGTATCTGATATCTTCCGAGCTCTCACAGCCTGCAAAGCCAGAGGGAACTTTTTTGAGGGGTGTAACTTGTTGCTATAAATATGGATGACTGAGCATCTCTGCCACCGTTCCCAGCTCTTGAGTTATGGCTCCTCGAAGAAAACTTGCATAGAAGAGTTCTACACAAGAATCAAAGGGGGTCAGTCTACCCGAGGGAGTTACGACATGGACATCATTCTTTCGGACTCTCACCGCCAGCCAAATACAGTGGACACTAGGATGGTTGCCCGTTGACGAGGTCATCCATATGCCGGCAGCTAGGACCCACTTTCTATTGATGGGGCTCAAGAGCATTCAGCCTTATGCGCCATATCGGGTTTTGAGACAACTCGGGAGATGCCAAACAGTGTCACAGGAGGAAGATCTTAGTGCTCAAGTAATTGAGATTAGCCTTGACGGATAGTTCCCTGAAGTAAGAGTCCGTCAGATCTGGAGTGAATGCCAATATTTAAAAGCAGATACTTGCATACAGGATCGGGCCAAAGGCGAAGTGGCGCCAGGATACCTTGCTTGGTACAAGAGAGAACTTGAGCACGAAAGGCCGACTAAAAGACCCCATCTCCAAGAGTTCGTCAAGGCGTCGCAAGAACAGTGGGATTGGTTGGCTAAAGAACATGAGTACAGGGTGACAATAGGCAAGTTGGAGAAACAAGTTATGGATTTGAAATTTGAGAAAGATTTGCATATCGCTGCAGATGAGGGGGAAAGTAGAAAACTAGCTCAGGAAAATGAGGTCCTCAAAACTCAAATCCAGAAAATGAAAATAGCTGCCAGAAGCCAGGAGAGAAGCCGGGCTGATAAAAGGCTCATAAACGGTCTGAAGAAGAAAGTCCTCGAATATCAAGAAAACCTGGAAAAATCTAAAGTTGGTCTAGCAAGAATCCAGGTGAAATGGATAAAGAAGACAGAAGAGCGAGTACGGTTCACGCAACAAATGAAGAGGGACTACGAAGAGCGGATCTTCAGTTAAGCCCGAGAGGCCAGAACAGATAGGAAGCGCTACTATGATTTGATGGCCCAAATGAAGAAACAAATGAATGAATTTCAGGATCAACTCCTTTACAATGCTCAAATACTGGGGACGCGGAATCAACAGATAGAGCGATTGCTTATGGAAAGGGACAGAATCAAGGGAAGAATCAATGATATCGGGCACTACATCACCATAAAGTGCCTAGCTTGTGAGGATATGTCCCGTACCGCCTTCTTTGCTTCAATAATGATTTATGTCCACCAGATCATGGGAGATTTGAAAGATCTACAAAAAGGCCTTGCACCAAAGCCCGCGGCGAGGCCAAACGATGCCCCGCCAAAGTCTGTCAATTTCCTTTCAAAAATGTTTTGCCTTGTAATAAAACGTTTTGCTAGTAAAGGTTGGAAAATCCAAAAATGGTGTCTTTATTTTCCGCACTTGTGGCAGAACTACGCCCGGTCTGATTCATGCGGGGACATGATACGTAGGCAATCCACATAAGATTTGACCACCACTAAAAAGAAAAAGAGAAAAAGGCAAAGTGAATAAAAGAAAGGAAAAGAAAGAAATAAAAAGAGAGATAAAGAAAGTTTTAGAAACACTTAAACGAGGCACAAATAAAGTAAGCCAGAATGATGCATGCGGTCAAAGCAAAGACATGTTAGAAATGGTTAAACTGCCTAGGAGCATTGCATCCCCCAATGTGAAATTGCAATATGTGTTAAACTCTAACGCTAACAAGTTTGTTGTTTATCTAGAGATTTCGAACCAGTTAGTTTGTTAGAACGTTCTGGTAGATTACCATTACTAAACAAGATCCAAAGGGCCCGTACTAAAAAGCATGACTAGTTCAGACCAAAGTGTCGAGGATGAAAGGACGGAGAATCAAATGCTGAAGGAGGAAATGGATAAGATGAGACAGGAGATGAAAGAAATGCAGCTGGCCTTAGCTAGGGTACAAAAAGTGCCTAACCCTCCCGTTATTCCCACTCTCCCACCAGGACACACACCAGAATACCTTCCCCCGGCCCTTCGACAAGCTTCCCCATTCACCAATACTATCAGGGAAGAAATGCCTATGATCCCCAAGCTTCACAACCCAATCAGAACCCTCCTCCACCAAATGTTCCTATTTTCGTGGCACCCCCACCAGCTACGCTGCAAAGATCATCCAGCGAGCCATTTTTTCAGGCTCACGATAACCAATATTACCCCCCTAAACTAACTTTCAAAGCACCCGAGCCTCATACTTATAATACTCACTTCGAGATACCGGTAGAGACTGAAAAGCCGGCTAAGAGCCCAGAGCAAGACGAAGTGCTTCGAATGTTTAAAAGCTTGGAGCAGTCCTTCAGGAATATCCATGGGTTAGGAAACCAAGTCAGTGTGGCCTACAAAGATCTGTGCCCATTCCCCGACATTCAATTGCCGGCAGGGTTCAAGATGCCAAAGTTTGATCTATACGAGGGGCACGGTGATCCAATGTCACATCTGCGTGGTTTTTGCAGCAAGATGAGAGGAGCCGGTGGTAAAGATGAGCTGCTAATAGCTTACTTTGGTCAAAGTCTAAGTGGGTCTGCACTGGAATGGTACACAAGATAGGATCCGAGCAGGTGGTACACCTGGGACGATCTAGCACAAGCATTCGCAGGTCACTTCCAGTATAACCTTGAGATCGTCCCTGACCGTCTCACATTGCTGAAACTTGAGAAGAAGCCGAGAGAGAGCTTTAGAGAATTTGGGTTTCAGTGGAGAGAACAGGCAGCAAGAGTTGATCTTCCGATGAGAGAGGGGGAAATGGTGGACTACTTTCTACAGACTCTAGAGCCAACTTACTTTGGTCACTTGGTGACGTCAGTTGGAAAATCTTTCAACGAAGTAGTAAAAATGGGCGGTATGATTGAAGAGGGACTTAAGTCCAACAAAATCTTGAGCTATTCGACGATTAAAGAAACCACTCAGGCCATCTCGGAAAAAAAGAAAAGGGAAGATATCACAACAGTCGAGGCAGGTACTTGGTCCAAATCCAGAGGTCCCCCCCTCACTACCAATCTAGACCCCATCACTCAAATTACCCACACATTCCATATGGCCCTCCACAGCCCTACTACCCACCACAAAAGCCACACTTCTCTGTCCATCACGCCCAAACTTACACCCAGCCTCTAGCTCGCCCGCAATGGCATGCGCTAGCTCCCCAGAATACATATCCACCTCTACAAAATACATATCCACCTCCACAAAACACATATCCACCACCAAGGGCCTACAAGAATCCTTCGGGACCAGGTTTCCGTGGGAATCCTACTTTCAGGAATAAAAGGGTGCAGAGGCAGAGAACATTCACTCCGCTAGAAGAAACCTATACTACTTTGTTCCACAAATTGAGGCAGTTAGGCCTATTAAGTCCTGTGGAGCCCAAATTGCCAAATTCCCTTCCCAAAAATCTGGACCACTCGGTAAGCTGTGAATATTGTTCGGGGGCTCCCGGGCATGATACTGAGAAGTGTTGGAAGTTGAAGACTGTCGTACAAGATCTTATTGACACAAATAGGATCGAGGTCCAGGAGCCAGAGGCACCTAACATCAATCAGAACCCGTTGCCGACACACCATGAAGCCCACATGATCGAACTGGTGCACGAAGGAGGGAAGCTCAAGAAGCTCTCACAAACGGTAATGATGATCCGTGCCAGTCTGAAAGAAAAGTTGATTAGTGGAAAAGTGGTAGTACAGTCAGAAAGAGTAGAAGGCAAGCCAGTGGTGGTGATGGGGAAAAGTTCGTCTGATGTTGCCAAGAATCCAAAGTCGGTCAAAGTAACGGTGCAAGGGATATTAAGCAAGCCAGTAGCCGTGAAGGGGGCATGCACAGGACCAGTTGTTATCAGGCCAGTAATGCAGTTGCCGATAATCAGCGAGAAAGTTGTGCCATGGAGCTACAGTCAAGTAATGGTAATGTATAAGGGGAAGGAAGTTGTGGAAGAAATATGTGAGGCATAGGGGTTAACTCGTTCAGGAAGGTGTTTTGCTCCCGTAGAGTTAAGAAGGGCCAATCTCGTAGCGACAAAGAATCCAGTTACCGAGGAAGAGGCGGAAGAATTTTTAAAGAAAATGAAGGCACAAGATTACTCCATCGTGGAGCAGTTGAGGAAGACCCTGACACAGATCTCATTGTTATCGTTGTTGATCCATTCAGATGAGCATCGCCGAGTATTGATGAAAATTCTGAACGAAGCCCATGTTCCGGATAAGATCTCTGTGAATCATCTGGATAAAATAGCAAACAAGATTTTTGAGGTCAACAGGGTCACTTTTTCAGACGATAAGTTGCCCCGTGGAGGGTACAGAACAAAATAGAGCCCTTTATTTGACTGTGAAGTGTGAAGACTCAGTAGTCACTTGAGTACTGATTGATAATGGGTCCAGTGCCAATATCTGTCCTTTGGCCACATTGAACAAACTGAAGGTCGATGGTGACAGGATTCACAAGAAAAACATCTATGTTCGAGGGTTTGATGGTGGTGGTACAGACACAGTGGGTGACATCATACTTGAATTGACAATTGGTCCAGTCGAGTTCACCATGGAGTTTCAAGTGTTGGACGTGGCAGTGTCATATAATCTTCTGTTGGGGCGACCCTGGATCCACGCCGCCAAAGCAGTGCCTTCTACATTACATCAGATGGTCAAATTCGAGTGGGATAGGCAAGAGATCATAGTACATGGGGAAGACAAGGCAAGCGTCGTAAGTGATGCCATCGTGCCCTTCATAGAGACTGATGATGATAAGGGACCGTGGGTTTACCAGGTTTTCGATACGGTTTCAGTGGATAAAATTTTTGAAGGCGAGGACCTTCCACTTTCCAGGATCGCAACTGCGACTGTCATGGTAGCCTCGGAGATGTTGAAGAACAGGTTTGTGCCAGGCAAAGGTTTAGGGGCTGATCTTCAGGGTATTTTTCAGCCGGTTTCTTTGTCCAAAAATCTGGATACCTTTGGGTTGGGGTTCAAGTCTAAAATGGCGGATATGAGACGGGCCCTCAAGTTGAAGTAATCCAATCCCGGGCCTATCCAGATCATTTGTCAGAGCAGGTATCAGAAAGTTGTCAGTCCCGAAAGTTCTCGGACCACTGATTGGGCCAGATGGAGATTTGAATGAGGGATTTGAAAGGCTGTTCGCTGATGTCAACATGATAGAAGATGGGGAAGGATCCAGTAAGGCAGATATACAGTTTGTGGGGCCTAGGGCCAATATCAACAATTGGACAGCTACTCCTCTTCCTACCCGGAGGGAGTCTTGGTAGTAGGCTCTGGATTTTTCTTTCTTGTCTTTTTGGATTATTCCAAGGTTGTAATCCAGTTTTGTTTTGTATTCGGCAAAGTGTGAAACTCTGTTATACCGTATTTTAATAAAGTGAAAGCTTTTGTTCTTCTTATTTTGTTTAAACTTTGTTTTCTTCTTTTCTCTTTCTGAACAGTTCTCTTTATATTGGTTCTAATGACATGGCATGCACAACAGATCTTCAACCCAGTCTAAGAAATCAATCTGATTACGGACTAATTGTACAAGAGGTCGATTATGATGATGAATCGGAATACGATGAGGATGAAGCCTTCGAAGAGATAAACAGAGAGTTAAGCCAGTTTGAGGAGAAATCCAAACCCAACTTAAATGACACAGAAGCCATCAATTTAGGGGATGCAAATGATATCAGGGAAACTAAAATAAGCATCCACATTGCACCAAATATCAGGGAAGAACTAATCAAAGCACTTATTGAGTTCAAAGACGTTATTGCATGATCGTATGATGACATGCCGGGGTTAAACACGGATTTAGTGGTTCACAAATTGCCCATTAACCCAGCATGCCCTACCGTCAAGCAGAAATTGAGGAAGTTCAAAACAGACATGAGTGTGAAGATTAAAGAGGAAGTAACCAAGCAGCTGCAAGCAAAGGTTATTCAGGATGTTTGGGTTGTATTTAGGCTGGTCAAGATAAACTGACTCATTAAATGGGTCATTGCCCAGCTCTGCCTAGAGTTCCCTTGGGTTAAGATGGGCTAAACAATAAGTTGTAACCAAACCTGCCGAAATTGACCCAAATCCTTGCAATATTCTCAACTTTTATACAAGCATATTTAAAAGTTATATTATGTTTTAGTGTAAATATCAATTCATGTCAAATGATTTCTTTTCTCAATTTGGAGGTGGGGTGGGAATGTTGAAAAAGAGTTTTGAAAAATATTTTCCCTTATCTTGATAGGAAAATATTTTCCTTCAATTGGATAAAAATGAATTTACGAAGAAAATAATATTCAAACATTTAAAACAACCAAACATGAGAAAACTAGAAAATATTTTTCAGAACATGGCTCAAGGTAGAACTCTAAGAATGAGCATTTCCATAGGTCAAGGTTGGACATCATCATTAGTCCATTTGGGCTGATGAATTTTGATCGGTTAACTTGTGCTAGCTCAAAACAACCCATTTTCAAAATCGTTCTAGTCCAACCCCATTAAAACTTGTGCGGGTTGGTGGGTCAAATGGGTTAAGGTTAATTTTGCCACCCCTAACCATGATAGGGCTAGTGTGCTGCATTACTCCCATAGATTAGCCAAATTAGAACCATAGCCTCCTTTTTACATGTACCATTAATAGACCCTAGTTTAAATTCCTCCCTAGAGATGCTATCCTCATCGCATGGCTCTATACGAAGTTGTAGCAACCCGATCGGTCATTTTGAGTATTATAGCCCAATTCCTCTATTTATAACTTATTATATGTTTGTTTATTATCATGTGACTTGTCGTGGTGGTTTCTTTGGTTTTGGGGACGTTTCAACATGAATTGGGACACTTAGTCCCAAAGTTGGAAGCCTAAGTTAGAATAGTTGACTGAATATTGACTTATATGTAAAGGACTCTAAAATAGAGTTTTGATGGTTCTGATAGCTTTGTATGGTGATTTTGGACTTAGGAGTGTGTTCGGATATTGATTTGGGGATCCGTAGGTGATTTTGGCTTGAATTGACGGAAGTTGGAAAAGTTGAGAAATTTGACAAAGAGTTGACTTTGTTATTGTTGGACACAAATTTGGTTCTGTAAGTTGGAATATTTCTATTGTGTCATTTGTGACTTGTGTGCAAAATTTGATGTCAATCGGAGTTGATTTTGTATGTTTTGGCATAAATTTTAGAAGTTAGAAGTTCAATAATTCATTAGGCTTATTGGGGTGCGATTTGTGTTTTTGATGTGATTTGAGGGTTTGACTAACTTCATATGATATTTTAGGTTGTTTTGGTATGTTTAGAAGGGGTACCGGGGGGCCCGGGTGAGTTTCAGGTTGATTTCAGATTGAGTTTGGTGTTGTAGAGCTGCAGATTTTTTGGTGTTTGGTTTCCTTATACACGTTCGTGAGGGATGTCTCGCATTCGTGAAGTGTATTTGGAAGGTAGGTGAAGTTTGTTATTCGTTTTCGCGAAGAAGTCCATACATTCGCGAAGGTATTGGGAAGTTGTGCATGACAATTGCAAGAGGATGCTCGCATTCGCGTAAAAGGCGGAGGCAGGTGGGGCACCAGGCTTGTAAGACTTTGCGTTCATGGGAGACGGTTCGCGATTGTGTAGGGATATGTTCATTGCATATCACATTCGTGAAGGAGCCTTTATGTTCGCGGAAGAGGTTTTTGGGCAGTTGAGTTTTTGTGCTTCATGAACGCGAGGAACTTTCCGCGTTAGCGAATAAGGGCATTTGTACAACATATTTAAATCCCAAATGGTGGGTTAAAGTTATTATTTCAGATTGTGAGTAGCAGACCTCGCTTTTGAGACATTCTTAAAGGGATTTTCAAAGAGTTGATTGGGGTAAGTGATTTTAACTTGGATTTGGTTAATATACATGAATATCCCATTATATTTACCATTTAATTAGTGTTTTGGATTGGAAAATTTGGAAAAATTGTAGAAACTTTATAAACTACATTTTGAGTATTTTAAAGGCGATTTGAGGTCGGAGTTTTGGTATGGTTGGACTCATTATTGAATGGGTGTTCGGATTTTGTAAATTTTGTTGGATTCTAAAACATGTGTCTGAGGTTAACTTTTTTACTTTGGTTAAACAACTCAGCTTTATTGTATGAAATTGAGTCCTATAGCTTGTATTGATTGTATTAAGTTGTTTGTAGGTAGATTCGAGTCGTTCAGAGGTCGATTCACGAGGCAAGGGCTTGTTGTAGTAGATATTTACGCGGTTTGAGGTAAGTTACACTTCTAAACTTAGTACTGAGTGTATGAATCCCTAAAATACGTGTTATATGGTTGGTGTTAAGGTGACACACATGCTAGGTGATGGGCGTGTGGGCGTACACAGTAGAAATTGTGAATCGGTTGATTTCGTGGTCTGTGTAGCTATTAAACCTTGTTTCTATTCATGTAATCCTTATGTGTTAGAGTAATTTAGCTTCAATCCATATCAAAAATCATACTCAAGCTATGTGCTTATTCCGTTGGGACCCGCTGAGGTTATTTCTGTTGTTCAATGAATTGCTTAAACTACAATTTTATACTAAGTCACATTCATCATTTGCATATCATATCTCAATCTCTATTTTCATTTAGTGTTACATCCCGCTATCATTGTTTGGGCTAATTGACATGAGATTTGTGAGTCGGAGAGAATGGAGAGTTTAATGACTAAGTTGGGGCCTGAGGGCCGGATTGTGAGTGATATTTATAGGATCAGGTTGTGCGTTGCAACAAGTTTTATTGATTCATGATGGGACCGGGCTGCAAGCCAGAGCATATATTATTGGTTCATGATGAAATCGGGCTGCCTGCCGCAACATGTTTTTTTAGCGCTTGGGCAAGATCTGCCCCTCCGGAGTTTGACATACCAGCAGTGAGCACAGGTACCATACAGTGCTGAGTGATTGAGTGTGATGAGTGAGAGTTGAGACAGTCAGATTGAGTACTCTGAGAGCGTGAGTACATGGGAGTATCATTGTAATGCATTGCATTTGACATGAATATTTGTTTATGTAGGCATAGATATGTAACATACTTCATGCTAGCTATACTTGGCACATTTTACCGCTATTGAGCTTAAGTGTTAAATTTGAAAATATGTCTACATTTTTGTACTGTGTATAAACTGATTATGAGATCTATCTGAGTATTACTGTCATCTCCCAATTATACTGTACTGTTGTTATCTGGCTTTGGACTGTACCTTTCTGAGCTCTTCATTGCTTTTAGCCCAAGGTTAGTCCTGTTACTTAATGAGTACATTGGGTAGGTTATACTCATATTATACTTTGCACTTCGTGTGCATATCCACGTACATCTGGTCCTGGTAGTTGTTAAACTTGGAGCATTATCTGCTTGGAGACATTTGAGGTAGCTGCTTTGGCGTCCGCAGACTTCGACTCACCTTCTTTTCAGTTTGTTTAGCACAGTTCTATATTTCCAGTCAGTTGTATTAGATGTTTTGACTGTGTCGACATTTAGTAGCATATGAATTTTGGGAACTTTTTATTTGGGTCACAGTTATTCATTTTAGTTATTTTTGAGGTTTTTCATTGTTAAACGTATTTCAGCATGTTTTCATTTTAAAAATGCTTAGTCATTTGTGTTTGTCGGGTTGCCTAGTATTGTGATAGGCATCATCACGACATGTGTGATTTTGGGTCGTGATAATTTAGTATCAGAGCCTAGGTTACATAGGTCTCATGAGTCATGAGCAGGT
This sequence comes from Nicotiana sylvestris, assembly GCF_000393655.2. NCBI lineage: Eukaryota > Viridiplantae > Streptophyta > Magnoliopsida > Solanales > Solanaceae > Nicotiana > Nicotiana sylvestris. The sequence goes on along the minus strand of NC_091066.1, from coordinate 82,078,028 downwards.
TTAGTAGAGTCTTGTGGATCGGTACAGAGATGTCTGTACTTATCTTCGAGAGTCTACCAAATCAGTTGGAAAACTTCATTTTCGTGTATTCTTGTCGTACAGATTTGTTGATTCCGGAAACTAAACTTCTATTATTCTATTCTCTACAGATGGTGAGGACATGTGCTACCAGATCAAGCGGACGGTTACCAGTACCACCGGCTAGGGTCGTGAGAGGATAGGGTCGTGGTAGAGGCTGAGGTGCAGCTCATACAATAGCTAGAGTGGCACCCGGGGAGCCACTAGTTGCTCCAACTCAGGAGCAGATACCATAGTGGTTTAGCCGGTGGGACCAGCTTAGGCACCAGTTGTGCCCATTGTGATTCTAGGCCTTCAGGAGGCTTTGGCCTAGATATTGACTGTATATACTAGCCTTGCTCAGGCGATTTTAGTCTAGGCCGCATCAGCCACTTCTTAGGCCAGGGGAGGTGCTCTGACTCCCTCCGCCCATACTCTAGAGCAGGTGGTTTAGGGACTTCAAACACCGGGGGTACTACAAGCCTAGCCGATTACAGTTGCTTAGGACCAGGTGGGTCTACCTATGAGTGACGAGGAGCAGGAGAGGCTAGAGCAGTTTGGGAGGCTCAAATGTCCAACATTTAGTGGGGCTGAATTAGATGATGCTTAAGACTTCTTAGATAGGTGCCAACAGATGCTTCACACGACAGGTATTCAGGAGACTAGTGGAGTCTCATTTACTACCTCTGAGTTGTCGGGGGTAGCCTTCAGATGGTGGGAGGCTTAGGAGTTGAGCAAGCCAACCGGCGCTGCACCACTTACGTGGCACGAGTTCTCAATTCTCTTCTTAGAGAAGTTTGTTCCACAGATACGTAGGGAAGAGTTGCGTAGGTGGTTTGAGCAGCTACGCCGTGAAGGGTATGTCCGTGACCCAATATGAGATGATATTTTCAGAGTTGGCTCGTCACACAATCTGGTTAATTCCCACAGAGAGGGAGAGTATTAGGAGGTTCATTGATGGCCTCAACTATGGACAGCGCTTCATCATGACTTGGGAGATTGCATTAGATTCTAGGTTTGATGAGGTGGTTAACATTGTTAGGCGGCTAGAGGAGGTCCGTATTCAGGAGCGTAAGGAGAGGGAGTCTACGAGGTCTCATGGTTCGGGTGGTTTCAACGGTGTTTTTTTGGATGACAGTCCCACCACAGCAGGGGCCATCCTTATAGGCCCGTTTGGATGACTAGTTCAGTTCATCGTGGTGCATCAGCTAGCCATAGATCATATAGTGCTCGTCTGGGTCATTGATCTCTCAGTGCCCTCCTTGCTTAGAGTTCATCTCGTGCGCCATCAATTCAGGGTTCATTCGTGCTAGGTCCTTCCAGTAGTTATTTTGGTTCTTGGGGTCCAAATTATTACTTGCCGCTATTATCGGGGTGGGGTTGCTTTGAGTGTGTAGAGTTTGGTCATTTGAAGAGGTATTGTCTCTGTCTTTTGGGAGGTCTAGCTCAGTAGAGGAGCCATAGTATGTCTTTCGCACCAGTTACTTCACCACCCACTCAACCAGTTTGGGGTGGGTCTCAAGCAGCTAGAGGTTGCTCTAGAGGGGAAGGCCGATCAGGTGGTGCATTGGCTTGATGCTATGCTTTCCCTGCAAGTCCAAAGGCTGTTGCTTCAGACGCAGGAATCACATGTATCGTCTTAGTATGCCATAAGGATGCTTCCATATTATTTGACCATGGCTCCATTTATTCATATCTATCATCATATTTTGATCGTTATTTGGATATGCCCCGTGAGTCCTTAGTTTCATATGTTCATGTATCTACATCGGTGGGCGATTCTATTATTGTGGACCGTGTGTATTGGTTGTGTTTGGTGACTATTAGGGGTTTGGAGAGAAGAGTTGATCTCTTATTGCTTAGTATGATTGATTTTGAAGTGATTCTGGGTATGGATTGGTTGTCCCCGTGTTATGCTATTTTGGATTGTCACACTAAGACCGTGACATTGGCGATGTTGGGGTTACCCAGGGTTGAGTGGAGGGGTTCTTTGTGCTATGTTCCTAGTAGGGTGATATATATATCTGAATGCCCAATAGATGGTTGGTAAGGGATGTTTGTCATATTTGTCTTTTGTGATGGATGTTCGTGCTGCTACTCCTACCATTGATTATGTCTCGGTAGTGAGAGACTTTCTGTATGTGTTTCCTACAAACCTGTCGGGCATGCCACCTGATAGGGACATTGATTTTGGTATTGACCTTGTATCGGGCACTCAACCCATATCTACTCCTCAATATCGTATGGCACTAACATATTTGAAGGAACTGAAAAGGGGTTTATTATGCCTAGTGTGTCGCCTTGGGGTGCACCGGTTCTGTTTGTGAAGAAGAAGAATAATGATGGTACTATGCGGATGTGCATTGACTATAGATAGTTGAACAAAGTTACAATTAAGAATAAGTATCCTTTTCCGCACATTGATGACTTATTTGACCAACTTCAGGGAGCTAGAGTATTCTCTAAGATTGGTTTAAGGTCTGGGTATCACCAGTTGAAGGTTCAGGACTCTAATATTCTAAGGACGACATTCAGGACCAACTATGGTCACTATGAGTTTCTTGTGATGTCTTTCGGGCTTACCAATGCCCCAACACCATTCATACATATGATGAACAGTGTATCCCCGCCATATATTGATTTGTTTGTGATAGTATTTATTAATGATATCTTGGTGTGCTCACGTAGCCAGGAGGAGCATGCACAATATTTGAGGATTTTACTACAAACGTTAAGGGAGGAGAAACTTTATGTAAAGTTCTACAAGTGTGAGTTTTGGCTAAGTTTGGTGGCATTCTTGGGGCATGTGGTGTCTAGGAAGGGGATTAAGGTGGATCCGAAGACGATTGAGGTGGTTCAGAGTTGGCCCAGACCTTCTTCAGCTACTGAGATTTAGAGTTTGCTCAGCTTGACTGGATATTATCTTCGCTTCATGGAGGGTTTCTTGTCAATTATAGTGCCTTCGACCAGGTTGACCCAGAAGGGTGCCCCATTCAGGTGGTATGATGAGTGTGAGGAGAGCTTTCAGAAGCTCAAAACTACCTTTACCACAACTCCAGTTCTAGTTTTGCCTTGAGCATCAGGTTCTTACACAGTGTATTGTGATGCTTCTCGGATTGGTATTGAGTTTATCTTGATGTAGGAGGGTTGAGTGATTTCTTATGCTTTATGCCAGTTGAAGCCCGATGAGAAGAAATACCCTGTTCATGATTTGGAGTTGGCAACCATTGTTCATGCATTGAATATTTAGAGGCATCATCTCTACGACGTGTCTTGTGAGGTATTTACAGATCATTAGAGCCTTCGACACTTTTTCAAGCAAAAGGATCTAAATTTGAGGTAGCGGAGATGGTTAGATCTACTTAAAGACTATGATATTACCATTTTGTATCATCACGAGAAGGCCAATATGGTAGCCGATGCCATGAATAGAAAGGTGGTGAATATGGGTAGCCTTCAATATATTCCTGTTGGTGAGATACCGCTTGCATCAGATGTCTAGGCCTTGGCCAATCAGTTCATGAGGTTGGATGTTTCGGAACCTAGTCAGGTTCTAGCTTGTATGGATTCTAGATCTTCTTTATATGATCGCATCAGATAGATCCATTATAACGACCCCCATTTTCTTGTCCTTAAGGATACGGTTCAGCATGGCGACACCAAGGAGGTTTCTATTGGAGATGATAGGGTGTTGCGGATGCATGGTCAGATTTGTGTGCCCAATATAGATGGGCTACGTGAGTTGATTCTTGAGGAGGCCCACAGTTCACGGTATTCTATTCATCTGGGTGCCGCAAAGATGTATCAGGACTTGAGGCAGCACTATTAGTGGAGAAGAATGAAGAAAGACATAGTAGAGTTTGTAGCTCGGTTCTTGAATTGTCAGCAGGTGAAGTACGTGCATCAGAGGCCAGACGATTTTTTTCCAGAGGCTTGAGATTCCTGAGTGTAAATGGGAGCATATTAACATGGACTTCATAGTTAGGATTCCATGAACTTTGAAGAAATATGGTACTATGTAGGTGATTGTGGACTGATTGACTAAGTTCGAGCACTTCATTCTAGTTAGGACTACATATTCTTCAGAGCGGTTAGCTGAAATCTATATCCGCGTGATTGTTAGCCTTCACGATGTGTCGGTGTCCATTATTTCAGATTGGAGCACGCATTTTACATCGCAGTTTTGGAGAGCAATGAAGCAAGAGTTAAGCCCACGACTTGAGTTGAGTACAATATTCTACCCTCAGACAAACGGACAGTACGGTCACACCATTCAAATATTAGAGGATATGCTATGCGCTTGTGTCATGGATTTCGGGGGTTCTTGGGATCAAATTCTACCACTTGCAGAGTTTGCCTACAATAACTACCAATCGAGTATTCAGATGGCTCCGTATGGGGCCTTGTATGGGAGGCGATATCGGTCTTCAATTGTTTGGTTTGAGCCGGGTGAGGCTAGGCTATTGGGTACTAACTTAGTTCAGGATTCATTTGAAAAGGTTAAGTTTAATCAGGATCGGCTTCGCACAACATAGACTAGACAAAAAATTTATGCCGATTGAAAGGTACGCGATGTTTGCTACATAGTGGTGGAGAAGGTATTTCTTAGAGTTTTTCCCATGAAAGGTGTTATGAGGTTCGGGAAGAAGGGAAAGTTGATCCCTTAGTATAGTGGCCTTTTTTGAGGTGCTTGAGAGGATTAGAGAGGTGGCCATTTTAAATCGGCAGGTTCAAAAGTTGAGGTCAAAGAATATAACTTCAGCGAAAGTACAATGGAGAGGTCAGCCAGTCAAGTAGATTAATTGGGAGACCGAGAGGCAGATGTGGAGAATATATCCACACCTATTTGAGACCCCAGGTTTGATTCTATACTCGTTCGACGACGAACATTTATTTAAGAGGGGAAAAATAAAACGACCCGACCGGTTGTTTTGGGTATTGTAGCCTCGATCCCCCATTTATCCCTTATTTTATGTTCCGTTCTTCTTATGTGACTTTCTGGGGCGGTTGGTTTGGTTTCGGAGACATTTCAAAATGAATTGGCACACTAAGTCCAAAGGTTAGAAGCCTAAGTTGGAATAGTTGATGGACGTTGACATATGTTTAAATGACTCTGGAATGGATTTTTGACAGTTTTGATAGCTTTGTATGGGGATTTTGGACTTAAGAGTGTCCAGATATTGATTTTGGAGGTCCATTGGTGATTTTGGCTTAAATTGGCAAAAGTTGAAAAGTTGAAGTTTGGAGAGTTGAGAAGTTTGACCGATAGTTGACTTTGCTGTTACCGGTTTGAATTTTGGTTTCGAAAGTTGGAATAGGTCCGTTGTGTCATTTGTGACTTGTGTGCAAAAAATCAGAGTTGATTCTGTGTGTTTCCGCATTGGTTTTAAAAGTTGGAAGTTTAATAGTTCATTAAGCTTGAATTGGGGTGCGATTTGTGTTTTCGATGTTTTTTGATGTGGTTTGAGGGTTTGACTAAGTTCGTATGATGTTTTAGGATGCGTTGGTATATTTGGATGGGGTCCGGGGGGCCCCAAGTGAGTTTGGGGTTGATTGCGGATTGAGTTTGGCCTTGTAGAGCTGCAGATTTTCTTGCGTCTTGTTTTCCTTATACACGTTCACAAGGGATGTCTTGCATTCGCGAAGTGTATCTGAGGCAGGTGGGGTTTTTTCTTCTTATACGCGAAGAAGGCCATGCGGTTGCGAAGGTATAGGGAAGTTGTGCATTGCGATAGCGAGAGGGTGCTCATGTTCGCATAGATGGAGGAGGCAGGTGGGAAACCGGTCTTGTAAGCCTTCTCGTTCGCTGGAGATGGTTCACGATTGCATAGGAATGGGTTCATTGGACATTGCATTCGCGAGGAAGCCTTCACGTTCACGTAAGAGGATTTTTGGGTAGTTGAGTTTTTATGCTTCACGAAAGTGAGGCACTTTCCGCGTTCGCGAAGAAGGCAATTTGGGCAGCAGATTTAAAATCCACATCGAGGGTTAGAGTTATTATTTCATATTATGAGTTGTAGACCTTGGTTTTGGGTGATTTTTGAAGGTATTTTCAAGGAGTTGATTGGGGCAAGTGATTCTAACTCAGATTTGGTTAATATACATGAATCTCCCATTATTTTTACCATTTAATTAGTGTTTTGGGTTGAAAAAATTAGGAAAATTGTAGAATCTTCATAAACTATATTTTGAGGATTTGAAAGGAGATTTGAGGTATGAATTGGATGATTTTGGTATAATTGGACTAGTTATTGAATGAGTGTGCTGATTTTATAAATTTTATTGGATTCCGAAATGTGGGCCCGAGGTTGACTTTTTTGACTTTGTTTAAAGAACATAGCTTTATCGTATGAAATTTATTCCTATAACTTGTATTGATTGTATAAAGTTGTTTTGTATACGGGTGAAATCGGAAAGCCCGATTTCGCGGTCATTATGTCTTTCCATAGCTTCGAAAAGGCCTTGAAGGCCCGGGGGCATAGTTCAAGGTTTTGACCTCGAGGGTTCTTTATACCCGACCTCGGGGCAACACGAGTCGGTGGTTGTCATAGATAAATGGGAAGTTCCCTAGACACGTGGTCCAAACTGACAACACCTACAAGAATAGTACTAGTCTGTGCCAGATTGCTAAGTAGATGTACCAGCTACGTTTCTTTGTAATAAATGCACATGTACTATGTTGAGATTCCCTCATTCTATATAAAGGGGAACTTTACTATTTTTTGTACACATGATATTACACAAGATACATTACTGAATACAAGAACAAGAACATTCTTTTTTCTAACACATTCTCCCTTGATTCTACTATTTACATTTATTGCTTGCATTTACTGTGTTCTATTAATTGTTCTTCATTTATTGCTCATTATTAATCATAAATAGCCCTCATCAAAGCTCTCAAAGTTGTTAGACCTTCATCGGCCGGTCACAACTTAGAACCTAGATCGACCTCGAGGCCCCGTATAGCCTAGCTCGAGGCCCCGATTCTTAACCACTCGGTTTGCTTAAACACACTGCTTTTGAGTTCTTACCTTGTTTTTTAGTCTCACACATAACATGTATCACCTAACAACTAGCATAAAATCAGATCACGTATTTTTAGAACCACAAAATCAAATCTAATTGTAATTACCATTTTCAAGGTAAACAGTTTGGCGCCCACCGTGGGGCTAAAAATAATAGTGATTGTTTTCTTGCTGGTTTAATACATAACGCAAGTTATCTTTCATGCTTTTTCTTGTCCAAGAATCTTTGATTTCAGATCAAAATGTCTAACTCAGTGAACGCATATGAAAACAACGGTCTTCAAGACCATGTAGAGAATGGTGTAGATATTATTATGAAGATACTCGAGAACCTCACAAAGAGGATTGAATCGGGCGAAAAAATGATAGAAGCCAATGAAAAAAAGGTAGAGACCTACAACTCGAAGGTCGACCAGATCCCGGGCTCACCCCCGATCCTGAAGGGTGTTAACTCAAAGAAATTCGTACAAAAAACATTCCCATCAGATGCCGCTCCAATGCCCATCCCGAAGAAATTCAGAATTACCGATCTACCGATGTACAAAGGAACCTCAGACCCTAACGAGCACGTTACAACTTACACTTGTGTCGTAAAGGGAAATGACCTGAAGGGCGATGAGAACGAAACCGTCCCGTCGAAGAAGTTCGGAGAAACACTTTCAAAAGGAGCCATGATTTGGTATCACTTTCAATAGACTCGTTTGCCATGTTGGCAAATTCTTTCATAAAGGCACATGCCGGTGCCATCAAGGTGGCTACAAGGAAATCCAAAGTCTTCAAAATCAAACAAAGGGAAACGAGATGTTGCGGAAGTTCGTATCTCGCTTTCAAATTGAGCGAATGGAGTTACCACTAGTCTGCGATGACTAGATAGTACAGGTCTTCACCTAAGGCATGAACAAACGGAGCTCGGTGGCTTCGAAGTAGCTAAAGTATAATTTGGTTGAATACCCCGCCGTAACTTGGTCGGATGTCCACAACAAATACCAGTCGAAGACTAGGGTTGAAGACAACCAACTGGGAGCCCCTTGGGCTCGGTATATCCAAGCAGACTCCTGGTAAAAGAGCCAAAACCGAACCAGGAAAGGTACCAACCATACACTAAAGATAGGAGAAAAGCCCCAAGGCGTAACATACCCCGAAATGATCGAAGAATAGATCGAGGTCAGAATCCTCGGGGACTCGTAAGCAGAGTTGAAATCAATGGACACACAGGACCGACGGAGGCACCCCGCATGTTGGAATACAACTTCAACATTGAGGTTTCATACATCGTATCTACCATCAGTAAAATTAGAGACACTAGGTGGCCAAGACGTGTACTATCGAATCCGTCGTAGAGGGACCCCCACTTAGTGTGCAAATTTCACGGCACACACTGTCATATGACCGAAGATTGCAGATAGCTCCGAAAAGAAGTGGCCCAGCTACTCAGCAAAGGGCACCTCCGAGAGTTCCTTAGCGATCGAGCCAAAAAACAGTTCCGTAAAAGAGAGGCAAATAGGAAGAACGAAACAAATTAACTACAACATATCATCCACATGATTGCTGGGGGATTTGACATCCCATAGGAACTCACTTTCAGAAGAACAAAAATATCCATCATCAGCAAAAAGCGAATCCGAGGTTACATACCTAAGGATGCTCTCACATTCAGCGATGAGGACATCGAGACCCTGTCCCAGCCTCATAACGACGCATTGGTAATTTTTTTCTTGTGAATACATTTCAAATTAAATGTGTGCTTATGGATCCAGGAAGCTCGGTCAACATTATCAAGTCAAGGGTCGTGAAGCAGCTAGGACTACTTGACCAGATCGTGCCCGCCTCTCGAGTCCTCAACGGATTCAACATGGCGAGCGAGACAATCAAAGGTGAAATCACCCTCCCGGTCAGCGTGGTCGAAGCAACACAAAATGCCAAATTCCATTTCATCGATGGACACATGAGGTACAATGCCTTGCTCGGAAGGCCATGGATATACTACATGAGAGCATTACTATAAAACCTTCATCAAATGATGAAGTTTCCGACAAAGGACAAAATAAAAACCGTGTACGGAGAACAACACATAGCAAGAGAGATGTTCGTAGTGCACAATGTAGCACCGACATCGACGCCTTCGACATCGAAGAATCTACAAGATAAGCAAACAGTGAAATAGCAATCACGAGACACATTCTCGGCTATACCCGAATAAAACAAGCAAAGGACCGTGTCACGTCCTCTGAGCAAATGTTGGAAACATATCTAGGCTCAAAAGTGCCATCGCTACTAAGGTATGACCATCCCCCGCTTTTTTTACATCTTACACTAACCTTCATGCAGATGTCCGATTAGAATAATCGAAGTCGATCCAGCTCGAAGACCTTAAGGTATCAAAGCATATGTTGCACTCTTTTCCTTCGATTGGGTTTTATCCTAAGAAAGGTTCTACCGACAAGGTTTTTAACGAGGCAACATCTATGTGCTACCTAAGGAGAAATTCACAAAGTGTTTAAGGCTCCTCTTCAATCAATCTCGAACACTGGGGGCACCCCCCGGAGATCACCTTCTTGAGGAAGCCAAAATGAGCCAAAAAGGGTCTTAATAGGAAAATGATGTATCGGGCCAAACTGTTGAATGTACCATGTCCGTGTAATACAACTGAGCCCTTGACAACAAAAACATGTATACTTGTGCCAAGTAATCAAAGAATATTTTCTCCTCCATCGAAAATCTTTACGCTTCAAAGAAGTCTACTAGTCTCTGCAAGAAACGGCTCCAGAGCCAGAACGTTCCCGAACACTCGGGGACTGACATAAGAGGTTCGAAGCCATATGACCTCCGGGTCGGAAACATTCAATCTCATAAGCCCTCAATGAGGCAACACCAAGTTTGCAAAGAATGACTCCAGAGCCAAAGAACTATGGAAGTCTCGAGGACTATCGTCGACTGTTTTCTTTCTAGCAATAAGTAACTTATCTGTAAGACATCAAGCAAGGCATGAACCATACTTGTACCAAGTAATTCATATGTAAGACCTCAAGCAAGGCATGAACCATACTTGTACCAAGTAATTCATCTGTAAGACCTCAAGCAAGTCATGAACCATACTTGTACCAAGTAACTCATCTATAAGACCTCAAGTAAGGCATGTTAAAATTTGTAAGACCTTACAAAAGGCATAATCCCGATCTTAATGTTAAGGCTATATATCCAAACTTATAGGACCCCTAAAATGGCATACCCTCGATATAGACACCGAAACTACTTCACTCGGGGACTGAGAGGCTACGGCCAAATACCATGACTATGGACATAAGGCTATACCAGCCAAACCCATGCGACTCGAGGACGCCCGACCGTCGCTATAAAATCATAGTCCTTTAATTACTTCGAAAAAACTTCGTAAAGAACCGGTTAATCAGGCTACCCTCGTCATGAGCAAAAGAGCTTCGATCATATTATCTCCAAACAAATAGGCTTCGAAATAATTCATCCATCGAGCGAAACCTCCCGAGGTGCTCATTTATCGCTATATAATGGCTTACAATAGAGGCTCTCATCGAGCCGTTGAAGTGTCGGGCGAACACAAAAACTTCAAAAAATCTCTAACAAGGGAATGTAAAGCCTATTTTAAAGGTCATACTGACCCAATACGTAAGAACCACTATCGCCACCTATCTTAAAGGTCGTACCGACCCAATGCGTAAGAGCCACTATCGCCAACCCACATTAAAGGTCGTACCGACCCAATACGTAAGAGCCACTGTCACCAGCCCACATTAGAGGTCGTACCGACCCAATACGTAAGAGCCACTGTCACCAGCCCACATTAGAGGTTGTACCGACCCTATGCGTAAGAACCTAAGAGCCAACTTAAAATATAAAAACATAAAGGTCACTGAGCTTGAGTCAAAATCCTACTTGGAGACTGAGCTCAAAACAAGTTGACAAATAACGCCTAAGGGCAAATGCGTAAGAGCATACGGGCCAGCCCAACAAGCCTCAGGGCCAATTTGCAAACCCAAGGGTTCTGCATCGAATGAAGGCTAAGACCGAAATGTTTCATTTTATACATATAAATGAAAAAAATACAAAGCTTCATTTACAAAATTCTCTAAGGACACTGTACAAAGAATTAAAAGGGAAAAAAAGCTTAGTCTATCTCCCCCTCGGGGACTGCGGCCCCGTCAACCCCTTACTCATTATCTTCGACATCAGACAAGAGGAATTTGGCATTATATTATTCTGCCTTCGCCTGCTTTATCTCTTCCGAGAGATCGAAGCCCCTAACACGGATCTCCTCGAGACTTTCCCTCCGAGATTTTCACCGGGCATATTCATTGCTTCTGCTCTCTCGATCGAAAGCTCCTCTCATCTCAACTCGAGCATCAGCAGTATCTTTTAAATAGACGACCACTTTCTTATCGGCCTTAGCCCAAATCTCTTCAGCTTTAGCCCGGGCATCCACGACCTCAGCCTTTATCTCCAACAGATCGGACTTGAGATTTACAATCCTACTCGTCTGAACCAAGTTATTTTCACGGGCATTCCGAAACTGTACCTCAAGGGCAGAAACCTTGGCCAAGTATTCTTCTTGGCCGCAATTTGGGCATCCACCTGAGCCCTTAGCTCGTTACACTCATGCTTGGCCTGGCCAATCTCACCCCAAAGGCGTTCCAGATCCTCTGTCTTGCTCTACAACTAAAATATCTAAATATTAATCTCTTAGAGTAAAAGAGGAAGCATGCATTCCCTCGCAGCAAAGGTTACCTATTTTTCAAGGTGGCTTTCGTAGTTCAGGATTCGATTCGCCTCATACCGCAAGTATACCAACTCCTCTCCCCTTTTATCACAGAGAAGCCTTAGGGATTTGTCCCAATCCAAGACTTTCCTCAACCTGGCTCCACAGCGGAGCAGCTCGGACTTGAGCTTGTCAAAGGCCTACGAAAAAAGGAGCTTAGTAAGAAAATGAAAATGCAAAACTGGGAAACCAACAAAGTCAACCAAAGCTCACCACAGACAAAACTATTGAGCCTCTTCAAAGGTTGAGCATGCATCTACTGTCCAGGCATCTCCGGCACCAGTTGAATCGATCTCGGTTGAGACATGGTCGCTTGAGACCTCGCTTGATCTAGGCGGCCCCTGGCCCCGAACATCCCTCGAAGTGCCTTCGATAGTAGGCGATGACAACAGCTGTACACCAGTGTCCCTCGAAGTACATTTAACGGGAAAGGAAGATGGCGGTAAATGAGGAACCACTTTTCCAAGGATAGAGGCCTCAGATGCCACAGGCTCAGCTGATACAGCTTCTTTGAGACTTCGAGCTGGGCTTGCATCACTGTGAGCACCGTCGTCCTTCAAGCATTCCTTTCGTTTGTTATCGGTCCTCGACCCCAAAGACAAAGATTTTTCCTCCTCCCCGAGAGGCACGACCTCATCTCCGAAAAATCTCAATGCCTACAGTAACGAAGTTAGTACACATAAAAGAAAGTACCTTTCATAAAGCAAGCCACACACCACGTACCGTGATGTTTTTCCTCCCATCTACCCTTGGCCAAATCTCGCCACTTACACTCATCGTAAGTCGAGAAAGCTTCTAATTTCCAAGACCAATCCGCCTGGTCGGGAAACTCTTATGGCATCCACGGGATTGCTGCAGAAAAGGAAAGCATCTTTATAGAGTCCGCCTCCACCATGGGTAAAGGTAATAAAAACAGAAGTGTACCACCTACGTGTGAAATTCCATTTCTCAAGAAATTGAAGGAACTCTGCGGGGATAATATCAATAGTCCGTACTCAGACAAAATGACTCATCCACCCTCGGTCCCCATCTTCTTCATTGTTGGAAACAAAGGGCCGAGTGGATCGATGTTGCAAAGTAATTAGACATTAATGATGCAAGGGCCAGCACAGTCTAAGAAGATGGTCGAGGGTGAACTCGAGCCCGGCCTTATCTGCAAAATACCTTATCATCAACACTATCCTCCAAAACGACGGATGAATATGTGTTAGGGTAACCGACATCTCCTACAAAATTCGAGCATGATTCCATCAAGAGGGCCCAATGTAAAGGGGTACGTATACACTTTCAAAAACCCCTCAACATGAGACATGATTCTCTCTTCCAGGGAAGGAACCTGCAGTACCACTTTTTCTCCCTATCCGCAATCTTTTGTAACTACCTCAAGGTGCTCCTCCCCTATTGACGAAATAAACCTCGATGCATGCTCCCGATGGCCCTGAACATTGGGAGGTCTCTCTAGCAAAAGGTTCCTCCTCGAAGCAAAGCATCTTGAGATTTACTCGCCAAACGCCGTCGGTGTACTACTGATTGAGCGGGAAGAAGAAGCGGAACACTCCTCTTCTTGGTGAATGGATTTAGGTGTGGCAGCAATGGCTATAATAAAGTAAGAGGAGGAAAATGAAAACTCAGGCAAAACATTGAACTAAAATGATGGAAAAGCTGTCGCAAGGAAAAAAAATCTATGAAAAGGGATAGCGGCTCAAAATAGCGAAATCCTCAGAAAAGTAAGAAATAAACTGATATATAGAGTAAGAGGAGGCTGTGTGACTACCTTTCAAGGCCAATTAATTCGACTAGGCCATTATCACTTTCGGGGAGATGTACCGGCAGGATCACCTCGATCATTTCATGACCACATCGTATGATTAACACTAACGCACGACGTTCGAGGGATCAAAACCCCCCGTATCAACATAGCCTCGAGATGATACCCGATCTCGAGGATCTCTATCGAAATGAAAATAGGCTCTAAGGAGCCATCAATATCAACCTAGCCTCGAGATGGTACCTGATCTTGAGTATCTATGTCAAAATGAAAATAGGCTCTAAGGAGACATCAATATCATTCTAAACTTCGAGATGGTTCCCGATCTTGAGGATCTCTGTCAAAACGAAAAATAAGCTCTAAGGCGCCATTTGTATAAACCTAACCTCTAGGTGGTGCCTTATCGCAAGGGTTTTTGCTATTGAAAGTGCGGGTCATCCACTCGATTCTTTGGCCCTCGAGCTACCTGAACCCGTGCCAGTTATCACTCGAGAATTACTAATAAAGCCTTAGAGCTGTCTTCACCTATAGATCAAGTGAAACGCTCTCTCAATTACTTTAGTCCAGGGGCCATCCGAGTCCAGGCGTATCCTCATCTGGGGTCTATCTATAATGCCTTAGGGCTATCTTCACTCTAAGTTCAAATCAAGTTTTTTTATGCCGCCTGAGCTCGAGCTAACTCTCAGTCGGGGACTGTCTATGAATGTCTTAGGGCTATCTTTCTTCTCACGCATTGTAGTAGGCCAAAGGACAACCAACTGCTATGATTAATCCCAAGCCTTTTAAGGGTTGTGCATACGCAACCTTTGGACATCTCATTTTGTCATGTCAATCACTTGATAGGGCGTAACCATCATTGTGATGGAAGTACTGAAGGGGTAGGAATTCGAGATCATTTCTTATCATTTTACTCTAAGAAACATAGGGACTATCTGTATATGGGTGATATCGGAAAACCCGATTTCGCAGTCATTATGTCTTTTCCATAGCTTCGCCTCGAAAGGCCTCGAAGGCTCGGGGGCATAGTTTGAGGTTTGTCCTCGAGGTTTCTTTATACCCGACCTCGGGGCAGCATGAGTCGGTGGTTATCATCGATAAATGGGAAGTTCCCTAGGCACGTGGTCCAAGCTGACAACACCTACAAGAATAGTACTAGTCTGTACTAGACTGCTAAGTAGCTATACCAGCTACATTTTTTGTAATAAATGCACATGCACTATGTTGGGATTCCCTCCTCCTATATAAAGGGGACCTTTATTATTTTTTGCATACATGATATTACACGAGATACAATACTGAATACAAGAACAAGAACATTCTCTGCTCTCTAACACATTCTCCTTTGATTATACTATTTACATTTATTGCTTACATTTACTGTGTTCTATTAATTTATCTTTATTTATTGCTTATTATTGATCATAAATATCCCTCATCAAAGCTTTTAGACCTTCATCGGCCGGTCACATCTTAGAACCTAGATCGACCTCGAGGCCCCGTATAGCCTGGCTCGAGTCCCCAATTCTCAGCCACTCGGTTTGCTTAAACACACTGCTTTCGAGTTCTTACCTTGGTTTTTAGTGTCACACTTAGTATGTATCACCTAACAACTAGCATAAAAATAGATCACATATTTTTAGAACAACAAAATCAAATCTAATTGTAATTACCATTTTCAAGGTAAACATGTTTGTGGCTAGATTTGAGTCATTCATAGGCTAATTCGCGAGGAAAGGGCTTGTTGGAGTATGAATTTGCGTTGTTTGAGGTAAGTAACACTTCTAAACATGGTAGTAAGGATATGGATCACCGAAATACATGTTATGTAGTTGGTGTTGAGGTGATGCACATGCTAGGTGATGGGCGTGTCGGCGTGCACTGTAGAAATTGTGAATCAGTTGATTCCGTGGTCTGTGTAGCTATTAAACATTGTTGCTATTCATGTAATCCCTATGTTTTAGAATAATTTAGCTACAATCCATGTTAGAAATCATATTTAGGCTATATGCTTATTCTGTTGGGACCCGCTGAGGTTATTTATGCTGTAGAATTAATTGCTTAAACTGCAATTTTATATTCAATCACATTCATCATTTGCATATCATATCTCAGTCTCTATTGTCATTTATTGCTACATCATGTTATCATTGTTTGGATTTATCGGCATGAGATTTGTGAGCCTGAGAGACTGGAGAGATTGATGACTAAGTTGGGGCCTAGGGGCCGGATTATCAGTGATATTGATAGGATCGGGTTGCACGCCACAACAAGTTTTATTGGTTCATAATTGGATCAGATTTCATGCCGCAACATGTATTATTGATTCATGATGGAATCGGGCTGCACGTCGCAATAGGTTTTGTTAGCGCTTGGGCAGGATTCGCCCTTCCGGAGTCTGACATATCATTAGTGAGTGCAGGTATCGTACAATGCTGAGTGATTAAGTGTGATGAGTGAGAGCTGAGACAATCAAATTGAGTACTCTAAGAGCATGAGTACATGGGAGTATCATTGTGATGCGTTGCATTTGACATGCATATTTGTTTATGTAGGCATAGAGATGTAACATACCTCATGCTAGCTATACTTGGCACATTTTACCACTGTTGAGCTTAAGTGTTAAATTTGAAAGCATGTCTATATTTTCGTACTGTGTATAAAGTGATTATGGGATTTCTGTGAGTATTATTGTCATTTCCCTGTTTTACCATACTGTTGTTATCTAGATTTGGACTGTACCATTTTGAGCTCGTCACTGCATTCATCCTAAGGTTAGTCTTGTTACTTATTGAGTACACTGGATCGGTTGTACTCATACTACTCTTTGCACTTCGTGTGCAGATCCAGGTACATCCGGACCCTATGGTTATTAGACTTGGAGCATTATCTACTTGGAGACTTTTGAGGTAGCTGCTTTGGCGTCGGCATACTTCGACTCTCCTTCTTTACAAATTATTTAGCACTGTTCTATCTTTTCATACAGTTGTAATAAAGGTTTTGGATGTGTCGACATATAGTAGCTCATGTACTCGGCGATACCCGGCTTATGGGAATTTTGTATTTGGGTCAAAGTTATTCCTTTTGGTCATTTATAAGATGTTTTAGTGTTACACTTATTTCAGCAAGTTTTCAATTTAAGAACCTAGTATTGTGACAGGCTCCATCACGATATGTGATATTTTGAGTCGTGACAGAAGTAGTTCTCCTGTTCGATGTAGAGAGATCGACATGGTGTGTGACGTGTCAGGTGAATGAAGAAAAATGGGGATTGTAACTCAAATTCTCTAGCATCTCATTATCAAATGTCATTGATGAATCGATCTTAACTCTTCCTTAAAATATTAAAAATTGAGACACTTCATACTGCATTAATGATTGTATGGCTCTAATACTATGTCAAGATTAATAAATTTGAGCTATGTTAAAGCGTTAATTTGTATATGGAAGGAAGACTGATTTCATAAAGTAGAAAAAAAGGAAAAGTATATGGAGAGAAATAAAATTAAATTGTATTGGCAATGAGTTGTACTCAATTTTTATGTACACATGTGTTAAATGTAAAATATTTTCTAACTAAATTTACAACTATGTACTATAACTATTATCTCCATATAATTAACAACATAGCTGATCTACAAACAAATAATTGAACACAGTTAACTTCTTGTTTACCCATAAAATTGTATAGTTGAATTTATACGTGGTTTCTAGATAAGTGAATTAGTTTGATCCTGAAATAATAAGATAATTGAAGAAACATGTAATACTTAGCCTTGCTACAGAGACGAAATAGCAGAAACAGAGTGGTTTCGGGCACAAAATAAAGGGAAATAAAAAAGCAAGAAGATAAAATTATATTAAGCTTTTGATAGAGTGTAGTAGAAGTTTTTCAGAAAATTCGTGTCCTTTACAATGATAGCTGAGATCACTATTTATAACTACGTCTAGGGAAGGAGGTCCTAGGATCGTGCCCCTCTTTAATGTCAATTATGAAGGCTATTGATGAAGATGTAACGATGAGCATAAATGCCAAAATCCCTGTAACCGGTAATCATACTTAATGCCATGGAATATTTCCTATTAAATGCTACTGGGAGAGGAGTATTTATTACATCCTTATCAGCGTTATTCTTCCCGGTAGCAGACGAAACAGTTGCCTTCGGTCTTTCACATCCCCACTATCTTAAGTTCCACGTGTCCCTTTGACGGCCACGTGGCATAACATATTTTACCATATACAGAAAGTTCCCCTGCTTTCCGGTGACAAAACTTTGTGTTACCGGAAAGTTGGTAGATACATTCTTTTGGCGAGAATTACTATAACTTCCTCTGAAGGCTTCTGACGGTTTATTAGACGCACGTCTCTCCATATTTAATGCCGCGAACACATTTCATCCCATGATTCAACATATTTTTTGTCGATAATCGAGGTAGTCATAGCCAAGAATTTACCCGCCAAAAATTTTGATAACACGCATCAACTTTCTCCCGTATACTCCATAATTTTCCAAGATTCCCTTATTCGACTTGCATCCTGCTCTTTATCTTTTCACTAATTCTCTTCAAGAAAAAACCTTTTCCTTCTTCCGTACAATGGTTTCTTCCTCAAAATGTACCGGTTCTTCAAAGCACAAGAACAAGGCCGAGGACTCTGCTACTCCAACAGTGGAATCCATCATCCCTAGAAGTCTCGCTACGACAAAAGAATTCAAAGGTAAATTTCCTACTGCAAACCCTCGTACATCAGCTAATAGTAGGTATCCTTCTTGTATCCATCTTTCTAGCACTCCAGCTGTGAAGGAAGACTACCACTGTCATGATTTGGATATTGTTGCTCCTGATCTATTGGAGCGAGTGACCCTGCCCAAGGAGGGTTTTACATACTTTTACACGTATCCCTTTACTTTGAGTGCATTCTCTTTGAATGGAGAGCTTGACTCCATTATTGCGGAGTTTTGCCTCCACCACCAGGTGTGTTTGGCATAAGTAAGCCCTTGTGTATGGAGGAAGGCTGCCTGCCTTTGGCATTTGTGCCAGGAAATGGGAGAGGATTTATCTTTATCTCATGCGATGATTCCCTATTCTCCCAAGATCTTCCGCGGGGGAATGATAAACCACTACAAGTGTAGCCACCATGCTCTGCTATCTAGCATGGATGACGCTAACAACCGTGGGTGGATGAAATGGTTCATTACAGTTGCCACCAACGATATTATTCCGGCAACAGCTTCATCCTTTTCGGAAGCGTGGAACCTTACTCGTAAGTTTTTTGTTTAATATTTAGTTGATTAGGGATTCTTCCATATCTGTATTGATCCTTCATTCTACACTTGTTTCAACAAATCGATGGGTTCTGCCTATAGATGAAGACTTGGGCTAGTTGGTCCAAAATATCTTGGATGTCAATATGCTCGAAACTTGTACGTGGAAAAAACTGTCCATCAAATATAGGTAGAAGGCCAAAAATCATGGTAATTCAGACTAACATTGTTTCAACATTTTACGTGAAGAAATTGATTGATCGCTTCTATCTTTTTCTTGAAATCAGGTCTACCTGACAGCTTTGTTGCTATCCCCAAGGAGGATGTCCTGGCTGATCCTGCTGATACGGCGAGGATGCTTCATGAGGCGCTTACTCGATCAGGTGTCTCCGGGACTTATTCGGGCACATGTGTTTTACTATGAAGTGCCTGGCCGGAGAACAAGCAGCCAAACAGAAGACGTTCTTTCGTGGATGTGGAAAACAATAAGACGGTGAAGACTATTGCTCTCGAGTCCTCTCTAGAAGTTGTGATCACTATCCCTCCTCCCGATCTAGTCATATACACAGCGATAATCGACAATGATGGATAAGCTAATGATAATGGAGCATCTCTACACAGAAGGCGATGTTCATCATCAACTCAACAGAATGCTCAATCTGTTGAGTTAGTTACACCAATCGAGGGAGAGTCTCGACACTTTGGGGGGAGTTTGATTTAGTAAAAAATGTTAACTCCTAATGGTCCCCAATTACTGTGCCTGGTACTACGGGGTTGAGTGCTGAGTCCCTTCCATCTTTGGTTGGCGAGCATCCAACAACCAGCACTACATTTGATGCAGCTGCTTCGTATTCTTCAACTCCATCAGCTTCATCTCCATCTTTACCAACACCAGTAACTGCTACATCATTTCCATCATCATCTACTCTTCCTCCAGCAACTGCTACATCATCTCCACCAGCCGTACCTGATCATGAAGAAGGTGTTCCTCTTCCCCAGTCCTCAGTTCATGGGATATTAGGGCAAAATTATGCGGCCCCTTTTGAAGATCCACAAAAAAGAGGAATGTTACTCTTTTGGTCTCTATCGGATGCAACTTGCTATCCCTGCAAATGGAGCTTGCTAATTACCTAAAGCATTTGGCTTTAGAGAAAGATTGGGAAAAGATTCAGGCACTCTTGGGAGAGTGTTTGTTGAACAATGCCATGCACAATACCGCAGTAGTACATTACTTTCCTCCTTTGTTATTTCTTCTATTTTTGTCTAAACATATCCTGAATCTTGCCTTTCCTGCTTTACAGGCTAACTTTCTTGCTTCCGAGGGCCTTCGGAGGTTGGTTCGTGAGAAGGAAGAAATTACATCTGCACGGGATCAACATTTGGTAGAATGGGAGAAAAGTGTTGGTCGTCTCTCAGAGCTGAAAGCCAAGGCCACTAAGGCTGTTGTGTTGGAGGCTCGTTTGCAGTAAAGAAAGCAAGAGGTGGAAACACTTAGAGAAGAGATCGCCATGTTGATGGTTCAATTTGAAGAAGCTAAAGCTTAATGGGTTGAAGTCCATAATGTTGTTCTTGATGCATCCAATTGTGAGGCTGCCTCCATAGAAAGATTGAATAATTTGGAGGCAGCCTTGAGTTCCAAAACTGAAGAGCTTGCTACTATGGGGGTGAAATATAACCAACTGGTGGAGAAGTATAAGAAAACTATCGAGCATAATAGGCTATTTAGTTCAACTGTCCATGACCTTGATGATAGCCTCATATCTGTTAGATCCGCCCCGGAAAGCCTTTCTACCGAGGAAACCCGACTCAAAGAAGAACTCAAGTTCAGAGAGGCTTCCCTCATTGTTTAGAAAACTTATGCTATGTACAACATGAGGAGAAAAACCTTGAAAGAGGCCAAAGCTGGTATCATTGACTTTGATGCTAAAATTTCTAAGGCCTGTGAACTTGAGTTTGCTGCTAAAAGTGGTCTCCCAACAAGGTCTGATGCTCCTGGTCCTTTTGGTTCTGATTTCGAGTTTTCATGAACTGAAGAAGAATTGGAGGATGATGATGCTGAAGGCCAAACTGGTGAAGACCAAAATGTTGAGCCATCGGTGGACCCATCTACTATTCCCAGGGATGCGAACACTTCTCTTCCTCCAGGTTCCGGAGATACTGCAGTTTAGCTTTTCTTTTCTTCTCCAATTCTTGTATCTGTGCCATTTTGGCATGTTATTGTAAGTACAAAAATCTTTTGCTCAAGTATTGTTTGAGTCCTTCTTTCATTTGAATCTTCATGTGTATTGTTTAATCGTTACATTTCCTCCCTTTTGCTTATGAGTTTTGCTCAAGTTTTTCTATTTGCATCTTATTATGTGAAGGCTTGGGGGGATTTCCCCCGAAAGCATTTCAACCCTTTTTCATTAGGGCTTTTATAAGTATTTGCACATGTTTACTTTTAGCGTCCTATTATGTACGACTTCGGGTGTATTTTTCCCCGAAGGCATTTTGATTCCGGGCATAAATTCTTCCGAAACAAACCCTTTAATGTGAGGGGTTTTTTATAAGAGAGGTCCCTCTTATGTTTACAGTGCTCTTGTAGAGGACATCTCCTGTTCATTACGACACTAGAATTTGAAGTACTTGTTTAACTTTCAATTGACAAAATTAATTCATTGTTCAGACAATAAATAAGATATTAACAAAAGGATTTCATTTCATTTTATTCCTTCTATTTTAAAAAAATTACATAAGCATTTGCTATGCTGAAAGGAAATTGCCATTACTTGTGGCTAATTTGTACAAAGTGTTTCTATGGGGCTGTCCGCACAGTCCCTGATCTCGATGATATAGTTATGTTTTCGGTTTTTCGTTTCTTGGTCGATGAGGCAGTCATTGTTGGAATATTCTCATGTTGTTCCCCCCAGTATTCGAATGAGAAGAATGCAAATTGGAACACTGAAAGTCTTGCACCTTCGAGGATTCCATTAATGAGTTGCTAGACAATCTTATGCTCGATAACGAACTTTGTTTCCCCTTAGGAATTTATGCTATCGAGCAAAAGATTATCTAACAATCCTTTAATTGTTGCACTTCTGAACAGTCGGATAACCTTTGTCCTATAGCAAACTTAATTTTTTAGTAGGGATTTTGTTATAGAGCGAAAGACTATCTAACTGTTCTGGAGTGGATCTTTGCTTATGTGCCTTGTTATTAAAGGTATTATTGGTGCTGTTGAAGCTTTCCTCATAGTATTATTTTTGTTGCTGTCTCGTTAAGAACCTTGCAAGAAATACCCAGTTGGGACAAAAACTAAACGAAGGAAAAATATTGCAGGACATACTTTCAATTCGGGTGATATTCATCAGCAATAATATCTTTTGAGGTTTGTTACGTTCCAATTGTTGGGCAACTTTTCCCCATTTTGATTCTCCAATTCATACGAACCTTTCCCGGTGAGAGCTGAGATCCGGTAAGGGCCTTCCCATGTTGGAGCCCGTTTACCTGCGTTGTGCTCCCGGGTGTTTTGAGTTGCTTTCCTTAGGACAAAACATCCTACTTTGAAAAATAGAGGTTGTCTCTTCGATTATAATACCGCTCCATTCTCTGCTTTTGGGCTGCCATTCTTAAATGCGCCAACTCTCTGTGCTCATCAAGTAGCTCTAAGTTGACTAACATTGCTTTGTTATTTGATTCTTCATCTGGTTGTAGATATCTCAAGTTGGGTTCCCTTACTTCCACCAGGATTAAAGCTTCTGCACCATACACAAGGGAAAAGGGAGTTTCTCCTATGCTAGATTTGGTCGTTGTTCGGTATGCCCATAAAACTATGAGTAATTCCTCGAGACAATTACCTTTAGTTGCTTCCAACCTTTTCTTGAGTTTTTATATAATCACTTTGTTTGCTGACTCCGCTTGACCGTTTGTGCTCGGATGATAGGGTAAAGATGCGATCCTCTTTATTTTCAACTCTTCGAGTAACTTTGTGACTTTTGCACCAATAAACTATGGCCCATATTAACATGCTATCTCTTTTGGTATCCGAACCTGCAAATTATATTTTCCCACAAGAAATCCACCAATTTGCACTCGTCGATCATCTGATAAGGACGTGCTTCTACTGACTTAGAAAAATAATCGGTCAAAATTAAAAGAAATCTTACCTTTCAAGGAGCCGGTGGAAGTGGTCCAATGATGTCCATCACCCATTTCATGAACGACCATGGGGATAGAACCGAATCTAAGGGTTTTGTCGGTCGATGCACTAGTGGTGCATAACGTTGGTAATTATCACATTTTTGTATGAAGTCTTTGGCATCTTGTTCCATGCGGGACCAATAATATCCTACCTTTACAACCTTCAGTACTAAGGAATCTGTGCCCGAATGGTTGCTGCATATCCCTTCGAGGACTTCTCGCATGATGTAATCATCTCCAGATGCCCCTAAGAAATGGGCCAACGGGCCTTGAAAATATTTTCTATACAATTGGCCTCTCTTGAAGCTATATCGCGCTGCTTTGGCGTGCAATGCCTGGGATGCTTTGGGGTCTTCGGGTAGCTTCCCATGCTCAAGATAATCAATGATTTAATTCTTCTAGTCCTAGAGCAAATTAGTCGTATTTACCTTAAAATAACCATTTGTATCTAGAACCGAGTTCATTAGTTATACTACCATCTAGGATTTCAATCCCTTTATTTTCGTTGATGATCCGAGGTTAACCAATGCGTCTGCTTCTGCATTACCTTCCCTCAGGATATGAGTAATCGACCGCTCCTGAAATCGTGCCAATAGACCCTCGACCTTTACCATGTATTGTTGCATTCGCTCCTCTTTGGTTTCGAAGATCCCGTAGACCTGATCTACCACTAAGATGAGTCAAATTTGATTTCGATGACCTTAGAATCAAGTCCCCGAGCCAGTTCGAGTTCTGTAAGTAATGCCTCATACTATGCTCCATTGTTAGTAAAAGGAATCGTTCTGATGGCTTGCCTGAGGGTTTCTCCCGAAGGCGTGATTAATACTATACTAAGTCCGGACCCTTTACGTTGGAAGCTTCATCTATAAATAAGGTCCAATACCATGATGTTGATTCCGACACCATTACTTCCTCTTTAGCTGCCAAAGGTATCAATCTCGGACTGAAATCAGCCACAAGGTCAGCCAAGACTTGTGACTTATTTACAGTCCTTGGTTTATATTCTATGTTAAACTCACTCATTTCAACAGCCCATTTGGCCAATTCACCCGAGAGATCGAGTTTGTGAAGGATGTTTCGCAAAGGGAAAGTAGTCACCACAACTATCGGGTGACATTGGAAGTAGGGCCTCAACTTCTGAGCGGTGACTACGAGAGCTAAGGCCAGTTTTTCCAAATGTGGGTAGCGAGTTTGTGCTCCCGTCAAAATTTTACTACCATATTAAATGGAGATTGCGTACCTTTGTCCTCACGGACTAAAACTGCAATTACCGCAACTTTCGAGACTGCAAGGTAGACTAACAACGTTTTACCTTCTTTTGGTTTTGAAAGTAATGAGGGCTTGACAAGTAACTTTTCAAATCCCTCAAAGCCTGCTGGCTTTCCTATTTACCTCAAAAATACGAGTAACAATTAAATTTGATTTGTGGTTTTGAATATATGTGATTTAGTTCAATACCAATTAATAATCAAGAAGTATGAAGTAGAAATGAAGGAAACAAGTGAATCAAACCAGTATTACTTAAGCAGTGTCGACCTCGAGATGAACTTGAACAGTAAATAAGAACAATAAAGATAAAGGATAATTCTGGTGAATAATGAGCGAAAAGTAGAGAGTATATTCTTTGCCAATGATTAGATGATCCTTCCAAGTGATTGGGTCTCTTTTATATAATAGGGGAACCCCTAAATAACGTACATTTCCATTTACAGTAAAGAATCTTATTGGGACAACTGTATAACCGCCTATTATGGATATGTACTGATTCGTACAAATCTATTATGGAATTTATGCCATGATCTTGAGGATGTGGCAGGAATCTTGTCCTTCTATAACAAACTTACAATGGCATTGTCTTAAAGCCGGTCGAGCTTGACTTCGATGTTCCTCGCATACTTCCATCCTTGGGCATTGCATTATGTCTTCGAGCTCGAGTCTGGTCCATCGAGCTCGAACTCGACCTTACCTGAACTTGGTCTTAAAGTAACCCCTCGAGCCTGGAAAATCGGGCGTACCTGATTTCGACCGTATACAGATAGTCCCTACGTTTACAACAACAAAAATAACATACCTAGTAAAATCCCACTAGTGGGGTCTGGGGAGAGTAAAGTATACACAGACATTACCCCTGTCCCAAAGGAGTAGGGAGGTTGTTTCTGACAAACTGTCGGCTCAACAAGAGAGACAATAATATCAGAAAAGAAACAAAAGAAAAGGCATGTACCAATAAAAGATGCCAGAAAGAAAATAACAACAACGAATAAGTGAAAGGACAATAACATAAAACTATTGAAAACAACAATGTGAACACAATATAGACCACTAGCAAACCTAATCAAAACTCTATTAGACTACCTGGTACAAAGAGGGAAAGAACTCTCAACTACCGCCTAGCATACCACCCTAATGCTTGACCTCCACTTGTTCCTATCAAGAGCCATGTCCTCGGAAATCTAAAGCCACACCATGTCCTGCCTGATCACCTCGCCCCAATACTTCTTAGGCTGCCCTCTACCTTTTTTCGTACCTGCCAAAGGAAACCGCTCACACCTCCTAACCGGTGCCTCTAGGATTCTCCCCCGCACGTGTCCTAACCATCTAAGTCGCTCTTCTCGCAGCTTGTCATCCACGGGAGCCACACCCACCCTCTCCTAAATATGTTCATTCCTAATCTTATCCAGCATAGTGTGCCCACACATCCATCTCAGCATCCTCATTTCTACTACTTTCATCTTCTGGATATGTGAATTCTTAAATGGCCAACACTCAACTCCATGCAATATGGCCGGTCTAACCACCTATCTATAGAATAAAATGATAAGAAATGATTTGATTCTCAGCCCTTCGATATCTCGATCATGATGCTAATCTCGTGATGTCAGCGACTGAAGTGATTGAAAGGTCACATCTGTACAATTTCCAAGGTCATTAATTAGAAGCGACTGATAGTCGGCTATTTGGTTTCCCCAATAAGCTTAAGTGACCTCTATAAATAGTCCAACTTCACAATTTTGCAAACTTTACTTCTCAAATCATTCTCAAAATTTCATTATCTCCTTCAACTTCCCTGAGTTCACCCTTCTCTCAATTTGTTCTTACTTCGTCATGAACTTTTTCTCTTCTCTTGAATATTCTAAACCATAATGGCTAAAACATCTAAAACTTTTACCTAAGAAGAAAAAGCCTCTTCATAATGATGACCGTCCAGAAGTAAAATGGTGGTGCTACCTCACATCGATGAGTGTATTCCCCCGCCGTGCGAAATTATATCCGACTTCAATATTGATAAACCTGCGTCGACACCAGGCCGATGTGAGCCTATGTCCTGATACATCTTCTTGATAACCAAAAGTGAGCTGGAGTAGGTGAAAAAGGACTGCAACTAGGGTAACAAAGATGTGGTGATCCCTTCTCCTAAAGAGGGAATCACCAACCATAAGGCATGGTACTTAAACGTGTATACCTACCCATTCTCACTAGGTCTTGCGAATCCATATCTGAGTCCCATAGATTCAGTGATTCTTGATATTTGTAAACAATACTAGGTGACGCTTGGCCAGATCTATCCTTCATTCTAGTGCATCGTGAATCTGATAAGATACTTCTTGAGCTAGGTGGAGGTGATGCCTTTTACCCTCGACCATCTAATCTGGTTGTACAGTTCTCATCTTTATCAGGGTGGCTTGATAAAGCTGCAATGTCGATCCATGAAATCTCTCTTCTCCAGCATCGATGAGGACAAGGACCTAGGATGGATGAGCCAGTTTTTCCCAATTAGGACCTCCGACCTGATTCTTGCTGAGATGATGCCATTCCCAAGGTATGGAACATAAAACATAAGTACATGTTCATTGACAGTGAATTTATATTCTGCTTTTTATACACTTTCTCGACCTAATCCTTTTCTGATGGTGCTGTTATTGCTTGGTTTCCCAGTGCGGTCCCAGACCTCGAGGGTTGGGTCCAAAAACTGCCCTCTACTTATTCATACGCAAAATACAACTGGCGTGACCTGGTCAAAGGTCGATGGGAGGCTAAAAACCATGGTGAGTCTTCTTGTTTGCATACATACGTTTCTTAGCGAAATACTTACTTTATCTTTATGCAGACCTCAGAGACGTCTTTACTATGCGGCTGCCCCCGCCCAGTGAAGAAGAGATTCCAAAGCCTTCCAAGGCAAAGAAAAGAAAGAGGGGGTCGCCTACAAATTCTCCGAAGCCAAAGAAAAGCAAGGCTCAAAAGCCTAAGGCCGATACTATGGTCCTGTCTCTAGAAACGACCCAACACCTTCGGGATGAGGATGAAGAGGGGGAAGATGACGACTGCCTATTGGTAGTTTGGAAAAGAGGAAGCACTGACGCTTCAAAGACCGCCGAATCGATGGTGGCTGATGTAGTTAATTCTCGAACCGAAGAAATCTCCGAGGGGAGTTCAAGCAAAGTCCTCGAGCCATCGGGCAACAGAAGAAAACCTTTTCTTGGAGGTCATTTGGAGGGTAAGACCGAGGGCCCCAGTTCCGAGGCCCTACAAAGTCAGGATAACAACCCAAGTGAATCACTTGGGGTAATCAATGTGGATGATTCACCGCAGGGCCCGGTGTTCTCTAAGGGGCAATTCCGAGATGTCTAGGACATGAGGATACCTGATGCGGGAACGATCTATGAAGGGAGCGATATTTTCTGGGAGTGCCTTGCTGGGATCGAAGATGGCCTCAATCTTGACGCCTCGTTTATTTTTGATGAGGCCGAAAAACTTCTCAAACAGGTAAGTTTTGTTTTCATATCTATGCTTCAAATTTAACTCTCACCTTTCTAAGCCTAACTCCTTTTCTTTGTGAGAACGCCATGTTAATTCACCGACAAGCATTTCCCAAATCTCGGTTTGAGCTTTCCCGGTGTGAAGCCAAACTAAAAAAGCTTGTGGATGAGTAGGACACCTTAAGGGGGATATTAGCGATCTCTGAGTTGAGTTGGCAAAGGCTCGTCAAGAACAGACCGAGCTTATTGAAAAGGTAATATAGACTTTGAGGGTCTATTATGCATTTACTCTATTTGGAGACTAACATTTCAACTTTACAGGCCTAGCAGAAGGGCTAGCTGGTGGAGCAGCTTAGAGCGGAGCTCAAGATGAAAGAGACTGAGACTGTAGGGTGGAAACAACATATGGACTGTCTCGATTTGGAGAAAGATACACTTCGGGAGCAGTTGAATTCAATTGAATGCCAGCTTCAAAGTGTAAAGGAGGAAAGCCTGGCCCGAAGCCGCAAAATCGAGGGGCTAAAAGTTAAATTTGCCACTGAGCTTGCAAAGGCCAAATATGATGCAGAATACTTTATGTCTTCGTACCAAGATGGCGTTGAAGCTGCTAACACTCAGGCTAAGGAGATCTCCATTATGGACGAAGTTAAGTTATCATGTGCTCTCGACCATGCCATGCGACAATCCCGGAGAGAAACCCTCGAGGAGGTGCACGTTCGTGGCCGATATTAAAAAAGCAAAGACTTTGGAGGAAGGGGTTGCGATTATGCTCTCTGATGATGAGGATTCAGCTAGTGGTTCAGAGAGCGGAGGAATGAAGATGAAGTCCCCGAGAAGGAGGTTCCCGAAGGCGTGGCTCCCAAAGATGCAGCTCCCGAGGATGTGGCCTCGAAGTAGTTTTAGGCTTGTTTTTTTTGTTTTTGTGTTTTTGAGCAGAGGCCCCTATTGGGTGTTGTAAATATATTTTGGAAACATCTCTTATAAATATAAAGAACCTCTTTGCTTTATCTTCGATTTGTGTTGAATACTGTTTTGTCTTCACTTGTGAAAATGTTGATTGTGTAACTCTAATGATCGGTCCGAATATTGGCTTGGACTCTGACCATAATGAACCCTTACGTTTTTTATTGATCAATATAATACTTCTTAAGGTTTTTGTTAATCCTCGAGCTAAGCTTAAATTGATTTGATGCGAGCTCAGGATGTTGGGACTCTTGAGTCCGAGTTGAGTGAGAGCAAGGTCTCAAACCCTATATATTTTGGCCCTTAGGCTCTTTTACATCGGCCCTTAGGATCTTTTAGTTCAGACCTCGGGATCTTTTAGGTCGGCCCTTAGGCTCTTTTAGTTGGGCCGATTCGGCCTTTAAAGCGGCTATAATTGTTACATCTCGCGTTTTTCGTATGTTAAGGTTTTGTCCTCAGTTAATTGACGTAAACTTGGGGATGAGATTACCTTGAGGTTAGCATATTTATGCTATTTGTACCAAACAATAAGTAAGTACCATGGAAGAAAGGGTACACGAATTAGAGAAACGAGTTTTGTTGAAAATGGCCAATTTGGGATAAAATACGGATCAAGTGATAATACCCGATAATAATAAACTAGTACAATGCAAGGTACCATATGACCACGGTAGTATAATGTATAAAGTATAAATAAAGTATAATACAAATAAGTAGAATTTTAAGTAATTTGGGATAATTTCTAAATTATGCGGGTAATTTATTAATTATCGAGTAACAGAACATTACCCAGTTAACTAATAAGTGGATAAAGATTAAATTACCCCACCCACACCCCAACGTGGCAGCAAGACACTAAAGAAAGAGGTGACTATTAGTCACTCTTGATAGGTGGAAACAGTAAACACAACTCCTAGAGATCTTGTAAGACAAACTTTAAAAGTCATTCTTGGAAATTCTAAGAACGTGAGTTATGCTGCAAAATCTTTAAAGTTATTCTTCAAGTCTTTCAAACAAAACTTTGGAAATTCATTTTCAATCTTTCAAAACCAAGAACGTGAGCTTTCTGAGAATTGAAGAAGGCAACTGATACAGCATGGTTCTATAATTTCAACCAATCCACGAGAATTTTTAGAATTTTAGCAACGGAGGAATTTTGCGGTTCTAACGAAGTACGGTGAACATATTCCAAGAATATCATACGGATTTTCCCTACTCCGGGTATGTTAAGGGTAAACTCTTCTTTCATTTTGCATGATCTCGTAATTACTCAATTTTGACAACGAGTCATAAAGAAAAATTCATATCCCGAAATTTACGTATATTTTGCTAGTCTCGCAAGTTACGTATATTTTCCTAGTTTTGTAAATTACGATATTCTACTTATCGGGACTTCATATTCAATTGAGTATTTCCTTCATTTAGTCAAGAGAGTAGAGAGTTTATATATAGAGTATTATAGTATGTTCATTGTCATCGAGTTATAATCGATGGGCAGGCCCTTATTGGGCAATCTCTGATCTGATGGTAAGTTATATACCGAGCCTGCTGTACCTGAGCGCCTATGAGTGAACCTAGTTGGTCGAGATATAGAGACTAGTATGGCTGAGAGCCTATGAGCTAGCCTACTACGACAGAGCAGATATATATGTATACCGAGCCTTGTAGGGCCGGACAACTATTTTACTCACTATATTGAGACAGTTGAGTCAGTATCATTTGATGAGCATATCTCCAGATTCTCTTTGATTTCCAGTTGCTTTCAGTTATTATATCATCATTTCTGTTTCAGCTTTTAGTATATTTCCTAACATACTCGGTACATTATTTCGTACTGACATCCCTTTCTGGGGGTGCTGCCTTTCATGCATGCAGGTTCAGACAGACAGACGGGTAGACCTCCTTAGTAGGTGTTGCCCGAGTTCAGCTTTATCGGTAAGATCCCCTTCTTTCGGAGTTGCTGCGTCTAGCAGTGTGGTGTATATCTTGTCTATATATGTAGATAGGTTATGGGTAGGTTGGGGCCCTGTTCCGATCATAGTACATTTATCCGTAGAGGCTTGTAGACACATCCTATCAGTTAGTATAGTATATTGGACTTGTAGGACCTGTACGTATATTTTGTTGGCATGTCAGTTATGGTAACTATGATGGCCTTGCCGGCCCAGTTTTATGTTGACATTAGTCAGTACTAGTCTCCATTTAGTTTTATATTTTGCATCGCACATTATCTTGTAATGTGGCCCATAGCCAAAATATAATATTATATGTTTAGGGTCTCTTAGTCGCAAACGGTATGCAAGGATAGATGAGGCACTAGGTGCCGGTCTCGCCCCTAGGCTCGGGGCATGACAAAAGTGGTATCAGAGCAGTTATGTCCTAGGGAGTCTACAAGCCGTGTCTAGTAGTGTCTTGTTTATAGATGTGTGGTGCACCACATTATATAAGCAGGGGACTACATGGCATTTAGGAGTTGGTTACCCTTCTTTCAAATTTAAATCGTGTTGTAGCACTGAGTTATAGGAAATTTGAGTTAAACTTATGTGTTGACATTTGCATGCATAGATGACGGTAACAAGGAAGACTACGGCTAGCCAGAGGAGAGAAATAGTAGTAGGTGAGGGGACTAGCAGGGTAACCCAGTAGATGGGGCCCAATCGGAGTCATTGTGAGAGGCCCCTACCCAGCGATTACCGGCTCCTCCAACACTTGAGGAGATTCCTAGAAAGACAACATATCTAGTTCCCCCTCCGCCTCCATCAGATCAGAACTTGAGGAGTGCGGTGCATTTGTTGGCATAGTTCGTAGCTACCCAGCAACAGGCTAGGGCATCCGCTAGTGCAGGACCTTCTGAGGGATCTGGGAGTTCAAGGGTCCGAGAGTTTATTGCATTGAATCCCCCAGAGTTCACGGGGACAGACCAGAGGGAGGACCTGCAGGATTTCATAGATCACCTTCATATGATCATTCGGGTTATGCATGCCACAGAAAAAGAGGCGGTTAAGTTATCAGCTTTTCGACTCCGAGATATAGCCATCTTTTGGTACGAGGGATGGGAAAAGTCCAGGGGACGTTATGCACCTCCTACTATTTGGGAGAAATTTTCAGATGTCTTCCTTGACCTGTACTTATCACGAGAGATCAGACAGACCAGACTCAATCAATTTCTAGCCCTCAAGCAGGGAAATATGAGTGTTCGAGAATATAATCTTCGTTTTGACTCTCTAGAAAGATATGCACCATCCATAGTTGCTACAATGCGGGATAGAGTCCACAGGTTTATAGCAAGGTTGGCCCCAGAGTTGACCGAAGCATGTGCCAGTGCTGCATTGCAGGATAGGATGGATATCTCCCGGATTTAGGAATTTGCCCAGAATATAGAAAGGGGTAGGTGTCGACAGTAGGGTGCGGAGAGGACTGAGTCAGGGCAACGTAAGAGGATGTAATTTGCCAGGTCTTAGGAGCAGTCTCAAGGTAATTACAGGCCCCAGTACTTCGGACGACCACCTAGACCTACGCCACCTCAACTATAGGGTTATAGGTATGACCGCTATACTCACTTAGGACCAGGTAAAAGCTCCCAGGCATCCGGTTTGTAGCGACAACGAGGTTCGGGGAAAACATGGTCAATCCCGCTGCAGTGTGCCATCTGTGGTAGAGGACACTTGGGCCAATGCCGAGCCGGTTTCGATGCCTTTTATACATGTGGACGTCCAGGGCATATGATGCAAGATTGCCCAAATAGAGATTCTAGAGGTATGGCGCAACCAACGAATTTAGCAACATGATCAGCTATGTCCGTGTATCCTTTAGGGGGAGAGTCTCAGTCTTCAGCTGGTAGAGGTCGAGGCAGAGGAAGAGGGTCCAGTTCAGGTGGTAACCAGAATTGTATTTATGTGCTAGTAGGTCGATAGGACCAAGAGTCCTTACCAGACGTTGTGACAGGTATGTGGACCATTTGTTCTCACGATGTTTATGCCTTGATAGACCCAGGATCTACTTTATCATGTATTACCCCATTTGTCGCGCTTAAATTTTGT
Organism: Nicotiana sylvestris; assembly: GCF_000393655.2. Taxonomy (NCBI): domain Eukaryota; kingdom Viridiplantae; phylum Streptophyta; class Magnoliopsida; order Solanales; family Solanaceae; genus Nicotiana; species Nicotiana sylvestris. The sequence goes on along the minus strand of NC_091066.1, from coordinate 82,045,186 downwards.
ATAGTGCCTGAAATACTAAGTGATTCTTTTGCGGTATCTACACCAGTCGGAGAACTAATTATCAATAGATGGGTTTACCGAGGTTGTACGATATCCGTTTGTGGTCGTCAGACCTCTGCCAACCTAGTTGAGCTAGAGATGTTGGATTTTGATGTTATCATGGGCATGGACTGGTTGGCAATTTGTTATGCCATAGTTGATTGTCAATCAAAGACATCCAGATTTAATTTTCCGAGTGAGCCAGTCCTTGAATGGGTAGGTAATACAGCGACACCCAGAGGTAGGTTTATTTCCTATCTGAAGGCGAGAAAAATGATCACCAAAGGGTGCATTTATCATATTGTGCTAGTTAAAGATGCGAATGTTGAGATACCTACACTTCAGTCTATTCCAGTAGTCAAAGATTATGCGAAAGTATTTCCAAATGAACTTCCAGTATTCCTCCAGAGCGAGAGATTGATTTTGGCATCGATTTTCTTCTAGGAATGCAACCAATATCCATCCCTCCGTATAGAATGGCACCTGCTAAATTAAAAGAGTTGAAGGAGTGTTTAAAAGATTTATTGGAAAAAGGTTTCATCAGACCCAGTATCTCACCTTGGGGTGCACCGGTATCATTTGTACGGAAGACAAATAGCTTGCTAAGGATGTGTATCGATTATAGGCAACTGAACAAGGTAACTATTAAGAATAGGTATTCCCTTTCAAGGATAGACGACTTGTTTGATCAGTTGCGGGGAGCTAGATGCTTTTCAAAGACATATTTGAGGTCAGGGTACCACCAAGTCACAGTTCGGGAGAAAGATATTCCCAAGACAGCCTTTAGGACCCGATATGGCCACTTTGAGTTCCTTGTTATGTCCTTCGGGTTGACGAATGCACCTGCCATATTTATGGACTTGATGAATAGCCTATTCCGGCCATATTTGGATCTGTTCGTGATAGTCTTTATTGATGATATTCTGGTTTATTCACGTTCAGAGGATGAGCATGTGGATCACCTGTGAACAGTATTCCAAACCCTTCGTGATAATAAATTGTATGCTAAGTTTTCTAAGTGTGAGTTCTGGCTAAAGTCCGTAGCATTCTTGGGGCATATTGTATCTGACAGAGGTAGACACTCAGAAGATCGAGGTTGTGAAATCCTGGCCTAGAACTACCACTCTTACAGAGATTCGTAGCTTTCTAGGCTTAGCAGGATATTACCGAATGTTTGTAGAGGGTTTTTCTTCTCTTTCAGCACCATTAACAAAGCTGATGCAGAAAGCGACTAAGTTTCAGTGGACAGAGGCCTGTGAGCAGAGTTTCCAATAGCTTAAGAACAGGTTGACCTCAGCGCCAGTTCTAGCACTTCCAGAAGGTCCAAATGGTTATGCCATGTATTGTGATGCCTCAAGTGTCAGGTTAGGATATGTCCTGATGCAACATGGGAAAGTAATTGTGTATGCTTCACGACAGTTACAGAAGCATGAGCGGAATTATCCGACCCACAAGCTCGAAGTAGTTGCGGTTGTCCATGCACTTAAGATATGGCGGCATATTTATATGGTGTTCATGTTGATTTGTCACAGATCATAAAAGCCTGCAATATATCTTCAATCAATAAGAGTTGAATTTGTGACAAAGGCGATGGCTTGAGTTATTGAAAGATTATGATGTTAACATTCTGTACCATCTAGGGAAAGCTAATGTTGTAGAAGATGCCTTAACTCATCGATCTATGGGTAGCTTAGCACATGTATAGGCCAAGAAATGACAATTAACAAGATAGATTCATCAATTGGCTTGTTTGGGGGTTTGGTTAGTAGACTCGGGCAATGGAGGAGTTGTACTCCAAAATGCTGCAAAATCATCTCTCATAGCTAAAGTAAATGAGAGGAAGTATGAGGATCCAGAGTTAGTCAAGTTGAAAGAGCGGGTTCCATAACAGAAGAAGCCCTTGTTAGAACTCAAAGGTGATGAGGTTCTCAGATACAGGGTTCATTTGTGTGTTCCAGATGTAGTAGGGCTACAAGACAGGATTATGTTAGAGGCACATTATTCATGGTATTCCATTCACCCTGGTTCGACGAAGATGTATCATGATGGTGGAAAGATATGAAGCAGAACATTGCTAAGTATGTCGCTCAATTCCCTAGTTGCCAGAAGGTGAAGATAAAACACCAGAAGTCGGAGGGATAATGTAGACTATAGAGATCCTGAAATGGAATTGGGAGGCGATAAACATGGACTTTATTGCAAGTTTACCTCGTTCCCATCGTAAGTTTGATTCCATAGGGTGATAGTCGATAGGCTCACGAAATCAGCTCATTTTATTCCGGTCAAATCTACATATACAGCAGAAGATTATGAAAAATTATATATAAACGAGATAGTGCGACTACACGGAATACCAATATCTATTATATCTGACCGTGAAGCCCAGTTTATAGCACATTTTTGGAGGTCATTTCAGAAAGGTCTAGTAACTCAGGTGAATCTCAGCACAACCTTTCATCCACAAACGGATGGACAAGCCAAGCGCATGATTTAGACGCTCGAGAATACATTGCAAGCATGTGTGCTGGATTTTAAAAGAAGTTGGGATGAACATCTACCTCTTATCGAGTTTGCATATAATAACAGTTACCACTCCAGTATCTAGATGGCTCCGTACGAGGCTTTGCATGGGTATAGGTACAGATCTCCTATAGGGTGGTTTGATGTTGGAGAATCTGGCTTACATGGTCCAGACCTAGTTCAGCAGGCCATAGAAAACATAAAGCTTATCCAGGAGCGACTATTGACAGCTCAGAGTCTTCAGAAGTCATATTCTGGCATATGGCGATGAGATTTAGAGTATGGGGTTAATGACTGGGTATTCTTAAAGGTGTCACCTATGAAAGATGTGATGAGATTTGGCAAGAAAGGCAAGCTTAGCCCACGGTATATCGGGCCTTATAGGATCATTCAAAGAGTAGGCCAAGTTGCTTTGAGTTAGAATTGCCCTCGGAATTGGAGTTTGTTCATCCGATTTTTCACCTATCTATGTTACAAAAGTGCATTGGCGATCCTACCCATATGGTACCCACATATAATGTATAGATTACAGAGGACTTGTCATACGGGGAAATTCTGGTTCCCATCCAAGACCGACAAATCCGCAAACTACGAAATAAGGAGATAACATCCGTGAAGGTTTTATGGAGAAGTAAGAAGGTGGAAGAGATGACATGGGAAGCAAAGGAAGAAATGAAGTCTAAATACCCCCAGCGATTTCAAAGTGAAGATATGACTCGAGGGTATAAACACTCAGGCCAGTAGGTCATCAGGTAAGCTCTCATTTTTAACTCTCAGAATTTATAATGGACAGTTGTGTGGAGCCAAGTGTTGCTATTTATAGACAGTGGACATATGTGGCATGTATAGTAAGTTTTCTGGTTGTGTACAGATTGGTTTTAGTCTAATGTACAAAAGAGGCTCTAGCAAAAATTTTCCCAAAGTATAAGAATAGACATTCAAGGGCGAATGTTTCTAAGGGGGGAAGGATGTTACATCTCGCGTTTTTCGTACATTAAGGTTTCATCCTCAGTTAATTGGCATAAACTTAGGGATGAGATTACCTTGAGGATAGCATATTTATGCTATTTTTACTAAGCAATAAGTAAGTGTGATGGAAGAAAGGGTACACGAATTAGAGAAAACGAGTTTCATTGAAAATGGCCAATTTTGGATAAAATACGGATCAAGTGATAATACCCGATAATTATAATCTAGTACCATGAAAGGTACCATATGACCATGGTAGTATAATGTATAAAGTATCTATAAAGTATATTAAAAATAAGTAGAATTTTAAGTAATTTTGGGTTATTTTTAAATTATGCGGATAATTGATTAATTATCAGGTAACAGAACATTACCCAGTTAACTAATAAGTGGATAAAGATTAAATTACCCCCACCCCCACGTGGCAGCAAGCCACTTAAGGAAGAGGTGATTATTAGTCACTCTTGGAAATTCTAAGAACGTGAGTTATGCTCCAGAATCTTTAAAGTCATTCTTCAAGTCTTTCAAACAAAACTTTGAAAAGTCATTTTCAATCATTCAAAACCAAGAACCTAAGCTTTCTGAGAATTGAAGAAGGCAACTGATACAACATGGTTCTATAATTTAAACCAATCCACGAGAATTTTTAGAATTTTAGCAATGGAGGAATTTTGCGGTTCTAATGAAGTACGATGAACTTTTTCCAAGTATATCATACTGATTTTCCCTACTTCGTGTATGTTAAGGCTAAGCTCTTCTTTCATTTTGCATGATCTCATAATTACACAAGTTTGATAACGAGTCATAAAGAAAATTCATATCCCGGAATTTACGTATATTTTGTTAGTCTCGCAAGTTACGTATATTTTCCTAGTTTTGTAAATTACGATATCCACCTTATCGGGACTTCATATTCAATTGAGTATTTCATTCTTTCAATCAAGAGAGTAGAGAGTTTATATATATAGTATTATAGTATTTTCATTACCATCGAGTTATAATCAATGGGCAGGCCCCTATTAGGCAACCTCTGATCAGATGATAAGTTATATACCGAGCCTGCTGTGGCTGAGCGCCTATGAGCGAGCCCATTTGGTCGAGATACAGAGCTTAGTTTGGCCGAGCGCCTATGAGCGAGCCTACTACGGCATATCAGATATATATGTATACCGAGCCTTATAGGGCCGGACATCTATTTTACTCATTATATTGAGAGAGTTGAGTCAGTATCAGCTGATGAGCATATCTTTAGATTATCTTTGATCCCCAGTTGCTTTAAGTTATTATATCATCAGTTCTGTTTTAGCTTTTAGTATATTGCCTTACATACTCGGTACATTATTTCGTACTGACGTCCCTTTTTGGGGGCTTGCATTTCATGCGTGCAGGTTTAGATAGACAGACGGGTAGACCTCCTTAGTAGGTGTTGCCCGAGTTCAGATTTATCGGTAAGCTCCCCTTCTTTCGGAGTTACCGGGTCTAGCAGTGTCGTGTATATCTTGTGTATATATGTAGATAGGTTATGAGTAGGTCGGGACATGTTCCGATCATAGTACATCTATCAGTAGAGGCTTGTAGACATATCCTCTCGGTTAGTGCAATATGTTGGACTTGTAGGCCCTGTACATATATTTTGTTGGCCTGTCAGTTGTAGTAATTATGACGGCCTTGCCGGCCTAGCTTTATGTTGACATTAGTCAATGTTAGACTCCATTTAGTTTTATATTTTGCATCGCACATTATCTTGTAATGTGGCCCATAGCTAAAATATAAAATTACATGTTCTGAGTCTCTTAGTCACAAATGGTATGCAAGGATAGATGAGGCACTAGGTGCCAGTCTCGCCCCCGGGCTCGGGGCGTGACAATAATTTTTCCCTTTTTTGGCTAAAAGACTTAGTGAAAATCTATCTATGCCTTAGCATGTGTTTTTTGTACCTTTTGGGTTTTTCGAAGGTTCAACAGATTGGAACCTTATTTGTGTAAATAGAAGCAAATACCTTTTGAGGTTTTTTCGAAGGCTGATGTTATCGAAGCCTTTGAATTGTTCGAGGGCTGATTTTATCAAAGCCCTTTGTCATTTGCTTTTGCTGAGGGTAGCGTAATTTAACCAATTTTTTCAAAGTGTTTGAAGGCCTTTAATTTATGGAGGATGTCAGATGCCTCCGAGCCGCATTATTTCGGCCGTATCCTTTTTATATGACCGTAGTCTTTAATATGGCCGTAGCCTTCGGGTATGTCTCTTGGATTTATTTCTCGATAACCTTTCAAACTTGTTCAAAAGGTTAGTCCCCAAGTATGATGGCCTTGGACTTTATATAGAGGGGATTCCTCCTTGAGGTCTTATGAATTCGAGTTCTCGATGACTCAGATGCGTTGACTATCGAAGATAGTCCCTGAGTATTTGGGGTGTATTTGCTTTCTAGCCCTTGGGTTGTTTCTCATAGAACTATAAGTGTAGAGCTCGTATGATAATAGACTTCTTTGAGACACAAAGTATTTTGATATAGAAAGAATGATTCTTTGAATAATTGATACATGCGTACATGTTTTGTCGTCGGGGCTTGACTCTTCTATATGGACATGGTTCATCTGACAGTTTGGCCCATTACCAAATTCTCCTATTGAGGCCCTGTTTGGCATGAAGAATTTTCTTCAAAAATATAACCTCCGAAGGTGATGCCCTCCAGTATTCGAGGTTGATTGAAAAGAAGCCTTGGATACTGTTGAGTTCTCCTTAGGTAGCACATAGTTGTTGCCTCGTTATAAATATCCCGGTAAAACCCATTTGGGAAAAAATCTAATCTAAGGGAAAAAGAGTGCAATGTATGCTTTAAAACCTAAGGTCTTCGAGTAAAAAAGGTGACTTTGATACCTTCGATCGAATACCTGCAATGGGTTAGTTTCAAATTCAAATGCACAAAAAGAGAAAATTTTACCTTAGCAATAGTATTGTTTGAGTAGTGATACGTTCCAATTGTTGGACAATTGCTCGCCTTCCATCATGCCAAGTTTTTAATATCCTTTTGTCGGCAACTCTGAGGACTCATTACGGTCCTTCCCGAATTCAGTCCTAGATTACCTTCATTCAGGTCTCGAGTATTGAGGGTGACTTTTTGTATAACTAAGTCCCCGACTCCAAAGTGTCGAAGGTTGGTTCTTCTATCAGAGTATCTCTCGATTCTTTGCTTCTACGCGACCATCCAAACAAGTGCTGCCTCTCGTTTTTCATCTAATAGCTCGAGGCTAGCATTCATAGCCTCGTGATTTTACTCTTCCGATGCATGTTGAAACCTGGTGCTGAGTTCTCCGACCTCGATAGGGATAAGGGCCTTGGATCTATATACTAAAGAGAACAGATTAGCCCATGTGCTAGACATCGATGTTGTTCGATATGCTCAAAGGACCTCGGGTAGAACTTCTCTCCATTTTCCCTTTGCATCATCCAACCTTTCTTTAGGTTTTGAATGATAGTTTCGTTTGTTGACTCGGCCTGTCCATTTCCAATTGGGTGGTATGGTGTTGATAAGATCATCTTTATCTTGTGTGCTTCGAGCAACCCCGTCACTTTGCTGCCGATGAATTGCTTTCCATTGTCACATACAATCTCAGTAGGTATCCCGAACAGGCATATGATGTGGTCCCAGTTGAAGTCAATAACTTCTTTTTCCTTGACCTTCTAGAAGGTGTGTGCTTCCACCCATTTGGAAAAATAATTAGTTATAAACAAAATAAATTTAGGTTTACCTAGGTCCATTGGTAGAGGGCCGACTATATCCATTCCCCATTTCATGAATGGCCATGGGGATATGACTAAGTGGAGTTGTTCTCTGGGCTGATGGATCATCGGTGCAAACCGTTGACACTTATCACATTTTTTTACAAACTCCTTAGTATATTTTTCCATGTTGTCCCAGTATTACCCTGTTCTAATAATTTCTCGAATCAAAAACTAGGCGCGGGAGTGGTTCACACGAGTAGCCTTGTGGATTTCTCGTAGAACATTATTGGTGTCCCCCGACCCCAAACATACCGTCAATGACCCATCGAACGTTCTCCTGTACATTGTTCCATCTTCATCTAATGCAAACCTAGAAGCCTTGGTTCACAAGGCCCTCGATTCTTTACGGTCCAATGGGAGTTTTCCCTTTTTCAAATAATCAATATACTTATTCCTCCATTCCCAACTCAAATTTATTGAATTTATCTCGGCATGACCCTCTTCAACCACAAACCTCGATAACTGGATGAAAGTCCCTGGGAAGATATCATCTTCTTCAACCGAGGATCCCAAATTAGCAAGTGCATCGGCCTCACTATTTTTCTCTCGAGGAATATGATCTACAGTCCATACCTTGAAGCAATGCAATGTTACCTATAGTTTATCCGAGTACCGTTGCATCCTATCCTCTCGAACTTCAAAACTTTTATTTACTTGGTTTACCACCAACAGTGAATCGCACTTGGCTTCAATGACTTCTTCACATAAGCTCTTAGCTAGCTCGAGACCTGCAATCATGGCCTCATACTTAGCCTTATTAGTACTCAACCTAGAGGTTTCGATGGATTGTCTAATGGTACTACCCATAGGTGGCTTCAAGACAATGCCAAGCCCGGAGCCTTTCACATTCGAGGCACCGTCTGTGAAAAACGTCCATACCCCTGATGATGTACCCGACTTTAGCAGAAGTTATTTTTCCACTTCGAGTACAAGGGTCGGCACAAAATCGGCCACGAAGTCAGCTAGGATTTGTGACTTGACGGCCCTTTGAGGTTGAGATTCGATATCGAACCTGCTAAGTTTGACGACCCATTTGGCCAGCCGGCCCGTTAGCTCAGGATTATGAAAAACATTTCGAAGGGTGTAAATGGTTAATACGCATATGGGAAGACACTAAAAATATGGTTTTAGATTTCTAGATGTTCTTATTAATGCAAGTGCTAATTTTTCTATGTGAGGGTACCTAGTTTCAGCATCTCCTACATCGGCTTACATAATAAACAAGGAATTGCGTACCTTGCTCTTCTCGAACTAGTACCCCGCTTACTGCTATCTTGGACAATGCCAAATCTAAGTAAAGTTTTTCATCTACCTTCGAAGTGCAAAGCAAAGGCGGGCTCGATAAATATCGTTTCAATTCTTCTAAGGCTTGCTGGCATTCCAGGGTCCATGCAAAATCCCTTTTCCTTTTGAGCAAGGAAAAGAACCTATGACTTCGATCGGATGACCTCAAAATGAATCGACCCAAAGCAGTTATTCGTCCTGTTGGCCTTTGTACGACCTTCACACTATCCACGATCGTGATATCCTCGATGGACTTGATCTTATCGGGGTTAATTTCGATACCCCGGTTCGACACCATGAAGTCGAAGAACTTTCCCGACCGAAGGCACATTTTTCCGAGGTAAGCTTAATGTTGTATTTTCTAAAAATTTCAAATATTTCCTGCAAATGAGTCAAATGGTTCTCTGCACGAAGGGACTTAACCAACATATCATAAATGTAGAACTTGTAGTGTTTTACCTATTTGTTCTTCGAACATTTTATTAACTAGGCATTGGTATTGTTACGCCCCGAACCTGGGAAGGCCGGCTGGCACCCGGTGCTGCACTGGCCCGAGAGAACCACTCTATAACTTATTTGTTTTTCTTCTGTAACTATCATGGGCCAACATGGACACAAATGATAATGTACAATTGTAAGTAGACAATATTGTATCACTGAACCATTTTTCTTAAAACATGAATACATATGGACTGTCAAGGGCTCTAACATACTGTACAAAATGAACCTCTGTCTACAAAGCCTCTAAAAGATTATTCAACATTAAATGGGATAGGGTAGCGGCCTACCCATAAGTCTGTAGAAAAACTCTAACACGATGACTCATAGACTCGGCTGCACTCCGAATGAGGTGTAGTCTTACCGATCCTTCGCTGAATGCCAATATCGTCTACTATGAGGGCTCATCAAACTGATTATGTATAGCTGCAAGCATGAATGCAGTCTCCCTAACAAAAGGACATCAGTATGAATAATGTACCGAGTATGTAAGACATGTAAATCAGTATATAAAGGACATGGAATAAAGGACTCTACTTGTAAGTCTGGAAAGCTCTGTAAATCATAAAATATTTATAGTATCATGCATATGCGTATAAATGTCATGTAATGCATAGGTCTGTATGCACATAACATCATAAAGCCTCTAAGGCATCCCATCATATCCTTTCGGCCATTGTGGGCAAATCATGAACGTATACCAACTGATCAGGTGGTGGGGTGCGTATATAACGCCGTAACTTTTTTCTCATATCCCATATAAATATAATATATATATATTTATATATACGTTTATATAACGTCATCTGGTCATGGGTTAATGTACATGTATAAATGCATGAAATGCATAAGAAATACGTTAATAAGATTTTCTCGAAATGCCATAAAAATCAATATGCCTTTCAGATAAACTTTATCAAATACGTATTTTTCTGAGACTAATGAATAGAAGATATAATAATAATTTACATGGGGAATCAAGAATATAGACACCCCTAGTATTTCTAGGAATAGAGTCATTTATGAAAGTTGCGTATTTTGCTTGTTTCATTTGTATTATAGATCATGCCAAAAGAAAGTAGAGATAGCCTTGTCGCACCTCCTTTTTACCGTGCCCGCGGGGCGCATGGGGAGTTTTCTCCAATTGAAGGACAGTCGAAACGGGATTTGTTTATTTGTTTTAAAGTCGCCACCTGGGAATTTTAAGGCGTCCCAAGTCACCAATTATAATCCCTGAATCGAGGAGAATATGACTCTGTTTATTATTCTGCGAACCAGAAATCCTGAGTAAGGAATTCTGTTAATCCGGAAGAAGGTGTTAGGCATTTCCGAATTCCGTGGTTCTAGCACGGTCGCTTAACTGTTTTTATTATTGGCTTAATTATCTTGATTTTTATTAAATACTTTTTGTTACGTGATTTTTCTACCGCTTTTACTTATTGTGATTAAGGACCCTTCTTTGAATCGAATTACGCGTACGTATATTCGTGTTATAAATTTAAAAAAAAATGCGGAATTGTGTCACGCGTACGTGTACACAATAATTTTTTTGGTAATATATTTATTAAACAATCATTTTTCGAAATTATTGTCGAATCGAGAATATTTGTTTTTCTTGAATAGTGAACCGTACATCTCAGGTTTTTATGAAATTGATTTAACGCCTTTGGAAAAATCCTTTTATTAAATATTCGCTCGAAGTTGCGCGTACGCATAATCCGAATTTTGCTTTTAAAAATATAATCAGGGTACGCGAACGTATCCCTAATTGCGCAAAATATTTGTAATGATATTATGGATTTTCCACAAATTGTTTATTATATCCATACATTTTATATGAAAATACTGAGAAATTCATATTCAAGGGGTGTCTTTAAATTCTTTTAAAAGAAATTCACAAATTTTGAATATTGCCCGTTGACTATAATTTCCGAGTATTAATTATGTTCATCCCAAGACTATTCAAACTCTCAATGAAAGGATAAAAATATGATTAATGCTGTTTTTTTTTTTTGACAATTATATGCTAAAGAATGAATTGTATATAAAACTGAAAATAAATTATAAAGGAAAGAATATTTTCAAGAACTTTTATTATTATTAATTAGTGCAAGTTCTATTCTAATTACCATTGATATAAAGTTTTGCAATTTGTATCTTACTCTTATATACTTGTTTTGATCCAATAGGCGAAATTAACTTAATTAATTATGCCTATGATTGAATTATATATGTAATCAAACCCATTTGATTCTAGATCTATATGAATTATTACAACCATTAACTTTCACATCGTACAAGTTCATAAACCCTTTTATTATTAAGAACGAGAACAAGTCTAACTGACTAAATAAAAATGAATATTGCATACAATATTACTTACCATATTTGACATCATAAACATAATGGATTATACTAACTCGTCTTTCAACTATAGATTATGAACACAACCAATGTTATGCCAAAAGATAACTAATTGCAACCAATCATCATCTAGCTTTAAACAACACTTAATTAACTAACAAAATAAACTGATAGCATATTTTCCTTGATATTTCAGAATGTTCTATACCTGACTAACAATGTCATAGAACTTAACTAATAACCAACTTTCTGTCATATTCCTTACCTTAACAATTCAATCATAACTATACTTCAATGAAAATTTAGAAAATTAATCTTATTACAACACTTATACAGTCTTCAATGAAGGATATTTAACTTACAGTCATCCTATCAACATATATTTCTTATTTGATCAAGAAACAAAACTGAATTTTTAATTAAAGAGCTCCAATGAATAACAGACATTATTACAATTCAAACTTCATTTATCTGTCATGCTGAAACTCTTTCCAACATAGAATTTAAAAGGATATATATACCTGAAAATGAAGGTAGAAGGAGTAAATTTCAGCAGTAGCAGCAGTAACAAATTCAGCAGAATATACCAGTGTTCAACAGATTTGGTCAAACAGAACAAGGCCCGAGGAACTCAGAAACACAGTACAAGACTTCTTTAAAAGTTTCAGATTTTAAAACTGAACAATCTGTCTGATTCTAAAACTTTAGAAAAAGGAAAACTAAAAAGCTTTTAACTTCAAAAATCAGCCTTAATACTAGTGTCTGATGTAGAGTTCTTTTTTACTATTTCTGATTTTCTTTCTTTCCTTCTATCCTATATCTGATTCTGTTCTTCTCAATTTTCAGATTTCTATTTCTGATTTTTTTTCTCAATGTATCTCTCTCAGTTTTTCTCTCAAAAGCTCCTTAAAAAACTCTCTTAAAAATTCTCTAAGGTCTGTCTGCAAAACTCTCTCTCTCTTTTTAGGTCTGTCCCAATTCCCCTTCTTTATACAAGTTTTCCTCCCCTAATGCTGCCTGGACCCCTTCTTTCTTTTAAAATCAGAAAATCCCATTCAAAATCTGCTTTACTACTTTAAATCCCATTATGTAAAACCTTTTCCCTGATTTTCAGCACTCCCATTACCCTTTGTTTCCCATTATCCCATTAAATTATAGCCACTAACATTACATTATAATACACTAGCACTAACACCCTGTTTTTACTGTTTCATTCCCAGAAATGCCCCTGAAATCCTGATGATATTACTGAAAAAATCAGAACCTACTACAAAACAGATTCTAAAATCTGTATAACTTAATTATCCTTCTGATTTACAGCTATAACCAATCCTATTAACCTCCTAATACAATTGTATTTGACCAACTTTTGTAAACTTGAATTTAAACTTGACATTACAGCAATATTACACTGAATTCAGAACTAACAACATATTACTGAAATTATCATAACAATTCAGACTGGACTTAACATTGAACCAGAATCAAACACACACAGGATCATTGTCAATACTGACAATGCCCTGAAACTTTAATGTTCAGACAATAACATATATACAACCCTTATTTTGACAGATTCATATAAACCAGGATGATTTAACTGACAAGTATTAGTTAAAAATGATTATCTACAATATCTGTCAACAAACAGTACATAATAATAGAAACAGATTGTTTCAATCAGTATTATGAGAATTCGTAATATAACTAATCGACGAACTTAATCGAGTCGATTACACACATTGTAACTAAGCACAATCAACAGAAACAATTCACATTTAAAATCAGGTAGACGGGTAGGAGACAGTATGATAATAAAAGATGGGAAAATTACACAGACTAAAACAAACACAAAAATACATGTATAATACACAAAATAAATAGAAAAAATACCTTTGAATCTTCAATTTTATTCCGACTCGAACTCAACTTGGATTTCGGATTTTTTGTTTGAAATCAAACTGACCTTAGTCGAAGTATTTTCCACTGAAAATACTTCGACTAAGGTCGATTAAACCTCAATCTTCATTTAATATGAACGGAATCCAAAAGTTTTTATTTTTAGGGTTTCAGGTTCTTGGATCTTAAATCCGATCATTTCCGGGCAGATTCGAAGGGAACCAAACATGATATAAGGGTGAGGGTAGCCTAGGGGTCATTTGGTGTTAGTTTGAAACGGATCTGAGTTTGTTCTTGTTTGGTCCGAATCTTCAAAAGAAGATTCGAGAAGTTCAAAACTGATTCGAGCCAAACTAACTTCAGATCCATACTCAGGATGACTAGGGGAAGCTGTGGTGTTGACTAGGTGCTGTTTGGTTTAGATCTGAACTTGGCTCGAATCTTCAAATGAAGATTCGAGAACCTTTATGGAGATTCGAACCAAGCAGATAACATATTTGAATAGAGGGTGTTTAGGGGGTTCTGGGGTGTTAAGTTGGTGACCGGCGGCGTTGATGCCGCCGGGTTTTAGGCGGTGGAATCCTAGAGCGGCTAGGGTTAGGAGTGGAGGTTTGGGGGACGATGATGAATAGTGTAGGAGGGGGGGGTGTTCAGTTAGGGGCCGGGGTAAGGGCTTGGGATTTATATAGGGGAATGGTGGGTGGATATTGACCGTTGGATTAGGCAGGATGGACGACTGAGATCTATTCACTTAACCAAACGGTGTCGTTTGGTTTAAGTTAGGGGACGGGTTAAACCGGGTGTTGGATCGGGTAAAGGTATCGGGTTAGGGTGATGAAATCTTGGCCGTTGTATGGACTTAATCCAACGGTCCTTGACGAGAGGTGACCAAACGTCGTCGTTTGGTTCTGGCTTTGAATTGGACCGGACAGGCTGTTTTGGATTGGGCTGGGGGGAATTAATTCACTTGGGCCTGGATTTTAATCCAGGTCCAATTTCCTTTCACAATTTATATATATATTTTCTAATTTTATTTAAATTATAAAAAATCCTAATAAAAATTATAAAACAATTTTTAACCTTACACAAAAATATTAATTACTTCATAACAATTATTTAACACATAGTCAAAACATTAATCACACAGTGGGATATTTAAAATAGAACTAACGCATATTTTTTTATTATTTAAATTATCTTTTAAAATGCATAATTATATCCTATATGCATGCAACATGTATTTTATTTTATTTTTCATTTTATCATGACAAAGTAAACATTTACGGACATAAACAAATATTTAACACCACGCAAATTCAGAAATTACACAGTAAAAGAAATTTATTTTATTTTTGATTTATTTTGGAGTAGTTTTTCGTAAGGCAAAAATCACGTGCTCACAGCTGCCCCTCTTTGTGCGGAAACTCGAAGAGTTTTCGTACAAAGATAAAGTGAGCGGACACGAGCGATATTTGCCCGTTCGAATACTCCGTGGGAAAGATTTGACCGAACCTCTGCTTCGAAGGTTTCCTACATATCCTTGGCTATAAAGGAATCAGGTCAATGTAGTTCGGGAATTTTGGGTAGCTGGGACTACCGTGGGACTGTGATGTGACTGCTGCTTCGTGCTGTTTTTACTGCTTGCTGACCTCCTTATTACACCTTACTTTAAAGGAAATACAAAAAGCTAAACTAGACTACGGTACATGACTTATAAAAATCTTATCTAGATCATGCCCTTGCGTTTCTTGTTGTCTTGATATCTTGGTGACTCTTGGGCATTTGGCTTATTCCGTATTCCTTTTGGAACTCCTGTTGTTTCTTGCTGGGGATTCTGTTGGACTCCTCTGTTTTATCGGTTCTAAGTGTGCTCCTTTCTCATATGAGCGGGCTTTTGATTTCAATACTTCAATTTCATTCCCTCGTTCTTCAGGTGGGTGCCTTGACTGCCTCTTTTCTTTCTTCATCCTCATTCTCCAGGTGGACGCCTGACTTCTTTTTTTCTTATCCTCATTCTCCAGGTGGACGCCTGACTTCTTCTTAACTTCATCCTCATTCTCCAGGTGGACGCCTGACTTCTTCAATTCTCATCCTCATTCTCCAGGTGGACGCCTGACTTCTTCAATTTTCTCATCCTCATTCTCCAGGTGGACGCCTGATTTCTTTAATTCTCATCCTCATTCTCCAGGTGGACGCCTGACTTCTTCTTTTTCTCATCCTCATTCTCCAGGTGGACGCCTGATTTCTTTAATTCTTCATCCTCATTCTCCAGGTGGACTCCTGACTTCTTCTTTTTCTCATCTTCATTCTCCAGGTGGACGCCTGATTTCTTTAATTCTTCATCCTCATTCTCCAGGTGGACGCCTGACTTCTTCTTTTTCTCATCCTCATTCTCCAGGTGGACGCCTGATTTCTTTAATTCTTCATCCTCATTCTCCAGGTGGACGCCTGACTTCTTCTTTTTCTCATCCTCATTCTCCAGGTGGACGCCTGACTTTTTCAATTCTTCATCCTCATTCTCCAGGTGGACGCCTGACTTCTTTTCCTCATCCTCATTCTCCAGATGGACGCCTGATTTCTTTAATTCTTCATCCTCATTCTCCAGGTGGACGCCTGACTTCTTCTTTTTTTCATCATCATTCTCCAGGTGGACGCCTGACTTCTTCTTTTTCTCATCCTCATTCTCCAAGTGGACGCCTGGCTTCTTCCAATTCTTTATCCTCATTCTCTAGGTGGACTCCTGACTTCTTCAATTTTCATCCTCATTCTCCAGGTGGACGCCTGACTTCTTTAATTTTCATCCTCATTCTCCAGGTGGACGCCTGACTTCTTCAATTCTCATCCTCATTCTCCAGGTGGACGCTTGACTTCTTCAATTTTCATCCTCATTGTCCAGGTGGACGCCTGACTTCTTCTTTTCTCATCCTCATTCTCCAGGTGGACGCCTGACTTCTTTTAATTCTTCATCCTCATTCTCCAAGTGGGTGCCTGACTTCTTTAATTCTATCGGGTATTCCCTGACACAAATATTATACTTGCCCCTGTTTTAAATCAAAGAAAACTTCGTTAGTTTAAAGCAGGGTGGTTTGCTGTGGTATTCTTGCAGATGGTGATGCTTCTCTTTGTCTCTCTTTATTGCCTCGGAATGGTTGAAAAGACTGTTTTGTCTTTGTAATTGATCCTTGACTATAGGATTCCTCTCTGTATGTTTTCCTTCAAAACCTTTTAACTGTAATCATATGCCCCTTCTGACTTTGCTGATCCATTTTTGATTTCACCTTTCTTATACCCATATTTTATCTCCCACCTTTCGTGTCTGTATCTTGCAACCTTGAATCTTGGTAGTATACCTTGACATGCCTTCTTATTTGTTTGGAATAAAACTTATCTCAAAGCTTGGAGAAAGTAAGATTATTAGTAGCGAAATACGCTGATTTCGACAATTATAGAATGAAAAGAAAAATCCAATTTTTGGATGACTGTTGGAAAAGGAATAAAGGACTTATCTGATTGGAATTACTGGCACCAATGATCAGGGTATGCATTTCGGATTAATCAACCCAGTCTTTTAATCAATCTCTTTTCAATTGTCTCAAAGAGTTTTCATCGATAAATTTTCCTCATTTTCCACTTCCTCACTTCCTTTTCGCCTTATGGTGCCTGCGAAGGTTTTCACCAATAAGACTCTCTCATTTTACTTTTCTCTCAACTTCCTTCGCCTTATGGTGCCCGTGTGGGTTTTCACCTATAAGACTCTCTCATTTTACTTTCTTTTCTTGTTTGTAACGGAGTGTTATGAACCATCTTCATTTGCTTGCCTCAGCATTTTTCTAAGATTGATCGAAAGGTCTTTTTGGTATGGGGTTAGAAATGAAAGAGGTATTAAAAGCTAAATAGCTTTGGTATGGGTTTAAGATTACAACTCTTGGAATCTTTTCTTATTTCCAACACAATTCCTGCCCCAGTTTCTTGATTGGGGTCTCTTAATGTTTCTTTTTGTGCACATTGTGTATGTTGTGCACCCTATGACCGAGCCGTGAGGCGCCTACGTATCCTTCTTTTGAAGAATCAGGTCAAACGTAGTTCACTAATAATAGTGATGATTTTCTTTTCTTTTTTTTTCTTTTTTTTTTTTGATTCCAAGAGAGGGTAGGAAATAAACAAGTATGGCTCAAAGGGGAAGCAAATGGTATAGTGTTTGGATAGTAGAATAAATTACCTTTGTCATTTCAATCTTCGAAATAGTGCTAAATACAAACATTCAAAAAGTTATGCATAATATCTCTTTACCGCGTCAGAATTGATCGCCATATCTATGCATTTGCCTTCAATATCTGTTAAACATAGTGCACCATTCGATAATACTCTGGTCACAATGAATGGTCCTTGCCAATTCGGGGCAAATTTGCCTTTTGCTTCAACCTGATGTGGAAGAATACGTTTCAGCACATGCTGACCTACTTCAAACTTCCGGGGACGCACCTTTTTGTTGTATGCTCTTTCTATTCTTCTTTGATATAATTGACCATGGCATACTGCGGTCAATCGTTTTTCATCAATCAAGTTTAACTGTTCTAGACGGGTTTTGACCCATTCATCATCATCAATCTTTGCTTCGGCGATGATCCGAAGGGAAGGAATCTCAACTTCTGCAGGAATTACTGCTTCAGTGCCATATACCAACAAATAAGGAGTTGCTCCTACTGAAGTGCGAACAGTAGTGCGGTATCCCAATAATGCAAATGGTAATTTTTCATGCCATTGTTTTGAACCTTCTACCATTTTCCGAAGTATCTTCTTTATGTTTTTGTTGGCTGCTTCTACTGCTCCATTCGCCTTGGGCCGATATGGGGTAGAGTTACGATGTGTAATCTTAAACTGTTGACATACTTCTTTCATTAAGTTGCTGTTAAGATTAGCACCGTTATCTGTGATGATCACCTTCGGGATTCCGAATCGACATATGATATTTGAGTGGACAAAATCGACCACAGCTTTCTTGGTCACTGATTTGAATGTCTTGGCCTCAACCCATTTGGTAAAATAATCAATAGCTACCAGAATGAATCTGTGTCCATTGGATGCTGCCGGCTCAATTGGTCCAATCACATCCATGCCCCAAGCAACGAAGGGCCATGGTGCTGACATTGTGTGCAACTCGGATGGTGGAGAATGAATCAAATCTCCGTGTATTTGGCATTGATGACACTTGCGCACAAAACTGATACAATCTCTCTCCATGGTAAGCCAATAGTAACCAGCTCGGAGGATTTTCTTTGCCAACACATATCCACTCATGTGGGGTCCGCAAACTCCTGAATGTACTTCAGACATGACAGTTGTAGCTTGTCTGGCATCTATGCATCTTAATAATCCAAGATCTGGTGTTCTTTTATACAAAACTCCTCCGCTTAAGAAGAATCCATTTGCCAATCGCCTAATGGTCCTCTTTTGATCTCCTGTGGCTTGTGCGGGATATATACCCATCCTGATATACTCCTTGATGTCATGGAACCATGGTTCACCATCAAATTCTTCTTCAACCAT
Organism: Nicotiana sylvestris; assembly: GCF_000393655.2. Taxonomy (NCBI): domain Eukaryota; kingdom Viridiplantae; phylum Streptophyta; class Magnoliopsida; order Solanales; family Solanaceae; genus Nicotiana; species Nicotiana sylvestris. The sequence goes on along the minus strand of NC_091066.1, from coordinate 82,026,286 downwards.
ATTGCAATAAGCGTGCTAATCGTGGACTTGAATATGTATTGGATCTACATAAGCTTTGTCCGGATGGTGCAACATTGATGCCAGGGTAGCCAATGCATCGGCAACCTCATTATGGATTCTTGGAATATGTTGGAATTCCACTGATTGAAACCGCTGACAAAGATCATGTAGACATTGTCGGTATGGTATGAGCTTCAAGTCTCGGGTTTCCCATTCTCCTTGAATTTGATGTACCAAAAGATCTGAATCTCCCATGACTAAGATTTCTCGGATACCCATGTCTGCGGCTAGCCTTAACCCCAAAATGCAAGCTTCATATTCAGCCATATTATTGGTGCAATAAAATCGTAATTGAGCCGTAACAGGATAGTGATGCCCTGTTTCAGAAATGATTACAGCTCCTATTCCGACTCCTTTCATGTTAGCGGCTCCATCAAAGAAAAGTTTCCAGCCAGGCTTTTCAATTTGCTCCACCTCGTCGATATGCATTGTTTCTTCATCAGGAAAATAAGTCTTCAACGGCTCATATTCCTCATCGACCGGGTTTTCGGCTAAATGATCGGCCAGTGCTTGAGCCTTCATTGCAGTTCGAGTCACATAGATGATGTCGAATTCTGTGAGCAATATCTGCCACTTTGCAAGTCTTCCCGTTGGCATAGGCTTTTGAAAAATGTATTTCAATGGATCCAACCGAGAAATGAGGTAAGTAGTGTAGGATGACAAATAGTGTTTCAATTTTTGAGCTACCCATGTTAGGGCGCAACATGTCTTTTCCAGATGAGTATACTTAACCTCATAAGCTGTGAACTTCTTGCTAAGGTAGTAGATGGCCTGTTCTTTTCTGCCAGTGAGGTCATGTTGCCCCAATACACAACCAAATGAATTTTCCAAAACCGTTAAGTAAAGAATCAAAGGTCTTCCTGGCTCTGGTGGGACTAACACGGGTGGTTTCGACAAGTACCCTTTTATCTTATCGAACGCTTCTTGACACTCATCGGTCCATTTGACCGCAACATCCTTTTTCAACAATTTGAAAATTGGCTCACAGGTTGTTGTGAGCTGAGCAATAAACCTGCTGATATAATTCAATCTTCCCAACAAACTCATTACTTCAGTTTTGTTCCTGGGAGGTGGCAATTCTTGGATGGCTTTGATCTTTGATGGGTCTAGCTCGATGCCTCGTCGACTGACTATGAATCCCAGCAACTTTCCGGATGGAACTCCAAATGCGCACTTGGCAGGGTTAAGCTTGAGGTTGTACCTGCGAAGTCTTAAGAAGAACTTCCTCAAATCCCCAACGTGGTTGGCCTGATGCTTTGATTTTATGATCACATCGTCCACGTATACCTCAATTTCCTTGTGTATCATATCATGAAACACTGTGGTCATTGCTCTCATATAGGTTGCTCCGGCGTTCTTTAGACCGAATGGCATTACCCGGTAGCAATAAGTTCCCCATGGTGTGATGAATGTCGTCTTTTCTGCATCTTCTTCATCCATTAGAATTTGATGATACCCGGCATAACAATCCACAAAAGACCCTATATCATGTTTGGCACAATTGTCGATTAAAATATGGATATTGGGTAATGGGAAATTATCCTTTGGACTTGCTTTGTTGAGATTGCGATAGTCGACGCATACTCTAATTTTGCCGTCTTTCTTTGGCACAGGAACGATATTAGCTAACCAAACAGGATATCGAGTGACTCGAATGACCTTTGCTTCCAATTGTTTGGTGATTTCTTCCTTAATTCTCACACTCATATCAGGCTTGAATTTTCTCAGCCTCTGCTTGACAGGAGGCACCGTTGGATCGGTGGGCAATTTGTGGACCACTAAATCAGTGCTCAAGCCCGGCATGTCGTCATACGACCATGCAAAAACATCTTTGAATTCTATGAGTGCTTTAATTAACTCCTCTCGGATCTTTGGTTCGAGATGGACACTTATTTTAGTTTCTCGGATATTACTCGTGTTCCCTATATTGATGTCCTTGGTATCACTCAAGTTAGGTTTGATTTTTTCCTCAAAGTGAATTAACTCTTTACTAATCTCTTCAAAAACCTCATCTTCATCATATTCTGATTCATAATCACAATATATTTCTTGAATTAATGTTTCGGAACCAGATTGATTTTTAAGACTGGGCTGAGGATTCCTCATGCATGCCATATCACTAGAGCCAGCGTAAAAGGAACTGTACAGGAAAGAAGAAAAAGAAAAGAAAACTATTAGGAATGATAATAAAAAGGAAACTGCTTTTTATTGGATGATGAAAGATAACAAGGTTTGCACACTTCAAACAAACTGTAAGATAAGCTTTGGGATTACAACCTTGAAATAACCCAAACAAACTGAAAGAAAATCAAAATAAACTACCAAGACTCCTTTCAATTGGGAGAGGAGTGGCTTTCCAATTATTGAGCTTTGTCTCTGGTCCAACGAATTGAACTTCTGCGTTGCTACACCCTTCTCCGCCTTCCAGCATATTCACATCACTAAACAATTTCTCGAACCTTTCAATTAATTCCTCCTCAGGATTAACCCGGGATTTAGGAATTGTTGTTATAGGGCGATTTTTAGCACCGGTCTTGACAAAAGACTTTGACAGATGTGGTACTGGTTTTGGAAGAACCCATGCTTGGTGTTTCAACTTCCTGGCCCTTATCACGTCATTGGCGGTGGGTATGAACCCTAAACCGAATGTTCCCCAGTTCTCGGGGAGAGATACTGGTTGTACAATTCCTTTCAAAGATAAGCCCAGACTTTTGCCGGGTATAAAGCCATTCTTCAGCATTTCATAAGCTACCATGACTGATGCAGAGGATATCTTTGGATTCGAAAGGTATTTCCCTTCTGGAATTTTCTCTACCGACACCGTGTCGGACACTTGGTATACCCATGGTCCTTGGTCAATTTCTGTTCCCTCGACCGGTACAATGGTACTGTTGTGAGCATTTAAACTTTCTTCTCCATGCACGACTATTTCTTGATGATCCCATTCAAACTTGACAGCCTGATGTAGTGTTGACGGGACTGCTTTAGCAGCATGGATCCATGGTCGACCCAACAACAAGTTGTAAGAAACAGTTATGTCCAACACTTGGAATTCCATTGTGAATTCAACTGGCCCTATAGTTAGTTCCAACACTATGTCGCCAAATGAATCTCTGCTTCCACCGTCAAATCCTCGTACGCAGATACTATTCTTTTGGATCCTCTCCTCTTTAATTTTTAATTTGTTTAAAGTGGAGAGAGGGCATATGTTTGCACTGGACCCATTGTCAACCAATACCCGGGTTACTACGGAGTTTTCACATTTCACGGTGAGGTAAAGAGCTCTGTTGTGCTCGGTACCTTCCACAGGTAATTCATCATCAGCAAATGTAATTCTGTTTGTCTCAAAGATTCTGTTGGCTATTTTTCCCAAATGATTTACAGATATCTTTTCAGGAACATGAGCTTCATTCAGGATTTTCATCAACGCCAGACGGTGTTCCTCTGAATGGATCAGTAATGACAACAATGAAATTTGAGCGGGGGTCTTCTTTAATTGATCCACCACAGAATAATCATGGAGTTTCATTTTTCTTAAAAACTCCTCCGCCTCTTCTTCCGTCACAGCTCTCTTTGTTGGCATTGGATTGTTTTTAGTTTTTCTCAGCTCTTCGGGAGTAAAACATCTTCCCGAACGAGTCAAGCCTTGCACCTCACACACTTCTTCCTTGATTTCTTTGCCCTTGTACATTACGGTCATCCGTTCATAGTTCCATGGGATGGTTTTGTTGTTGATGATCGGCAGCTGGATTACAGGTGCAATAATAACCCGATCTGTACGTGCTCCTTCCACGAATACAACGGGTTTGTTAGCAACCCCTGGTACTATCACTTTTGGCCTTTCTTGTTTTGCGGAAACTTTGCTCGATGACCCCTCATCGACTATCATAGACGGTTCATCACCATTTTTGTTCTGTTTAGACACCGGCTTCTCCTCCATTAACTGCTTATCTGGCTTGGTTTCATGAGACTTGATCATCATGACAGTTTGTGACGGCTTCTTTGTCTCTCCATCAGCTTGTATGATTTCTATCATGTTAGCCTCTTGATGGGCTGGCATTGGATTTCTATTGATATTTGGAGCTTCGGGGGTTTGAACCTCGATTTTATTAGTATCAATCAGCTCTTGTATTGCATTTTTCAAATGCCAACATTTCTCCGTATCATGGCCTGGTGCACCGGAGCAATATTCACAGCTAATGGTGTAATCCAGATTTTTTGGAGGAGGATTGGGTAGTTTGGATTGTATTGGTCTCAGCATGTCTAGCTGTCTCAACCTGTGGAACAGACTAGTGTAAGACTCTCCCAATGGAGTGTAAGTTTTCTTTTTCTGTTCCCTTTCTCCCCTGAATGCTGGCCTAGGCCTGAAACCTGGTCCGGGATAAGCTCGGGGGTAAGTATTTGGTGTGACAGGAGCACGCCAATTGGTGTGAACAGGTGGCTGATTGTATGCTTGAGCATGGTTAATGGCAAAATGAGGCTCTGAAGGGTGATAGTAGTGTTGGGATGAATCATGGTGGTAAGCTGATTGGCGAGGTCGTTGTTGATTATAGTAAAGTGGTGAACCTCTGTGTCCCGGCCAAATTCCTGAATCAACTACTGCTGCTTCCTCCCTTTTCTTTCTTCCGATTCCTCCTACCCCGCCTTGAATAGCTTGAGTAGTTGCCTTAATTGCTGAATAGCTCATGATTTTATTTGTTTTGAGGCCTTCTTCTACCATACCTCCCATCTTTACTACCTCGTTGAATGATTTTCCAACCGCTGAAACCAAGTGGGCATAGTAAGTTGGTTCCAAGGCTTGGAGGAAGTAATCTACCATTTCGCTCTCCTTCATAGGAGGATCCACTCTTGCTGCCTGTTCTCTCCACCGAAAACCATACTCTCTGAAACTTTCATTGTGTTTCTTCTCAAATTTGGTCAAAGATAATCGATCTGGGATGATTTCCAGATTGTATTGGAAATGGTATGCGAATGCCTGTGCCAGGTCATCCCAGGTGTACCATCTCCCATGGTCCTGGCGTGTATACCACTCCAAAGCTGATCCGCTTAAACTTTGACTGAAGTAAGCCATCAATAATTCATCCTTTCCCCCAGCTCCTCGCATCTTGCTACAGAAACCCCTTAAGTGGGCTACTGGGTCGCCGTGCCCGCTGTATAGGTCAAATTTGGGCATCTTGAAGCCAACTGGCAATTGTACATTAGGGAATAAGCATAAATCTTTGTATGCTACACTGACTTGCCCACCTAATCCCCGCATGTCTCGGAACGACTGTTCTAGACTTTTGACCTTCCTGAACATCTCTTCTTGTTCAGCATTTTTGGCTGGCTTGTCAATTTCGGTTGGGAGATCAAACCGAGGAGCAGTTGAATTGATTTCGGAGGCTTTGAAGGTGGGCTCCGGGGGGTAATATTGGTTGTCTTGGGCCTGAAATGTAGGCTCACTAGGAGATTTGTGAAATGTAGCAGGGGGAGGTGCTACGAAAACAGGAGTCATAGGTGGAGGAAGGTACGGAACTGGTTTTGGAGGTGGAGACTGTGGTGTCTGAGAGGTGGTGCCTCGGTAGTGCTGATAAATGGGGAAACTTGGGGATAATTCAGTGGTGATATTATCCTGAGTTTGGGTCATTGATAGAACAGGGTTATTTGGGTAAGATGGGGGTAACTGTCCTGTAGACCAAGCTTGGTACATTTCAGCCATTTGCTGCTTGAGCTTAAACATCTCTTCTTTCATTTTCCCGACATCCATCTCTTCTATCTCCATACCTGTGTCAACATCTGGGATAGACATACTTTCGGGTATTGGTCCTTTTGATCTTGTGTGATAGTGATAATATGCCAGTATACTCTTTAGAGAAACTAACTGCTTGAATTCTGAAAATGAACAAACTTGTTAGTTTTGAGAGTTTAACACATATATAATCACACGTTGAGATGCAATGCTCCTAGACAAATAATCCCTTTCTATTATGCATTCGCTCGGTTGCTTGTGTCGTCCCAGCTTTCTTGAAATTGAAAAATTGTCATTCGCTTTTATTTACTATATATATCTTTATCGTGGTGGTCGAATCTTAGAGATTGCCTACGTATCATGCCAAACATGAATCAGACCTTGCGTAGTTCGAACCAAAGTCAATCATGTTTATTCATTACACAAAGATGGAATTACATTTGAAAACTTTAAGAAAATAGCTTGAAACACACACACTTAAATCAAATAAAAGATACAATTCATAACATCTCACAACATGCCCCACTTTCCACTTTTGTTCTCTAATATTGGATTATCTGCTCAATGTGGGGCTTGACCTGGATGGCCTCCTAGCGTACGATACATCCTTTCCAACTCCATTGCTAGATGACGAGCAAAAGTGGGTGCATGCTCTGTAAACCTTTCATAATCCATTCCTTGGCAGTTTACATAACTTTGAGATGTGAAGACTGCCAGGTCGTGGATTTGTGCCCTGAAACCTTGGAGACGTTGGTCTTGGTCTTGCAATTGCTGCTGACGAGTGGTGGCTATATCTCTGACACGGTTTTCACGATCTAAAGCTGATTCTAATAGAGCTCGGAGTCTGGCCTGCTCTAATCTTGCTTGCGATCTTTCCCTGTCGAGGTCTGCTTGTTGATATTCTCTGTTGCATCTTCTTGCCTCTTCTAGTTGTGCACGAAGCTGGTCTTCTGATCGCATCCAATAGTCTTTTTCCTTCTTGAATTGAGCCTTGTCTTTTTCGGATTGCCTATCTTGGCGTTCCTTGTTAGATCTGGCTTCTTCGTTTAATTGTTGGATCCTTTCTTTTGCTTTGCTCAATGCCCTTTCGTTTTCCGCAAGAATGGAATCATAATCTTGCATTTTTTCAAAGAGATTGGCGATGGTTTTTTGATCCTTCCAGCTCCTCTTTGGCGTTTCAGAAACTCTTTTCATTTTTTGGAATCGAGCATGAAGATTTTCATTCTCACAAGCTAGACTCTTTTTCTCGCCTTCGGCTTCTTGTTCTTGCAAATCTTTCTCCAAACTGAGGCTTCTTAGATTTTCTTTTAGGGCATGGATAGTTGCTTTGTACCCTTTTTCTTTTTCTCCCCAGATCAACCGCTCTTGGATTTTATCATTGAAGTTTTGAACATGGGGTCTTTTTGTTGGCCTTTTTAGCTCAGGTTCTGGTACATCATCCACGCGAGACCGTTTTTCGAACCACCTTGCATATCCAGGATTTATCTCACCCTTTGTAGCGTCTAGGACTTGAGTATCACTTTTCAAGTATCGGCACCCATTCCACATTTGCTGAAGTAAAGCTTCGGGAATAGTGGCTTCTGGGTGTAATTCGATTACTTGCATACTCAAATCTTCCTCATCAGGAACTATTTGATATCTCCCTAGTTGCCTTAGGACTCTTAGTGGTGCATACGGCTGAATGCTTCTCAATCCCAATAGTAGTAGATAACTATTTGAGGTTGACATATGTATTACTTCTCTCATCGGGAGCCATCCCAGAGTCCATTCAATTTGATTTGCCGTTAAAGCCTTTAGATGAGATACCCATGCTTCTATCCCTTCTGGAGCTTGATAATTTTTTGTTCTTTCCTCATAGCTCTCGATGCAATTAGCTTTGTTCGACCCATACTGTATGATCTTGGGCTGTTGTTGGAGATGTTCAATCACCCACATTTGCAACAAAATTTTGCATCCTTCGAAAACTTTCGCTCCTGATTTGCATAAAGTCAAAGCCCGATAAATATCTGATAGAATGATGGGGACAAGGGTGTGATTTTCTTTAGTGGTGAGGATTTGCACAACTTTTGCGGTGCGAATATCAATTGTTCGCTCTTTATTTGGGAAGACCATGACTCCTAGAAAAGCCACCATGAAAGCAAATCGACGGTGCATCTGCCAAGTGTCTTTGTTTTGCTTATTAGTAAGGCCTTTCTCATGAATTTCGAACCCATCTGACTTTCCAAACCTGGAATACAAAAAGTTGAAGGAACAACATCCATTGATGACATTGCTTTTCCTGATTTGACTGCTGATGTTCAGAAGACCGAAGAATCGATGTATTGAAGGAGCCTTTGTGAATATCAAGCTTTGATTTCTTAAACTTCCGTCAAAACCAACATAGCCAGCTATCTCCTCTAATGTAGGAGTAAGCTCGAAGTCAGAGAAACGAAAAACATTGTGAACAGGATCCCAGAAAGTTACCAACGCCGTAATCAGATCATCACGAGGTTCAACTTTCATAATGTCCGTGAGATTTCCCAAATGCTTGACGACCCATTTTTGACCGTCTTCGCCTAAATCATACCACCACATTTGAAGCTGACATAGAAATTCTTCCGTACTTGTGGATGAGGGACTTTGTGTGGTGCTCATTTTGTATCTGAAATTTAATTTTAATAAAGTCAAAATTCATTTTGGAAAATTTATACTAAAAAAAATCATTTTCGAAATTTTTTTTTTATTATTAAATATTTCAAAATTTAAAACTATATTTTTTCGATTTTTTTAAAAAGCAACCCATTTTATTCCTTTCTTCTTACCAAGCTTTTATTTAAGCTGGTCAACAAGCATGTTTGAGGCGAATAAATGCACAAATAACAAGTAGGATGCATCATGATGGTCTTTTAATTTTGGGTTCACCTGTCCTAGACAGACCCAACCCCTGTGTTGAGTCTCCAAGGCCAAATGCATATGATGCAAATATTCGTTCCTACTAGGGATCCGGTACATGGCTGAGTTATTCTAAGTGTAAAACCTTAGGTTGATTGTTCTAAACCTGGCTTACCCAAACGGACAGTTTGAGCCGAAGCGGGGGTAACGTACCGGGAGCACGAAAGTCTGCCCGGCCTAGTTACTTGTCCCAACTCCGTCTTATTTGGTATGACTTTAACAGAAAGGTGGGTCACGCGCACGTGTACACCATAAATTCAGAAGACTCAGAAAGAAGGGGGTTTCGTAGCAATTATATATATTCACAATTTAAATAATATTAAAGCGGTAAAAAAAACATTTAGCAAATTAGCATATAAACAGTTGAAAATCATATAGTAAATAAAGCCAATTAACACAGATATTTAAGCTCGAATTCTTTAAACCCTGAACCAATGGTTCTGGGTTACAATAACAGTTTCCCCAACAGAGTCGCCAGAGCTGTCGCACCTCCTTTTCGCCGCGCCCGCAGGGCGCGTGGGGAGTTTTCTCCAATTGAAGGACAGTCGAAACGGGATTTGTTTATTTGTTTTAGAGTCGCCACCTGGGAATTTTAAGGCGTCCCAAGTCACCAATTATAATCCCTGAATCGAGGAGAATATGACTCTGTTTATTATTCTGCGAACCAGAAATCCTGAGTAAGGAATTCTGTTAATCCGGAAGAAGGTGTTAGGCATTTCCGAATTCCGTGGTTCTAGCACGGTCGCTTAACTGTTTTTATTATTGGCTTAATTATCTTGATTTTTATTAAATACTTTTTGTTACGTGATTTTTCTACCGCTTTTACTTATTGTGATTAAGGACCCTTCTTTGAATCGAATTACGCGTACGTATATTCGTGTTATAAATTTAAAAAATGCGGAATTGTGTCACGCGTATGTGTACACAATAATTTTTTTGGTAATATATTCATTAAACAATCATTTTTCGAAATTATTGTCGAATCGAGAATATTTGTTTTTCTTGAATAGTGAACCGTACATCTCAGGTTTTTGTGAAATTGATTTAACGCCTTTGGAAAAATCCTTTTATTAAATATTCGCTCGAAGTTGCGCGTACGCATAATCCGAATTTTGCTTTTAAAAATATAATCAGGGTACGCGAACGTATCCCTAATTGCGCAAAAATTTTGTAATGATATTATGGATTTTCCACAAATTGTTTATTATATCCATACATTTTATATGAAAATACTGAGAAATTCATATTCAAGGGGTGTCTTTAAATTCTTTTAAAAGAAATTCACAAATTTTGAATATTGCCCGTTGACTATAATTTCCGAGTATTAATTATGTTCATCCCAAGACTATTCAAACTCTCAATGAAAGGATAAAAATATGATTAATGCTAATTTTTTTTTTGACAATTATATGCTAAAGAATGAATTGTATATAAAACTGAAAATAAATTATAAAGGAAAGAATATTTTCAAGAACTTTTATTATTATTAATTAGTGCAAGTTCTATTCTAATTACCATTGATATAAAGTTTTGCAATTTGTATCTTACTCTTATATACTTGTTTTGATCCAATAGGCGAAATTAACTTAATTAATTATGCCTATGATTGAATTATATATGTAATCAAACCCATTTGATTCTAGATCTATATGAATTATAACAACCATTAACTTTCGCATCGTACAAGTTCATAAACCCTTTTATTATTAAGAACGAGAACAAGTCTAACTGACTAAATAAAAATGAATATTGCATACAATATTACTTACCATATTTGACATCATAAACATAATGGATTATACTAACTCGTCTTTCAACTATAGATTATGAACACAACCAATGTTATGCCAAAAGATAACTAATTGCAACCAATCATCATCTAGCTTTAAACAACACTTAATTAACTAACAAAATAAACTGATAGCATATTTTCCTTGATATTTCAGAATGTTCTATACCTGACTAACAATGTCATAGAACTTAACTAATTACCAACTTTCTGTCATATTCCTTACCTTAATAATTCAATCATAACTATACTTCAATGAAAATTTAGAAAATTAATCTTATTACAACACTTATACAGTCTTCAATGAAGGATATTTAACTTACAGTCATCCTATCAACATATATTTCTTATTTGATCAAGAAACAAAACTGAATTTTTAATTAAAGAGCTCCAATGAATAACAGACATTATTACAATTCAAACTTCATTTATCTGTCATGCTGAAACTCTTTCCAACATAGAATTTAAAAGGATATATATACCTGAAAATGAAGGTAGAAGGAGTAAATTTCAGCAGTAGCAGCAATAACAAATTCAGCAAAATATACCAGTGTTCAACAGATTTGGTCAAACAGAACAAGGCCCGAGGAACTCAGAAACACAGTACAAGACTTCTTTAAAAGTTTCAGATTTTAAAACTGAACAATCTGTCTGATTCTAAAACTTTAGAAAAAGGAAAACTAAAAAGCTTTTAACTTCAAAAATCAGCCTTAATACTAGTGTCTGATGTAGAGTTCTTTTTTACTATTTCTGATTTTCTTTCTTTCCTTCTATCCTATATCTGATTCTGTTCTTCTCAATTTTCAGATTTCTATTTCTGATTTTTTTTCTCAATGTATCTCTCTCAGTTTTTCTCTCAAAAGCTCCTTAAAAACTCTCTTAAAAATTCTCTAAGGTCTGTCTGCAAAACTCTCTCTCTCTTTTTAGGTCTGTCCCAATTCCCCTTCTTTATACAAGTTTTCCTCCCCTAATGCTGCCTGGACCCCTTCTTTCTTTTAAAATCAGAAAATCCTATTCAAAATCTGCTTTACTACTTTAAATCCCATTATGTAAAACCTTTTCCCTGATTTTAGCACTCCCATTACCCTTTGTTTCCCATTATCCCATTAAATTATAGCCACTAACATTACATTATAATACACTAGCACTAACACCCTGTTTTTACTGTTTCATTCCCAGAAATGCCCCTGAAATCCTGATGTTATTACTGAAAAAATCAGAACCTACTACAAAACAGATTTTAAAATCTGTATAACTTAATTATCCTTCTGATTTACAGCTATAACCAATCCTATTAACCTCCTAATACAATTGTATTTGACCAACTTTTGTAAACTTGAATTCAAACTTGACATTACAGCAATATTACACTGAATTCAGAACTAACAACATATTACTGAAATTATCATAACAATTCAGACTGGACTTAACATTGAACCAGAATCAAACACACACAGGATCATTGTCAATACTGACAATGCCCTGAAACTTTAATGTTCAGACAATAACATATATACAACCCTTATTTTGACAGATTCATATAAACCAGGATGATTTAACTGACAAGTATTAGTTAAAAATGATTATCTACAATATCTGTCAACAAATAGTACATAATAATAGAAACAGATTGTTTCAATCAGTATTATGAGAATTCGTAATATAACTAATCGACGAACTTAATCGAGTCGATTACACACATTGTAACTAAGCACAATCAACAGAAACAATTCACATTTAAAATCAGGTAGACGGGTAGGAGACAGTATGATAATAAAAGATGGGAAAATTACACAGACTAAAACAAACACAAAAATACATGTATAATACACAAAATAAATAGAAAAAATACCTTTGAATCTTCAATTTTATTCCGACTCGAACTCAACTTGGATTTCGGATTTTTTGTTTGAAATCAAACTGACCTTAGTCGAAGTATTTTCCACTGAAAATACTTCGACTAAGGTCGATTAAACCTCAATCTTCATTTAATATGAACGGAATCCAAAAGTTTGGTATTTTTAGGGTTTCAGGTTCTTGGATCTTAAATCCGATCATTTCCGGGCAGATTCGAAGGGAACCAAACATGATATAAGGGTGAGGGTAGCCTAGGGGTCATTTGGTGTTAGTTTGAAACGGATCTGAGTTTGTTCTTGTTTGGTCCGAATCTTCAAAAGAAGATTCGAGAAGTTCAGAACTGATTCGATCCAAACTAACTTCAGATCCATACTCAGGATGACTAGGGGAAGCTGTGGTGTTGACTAGGTGCTGTTTGGTTTAGATCTGAACTTGGCTCGAATCTTCAAATGAGATTCGAGAACCTTTAGGGAGATTCGAACCAAGCAGATAACATATTTGAATAGAGGGTGTTCAGGGGGTTCTGGGGTGTTAAGTTGGTGACCGGCGGCGTTGATGCCGCCGGGTTTCAGGCGGTGGAATCCTAGGGCGGCTAGGGTTAGGAGTGGGGGTTTGGGGGACGATGATGAACAGTGTAGGAGGGGGTGTTCAGTTAGGGGCCGGGGTAAGGGCTTGGGATTTATATAGGGGAATGGTGGGTGGATATTGACCGTTGGATTAGGCAGGATGGACGACTGAGATCTAGGGGGACGGGTTAAACCGGGTGTTGGATCGGGTAAAGGTCTCGGGTTAGGGTGATGAAATCTTGGCTGTTGGATGGACTTAATCCAACGGCCCTTGACGAGAGGTGACCAAACGTCGTCGTTTGGTTCTGGCTTTGAATTGGACCGGACAGGCTGTTTTGGATTGGGCTGGGGGGGGGGAATTAATTCACTTGGGCCTGGATTTTAAACCATGTCCAATTTCCTTTCACAATTTATATATATATTTTCTAATTTTATTTAAATTATAAAAAATCCTAATAAAAATTATAAAACAATGTTTAACCTTACACAAAAATATTAATTACTTCATAACAATTATTTAACACATAGTCAAAACATTAATCACACAGTGGGATATTTAAAATAGAACTAACGCATATTTTTTTTTATATTTAAATTATCTTTTAAAATGCATAGTTATATCCTATATGCATGCAACATGTATTTTATTTTATTTTTCATTTTATCATGACAAAGTAAACATTTACGGACATAAACAAATATTTAACACCACGCAAATTCAGAAATTACACAGTAAAAGAAATTTATTTTATTTTTGATTTATTTTGGAGTAGTTTTTCGTAAGGCAAAAATCACGTGCTCACAAGCCTTAACATACTTGAGCCGGTTCTCTTGACAATCCCTTTAACACACGTCAATTACGATCGGATCGAAGTAGGAAAAATTGACTCAAGGAAGTCTCGTTACGGAAATGAGAAAATACATACTTTCATGCTTGGCTGCCCTATATTTCCAAAGTTCACCTATCCTCATGCAACAACAATATTATTCAGACCATATGTTCCATCTTTGGTAGCTAAACTTCTCAAAACTTTTAAAGCAGGGTGTTTGCTTCTGCATTATATCCATAACTTTAGATACTTTAGCTATCTCTAAACTAAACATGAAGATTGAGATATTCTCATTTAATGGTAAATAATTTGGGAGTTTAGGGGAAGACCTTTCCTGTCCTTGACAATCATCCTACCAACTTCTCAATCCAGCATTTTCTTACATGTTTCAGAACCAAAAAAATATGCTCAGTTACTCCCTACTAGATGAAGTGTGATATTCTTTCTAAAATGGTGTATTACTTAGGCAAACAGAATTACCAGAGGTAGGGAGCTAAAATGCTTACAGTTGGAAACTTAATTAACGACCAACTTTTAGAGGATGTTCAGAAACACACTTAAAATATTCCAAGCCACGTTTCCAAGAGTTTCTGCCACTACATCGGCACATATTGCGTAGCCTTTTGCAAATATACAAGTACGGAAGCTCATAAAAGTATAAAACTACAAGCTTTTCATGTCAAAATGTCACATTTGATTATACATGGAAAAAAGGAATGCGCTACTTAGTAGATGTATGCCACGTTTTAAAAAAAAATGCAAGAGTCACTTAGTTTATGTTATAAGGCTGCCATGTAAAAGATTTGTTAACCTTATCCAATAATTAATTAATTAATTAAGTAAGTAATATCACGTTATTCGGTAATTAACCAATTACCCGCATAATTATGAATCGTCTCAAATTACTTAAAATACTACTTACTTTTCACACACTTTATATAACTTATTATCATGGTCATATGGTATCATATAAAATCACTAGACACACTATTATTTCATTAAAACATTCGTGTAAAAAAATACATATATTTTCTCAACTTCTAATTTTACTAATCTCATATAAAGAGTAAAAATTTTTGTACGCTTAATTCTTAAAATGGTAAAAATATAACCTTCTTTTCTTGTGAGAAAATAATTTCTATCTTTACAATAAACAAAATCTAAAAAATTTTCTTATATTATGGGTATAATTTACCATATCCGAAAATAGTAATAATGGTAACTATCCAAAATTATACTTATAAATTTTTTACTAAAATACTTTACTCAGAAGAAAATACCACACTAACATACTATCTAACGGTATTAAGGTAATCCCTTCAACTTCATATGGATTACTACGACTTATCCTAATATTAAAGTACGGGGTGTAACATCCTTCCAGCCTTTAGAACATTCGTCCCCGAATGTTAACTCTTAGATATTTGCGAAATTTTCACTAGGGTCTCTCCTATAAATTAACCCAACCTCTATATGAAGGCTGGACTATTCACAATTTGTTGTATTTGAGTATGTCGTATATTCTTTACCTTTACCTTACTTACCCTTCAATCTCGCATCGTATCTTCTGTTTCTTTCATAACCTCCTTCCACATAGGCGTAAATTAAGTTTAAAGCTCTACTATAATACCTGCACCTCTGTTGCATACAAAATCTAGCGAAAGCATTATAGTGATTTTGTATGAATTAGCTCTATGGCACGATTTGGAACAAAAGAAGGGAAACATTTTCTAAATGCCTTGTAGCCTCTCAATTATAAATGTGGTGCGCAACACACCCATAAGTGAGACTCTACTAGGAACGACTTTGTAGACTTCCTAGGACACGACCCGCTCTGATACCACTTTGTCACGCCCCGAACCTAGGGAGGCGTGCTTGGCACCCAGTGCTGCATTGGCCCGAGAGAACCACTCTATAACTTATTTGTTTTTTGTAACGACCCGATCAGTCGCCTCATGAGTTACCGTTCCGTTTTCCCCATTTCTGCTTCTTTACACTTCGTTATCCGTATTTTATGTGATCGGGTTGATTAGTTTGAGTTCGGGAAGGATTTGGTAAGAAATGAGACACTTAGTCTCTTTTAAAAAGGCTTAAGTTGGAAAAGTAAACCAGATGTTAACTTATGTGTTAGGGAGATCGGATGCGAGTTCCGATGGTTCGGTTAGCTTTGGAAGGTGATTTATGGCTTAGGAGCGTGATCAGAATTGGTTTTGGAGGTTCAGAGAAGAATTAGGCTTGAATTGGCGAAATTGATATTTTAGCGATTTCCGGTTGATAGGTGAGATTTTGATATAAGGGTCGGGATAGAATTCCGAGAGTTGCAGTAGGCTCTTTATGTCATTTGGGATGTGTGTACAAAATTTCAGGCCATTCAGACGTGGTTAGGTCGGGTTTTTGATCGAAAATGTATTTCGGAAAATTTCTCAAAAATTAAGCTTGAATTCGATGAGTTTTGGGTGATTTAATGTTGTTTAAGGTGTTTTGATGATTGGAACATGTTCGAATAAGGAATTGGGTCATGTCGGTGTTTTTGGTTGAGGTCCTGGGGCCTCGGGGTGACTTCGGATGGTTAACGGAAAAATTTTGGACTTAAGAGATTTCTGAAGATTGCTGCTTCTGGTATTTCTGCACCTGCGAATTGTGGAGCGCAAGTGCGGTGCCGCACATGCGGAAGGGGAGCCGCAGAAGCGGATTTGGTAAGAGTAGTCAGGGATCGCAAATGTGGCATATGAACCGCACCTGAGAAGTCGCAGATGCGACTCGTGGACCGCAAATGCGGAATATGGTCCCTTAAGTGATTTCCGCAGAAGCGGAAGTTAGACCGCAAATGCGGTACCACAAAAGCAGGCTTTTGTTCGCAGATGCAAAATCCCCTGGGCAGAATGTTTTAATTCGTTTCATCCTCGATTTTGAAGCTCATTTACTCCATTGTTGATCATTTTGAGAGCTTGTTGAAGGAAATTGAATAGGGATTCAAGGGGAATCACCTAGAGGTAAGAATTTTGAAATCAATACTCGATTATTATCGTGAAATCCACCTAGAAATTCATGGAACTAAGCTCAAAATGGAAGAACAAGGGCTTGGGATTTTGAACTTTTGAATGGGATTTGAAGGACCATTTGAGGTCTAAATTGAGAACTTTTGGTATGTATGAACTCGTGGGGTGATAAGGAATCCAATGATGTAAAAATTTCTGAGTTTCGAGAAGTGGGTCCGGGGCTTGGGTTTTGCTAATTTCGGGATTTTTGATATTGTCGATTTTTTCGCTTGGACGTTGCTCCCTTAGCATATTGTGATGTATTCGTTCTGATTTTGGATAGATTCAACACGCGTGGAGGCCGATTCGAGTGGCAAAGGCGTCGCGAGCTAGAGTTGTAGCTGGTTCGAGGTGAGTAATGATTGTAAATGATGTCCTGAGGGTATGAAACCCCGATTACTCATGGTAGTGCTATATTGAGGTAAGACAAGAGTTGATGATGAGAGTGGAGTCGTTTACTATTGAGGATTGTGACTTGGTCCGTCTCGATTGATGATTTTACCACGTATTTGACTGAAACTTATTTGTTATCATTATGATTTGGGTTGATTGCCATATTTGGGCTGATTGCCAACTATTTGAATCCTCCATGGATTTTTATCACTAATTCCTCACTATTTGACTTATTACTTGGACTCAGTCCTATCGATATTTATTGTTTTACAAAATCAGCCACTTTTATTCATATTTGAAACTTAAATGATATTTCTAAATAATGTTTTGGGCTGAAAACTACTGTTTTACTAATGCTCGAGGGGCTTGTGATGATTTTCGGACTGAGTGAGGCTAAGGGCCATATGCGAGGATATGCTGAGTGATATGAGGTCGAGGGCCTGAGATACTTTTATACGCCACGAGGTGGCTTGATATAGTGTTTGGGCCATAAGGGGCCCCTCCGGAGTCTGCACCCCCATAGTGAGCATGGGTACCCATCATTATTTGAGAGTGAGCCCGAGGGGCTGATACTGTACTGAGAGTGAGCCAGAGGGGCTGATATTGTACTGAGAGTGAGCCGAGGGACTGATACTATTCTGAGTGATTGTTATTGTGCCCGAGGGGCAGATTTTTACTTGTTATTTACCTGCTAAATTACCTGTTTTACTTGGTTTAAAGGAATTTCATTTGATTTCTTCATGGATTTACTGCTTTAAGTGATTTTACTGCTTGATATAGAATTGCTTTGTGCCTTTACGTGTTTTCTTGATTTCAACCATTATTTATATTTATTACTCACTAGGTCGGAGTACTCACATTACTCCCTTCACCGTGTGTGCAGATTCAAGCATCGCAAAGTCCGCCCCTGAGTGTTGATCTTCCTAGTCCAGGCAGTGTTTTCGGAGACCACGAGGTAGTTGTTAGCGTCCGCAGCCCCCGTGCCTCCCTTATAATGCTGTTGTCATGTTCTTGAACTTCTATATCGGATTTCGTATCTAGTAGACTGGTATCCAGATTTATTAGTTGCTCATGACTTGTGACACCCCGGTTTGGGCTGTGTCGGGATGGTTTCTACTGTTGTTATCGTTATTTCCGCAAATTATGGTTATTATATCATGTTTTAGAACTATTTGTGGTATTTAACTGTTTAAATGAGGTTTTCTATTTTGGTCTGGCTGGCCTTGTCTTCACGAGAGGCGCCATCACGACTAGGTTTGGGGTTAGGGTCATGACAAGTTGGTATCAGAGCCTAGGTTACATAGGTCTCACGAGTCATGAGCAGGTTTAGTAGAGTCTCGTGGATCGGTACGGAGACATCTGTATTTATCCTCGAGAGGCTACATAACCTTTAGGAAAAACTTCATATTCTTGAAACTCTTGTCGTGCGAACTTGTTGGTCCGAGTACTTAACTTCTGTTATTCCATTCTCTCACAGATGGTGAGGACGCGAGCTACCGGACGAGGTGGATGACCACCAGTGCCACCAGCTGAGACCACCAGAGGTCGTGGATGCGGTCGTGGTCATGTCAGAGGCAGAGCAGCGAGGGCAGCACCTGTAGATCCACCAGCTGCCCTAGCTCCGAATCAGGCTCCAGTTATGGATGCTCGAGCAGCACCAGTTCAGGCACCAGCTGTGCCCATTGTGATTCCGGGTCTTTAGGAGGCCTTAGCACAGATCTTATCAGTTTGTACTGGTCTGGCTCAGGCATTTTCAGCCACCACAACAGCAACTACTTCACAGGCCAGGGGAGGCAATCAGACCCCCGTTGCTCGCACACCTGAGCAGGTAGTGCAGGGACTTCAGACGTTGGGGGCACCTCCAGCCCAGCTGGTTGCACCAACTTAGGAGTTTGTTTTGCCAGTTATGCCGGATGATGAGCAACGTCGTCTTGAGAGGTTTGGTAGACTCCAGCCTCCGTCATTCAGTGGTGCTGAGGGCGAGGATGCCCAGGGTTTTCTAGATATGTGTCAGTGGATGCTCCGTACAGCAGGGATTTTTGAGTCTAGTGGTGTGGCATTTACTACCTTTCAGTTTTCTGGGGCTGCCTTCACTTGGTAGGAGGCATATGAGAGGCGTAGGCCTGTGGGAACAACGCCCCTCACTTGGCATGAGTTGTCGGTTCTCTTCTTGGAGAAGTATGTGCCGCAGTCTCGCAGAGAGGAGCTGCGTAGACAGTTTGAGTGGTTGAGATAGGGGGATATGACTGTATCACAGTATGAGTCGAGGTTTTCTGAGTTGGCTCATCATGTCGTCTGGATGGTTCCGACAGATCGTGAGAGGATCAGGAGATTTGTTGATGGCCTTTAATATCACCTCCGTATTCTTATGACCAGATAGATAGTGTTGGGTGCTACATTCGAGGAGGTGGTTGATATCGCTCGCGAGATTGAGATGGTACGCCATGAGGATCGATAGGAGAGGGAGGCCAAGAGGCCTCGAGGATCGGGCAGTTATAGAGGTGCTCCTTTGAGGGGCCAGTTTCAGCATGGTAGAGGTCGTTCATTTATGTCTGCTCAGCCAGCTCGCCCAGGTTATCGTGGGGCATCTTCAGGTCATGGTTATCATGGTACTCAGCAGGGCCAGTCATCACTTAGTGCCCTTCCAGCTTAGAGTTCATCCCGTGCTCCGTCAGCTCAGGGTTCTTCTATGCCGAGTGCATCAGCTAGTCACTCCGGTGCAAGGGGTTCCCTTCAGTACCCTTCTCCAGCACCTGGGAGTTGTTTTAAGTGTGGAGAGTTTAGGCATGTGTGGAGGTAGTGTCCTCGTCGTGTTGCTAGTTCATCCCAGCAGAGGGGTCAACCCTCGACTTCTGATCCAGTTACTTCACCACCTGCCCAGCCAGCTAAGGGTGGAGGTCAGGCAGCCAGGGGTCGCCCTAGAGGGGGAGGTCGATCAGGCGGTGTCCAGGCTCATTTCTATGCACTTCCAGCTAGACCCGATGTTATTGCTTGAGATGCTGTCATTACAGGTATTGTCTTAGTCTTCCATAGAGATGCCTTTGTATTATTTGATCCGGTTCCACCTTTTTTATGTGTAATCATACTTTGCTCGTTATTTGGGTACACCCGGTGAGTTTCTTGCTTTACCTATTCATGTATCTACCCCGGTGGGCGATACTGTTGTTGTAGACCATGTGTACAGGTCATGTGTGGTGACTATTGGGGATTTGTTGACCTGAGTAGATCTATTGCTATTGAGCATGGTGGATTTTGATATCATTTTGGACATGGATTGGTTATCTCCGTGTCGTGCTATTCTAGGCTATCATGCTAAGGCAGTCACTTTGGCTATGCCAGGTGTGCCGCAGATCGAGTCACGTGGTGTGACTGATTATGTTCCTAGTAGAGTGATCTCTTTCTTGAAGGACCAGCGTATGGTTGGGAAGGGTTGCCTTTCATATCTAGCATTTGTGAGAGATGTTGGAGTTGAGACTCCTAGTATTGATTCTGTCCCAGTTGTGAAGAATTTTTCCGATGTGTTTCCTGCAAACCTGTTGGGCATGCCACCGGACATGGATATTGATTTTTGTATTGACCTGGTGTCGGGCACTCAGCCCATTTCTATTCCGCCATATCGTATGGAACCAGCGGAGTTGAAGGAATTGAAAGAACAGCTTCAGGAACTCATAGATAAGGGGTTCATTCGGCCTAGGGTGTCACCTTGGGGTGTGCCGGTACTGTTTGTGAAGAAGAAGGATGGCAAAATGAGAATGTGCATTGATTATAGGCAATTGAACAACGTAACAATTAAGAACAAGTATCCTTTGCCTCGAATTGATGATTTATTTGACCAGCTTCAAGGAGCGAGAGTGTTCTCCAAGATTGATCTCTATTCGGGCTATCACCAGTTGAAGATCAAGGATTCAGATATTCTTAAAACTGCTTTCAGGACTAGATATGGTCATTATGAGTTCCTTGTGATGTCTTTCGGGCTAACCAATGCCCTAGCAGCTTTCATGCATTTGATGAACAGCGTGTTCCGGCCTTATCTTGATTCGTTCGTTATAGTATTCATTGATGATATTCTGGTGGACTCGTATAGTCAAAAGGAGCACGTGGAGCATTTGAGAGTTGTATTGCAGAGATTGAGGGAGGAGAAGCTTTATGCAAAATTCTCCAAGTGTGAGTTTTGGCTCAGTTCAGTGGCTTTCTTGGGGCACGTGGTGTCCAGCGAGGGTATTCAGGTAAACCAAAGAAGATTGAGGTGGGTTAGAGTTGGCCTAGACCGTCCTCAGCCACAATGATTTGTAGCTTTCTTGGGTTGGCAGGCTATTATCGCCAGTTTGTTTAGGGATTCTCATCTATCGCATCGCCCTTGACCAAGTTGACTCAGAAGGGTATTTCATTTGTATGGTTGGACGAGTGTGAGGAGAGCTTTCAGAAGCTCAAGACAGCTTTAACCACAACTCCAGTATTTTTTTGCCATCAGCTTCAGGTTCATATACCGTGTATTGTGATGCTTCGAGAGTTAGGATTGGTTGTGTATTGATGTAGGAGGGTAGAGTTATTTCTTATGCTTCTCGTCAGTTGAAGCTCCATGAGAAGAACTACCCTGTTCATGATTTGGAGTTGGCCGCCATAGTTCATGCATTGAAGATTTGGAGGCATTATTTGTATGGCGTATCTTGTGAGGTATTCACCGATCATCGCAGTCTTCAGCATTTGTTCAAGCAAAAGGATCTTAATTTGAGGTAGCGGAGATGGTTAGAGTTGCTCAAGGATTATGATATTACTATATTGTACTATCCTGGAAAGGCCAATGTGGTGGCCGATACTTTGAGCCGAAAGGAAGTAAGTATGGGGAGTTTGCCATATATTCCAGTTGGGGAGAGACCCCTAGTAGTTGATGTTCAGGCCTTGGCTAATCGGTTCGTGAGGTTGGATATTTCGGAGCCCATTCGGGTGTTGGCGTGTGTGATTTCTCGGTCTTCCTTGTATGATCGCATCAGAGAGCGCCAGTTTGAAGATCTGCATTTGCTTGTCCTTAAGGATAGAGTTCAGCATGATGACGCTAGAGATATGACCATTGTTGATGATGGGGTGTTGAAGATGCAGGGCCAGATTTGTGTGCCCAATGTGGATGGGCTTCGGGAGTTGATTCTGGAGGAGGCCCATAGCTCGCGGTATTCCATTCATCCAGGTGCCGCGAAGATGTATCAGGATTTGAGGCAGCACTATTAATGGAGAAGAATGAAGAAAGATATGTGGGATTTGTAGCTCGGTGTCTCAATTGTCACCAGGTGAAATATGAGCATTAGAGACCGGGTGGCTTACTTCAGTAGATGGTCATTCCCGAGTGGAAGTGGGAGAGGATCACTATGGACTTTGTTCTTGGACTTCCACAGACTTTGAAGAAGTTCGATGCTATTTGGGTGATTGTGGATAGGCTGACCAAGTCCGCACACTTCATTCTTGCGTGTACTACCTATTCTTCAGAGCGGTTAGCAGAGTTATACTTTAGGGAGACTGTTCGGTTGCATGGTGTTCCAGTTTCTATAATTTCAGATCAGGGCACTCACTTTACTTCCCAGTTTTGGAAGTCTGTTCAGCGAGAGTTGGGTACTCAGGTGGAGGAGCACAGCTTTTCATCCTCATACAGACGGGCAGTCCGAGCGTACTATTTAGATATTAGAGGACATGTTGCGTGCTTGTGTCATTGATTTCGGAGGTTCATGGGATGAGTTTCTACCATTTGCAGAGTTTTCTTATAACAATAGCTACCAGTCGAGTATTCAGATGGCTCGTACAGCGCAGTTGCGACAGAAGAGTTATGCGGACCAGAAGGTTCGAGATGTGTCCTACATGGTTGGTGAGAAGGTCTTGCTGAAGGTTTCGCCCATGAAGGGTGTCATGAGATTTGGGAAGAAATGAAATTTGAGTCCATGGTTCATTGGGCCTTTTGAGGTGCTTCGGAGGATTGGGGAGGTGGCTTATGAGCTTGCTTTGCCACCCATATTGTCGAGTGTGCATCCGATATTTCATGTTTCTATGCTCCAAAAGTATATTGGGGATCCGTCTCATGTCTTGGAATTCAGTACGGTTCAGTTGGATGATGATTTGACCTATGATGTGGAGCCAGTAGCTATTTTGAGTCGTCAGGTTCAGAAGTTGAGGTCAAAAGATATAACTTCAGTGAAAGTGCAGTGGAGAGGTCGGCCCGTGGAGGAGGCTACTTGGGAGATCGAGCAGGATATGCAGAGCAGATATCCTCATCTATTCGAGGCTTCAGATATGTTTCTTGACTCGTTTGAGGACGAACGTTTGTTTAAGTTGGGGAGGATGTGACGACCCGACCAGTCGTCTCATGAGTTACCGCTTAATTTTCCCCATTTCTTCTTCTTTACGTTTCGTTATTCGTGTTTATGTGATCATGTTGATTAGTTTGAGTTCGGAAAGGATTTGGTAAGAAATGAGACACTTAGTCTATTGTAAGAAGGCTTAAGTTGGAAAAGTCAACATGATGTTGACTTATGTGTTAGAGAGCTCGGATGTGAGTTCCGACTGTTCGTTTAGCTTCGGGAGGTGAT
This sequence comes from Nicotiana sylvestris, assembly GCF_000393655.2. Taxonomy (NCBI): domain Eukaryota; kingdom Viridiplantae; phylum Streptophyta; class Magnoliopsida; order Solanales; family Solanaceae; genus Nicotiana; species Nicotiana sylvestris. Next base: position 82,002,525 of record NC_091066.1, on the reverse strand, counting down.
TTATGGTTTAGGAGCGTGTTCAGAATTGGTTTTGGAGGTTTGGAGTAGAATTAGGCTTGAATTGGCGAAATTGATATTTTGGCGATTTTCGATTGATAGGTGAGATTTTGATATAAGGGTCAGGATTGAATTCCGAGAGTTGTAGTAGCTTCGTTATGTCATTTGGGATGTGTGTGCAAAATTTCAGGTCATTCGGACGTGGTTTGGTCGGATTTTTGATCGAAAATGTATTTCGGAAGATTTCTCAAAAATTAGGCTTGAATTCGATGAGTTTTGGGTGTTTTGATGTTGTTTGAGGTGTTTTGATGATTGGAACAAGTTCGAATAAGGTATTGGGTCATGTCGGTGTTTTTGGTTGAGGTCTTGGGGCCTCGGGGTGACTTCGGATGGTTAACGGGAAGATTTTGGACTTGAGAGATTTCAGAAGATTGTTGCTTCTGGTATTTCCGCACCTGCGGATTGGGGACCGCAGGTGCGGTGCCGCACATGCAAAAGGGGAGCCGCAGAAGTGGATTTGGGAAGAGTAGTCAGGGACCGCAAATGCGGCATATGGACCGCACCTGAGGAGTCGTAGATGCGAATCGTGGACCGCAGATGCGGAATATGGTCCCTTAAGTGATTTCCGCAGAAGCGGAAGTTAGACCGCAAATGCGGTACCACTGAAGCGGGTTTTTGCTCGCAGATGCGAAAAACCCCTGGGCAGAATTTTTTAATTCATTTCTTCCTCGATTTTGAAGCTCATTTACTCCATTATTGATCATTTTGAGAGCTTGTTGAAGAATATTGAAGAGGGATTTAAGGGGAATCACCTAGAGGTAAGAATTTTGAACTCAGTACTCGATTATTATTGTGAAATCCACCTAGAAATTCATAGAACTAAGCTAAAAATGGAAGAACTAGGGCTTGTGCTTTTGAACTTTTGAATTATGATTTGAAGGACCATTTGAGGTCGGAATTGAGAACTTTTGGTATGTATCAACTCGTGGGGTGATAAGGAATCTAATGATGTAAAAATTTCTGAGTTTCGAGAAGTGGGCGCGGGGCTCGGGTTTTGCTAATTTCGGGATTTTTGATATTTTTCGATTGTTTTTGCTTGGGCGTTGCTCTCTTAGCATATTGTGATGTATTCGTTCTTATTTTCGATAGATCCAATGCGCATGGAGGCCAATTCGAGGTACAAAGGCATCATGAGCTAGAGTTGTAGCCGGTTCGAGGTGAGTAATGATTGTAAATGATGTCGTGAGGGTATGAAACCCCGGATTACACATCGTAGTGCTATATTAAGGTGAGACAAGTGCTGATGATGAGCGTGGAGTCGTTTACTATTGGGGATTGTGACTTGGTCCGTCCCGATTGATGATTTTATCGCGTATTTGACTGAAACTTATTTGTTATCATCATTATTTGGGCTGATTGCCATATTTGGGCTTCGTGCCAACTATTTGAATCCTCCATGGATTTTTATCACTAATTCCTCACTGTTTGACTTATTACTTGGACTCAGTCCTGTCGATATTCACTGTTTTACAAACTCAACCACTTTTATTCATATTTGAAACTTAAATGATATTTCTAAATGATGTTTTGGGCTGAGAACTACTGTTTTACTAATGCCCGAGGGGCTTGTGATGATTTTTGAACTAAGTGAGGCCGAGGGCCATATGTGAGGATATGCTGAGTGATATGAGGCCGAGGGCCTGAGATACTTTTATACGCCACGAGGTGGCTTGATATAGAGCTTGGGTCGTAAGGGATCCCTCCGGAGTCTGCACCCCCATAGTGAGCGCGAGTACCCATCATGATTTGAGAGTGAGCCCGAGGGGCTGATACTATACTGAGAGTGAGCACGAGGGGTTGATATTGTACTGAGAGTGAGCCGAGGGGCTGATACTGTTTTGTGTGATTGTTACTGTGCTCGAGGGGCGGATTTCTACTTGTTATTTACCTGCTAAATTACCTGTTTTACTTGGTTTAAAGGAATTTCATTTGACTTTTTCATGGATTTACTGCTTTAAGCGATTTTACTGCTTGATATAGAATTGCTTTGTGCCTTTACGTGTTTTCTTGCTTTCAGCCATTATTTATATTTATTTCTTACTGGGTCGGAGTACTCACATTACTCCATACACCATGTGTGCAGATTCTGGCATCGCAGAGTCCGCTCCTGAGTGCTGATCTTCCCAGTCCATGCAGTGTTTTCGGAGACCACGAGGTAGTTGTTGGCATCCACAGCCCCCGTGCCTTCCTTATCATATTGTTGTCATGTTCTTGAACTTCTGTATCTGATTTTGTATCTAGTAGACTGGTATCCAGATTTATTAGTTGCTCATGACTTGTGGCACCCCGGTTTGGGTTGTGTCGGGATAGTTTCTACTGTTGTTATCATTATTTCCGCAAATTATGGTTATTATATCATGTTTTAGAACTATTTATGGTATTTATTTGTTTAAATGAGGTGTTCTGTTTTGATCTGGCTGGCCCTATCTTCACGAGAGGCGCCATCACGACCGGGTTCGGGGTTAGGGTCGTGACATTTTTCTTCTGTAACTATCATGGGCCAATATGGCCACAACTCATAATGTACAATTGTAAGTGGACAATATTATATTGCTAAGCCATTTTTCTTAAAACATGAATACATATGGGTCGTCATGACCTCTAACATACTGTTCAAAATGGACCTCTGTCTACAAAGCCTCTAATAGATTATTCAACATTATTTGGGTACCAGCCTACCCATAAGGCTGTAGCAAAACTCTGACACGATGACTCATAGACTCGGCTACACTCGGAATGAGGTGGAGTCTTACCTATCCTTCGCTGAATGCCAATCTCGTCTACTATGGGGGCTCATCAAACTGATTATGTATAAAAGCAGATATGAATACGGCGTCCCCAACAAAAGAATGTCAGTACGAATAATGTACCGAGTATGTAAGGCATGTAAATCAGTATATAAAGGACATGGAAGAAATATGGAGTAATGAACTCAACCTGTAAGTCTAGATAGCTCTGTAAATCATGAAATATTTATAGTATCACTACAACATTTTAGGCCTTCAGGCACCCTTGAATAATGTGGCCTAAACTAGCATAAAGTGTGGCATTTGAGAAAAAGCCACACTTTTTAACTTTAGACAACGCTTTTAACGGGGTGGCCTAAGTTGGCGTAACCCTTGACATAAGGCCACGCTTTTGAAGTGTTACTTTAGAAGCCACACTTCAAAAGTGTGGCCTATAAGGTACAAAGATCACGCTTGCGCATACCCTTATACTAACGCTTTTTATGTCCTTCAGCAACACTTTCAAAGTGTGGCTTTTGGAACCTTATAGGCCACATTGTTCAAGCGTAGCTTCTGCTAGAATCCATGTAAAGTGCTATTATTTTTATAATAAAATTATATTTTTTTAAATATACCAAGTAATAACATTTATTACCTAACATATATTACCAGATATTTTGAGATCATTGCTACGTATGAAGATCTCAACTACATCAAATAACAATTAATGAAAAAGTTCAAATGCGTACGCTTATATTTCATATACTACATTAACTAGCAGCACCGATTGTTCAAAGGTGCAGCCTAACAATAAACTAAAAATAAAATAAAATTATGTATCATGATAACACTTTACACATATTAATCAATTTAAATTAGCATTTATTAGAAACCCCATTTGATATACCCTTATCTACAAGTTTCTTTTCTAATACATGCCTTATTTAACATCTTTCACAACATCTCCTGATTTTTTAATTGATCCATTTCTGTAAGCTTGACCACACCATTAATCTAATCAGCGTGTGAGGTTTTCTTATTCAAACCCATAGAAATTTCTGAAGGTTTGTAAGCCTTAAGTTCCCATTTGCATTTTCTTTATTCCCTTTAGTAGATATGCCTTCCAATACTTGCAACTGAGACACACAAAGATGCATTATTTGTTATAGCCTGCAAATAATATGAAATTGTTTATCTCCATTTCAGCTTCCAATATATATTATGAGATGAGAATCCTTTTCCCCCACAACTTCGTAAGATGCAGACAAACGAAAGAAAGACCACCAACAAGAGAGGGATGGATGGAGGTAGTACGATGTACCTTTTGATACAGATTGAAAAGAAACTAAAGAGATGTCTTTTTCTCCAAATCTCATAGACCGAGCAATTTTCTTAAATGAGTGGAACTGCTTCTCAGGCACTTAAACATTTTTCTGATACATCTGCATGAGTTCCACAAAATATGAGAGGCTTACAATTTGAGAATTAGCTACACAATACTCAGGAATGAAAAAATTGTTACCCCCCTCAAACAAGTGCAGAATCGCTGGTAAATTCCAATATAAGTAAAAAAAATTCCATAATCAAGCAAAGAAGCATCTAGAGGGAAATAAACTCACTTCGTCCGCTAAAAGAATGAGACCTTCTTTCTTGCAGAATTCCACAATAGCTCGTTGGTTGGTGTCAGCAAGAACATAATGGATACATAGAAGCTATTCATGCTATATGTAAACATTCTGAAGTTTTATTAGGAAAGGGAAGGCCAGAATTCTCCACCACAGTAGGTTCTTCCTAAATGATTAAAATCAATGATGAGATTCCAAAATCTAATAAACCATTAACTGCCTCGTTGGGTTGCCTGGATTAATCAAAACCAAAGACCTAATTTTAATACCCTTGGATTTTGCAATTTTCAACTGATTCTCAAGCTCTGAGATCCCCCAGCCCCATCATATTTCTTCATCAGGATAATAGGGAACCTAAAATACCAGATAAAAGCATGCATAAGAGGCTCACGTGTCACCTTTAATAAACGTTTATAATAATCTCTTCCAGAAGTAGGTTAATCTAGCCTATTAAGGCCAACTATACAACTAGCACTGGTCAACTTTAAATTGAAGCAAATGCACGTACGAGAGTGTCGCCATGGAGGGAAATTGAAGCGGAATAAAGTGGATATTGGGGGATGGGACAGAGAGTTCTATCATTCTATGAACGACTGCTTCATCATGTGAACCTGAATAGAGGATGAAGAACCAATATTATCGACACCAGAATCAATTGTATCACGTAATCCTTTGACACCCTAAAGTTTAGCAAAAATAAAAATAAGTTCTAGTAGTATACTGGCTGCAAATCTAGGACATTACAATAGAAGATATTGTCACCTGACTATGGTTGTATACACATGTCGCTCTGCCAGGAATTTGGTCGAGGATCTAGAAAGCTTGTTCTATTAAATCCGCACTACAAAGTAAGGAGAGAATGAAATACATCAAATAACATTTTCTCGTAGTTTCTGATTGGTTCTATTAGACGCAGTTCAGAAATCACCTTTTCCTTATCACAGGTAGCAGGACAAATGCTATTTAGACCACAAAATCCTGTAGAACATGGCTGAAGTTGATTCAAATTATTCACCATACTCCTTTACATTGGTGACCGATGTTCCAATAAATGTCCAGGCAAAAGGTTTTTGCTTCTAGTTGGGTGTAAAGTCATAATCAATACCATTGTATGTAGGAAAAGGAAAAGGTCAAAGAAAGAACCTATCAACTAAAACATACAAGCTTTTGAATAATAAAAAGTGAGTCACTATAATTCAATAATAACATTACATTGCACTGATTTCACAGAATAAGGAAAAAGTAAGAGTTTGATTATAGCCACTTGCAATGTTTTTTAAAATATCGGATAATATGTATACAATTTGAAGCTAAAACTGAAACAATACCCACAAGCGGTAGGTGCAAATAAAACAGACTCATCAATTATCTCAAAATGTTCACGATCAAATATATTACCACGGAGCTTCTCAATCATCACAACATTCCATATTCTATTGATCTTTTAGCTTAAAGTAATACATTTCACTTTTTTTCAGGCCTCAAAAACATTACTTGATGTGTCAAGATGACATGAAATAGCATCAAGTCACCACTCTCATAGTTCACTTCTGCTAACTTGCATCAATTACAATAACAATCACATTACTTGGTTTTATAAGTTGGACTTTGACTTCAAAACACTAAAAAAGAATAATATCATTAATATTCGGATGCAAATTATTTACTATACAATAGCAAGGACAAAAGCTTCCATCAGTAGCAGGAGATTTAACTGTGACATGTTTAAAAAATACAGGGGAAAACATTTGGTTTATAAAAATTAGACATGTTAATTCCACTTCTTCAGACATCTCTAGAAACTAAGGCACATGAATAATTTCATTGTGCTACAAGGTGCAAGGAGGTTAATAGACAAACTTTATACCTGAACAGACCTTGTGTTACACTTTTGTCCAAAATAACTGAATGGTCACATAATGCAAGGACCTAAATAAAGGAGTTCACTTTAGACATTACTCGACGAGACAAGTAACATAATCTAGAATCAAACAATTTATTCCTACCTCCGTAAAGAAAGTAATAGGTTGCTGACCCAAAGATTGAGGATTTCCAATATTACATTATGAGATCTGCATGAATTAGAGGAATGAAAGAAAATATTAAGACAACAATCACACTCCAGGTCTCCTATATTATGCTTTGATATGGGATAGAAGAAAAATTCGTTAAGATCTACAATATTAAGACACCAGAAGTATTTTAACTCACTCTACTTTGCTTTACTCGATCTGCTAAAAGATAAGAGAAGAACCCCAACTTTGCTTAAGAAATTTTAGGGAAGAAAAACGAGGAGATTCTTTTAGTGTGGGTAAAATTTGGAAGATAGGTTTTGGCGAAATATTTTAGGGCATAGTTTTTTAGCAAAATTTTAGGGGGAAATTGTAGCGGGAACATTTAGAAAATATTTTAGAGCACGCTTATATAGAGTTGCCTTTACAAATATTAACAAGCATGCTCAGAAAGCATTGCATCACATACGAATAAATGTTGCCAATAATTTATGATTTGGCAATACTTAAAAAGTGTAGCCTATAATATTAACATGAACACTTTATAGTCGTCACCTAATAAATCGTAGTTAAAAGTACTTTTCAAAGACCACCATTATAAAGTGATGTCATAGATATAGTTGGCCACGCTTTTCAAGCGTTGTCAAAAACTAATGTGGCCTTAGACCAAATTTGTTGTAGTGTATCATGCATATGCATATAAATGTCATGTAATGCATAGGTCTGTACATTCATACCATCATAAAGCCTCTGAGGGTATCCCATCATATCATCTCGGCCACTGTAGGTAAATCATGAACGTATACCAGTTGATTAGGTGGTGGTGCGTATATAACGCCGTAACTTTTTTTTCATATCCCATATAAATATAATATACATATGTACGCGTATATAACGCCATCTGATCATGTGTCAATGTACATGTATAAATGCATGAAATGCATAAGAAATAAGTTAATAAGATTTTCTCGGAATGCCATAAAAATCAATATGTCTTTCGGATTAACTTTATCAAATACGTATTTTTGTGAGACCCATGAACAGAAGATATAATAATAATTTACATGGGGAATCAAGAATATAGATACCCCTAGTATTTCTAGGAATAGAGTCATTTATGAAAGTTGCATATTTTGCTCGTTTTATTTGTATTATAGATCATGCCAAAAGAAAGAAGGGATATCCTTAATATACCTAAGCCATTTCTCTTGATAATCCCTCTGACACACGTCAATTATGATCAGATCGAAGTAGGAAAAATAGACTCAAGGAAGTCTCGTTACGGAAATGAGAAAACACATACTTTCATGCTTGGCTGCCCCTATATTTTCAAAGTTCATAAATCCTCACGCTACAACAATATTATTTAGGCCACATCTTCCATCTTTGGTGGCTAAACTTCTCAATACTTTGAAAGCACGGTGTTTGCTTCTGCATTATATACGTAACTTTTGATACTTTAGCTATCTCTAAACTAAACATGAAGATTGAGATATTCTCATTTAATGGTAAATAATTTGGGAGTTTAGGGGAAGACCTTTCCCGTCCTTGACAATCATCCTACCAACTTCTCAATCCAGTATTTTCCTACATGTTTCTAGAACCAAAAAAAATATATGCTCACTTACTCCCTGCTAGATGAAGTGTGATATTCTTTCTAAAATGGTGTATTACTCAGGCAAACAGAATTACCAGAGGCAGGGAGCAAAAATGCTTATAGTTGGAAACTTAATTAAGGACCAACTTTTAAAGGATATTCAGAAACAGACTCAAAATATTCTAAGCCATGTTTCCGAGAGTTTCTACCACTACATCGGTACATCTTGCGTAGCCTTTTGCAATTATAGAAGTATGGAAGCTCATAAAAGTATAAAACTACAAGCTTTTCATGTTAAAATGTCATATTTGCTTATACATGGAAAAAAGGAATGCGCTACGTAGTAGATGTATGCCACATTTTTAAAAAAATGCAAGAGTCACTTAGTTTATGTTATAAGGCTGCCGCGTGAAAGATTTGTTAATTTTATCCAATAATTAATTAATTAATTAAGTAATATCCCACTATTCGGTAATTAACCAATTACCCGCGTAATTATGAATCGTCTCAAATTACTTATAATACTATTTACTTTTCACACACTTTATATAACTTATTATCATGGTCATATGGTATCGTATAAAATCACTAGACACACTATTATTTCATTAAAACATTCGTGTAAAAAAATACATATATTTTCTCAACTTCTAATTTTACTAATCTCATATAAAGAGTAATAATTTTCGTACGCTTAATTCTTAAAATGGTAAAAATATAACCTTCTTTTCTTGTGATAATTTTTTTTTTATCTCTACAATAAATAAAATCTCATAAACTTTCTTATATTATGAGTATAATTTACCATCTCCGAAAATAGTAATAATGGTAACTATCGAAAATTATAATTATAAAACTTTTACTAAAATATTTTACTTAAAAGAAAATACCACACTAACATAATATCTAATAGTATTAAGGTTGTTAAACTTTTGGCGTCTTAATCCTTCAACCTCATATGGATTAATACGAATTATCCTAATATTAAAGTACGTGGCGTAACAGGTATGTAGCTCCCGCATTTTTTAGCCCAAAGGGCATTATATTGTAACAATAAGTTCCAAATTTAGTAATAAACGATGTCTTTTCCTGGTCCTCCGGGTTCATCTTAATTTGATTGTACTCAGCGTAGGCGTCGAGAAAAGTCAGGATCTCGTGACCGGCCGTGGCATCTATCATGCGATCGATGTTAGGTAGTGGAAAAGAGTCTTTGGGGCATGCTTTGTTCAAAGCCTTGTAATCTATACACATTGTAAGATTATTTTCTTTTTTAGGAACTACAACTATGTTGGCTAACCATTCGGGGTATTTTACCCCCCGAATAGATCCTATTTTAAGAAGTTTGGTTACCTCGTCCTTTATGAATGCATGCTTCACCTCGATCTGGGGCCTCCTTTTTTGCTTTACCGGTTTGAACTTGGGGTCGAGGCTTAGCCGGTGTGCAGTTATTTCTGGTTGAATCCCTGTCATATCCCAGATATACCTTTCTCTCGGTATTCGATTAGTAGGACCTTCTCCAGTTCCTCGATCGTTGACTTGGTTGCATCGGACTCTTCGGGGGCGACGAAAGTTCGAGGAGTAAGGAAATCCTCTTCTTCGTCTTTGATAACCTATTGCGCCAATTCCGTCGAGGCTGGAGGCGGTGATTGCTATTTGGCCGCTTGCTTACCTTTGGTGTTCGACTTTTCCGAGGTCGAAGGCTCTTGTATCAGTGTCACTTCATCGACTGCAAACATCTCCTTTGCAGCGTATTGCTCTCCGTAAACCATTTTCACTCCATCGTCTGTTGGGAACTTCATCATCTAATGAAGATTTGAAGGTACTGCTCTCATGTTATGTATCCATGATCTCCCGAGGAGTGCATTATACCTCATGTCACCTTTGATGACATGGAATGTTGTATCCTGTATGGTCTCGGCTACGTTTACTAGTAGGATTATCCCCCCCCCCTTGTTGTTTTGCTTGTCATGTTGAAGCCATTTAGATCAGGGATGCAGGTATAATCTGATCCTGCAAGCCAAGCTGTGCTACGACCCTCGATCTGATTATGTTTACTGAGCTACCTGGATCCACTAGAACACGTTTAACTTGAACATTATTTAAAAAAATAGAAATTACCAGGGAATCATTGTGCTGCTAAGATATGCCTTCTACTTCCTCGTCATAAAGTGATAGGATATCCTCGGGCACATAGCTCTGGGTCCGTTTTTCTTTGGTGATCGACACCTTGGTGCGTTTGAATACAGATCTTTGTGGGATATCGACACTGCCGACGATCATGTGGATTACATGTTGTGGTTCTTCTTGCTTGTTTTTTCTGCTTGCATCTCTCTCCGTAATGTGATTCTTACTCGATCACTATGAAATTCTCGAAGGTGACGCTTGTTGAACAACCGAGCTACCTCCTCCCTTAGCTGCCTGTAGTCTTCGGTTTTAGGGCCATGTGTGCCATGATGCTTACACATCAAGTTTGGGTTCCTTTGAGAAGGATAGGTTTGTATAGGCCTGGGCCACCTGTTATATTTGATCCTTCCAATAGCTGACACAATCCCTAACGCATCTACACTGAAATTATACTCTGACAGTCGAGGTGCCTTTACAGGGTCAATATGTTTATTGAACCCATTTTTACTCATGAGTCCCCGAGAACTTTGACCTCGATTGTTTCTCCAATCATTCTGAGGAGCATTACGACCTGAGCCGTTGTTTCTCCGATCGACATACGGCTAATACCGTTCTTTGTTGAATCTTGATTCCCTGTCTGTATCCCTCGGGGGCTTAGCGGCCAGCCTATTAGGACAAACTGAGCCCAAGGGGGCTCCCAACTGGTTGTCCTCGACCCTAATCTTTGATCGTAACGGGTATGTACGTCCGACCACGTCACAGCTGGATACTCGATCAGATTCTACTTTAATTGTCGAGACACAATCGAACTCATTTCATTCAAACCCTGCATAAAAGCTTGTACTACACAATCATCTGAGACCAGTGGTAATTCCATGCGCTCCATATGAAACCTAGACACGAACTCCCTCAACATCTCGTTGTTCCTTTATTTTATCTTGAAGACGTCTGATTTCCTCGTTGCCACCTTTATGGCCCCAACGTGTGCTTTCATGAAGGAGTCTGCTAACATAGTAAAAAAATCAATTGAGTTAGGAGGCAAGTTGTGATACCAAGCCATAGCTTCTTTCGATAGTGTTTCTCCAAACTTTTTCAGCAAAACGGATTCGATCTTATCGCCATTCAAGTCATTTCCTTTGATACCGCAGGTGTATGAAGTAATATGCTTGTTAGGGTTGGTTATCCCATTGTATTTGGGTATATCGGGCATGAAAAACTTCTTGGGAATGGGCATCGAAACCGCGCTCTAAGGGAATGGTTTTTGTATGAACTTTTTGGTATCTAAACCTTTCAAAACTCGAGGTGCCCCCGGTATTTGATCAACACGGGAGTTATAAGTCTCCACCTTTTTGTCATTGTCTTCAATCTTCTTTTCCCAGACTATATTCTCTTGGTAAGCTCTTCGAGCATCCTCATAATGGTGGGTTCAGTCCCCGAGTCATTTCAGTTCAACCTCTCTTAGGTTGGTTCAGCACGTCGAGTGTTTTCTAGTTTAGCTATACTCGGAGAATTATTCTGAATTTAAAGTTAAGCGATGGCGATCTGTTGAGCTTGCAGCATCTCGAATATCACTTGGCGATTGATTCCCCCATCTCCCATTCCTTGTGTTCCTTGTCCACTAGATTGGGCTTCCCTGCATACACTCCCTTCAGGGTCTGTGCCTAAATCCACGTTCAGACCAATGTGTGAACTAACATCAACTGGTTCCATATTTGGCACTTCCCCTGAGTTTATTGGTGGTACACCAACCCCTATATTATTGTTTTATCTAAGTTCTTCATTGTCATGAACAGGTGCATTTTGTGAGCTAGACATGTTTCAGCGTGAGAATCAAAAAATCTTGACAAGAAAAAGTGTAAAAATAACGTGTGTTATGAGAATCAGTAACGAAATAATCACTATTATCTTTAGCCCCACGGTGGGTGCCAAACTGTTTCCCGCAGAAATATGAGTAACAATTAAATTTGATTTATGGTTTGAAAGATATGTGATTTAGTTCAATACCAATTAATAATCAAGAAGTATGAAGTAGAAATGAAGAAAACAAGTGAATTAAACCAATATTACTTAAGCAGTGTCGACCTAGAGATGAACCAAGAACAGTAAAGAAGAACAATAAATATAAAGGATAATTCTGGTGAATAATGAGCAAAAAGTAGAGAGTATATTTATTGCCAATGATTAGATTATCCTTACAAATAATTTGGGTCCCCTTTATATAATAGGGTATACCATAAATAAGCTACATTTCCATTTAATGTAAAGAATCTTATTAGGACAGTTGTATAACCGCGTAGTACAGATATGTACTGATTCGTACAAATCTATTTCGAAATTTTCCGCCATGATCTTGGGGACATGGAGGGAATCTTTTCCTTCTGTAACAAACTCACAACGACACTGTCTCGGAGCTGGTCGTACTTGACTTCGATGTTCCTCGCGTACTTCGATCCTCGGGCATTGCATTCTGTCTTCAAGCTCGAGTCTGGTCCGTCGATCTTGAACTCAACCTTACCTGAACTCGGTCTTAAAATGACCCCTCAATCCCGGGAAATCGGGCGTACCTAATTTCTATCGTATACAACTCCGGAGTTCATTCGAAATTATTTTTCCTTATGAGCAGTGCGAAGAAACAATGACATTTTTCTGATGACCGGGAAATGAACCTACTCAAAGCTGCCAATATCCCAGTGAGGCTTTGGAATTCCTTCACGTTCGACAGTTGGTTTAGGATATCTTCAATGGCTTTGATCTTGTCGGAGTTTACCTCAATGCCCCTTTGTGATACCAAAAATCCCAGGAACTTGCCGGAGCTGACCATTAACGCGCATTTTTCAGGGTTAAGCTTCATGCTATTCTTCCTTAGGATATCAAAGGTTTCTTGCAGATGCTTAAGATGATCACCAACATTTAAAGACTTAATGAGAATATCATCTATATAAACTTGCATAGTTTTTCTTATTTGTTTTTCAAACATCTTGTTTACGAGCTGCTGATACGTGGCTTCGGCTCCTTCAACCTGAAGGGCATCACATTTGTAGTAATATGTTCCGAAAGTCCTTATAAATGAAGTCTTTTCCTGATTCTCCTGGTTCATCTTAATTTGATTGTAACCATTTGAGCTATGTTTGACAGTGGGAATGAGTCTTTCGGGCATTCCTTATTAAGATCTTTATGATCTACACACATGCAAAAATTGTTATTCTTCTTAGGAACTACGACTATAATAGTTAGCCAGTCGGGATACTTTACCTGTCGGATTGACAGATGTTAAGCAAACGCGTTACCTCTTCTTTGATGAATTTATTCATAACTTCCGTAATAGGGAATTTCTTTTGTCTTACCGGAGGTGTGTTGGGCTCCATACTTAACTTATATACGGCTACCTCCGTCGGGATACCTATCATATCTGCATGCGACCATGCAAAACAATCGGCATTAGATTTAGGAAATTCAGTAAAGCCAGACCTGAGTTCGGGGTGTAGTCCGGTCCCCTAGTAAAATTTCCTTTCTAGAAATTATTCGAACAAAGCAACTTGCTCAAGATCTTCTGTTGTAGATTTCATTGCATCCGTCTCTTCTGGAAATTGGAAATAACTCGACACCTGATAATATTTCGATGTTTTTGCACTCGGGCTAACTTCATCTAGTTCGGGAGCAGGCGGCAGTTTCTGTAGTTGCTATGTCGTATGTCCCTTTCCTTTGCTACTAGAGACCGAAATTGTTTTCATCTCCCTTGTCGCTGGTTGGTCACCTCTTATTTATTTAACCCCTCGGGCGTTGGAAACTTCAACGATTAATGATGTGTCGATGATACATCTTTTACCTCCTGCAACCATGGTCTTCCCAGAATGATGTTATATCTTATATCACCATCTACCACTTCGAAAAGAGTTAGTTTTATTATCCCTTCAGTGTTTGTGGGTAGAAAAATATCTCCTCGGGTTATCACGTTCGCGAGGTTGAATCTGGCGAGGAGCTTTGTGGCCAGAATAATGCTTCTAGTGAGTTTAGCTTGCTCAAATGATCTCTATTGTATGTTATTAGCCGAACTTCCTGGATCCAGTAGAACACATTTAATTTTAAAATCTAGAATAGATAAAGAAATTACCAGTGCGTCGTTGTGTGGTAGCAGCAATCTGTCTGGGTCCTGCTCTTTGAAAGTGATATCGTCTTCGGTGACTTCCCGGAGCCTCTTGCTATGGGTTATTGATTTTTTCGTCTTTTTTTGTTACCGAGAATGTGACTTCATTGATTTCATTCCCTTAGAAGATCATGTTGATCGTCTGACACGAAGGATCTTCTCATGCTTTCGAGGATTCTGCATTGTCCCGGTTAGGACCATAATTGTTCTTAGCTCGGTCACTTAAGAAGTCTCTGAGATGACCATTATTTAATAGTGTTGCCACTTCTTCTCTGAGATGTCGGCAGTCCCCAGTCCAATGGCCATTCGTCCCGTGGTATTCGCACCACAAGTTGGGATCTCTCAGGCTGGGAACATATCTCATTAGTTTCAGGAACCGTGCTTCTTTGATGTTAACACCCGAGTTGAGCTAATATCACTTGAATTGCATGAATACCCATTTGTACTTGAGAAAGCCAAATTGGGCAAAAATCACTCAAACTACCGAGAGGTATAGAGTGAGTACCCGGGTGTAATAGCTATATTATCACCCCAACTAATAAAGCTTGCCCTAGATTCTTGTTACCCGTTAGATATCCACCTAGGTAGAAGTCACTACGCTAGTCTCTTTAAAATCTTGAAAATCAACAACAAAAATATTGTCCTTAGTTTGAATCATTGCATACAATAGAGTAAAGTTAGAAGCAGAAAACCCAAAACTTGTGGAAGAGTAATTAGAATCATAGCCCTTATCTAGCTTAGATATATACCTAATTCTAATTATTAACTCCCCATGGATTCGATCCCGACCTAGTTGGGTTAAAATTGCATCGACCACCCTCGTTACTCAATAGTAGTCTAGGCTTAGACCAAATCAATTTTTGGCAAAATTGATGGGGAGTTAGACAGTCTTAGCTATATATCTAAGTATTTGTATCTTTTGTTTTTCTTTTCCTTCCATTTTTCTAATTTTGTGTGTGAATTTCTTTTAAGTACCAAATGGCTCTTAACAACAAAGCCCTCAAAAATTTGCCATTGGGGAAGGAGGTAGATGATGATCACGTGGATGAGATTCAACCCAAACCTCAACTACAAAGGAGAGGCCGCCCGCCTAATGACAATATCCCAAACCCTTCCCCACCTCCTCCAAGGGCAGCACACAGGGTGTTACCCAATGAAGGCTATGCAAGTGCAATAGTCCGACCCCGGATTAGGGCAGGCAACTTTCAAATAACCAATGTTATGCTTACACTATTGGAATATATAGGTTTCTTTACTGGAGCTCCAAACCAAAACGCCTATAAGCATCTCAAAGGTTTTGTTGACACGTGCTGCGGGAGCAAACAGACTAATGTCTCCGAGGACGTGTTGTAGTTAAGGCTTTTCCCATTTTCTCTAGGGGGAAGGCTTTGGATTGGCTAGAAAGGTTACCCAACCATTCCATACACACTGGGGATAAGTTGGCCGAGAAGTTCATTGCAAAGTTCTTTTCTCCAAGACATATGGCAACGCTAAGAGATGAGATCCTTCCTTCTAAACAAGAGCCAAATGAACCATTACATGAGATTTGGGAAAGGTGTCAGACCATGGTTAAAGAATGTTCGAATAATGATATGACCAAAGCCATGATCCAATAAACATTCTACCATGGAATCGACATAACAAACCAATGTGTGGTTAACCAACTCGCCGAGGGGGAACTTCATGAACACGCCATATGCTGAAGCTTGTGAAATACTTGATGAGAGGGTGGATACCTCTTCGGCGTCGCCATGGGGGAGAATTACACCCCTTGTCACTTGGCCCAACAACCCATCAGAAAATGGCCGACGTTTGGAGCCCTTACTCAGTGTAACCTAGGTTATACATAACCTGAAAATTACTTTCTTTTTTTTTGGCAATCCGCTAGGCAAGCGCCTAGGTCTAGTTTTTTATTAACAAGAGAAAAGAAAAATACAACAATTAGGAAGAGTACAAATAAGGTGGACAATAGAACCGATATTGTTACCCATATGCCTTGGCTATATAATTACTCCTCTGCGCCTCACATTGCCTTATGATGACAGCCCCATGTAGCGGATTCATGGGGTAGCTGTCGGCAAAGTCTCATGAGGGCACATAATCTCATAGCCTTGAGGATATTTTCCAAAGGCATAGGACCAAGGCAACACTAACCGGGCTAAACCTTACCTTACTATTCCTATTGAGGCTTTAAGTAGCCTCACCTACTAGCATGCATGTAAAAAATAAGAGCTGGAAATTACCAAATATTCAATGATCATCACAGAGTTTATAACATACTCTGTGATGATATTACAAATGAGAATACTAATATAATGGTAGAATAAAATGATGAAGGAATTAAAATGTTGTCCCTTCTTGTCCGAACTTGTAATTTCTTCAATTTGTAACTCTTTTTCATCACAATCCCAATTCTTCAAGATGTATTCAAAATTCATGATTTCTTTTTTGAACGATTGGACTTTGTAGATGTAGTTGGGGCGGCCTTCTTTTGTTTGGCAACTCTCATTGGGAGTCGCCTAACATTTAAAATATCACTAACCTTGTCGTCCCAACTATTTTTTCTTGTATGAGATTTCCTATTTTTTCCGTTATGCATAGGTGACGAAAATGCAGGGTAGAGGCAGCAAGAAAAGGTGATTGGTGATTTGTCACCTATGCATAACGGAAAAAATAGGAAATCTTATACAAGAAAAAATAGTTGGGACGACAAGGTTAGTGATATTTTAAATGTTAGGCGACTCCCAATGAGAGTTGCCAAACAAAAGAAGGCCGCCCCAACTACATCTACAAAGTCCAATCGTTCAAAAAAGAAATCATGAATTTTGAATACATCTTGAAGAATTGGGATTGTGATGAAAAAGAGTTACAAATTGAAGAAATTACAAGTTCGGACAAGAAGGGACAACATTTTAATTCCTTCATCATTTTATTCTACCATTATATTAGTATTCTCATTTGTAATATCATCACAGAGTATGTTATAAACTCTGTGATGATCATTGAATATTTGGTAATTTCCAGCTCTTATTTTTTACATGCATGCTAGTAGGTGAGGCTACTTAAAGCCTCAATAGGAATAGTAAGGTAAGGTTTAGCCCGGTTAGTGTTGCCTTGGTCCTATGCCTTTGGAAAATATCCTCAAGGCTATGAGATTATGTGCCCTCATGAGACTTTGCCGACAGCTACCCCATGAATCCGCTACATGAGGCTGTCATCATAAGGCAATGTGAGGCGCAAAGGAGTAATTATATAGCCATGGCATATGGGTAACAATACCGGTTCTATTGTCCACCTTATTTGTACTCTTCCTAATTGTTGTATTTTTCTTTTCTCTTGTTAATAAAAAACTAGACCTAGGCGCTTGCCTAGCGGATTGCCAAAAAAAAAGAAAGTAATTTTCAGGTTATGTATAACCTAGGTTACACTGAGTAAGGGCTCCAAACGTCTGCCATTTTCTGATGGGTTGTTGGGCCAAGTGACAAGGGGTGTAAATACTTGTTCGGCGTGGCCAATGGGTTGTTGGGGGTCGGGCTTTCAAAGGACCCCGATGTATCAACAACCGAACTACCTGCCTTCATATTTGTCATAAAGTCCTAGTTCTTCCAACAACGGAATGTGACAGATTGAAACCATGTTCGAGCAAATGATGAAGAAAAATGTCGACTCCGATGCCGAATTAGCCTCTGACAACACTTCTATCCACAACTTGGAAGTCCAACCTGGCTAAATTTCTCAAGCTTTGAATACTCGCCCTCAGGGGGCACTACCAAGTGATATGGTAGTAAACCCGAAGGGTGAGAACAATACAGGGCATGCTATGTCGGTGACTACAAGAAGTGGGAAAGGTGCAGTTGCTAGTACCTCAAACTCAAGAAAGATTGTGAATGATGATGTGGTGATGCTAGATGATGATTAGGCAAGCAATGAGGTTCAAGTGAATGATGAAGTGAGGATAGACATTGATAAAAATGTGGAGGAGACACAAGATGATGTGAACCTGTATAGGGGATATGTGATAGACATACCGGATCTGGTAGTGCCCAAAGCCAAGGCTCCTTTTTCAAGGCCTCCTCCACCATATCCTCAAAGGCTTGCAAAGCAAAACAATGAGAATCAGTTCAAGAAATTCATTGATATGATGAAAAGTTTGTCCATAAATGTGCCATTAGTTGAAGCCTTAGAACAAATGCTGGCATATGCCAAGTTTATGAAGGACTTGGTGACAAAGAAAAGATCAATGAACTGTGAAACGATCCAAATGACACATCAAGTGAGTGACATTGTGCACTCCATGGATCCAAAGCAAGAAGACCCCGGTGCCTTTACAATCCCATGCACTATTGGTAGTGCTAATTTCGCCAAAGCTTTGTGTGACTTGGGGGCAAGCGTTAAGTTGATTCTCTATTCTGTGTTCAAGACATTGGGGATAAACAAAGATCCACATCCATGATGTTGCAAATGGCGGACCAGACAATGAATAGGCCATTGGGGGTAATTGATGATGTGCTAGTTCGGGCCGACAAGTTCATACTCCCCGCAGATTTTGTGAGCCTTGACTGTGAGGTTGACTACAAGGTGACAATCATATTGGGGAGACCTTTCCTAGTTACAGGGAAAGCCTTAGTTGATGTGGAAGCTAGGGAGATAACTTTCCAAGTGGGCGATGAAAAAGTTATGTTCCATGTTTGCAAGTCAATGAGGCAGCCTAATAGTAACAAAGTGTGTTCGTTTGTGGATCTTATGACCGAAGTAATTATTGATGACATAAGTACTGTGATGAATGTTGCAGACCCTTTAAGAGGTTCCAAGTTATCAGTGGTATATTGTAGATCAATATTGAGGTGCATCAACAATAGATGGACACAAGTCACAAAGTGTGAGGCGAGATTAAGCCGTCATTCTTAAGATGAACAAGTAATGAGGAAACATTAAAGGACTTAAATTTATACATATGGGATAATTAACGAAGTAACTTGTAGTTTGGTAGCAGATCTCAATAATGATACAGTCATACGAAAAGATAACCAGATCTATGAAGTATGATATGGCCATATTCGCAAGTTTTACAAAATTCCGAGCGAAGAACTTCAGTACACCTATAGATGCCGGAGAGGTATCCTATAAAGCCTTGTATATGTTTACAAAGTAAGGCCTAGAAATTGGCTAAAAGATGGAGGAAAAAGGTTGAGAAAAGTCACATAGGCACACTTACAAGATTAGTATCGTAGAGGCTGCATGATAGAAGGTAGCAGCAATTACGAGATTGGAAGGAATTCGATCACAAGTTATAACGTGAGAAAGAGGACTAAATGGGGGAATTCCCTAGCCTTTGGATTTATTCATAGAACAACTTCCTAAGTGGCAAGGAGAGTATTAAGGTATTCATAAGAGCTATAAGTTATGAAAATGATAAGAGCATCAGTCAACATTCAAGGACGAATGTTCCAAAGGGTAGAATGATCATACACCCCGGAACATTACAATGATGTTACGCCTTGCAGTATTAAATTACCACGATGTTGCACCCTGTAGTATTGTACGTTGAATTTGTCATAAGATAATTAACATCAGTCCAAGGAAAAAATTATTCGGAGATTATAAGGATTATGCTATTTCACAAGTGATGAGTAAATTCATGGAAGAGAGAGGGTGAGCAAATCAAAGAAAGAATTTCGTCGAAATTTGATATTTCTAGGGAAAATACGATCCAAGATATAATACCCCATATTTATAGAATAGTGTCATACAAAGTATCACATGACCATAATAAAAAGGTGTGAAAAGTGTATTAAAAGTAATTTTTAATTATGTGATTAATTGAATAATTATCGGTAAGTGGGAGATTAACAAGATAATCAAGAGGACTGGTGGACAATTAATAAATTTTTTGGATAAGGTTAATCTCCTTAATGTGGCAGCAAGGGAATTTATTTAAATGTGACTCTTTGCCTAGGGGCTAGGTGTCATATTTAGGGGATTTGTTGGCAAAGTCATTCCCTAAAGTAGGTCCCCACTCAATAAGATAAAATAATCAATCTCCCTAAGTTATTAAAGGGAGATGGATTAAGATATTCAAGAAAGTGATGGATGGGATTAGGAATTCTAAACAATCTTGATATCTCCAAAAAAAACTAATATTTAAGTAAAGCCTTGAAATTATTGCTAGATTTATATGTTTAACACTTTACTGTTACGTTACAAAGGCTTCTTATATGCATCTCAATTGTCAAGTAATCACGTACCTGTGTATGAAGTATAAGAACGACCAGTGCAGATCTAGTTGATCAACATAAGCAACGAAAGATCCTCAGCAATTCAAAGCAACGTGAGATTTTGCAATTCTAAGGGAGTACGATGCAATTTTTCTCAAGAATATCATACGTATTTTTTCCTACTCCGATCTTGCCGTCACATATTTTATTGCAATTAACGGGTGTTAAAAGGATTGTCAAGAGAATTGGTTCAGGTATGTTAAGGCTATCCCTTCTTTCTTTTTGGCATGATCCATATGATACAAACAAAACGAGAAAATGCACAACTTCAATAAATGACTCTATTCATAGAAGTATTAGACGTGCCTATATTCTTGAATTCTCATGTGTCCTATTATTTTATCATCTGTTCATGGGTCTCAAAAAAATACGTAAGTTGAAAAGGTTTACTTCATGATATTAATCAGAGGCATGATGGTCTTATGATGTACCAAGAGATTTTATTAACGTATTTCATATGCATTTCATACATGTATATTGATCCATGACCAGATGGCATTATATACGCATATATATATATATATATATATATATATATATATATATATATATATATATATATATTTGGGCTATGGTAAAGGTTATGACGTTATATACGCACCACCACCTGATCAGCTAGTATATGTTGATGATTTTGCCTACAGTGGCCGAGATAATATGAAGGGATGCCCTCAGAGGCCTGATGATGTTATGAAACATGTACCTATGCACGACATGACATTTATATGCATATGCATGACACTATAATTATTTCATGATTTGCAGAGTTTTTCAGACTTATAGTTTGAGTCATTTACTCAATATTTCTTCCATCTCTGTTATGTACTTATTTATGTGTCTTACATACTCGGTACATTATTCATACTGACATCCATTTTCCTTGGGGATGCTGCATTTCATGGTCGCAGGTCCCGATAGACAGGTCGAGAGCCCTCCAAGTAGGCTATCAACTCAGCGGAAGATGTTGGTGCGCTCCATTTGCTTCAGAGTTGATTGTTTGGTTAGTATTATTTAGACGTGTATTGTTTGGTATGGCGGGACTCTGTCCCTACCTTTATGAAAATTATGTATTCTTAGAGGCTTGTAGACAGATGTCATGTACGTAAAAGATTGTATGGCCTTGTCGGCCTATGTTCAGTATACGAATGGTTATTTTGGTCTTATAAGCCTGTATGTCTTACGTATAAGTTGGTATCACACGTTGTATTCTACTTATCTCACGGCAGCCTTCTGGCTCTGTTATCTATGATAGTATGACATGAAAAGATACGTTATATTGGTACTCGGTTGAGTAAGGTACCGGGTGCCCATCGTGGACCATCGATTTGGGTCATGACAGTATCTCCATGGCTGCACTCAAAATTGTGTGGTCCGCGATGAGCATTTCATGGCCATGTTAAATTTTGTGCGGTCCGCGGTGGGTTGTCCGCGGCTGTACTCACATTTATAACCGTAATTCAATAACACATGTTGAACCCCAATTCTAACTGATTTTCACTACTTGTGTGTTGCAGACAATGGTGCGTTCACCTGGTCGAGGTGATACTTCAAAAGGGAGGTCAGAACCCTACCTAGGTCAGGGAAAATGTAAAAGAAGCTTGCCTCGTGCACTTCAACGAGTTATCAGCAAGAAAGCATCCTCTAATAGAGACCCGAAGACTTCTGAGACTAGTGAGTATGTCCCCTCCGTGGAAGCTTTTGAAGGAATCTCCGTGCAAGCACAGTCGAAAATCCAGTCCCAACAAATCCCCAAACAATTCCAGGGGAGATTTCATTTGTTTGATGTATCCTCCTCCTCTAAGGGTTCATCTGAGGGTTCGGAAGAAGGTTGTGAAGACTCTGAACCTTCTCCCTCACATGCTCCCCCAACTCTAAAAGACGTATATGATGATGATGAGGTCCTAGATAATGGGAGAGGGGGTGGCACAATTATGGGTGGTCTGGCTAGATCACGGAAGCCGGAGGTGTGGGTTGATAGGTTTGTTAGTGAAAAGGCATATGCCAAGTTTCGGGAATGGTGGCCCCAAAGGTCGCTCACTTTTAAGCGACATTTCATAACCAAAGACTTAAGCCAGCACAATCCAAATGTCCTAAAGCACTTCATGGAGAGAAAATGATGGAAATGGTTCATCGGCCCTCCGTAAGATGCCAATGAATACCTCATCAAGGAATTTTATGCAAATGTTGCCCACACTTGTAGTGCGCCCATGGCTAGCTGAGATACTTGCTATTTTGGGGTCAACACTTGTATGGCTCACAACAAGAGTGTCAATTATCAGATCCACCCTTAACTTTGAAGCAAAAGGGTGGCAAATATTCGTGTGTAGCCGTTTTGACCCTTGCCAGCATGAAAATTTCTTTCCAAAATCCCGAGCAGTATTGGTAGTTTCCATCATGGAAAGATATCCTATTAATGTAAGGAACTTGATGTCCTACAACATCTCCAATGCAGTGCAAAAAGAAGAAGGATCTTATCCCTACCTTAACTTCCTCACTGAGTATTTCAAAGATCAAAGGGTAGAGCCGAGACATTTTGATATGGAGGTGTAGGCTAAAAAGCCTTTCTTATGGTATCACATCCAGTGAGAGGACAACCCTAAATTCAAGGGTAAATCCACTACCTCCACTGGCGAGTCTAAAGGGTCAGGGGTAGTGGTCACTGGATCAGTTGCCGATCCCTCCACATAAATCGGTACTTCTACCGGAGCAGCAGCCATGCCTCCTCCATCTTTCGGACCATCTATATGTGTGCCACTACCTGTGCCTTCATCTTCTAGCTACCCCTCATACTACACTGAGGGTTTCCCATATACTATCCAATCTCAACAACTGGATGCAGGCAGCTACCACAAAGATGACTACCATATCCAGTGCAGTGGCAACATAGTCTTCAGCCCCAACATCGCTTTGGGTACCTTCATCAATGGTGGACTCATTGAAGATGATTTTGGATAACTAGAAGAAGATCCTGGAGACTCTTGATACATATGAGAAGGTCATTGCAGACCTAACCAAGCAGGTTAAGAAGATGAAGAAGTCTCATGCCTCAAAGAAGTCTGTGGAGAAGTTGGCTAAGGAGGTTAAGAAGATTACACATGCATGAAATTTGCCAATGGTCCTTCTCATGGAGGAGACAGTCTCAGCAGCACATGCGGCGTAGCCCGGGGCAATAAGGGCAACATCCGGCCAGTCTGAGGAGGCAACTGTAACATCACACAATGCTGAGGAGCTAATTCAGATGCTCAGCAGCCCCGTAGCCCCCCAGTCAGAGGATGTGGAGATCTAGTTAGAGGATACGAAGGGTGCTGATGTTGAGGACCCGATGCAGACAAAGACCACATAGGGAGTTTTCTCTACTCTCTACACCTTTTACATGTTCTTATTTGTTATGACTATCGAGGACAATGCTATTTTTTATTTGGGGGGTGGTCCATTTTGATTTGATAACATTTGGTATGTATATATTCTTTATTTTCACTTTTGGTATGTGTATATTTTGACCATTTGATGTATATATTCATTTCCATTTATGTATATATTAGCTTTACCTCAAGTTTGCATATATTCAATTTAATTTGGGTAGTTTACTTCATAGCTTCTTTCGTTATTTTCCCTTAGTAGCATAGCTTCTTATTTACTTTAGTAGCTTCTTTTTTTATTTGTTAGCTTTATTTTAAGTTTTGTGTTAACAAAAAGACTTTGATTTTATTAATTTCACAGTTCTTTCCAAAGGTGGATGTTGTGTGAACCGGGTGGCTCTTCCCAATGATGGATGACATGACAACCTTCTTAAGAAATTGGGTCCGTTTTCTTTATGTTTTAGTATATATAGTAGTAATGAATAAAAGTGTCTCAAGCAGGATTCACTTTGTACTAACACATTTACCTTCGACCTTATAGTTAGAAACAAGTTGATTGGCATAGAATAGATTTAGTAGCAACCTTTAGACTCTTGTGTTGACTATAACAATCATCGAGTGGTTTCTTTGAGCTATTTTTGATGTTCAATCTTAGATAGGGTTGTTGTGGTCCCTCAACTCTGTTCACTTTAATAATCCAGCAGCTTGAGGGGTGAGGTATTGAATTGCAAGTCCAAGTTCTGTGCCAATAAGTCTAGAGCTTGCCCTGAATGTTTGTCTAGGCGAAATTCTACGTGTAGCTCGACTTGAGAAATGATTCTAGGCTCTCCTTGATCCAGTTTGAAACTTGAAAACTTACGTAGTCTACCAATATGATATCCCTAGTCAACCCTTTTGTGCCGAAACCCTTTTTATTTCAATAACCACGTTACAAGCCTTTATCCGTTCTATAATCACACTATCTTGGTACCCAATCTTTCCTAGGCATTCTTGATACACAATTGGAAAAAGCATAAGTTTGAGGGAGAGACGAGGAATGTGAAAGTGATAAAAGGTACAAAGAACAAAAGAAATGAAGAAAGGGAAGGCAAAGAAAAGAGATAAAGGTCAAAAAGAAAGTGAATAAGGAAGAAAGTTGAAGGGATTCAAAGAAAGAAATGATGAAAAGCATGGAATGATTAGAAAAGGAGAAAAATGATCGCCATGAGCAAGAAAGAGTGATAGTGTGTCTCTCTAGTTCCCCTAAGAAAGAAGAAAATGACTCAAAAGGTCAAGAAAGTATAAGCCGAAATGAGAAAAGGGAGTGCTTAAGGAAATATGAAACCATCCTATGCCGATAAGTCCTACTTCCCACAAAAGCCCTATATGATTTCGACTTGAGTGAGCTTACATTAGTGGTGATTTACATAAGGGGAAAGCTTATGGTACTTAAAACCGAACTTATGTCATTCTTTTCAGAGAGATAAGCATACTTCTCCAAAAATCCGTGTTTGAGTGTTACATTCTAAAGTGAGATTTGCTCATGGAGAGTAGAGGATGAGGAGTTTGGGTTTCACAATGACCTACATGATAGAGCGAGCTTTCTTGATGAAATAAGTCAACTCTTGATGCTCTAGTGTCACAATAGAACTATGGTACTCAAAAGGTCATAACATAGTGTTGTTGATAATTCATTTGTGTTGAGGGTTGTTGTTAGTCCCAATTGATGCATGATTGATTCATCTTAGGCCAGCTGAAATATCCTTTTTTTAGTGGAGGTGGGAATGATCTTATTTGCTTGAGGACAAGCAAAAGCTTAAGTTTTGGGGGAGTTGATAAGTAGGGATTTTAACCTATTATTTTGCTCTCTTTTACTTGTGTTTTAGGAAACAAATGCTTGAAGGTATTCCGGGAAACTAATGAAATATGCTTGCTTGCATGAATTGTGTCAAAATGAGCCAAAGGAACCTTAATCAACTCACAAAGGAGTAAAAAGTTGAACAAAAACCAAGGCTGGGAAAAGAGTTCTGAAGTGCGAACCACTAAGATATTGTGAGGCTGCAAAAGCCATGATGCGGCCGCGAGCATAATTATGCAGTCCGCATAAGGGAGATTCAAAGAATGTGATTTTTGGGATAAAAGATGAGCGCGGACCACAGAATAAATGTGCGGTCGCGAAAGTCCCTGTGCGACCGCGATTGAAATTACGCAAATTGTGATGACTGAGGTTGAGAGAGATTACAATTTCAGCAAAAGAGAGAAGTGTGGTCCACGTCAGAATTGGGCAACCACGATCAAAATTATGCTCCCGCAAAAGCATAGCTCAATCCAGATCCAAAATTAAAGAACACAGACCACACTCAGAATTGTGCGGCCACGAAAGCAAGAGTGCGGCCACATTCAGAATTATGCGGCCGCACAACCTCCATAGGGGTATTTTTGTTAGATATTTTTAGCTTAGTATAAATAGAATTTTTTTTCATTTTTAGGTCATGTAAGGTATTTGAGGAGCACCTGAGACGGCTGAGTTTTCTATTTTGGGAAATATTGTACTAGATTCATCTTTTAACATTAGATTTTCATACTTTAATCTAGTATTATGAATTTTATCTTCATTTCATCTTTAATTTCAGTTATTTCCATGAGTAACTAAACCCATAGCTAGGGTTGTGACCCAAACATAGTGTAGATATTTGATTTTAGTGATATTTAGCCTAGATTTTGCTAGAACTATTGAATTAATGGTTGCACACATTGATTCATGCCTTTATGACTTAGTCTCTACTTGAGAAAGATGAACTAAGTCTAGGAAAACTAGGGTAACAAAGAATTGCGGTGAACTCAAGAAATATATAGCCTCAATTAAAGGGTTAAACCTAGAGATAGTAACACCTGACTTGAGCTAATATCACTTGAATTGCATGAATACCCATTTGAACTTGAGAAAGCTAAATTGGAAAAATCACTCAAACTACTGAGAGGTATAGAGTGAGTACCCGGGTGTGATAGCTATATTATGACCCCAACTAATCAAGATTGCCCTAGTTTCTTGCTACCCGTTAGATATCCACCTAGGTAGAATTCACTACCATAGTCTCTATAAACTCTTGAAAATCAACAACAAAAATATTGTCCTTAGTTTCAATCATTGCATAGAATAGAGTAAAGTTAGAAGTAGAAATCAAACCCAAAACTTGTGGAAGTGTAATTAGACTCAAAGCCCGCATCTAGCTTAGATATAAACCTAATTCCAATTATTAACTCCCTGTGGATTTGATCCCGACCTAGTTGGGTTAAAACTGTATCGACCACCCTCCCCAATCATTAGTAGTGTAGGTTTGGACCCGATCAGTCATCCAGCCCATTCGGGTTAGTCTTAGTTTCAACAGCCATAACACCAGGATAGATGTTATGAGTGTGTAGTTTTGGGCATATCAGTAGGACTTGTCCGAGATTATTAGGCGGCACAGCATAGCAGAGTTCTCGTGCCATGATTCCGGCATCAATCGCTCAACTAGCTATAGGTAGGGCTTAGGGAGCCAGAGGTAGAAGTTAGACCGCGCTATAGGTGGAGATCAGGCTGTTAGAGGTGGAAGTCAGATCGCTAGAGGTGGAGGCCATCCAGTAGGAGGCCGTACTAGAGATGTTGTTCAGAGTGGTGCTGCCCAACCCAGATGCTATGCCTTTCTAGAAAGGCCTGAGGCTAAGTCATCTGATGCAATTATCACCGGTATGGTTTTAGTTTGCAGTAGAGATGCCTCTATTCTATTTGATCCTGATTCTACGTAATCATACATGTCATCATATTTTGCTTCATATTTGATTGTGCCTCGTGATTCTTTGAGTGCTCTTGTGTATGTTTCAACATCTGTGGGAGATACTATTGTGGTAGATTATGTTTATCGTTCGTATTGTAGTAGATCTTCTACTTCTCGATATGGTTGATTTTGATGTCATTTTAGGTATAAATTGGTTGTCACCTCATCATTCCTTATTGGATTGTCACGCCAAGATGGTGACCTCAGCTTTGCCGGGGTTGCCTCGATTAGAGTTGAGAGGGACTCCTAGCCATTTTACCAGTAGGGTTATATCTTATGTGAAGGCTCAACATATTGTCGAGAAGGGGTGTCTAGCTTATTTGGCTTATGTTTATGATTCTTCTACGGAGGTTCCTTCCTTGGATTCAGTACCAGTTGTTCGTGAGTTTCCAAAGGTGTTTCCCGCAGATGTCCCGGGGATGACACCTGAAAGAGATATTGAATTCTTCACTGATTTGGCCCTGGGCACTCATCTCATTTCTATTCCACTATACCATATGTCCCCGCCAGAGTTTAAAGAATTGAAGGAGTAATTGCAAGATTTTCTTGATAAGGGCTTCATTAGACCTAGTGTCTTGCCCAGGGTGCACCCGTGTTATTTGTGAAGAAGAAGGATTGATCGAAGAGGATGTGCATAGACTATCGGCAGTTAGCCAAAGTCACCATCAAGAAAAAGTATCCATTACCGAGGATTGATGACTTATTAGATCAGCTTCAGGGTGCCTAGGTGTTTTAAAAAATTGAATTGAGGTCTGGCTACCATCAGTTTAGGATTAGGGCATCTGATGTCCCTAAGACAGCTTTTCAGACCGAGTGTTGTCATTTGGGCTAACAAATGCCCCAGCAGCATTCATGGATTTGATGAACCGAGTGTTTAAGCCCTACTTGGACTCCTTTGTGATTGTGTTTATTGATGATATCTTGATCTACTCATGCAGTCGAGAGGAGCATGAGCAGCATATTCGTATCATTCTTCAAACTCTAAGAGATAGCCAGTTATATGCTATGTTTTGAAAATGCAAGTTTTGGTTAATGTATACGGTAAAATAGGAGGGTCCAATTTTCCATCGTTACGATGCCTCGTGAGTACATCTTGAAGGCTTGGGACCACGGTTGAGTTTCATCCCTTGAGGGCCATCGACGCTCGACCTCGGAGCAGTACAGACCGACAGTTACGGAGAGAAAGGGGGGAGATCCCAAGGTGCGTAAATAGGGCTGACAAAGTCTAGTGGGCTAGTCCAAAAACAAATCAAAGCATTAGCTAGCTGTACAATCTCCATATATTTGTAATTAATTCATTTTGTACTATGTTGGCATTCCCCCTCATATATAAAGGGGATCCTTATTATTTTGGAAACACTTGTTGCTCGATACAAAATGCTCAAGAACATTCTCTCTGCTCTCTAACACATTCTCCTGACCTCTTTACTTGCATTTATTGTTCATATTCATTATGTGCTATTTATTTTTCTTCATATATTGCTTATTATTGGACATAAAGAGCCATCATTGATTTATTTATAACTGCTAGTCTCCATCGACTACCCTTGGGGGGGCATTAGACTCGACCCTGAGGCCCCGAATAATCAAGATCAAGGGTCCGATCGACAGCCATTCGATTTGGTTAACATCTTATTTTAAGCTCATATCTTGGTTCCAAGTACCTCACTTAGCATCTATTGGCCTAACAACTAGCATAAAAATAGATCACACATTTTTAGAACTACAAAATCAAATTTAATTGTTATTACCATTTTCACGGTAAACAATTTGGCGCCCACCGTGGGGCTAAAAATAATAGTGATTATTTTCTTGTTGCTTTTACTACATAAGGCAAGTTATCTTTTACAATTTTTCTTGCCCAATATATTTGATTTCAGGTGAAAATGTCTGACTCGGTGAACAACAATATTGATAACCATGGAGAGAATGGTGTGGATATTCCAGGTGCTGATGTACCACGACGAAACCCTGAGAACGCACCAGAACCAATTCCCGTGGACGCGGTCTCATGCGACGCCCAACACGTCGATATAAGCTCTCACACTAACAGGAGCATGCACTAAGGGGACCAACAAGAAGCTCAAAAACCCACAACTAGGGAAGAACAGGAGGTTAGCCTTCACGATATTCTTGAAATGTTGCAGGCACACCAGCTGGATATTGCTCAACTGCAAAGTTACCAAAAAACTCCCAACACGGTAGCACTAGGGACGGCTCCCCCAGTCGATCAGGTACCAGAGAGATCAAGCAACAACGGGTCAGCAGCATACCCCGCCATCATAAAGATGCTCGAGGACCTCACGAGGAGGATCGAATCGGGCGAGAAGAAGATAGAATCCAACGACAAGAAGGTCGAGACCTACAACTCTAGGGTCGATCAAATTCCAGGTTCACCCCCAATCCTGAAAGGTGTGGATTCAAAGAAGTTCGTACAGAAGTCGTTCCCGCAGGAAGCGGCCCCAAAACCCATTTTAAAGAAGTTCTGAATGCCTGAGCTTCCGAAATACAACGGAACCTCGGATCCTAACGAGCACGTCACCGGCTACACTTGCGCAGTGAAGGGCAACGATCTAAAGAACGACAAAATCGAGTCTGTCTTGCTAAAGAAGTTTGGGGAAACACTCTCGCAAGGGGCCATAATGTTGTATCACAACCTAGATCCTAACTCCATATACTCATTTGCCATGCTGGCAGATTCTTTCAAATGGAATGAATGGAACTACCACCGATTTCTGACGACTGGGCGGTGCAGGCCTTCACTCAAGGTTTGAATGAACAAAGATCGTATGCTTCGAAGCAGCTGAAACAGAATCTGGTTGAGTATTCCACCGTGACCTGGTTGGACATCCACAACTGATACCATTCAAAGATCAGGGTCGAAGAAGACCAACTGGGAGCCCCCTCAGGCTCGGTATACCCAAGAAAGCTTCTAATGAAGGAAGTCAAAGCCAAACAAAGAAAGGTACCAGTCATACATTGAAGACAGGGGAAAGCCAAACAACATACCCCGCAATGATTGAAGGATGGACCGAGGACACAACCCTTGGGGACTCGTCAACAGAGCTGGATTTGATAGGCACACAGGGCCAACAGAGGCACCTCCCTTGTCAAAGTACAACTTCATCGTCGACGTATCAGACATTGTGTTTGCCGTTAGTAAAATCAGAGACGCCATGTGGCCCAGGCTTGTGCAATCAGATCCTTCGCAAAGAAATCATAACTTAGTGTGTGAATTTCACAACACGCACAACCATAAGACCGAGGATTGCCACCAGCTCCGATAAGAAGTAGCCAAACTACTCAGTAAATGTCACCTTCGAGTATTCCTCAGCGACCGGGCCAAAAATCAATTACAGGAAAGAGAGGTGGCCAAGAGGAACGAAATGAATGAGCCAAAACATATCATCCACATGATCTTGGGAGGCATCGATGCTCCACAGGAGCCCTTGATGAGAAGAACCAAAATATCCATCACTAGAGAAAAGCGAACTCAGGAATACATACCCGAGGATGCGCTCACATTTAGCGATGAGGACATCGAGACCTTGTCTCAGCCTCACAACGATTCATTGGTAATCTTTTTTTCTTGTAAATACATTTCAAATTAAACGTGTACTTGTAGATCAAGGTAACTCTGCCAATATTATTAGGTCGAGGGTGGTAGAGTAGCTCGGACTGCTTGACCAAATTGTACCCGCCTCTCGAGTACTCAACGGATTCAATATGGCGAGCAAAACAACAAAAGGGGAAATTACCTTGCCAGTCAACGTGGCCAGTATAACCCAAAACGCCAAATTCCATGTCATTGAATGAGACATGAGGTACAATCCCTTGCTCAGAAGGCCATGGATACACTGCATAAGAGTAGTAGCATCTACCTTCCATCAAATGATGAAAATCCTGACAAAAGATGGGATTAAAACCGTCTATGGGGAACGACATACGGCAAGAGAAATGTTCGCAGTGCACTATGTGGCACCGACACTGATACCTCCACCTTCGATGGAGCCGAAGGATAAGATAATAGTAAGCTAACGATAACAAGCTACACTCTCGGCTACCCCCGACTAAACAAAGCAGAGGACCGTACCGCATCCTTATCACGAGCGACTGAAACATATCAAGGCTCGAAAAAGGTATGATCGTCTCTTTTTTCTTTCAATTACATTCTACACTAACCTGAGTGTAGGTATCCGACCGAAATAGCCAAAGCACTTTCCAACTCGAAGGCCTTAGGTTTCAAAAGCATTTGTTGCACTCTTTTCCTTCGACCGGATTTTTATCCCAAGAAAGGTTTTACCAGCAGGGTTTTTAACGAGGCAACATCTATATGCTACCTAAGGAAAACTCAACAAGTATTCAAGGCTTAATTTTCCATCAACCTCAAATACTTAGGGGGTATCCCCCTGAAAGATCACCTACTCATAGAAGCTAAGACTCGCTAAGTGGGGTCACGATAGGAAAATAATGTACCGGGCCAAACGGTCGAACGGACCGTGTCCGCATAGAAAACCCGAGCCCTTAACAACAATGGCATGTATAGTTGTACCAAGTAATCGAAGAATACTTTCCATCAAAGCATTTCACGCTTCAAAAGAAACTCGATATTTTTACAAAAATGGCTCATCTATCAAAAATGTCCTGAATACTCAGGGACTAGCGTCAACAACTCGAAACAGCACGACCCCTGGGTCGGAGCTTCAAACTCGTAACCCCTCAATGAGGTAACAACAAGATCACGAAACAGCTCCCAAGCCAAAAACGTCCCGAACACCTGGGGACTAGCTTCGAAAACTTAAGGCCACATGACCTCCAGGTCAAAAACTCCAAAATCGTAAGCCCTCAATAAGGCAATACCAAGTTTAAAAGTAATGGCTCCCGAGCCGAGAAATCCTCGACGACTCGGGGACTACCGTCAATCACCATCTCCATCAACTTATCAAAACCCGAGGCCGTAAGACCACATGCGGGCAGCCTCGATCTCGTAAGACCTATATAAGGCAACAACAATATCTGTAAGACCTCAAGAAACGCATGAACCAAACTTGTAACAAGTGACAATATCTGTAAGACCTCAAGCAAGGCATGAACCACACTTATACCAAGTGATAATATCTGTAAGACCTCAAGCAAAGAATGAACCATACTTGTACCAAGTATCCAAAACTGTAAGACCTCAAAGACATGTAAAACTTGTAAGACCTTACTAAAGGCATAAAACCGATCTCAAAGTAAAGGCTATATATCGAACTTGTAAGACCCCTAAAAGGCATACCCTCGATATAGACGCTGAAACTACTTCACTCGGGACTAAAAGGCTCTGGCCAAACACAAATGACTATGGTCACAAGGTTGAACTAGCAAAACTAACACGACTCAAGGACACCCGACCGTCGCTATAAAATCACAGGCCTTCAATTTCTTCGAATATACTTCAAAAAGAACCGGTTAAATATGCTACCCTCGACATAGGAAAAAGAGCTTCACCCATGTCATCTCCTAAATACAGGCTTCGAGATACTCAGCTACCGATCCAAACCTCCCGAGGTGCTCGATCATCGCCATATAACGACTCATAATCGAGGTTTTTATTAAACCATCGAAGAGTAAGGCAAAAATTATTTTAAAAAATCCTTATCGAGGAAAAAATAAAGCCTATATTAGAGGTCGCATCGACCCATGGCATAAGAGGCACTGTCGCGAGCCCACATATTAGAGGTTGCATCGACCCAAGGCGTAAGAGCCACTATCGCCACCCCACATAAAAGGTTGCATCGACCCAAGGCGTAAGAGCCATTGTCGCCAGCCTACACAAAAGGTCGTACCGACCCAACACGTAAGAGCCTAAGGGCCAGCTTAAAATTCAAAAACATGAGGGTCGAATGAGCTCGAGTCATCCCGACTTGGAGACTGAACCCAAAACAGTTGACCAAACATGCCTAAGAGCACAAGCATAAGAGCTCGAACGCCAGCTTATAATAAAATGTCGTATCGACCAAGCGCATAAGAGCCTACGGGCCAACCTAATGAGCCCCAGGGTCATACCGCAAATCTAAGGTTTCCTTTTAACTCAAAGACTAGTTCATCTGGCTAAAATCAAAACAAAGAGGAATACATGAAAAATAAAACTGCAAGGCTTCCTTTTGTACATATATGAAAAAATATACAAGCTCCATTTTCAAAGTGTTCTTTGAAAGCACTATACACAGAAAAGGAAGGCCTAATCTGCATCCCCCTCGGGGAATATGGCCTGTCAGCTTCTTTCTCGATATCTTCAGCATCAGACAGAAAGAGCTTAGAATCATATTCTTCCATCCTCACCTACTTTATTTCTTCCGAGAGATTGAAGCCCCAAGCATGGATCTCCTTGAGGGTTTCCCTTCGATATTTACACCGAGCATATTCCTTGCTCCAGCCATCGCGGTCAAAAGTCTTTCCCAGCTCAACTTGAGCATCGGTAGCGTCCTTTAAGTAAACCACCACTTTTTTGTCAGCCTTAGTTACGCTCCTTACGACTTCAACCCGGGCATCCAAAACCTCATCCTTTATCATCAAAAGATCAAACTCGAGCTTTGTAATCATATCTGTTCGAACCGAGTTATTATCACAAGCTAAGCGAAGTTAAACCTCAAAGGCGGAGGCTTTACCCAGAGCACCCTTCCCCGCTGAAGCCTGAACATCTGCCTGAGCCTTTAAGTCATTATACTCGCACTTGGCTTGGCAAGCTTGATTTCGAAGGTGCTCTAGGTTCTCCTTCTTTTTCTTCAATTGAAATAAACGAAATATTAGCCTTAGGAGCTAGAAGAAGGGAAACACACTCCCTCGGAACAAAACTACATACTCCTTCTAGTAGGTCTAATAAAGAGAGCTTTGACTCACTTCATACCGTAGATGCGCCAACTCATCTTCCCTTTCATCACAAAGAAGCCTAAGGGATTTCTCCTCATCAATAGATTTTCGCAATCTGGCCTCACGGCGAAGCAACTCAGTTTTGAGCTTATTAAAAGCATGTGGAAGAGAAATATGGTAAGAAAGTGAAAATTACAAAACTATAAAACCAGTACGAATGACCTGAACCTACCTCCGAGTAAATCCATTGATATTCCTCAAGAGTTGAGCGTACATTTATTGGTCTTACTCTATCTACCCCGGTAGAACCGCCCCAGTTTGGGACATGGTCGCCCGATATATGCGCCCCTTGGAATCGAACATGCCTCTAAGTGCCTTCGGCAGGAGAAGAAGCCAGCAGCGGAGAACCCTTGGGTGCTACAGGTTTGGCTGAAATGCCTTCTCTAAACCTCCGAGCCGGACTCGTCTTGCTACAATCACTATCATCCTACAACGGCCTCTCCCGCTTATTGTTATTATTATCACCCCCAGTCTGAAGCTGGCGGTCTTCCACACTCTCCTAAAAGGCACGACCTCGCTTCAAGGGATTCCCCAATGCCTACGATAACAAAGTTAGTATGCGGAAAGAAAAGCGCCCTTCCGAGAGAAAGGGGGAGAGCAAATCACATAGCACATACCGTGGTGTTTTGCCTCCCCCTATCCTTAGACAAAACTTGCCACTTATGCTCATTACAAGTCGATTGGGTCGCTAACTGCCAAACCCAATCTGGAAGATTGGGAACCTCGCCCGACATCCACGAATTTGCTGCAGAAAAGGAAAAGAAGGCGCATTTATGGAGCCTGCCTTCGCCATAAACAAAACTACAAAGGCACGAGTGTAGCACTTACATGTAAAATTCCATTCCTCAGGAAATGGCAGGAACTCCACTGGAATAATATCGAGAGTCCTTAATCGGATGAATCGGCTCATCCACCCCCGATCTTCATCTTCATCATCGTCAACAATGAAAGGTGTGGTAGATCGGCATCGTAGAGTTAGCAGACCTCGATGGTGAAAAGGATGATACAGCCTGATGAGTTGATTGAGAGTGAATTCGAGCCCAGCTTTCTCCGCAAAGAACCTCATCATCAATACTATCTACCAAAATGACGGATGAATCTACGCCAAGGTAACCTGGTACTTTTGATAAAAGTCGAGCACAACCCTATAAAGGGGGCCCAACGTAAAGGGGTATGTATACACATTCAAAAACCTCTCGGCGTGGTCCATGATGATCTCTTCCGGGGAAGGTACCCACAGTACTACCTCTTCCCCACAATCCTTCCTCTCCGACTCAAGGAGATCCCCCCTCGAAACAAAATGCCCAGAGGCGGAACTCCATTCTCCTTACCAAGTAGACCCCGACGTAGTGGCCACGACTGTGGTAAAACTAGAGAATTAGAGCTGGAATTTGAGCAAGAGCTTCAAAACTAAAATGATGAAGGACCTAACACAGGAAAGGAGAACTCTATAAAAGAGGATAACTCCTCAGAATAGCGGATTCTTCAAAAGGGCGAAGACAACCCTATATATAAAAAGTGGTGACCACTCCCTGCCTCAAAGGTCAATTAAAATACTGGCTGAAGCTTTTATCGCTTTGGAAAGATATGCCAGTGGAATCGCCTCGGTCATTTCGTAACCGTGTCATACACTTAACGCCACCATATGATGTTTTGGGGTCAGAAACCCCCGCATCGACCGAGTCCCAAGATGGTACCCAATCTTGAGGACCTTCACTAAATAAAAGATAGGCTCTAGGAAGACATTGGCATCATTGCAAGTCCCGAGATGGTACCCGATCTCGAGGACCCCCACCAAAAAGAAAATAGGCTCCAGAAAGCCATTGGCATCATTGCAAGTCCCGAGATGGTACCTGATCTCGAGGACCCCCACCAAAAAGAAAATAGGCTCCAGAAAGCCATTGGCATCATTGCAAGTCCAGAGATGGTACCCGATCTCGAGGACCTCCACCAAAAAGAAGATAGGCTCCAGGAAGCCATTAGCATCATTGCAACTCCCGAGATGGTACACGATCTCGAGGACATCCATCAAAAAAGAGATAGGCTCAAGGGTCCATTAATATCATTACGAGACTCGAGACGGTACCCGATCTCGATGGCTTCTCTCAAGAATAAAATAAGCTCTAAAACTCTACTCATATGGGATTGGCCTCAAAGTACCATCTAAACTCGGGTAAGCCCTCATCTGGAATTTATCTAGAATGCCTTAAGGCTATCTACATTGAATTCAAAGCAAGCCCCCACTTGGGGACTGCTCCCGAAAGCCAAAGGCTAAGTCTCGAACTGAAAGATTCAAAAACCTACTCTCATTCAACTCGAAGTCAGGGATCTCGACGACCTGAGTTTACCAATCCAATCCGGGCTCGGTCTAAGGAATGGGAAAGGGTTATGAAGGGAATCATATTAATCAATCAAGGGGTGGAAGGTATACTTACACCCGGGTTCGATATTAATACCAATCGGTGGAGTCATGTATTCAGAATCTCCACAAATGCAAATAAAAGGAAATATAGCATAAATCAAAGACAAATTGGAGGAACATCTTTGTATTCATAAGCATATTTTACAAAAGTCCATGAAGGGTCCTTACATATGATTACAAAAGCCCATGAGGGGTCCTTACATAGAAACAAAGAAGCAAAAAAACATATACATTTAGTGAAACCCAAGAGCCTAATCTATTCTCGGGGGTACATCCTCGGTGGCAGCATCTTTGAGCGCCATCTCCTCGAGGGTCTTCCAAAATGGTATCTCTAAGGGAAAAGATGAAGAAGAGGAAAGTGAGAAGATGGAGATGAGGAAAGTGAAGAAGCAGAAAAAGATGAAGAAAAAGCCATAGCCCGCCAAAGAGCAAAAACTCTACCAGGCCAAGAAGATCATGGCCCGATAGAAGACTTGGCGAACGTCAGCCTTACCTGCACGGCTACTTTGAGTCCACTTCTTGGGATATTGAGCCGTGTATGTTACCGTCCAGAAGATCCATTTCACCCCAAGGAAAGCAAAAGGGATGAAGTGCAACACCAGGCCGGGGTAGGGAGGTGAGCAGTGGTGTATAGTCTGAATTCCCTCTGAGTAGTGGTGTAGAGTCCAAATATTTTCCCGAGTCAGAAGAAATCGGCCCCCTATTTCATCATCTTGAGCCAACAATGACAACAGTAACAACAACAACAACGATGACGACGACAAGTTAGTGTAATCTCGCTCGGCAAGGAACAACCTAGGTAAAAAGCCATGGTATGGCTAACGAGAATGTATCCATGTAACCTTAAGGTCGTGGCCCTCCAACATGAGGAATAACGATGGATGAGGACGAGGAGAAGAAAAGGGTGAAAGGATATTGGAGGACACTTGAATTAAAAGTTGGTTCTAGGAGGCTCCCATTTATAGAATGTGGCGGTATAACCAACAACGCCATCAATATCTTTGAAAGACGTATTGGTTGAAAGCCCGATGGAAGTATATTGCATATGCTTCATGGCTGCTGAAGCTTTACAAGATGAATCACCATGTTCATGACTTAGAGTTGTCAGCCATTGTTCATGTGCTAATGATTTAGAGGCACTATCTTGATGGTATGTCATGAGAGGTATTCATGGATCATTGAATTTTGCAATATTTGTTCAAGCAAAATGAGATCAATTTGAGAGAGAAAAGGTGGTTGGAGCTATTGAAAGACTATGATATCACCATCTTGTATCATCCCGGGAAGTCTAATGTGGTGATCGATGCTTTGGGTATAAAGTTGGTGAGTATAGGCAGCCTTGTGTTTATTCCAGTCAGTGAGAGATTGCTTGCATTAGATGTTTAGGCGTTGGCCAATCAGTTCATGAGGTTGAATGTTTTTGAGCCCAGTCGTGTTCTAGCTTATACCGTCGCTCGGTCTTCATTGTTGAGCACATCACAGAGAGGAAGTATGATGACCCTCATTTTCTTATCCTTAGGGACATAGTGCGGCACGAAGATTCCAAGCAGGTTATAGTTGGAGAAGATGGAGATTTGAGAATGTAGGGTCGTGTTTGTATTCCTAATGTGGATAGACTTCGTGAGTTGATTCTAGAGGAGGCCCACAGTTCCCGCTATTCTATTCATCGGGGCGCCGCCAAGATGTATCAATACATGCGGCAGGATTATTGGTCGAGGAGGATGAAGAAGGACATAGTTGCATATGTAGCTCGGTGTCTAAATTGCCAACAAGTAAAGTGTGAGCATCAGAGACATGGTGGTTTTCTTCAGAAGATAGATATTCTTGAGTGGAAGTGGGAGTGTATCACTATGGATTTAGTTGTTGGACTCCCACAGACTCAGAGGAAGTTCTATGACGTTGGGGTTATTATGGATAGGCTGACCAAGTCAGCACATTTTATTCTTGTGGCATTTACCTATTCTTTAGAGTGGTTGGCAGAGATTTATATCCGCGAGATCATTCGTCATCAAGGTATGCCCGTGTCAATCATTTATTATCGAGGTACGCAGTTCACCTAGCTCTTCTAGAAGGCAGAACAGTGTGAGTTGGGCATGCAGGTTGAGTTGAGCACAATATTTAATCCTCATACGGACGGACAGTCAGAGCGCACTATTTAGATATAGGAAGACATTCTCCGCGATTGTATTATAGACTTTGGAGGCTTTTGGGATCAGTTCTTGCCGCTTATGCAGTTTTCCTACAATAACAATTAACAGTCGAGCATTCACATGGCTCCATATGAGCCATTATACGGTACGCAATGTCGATCGCCAGTTGGATGGTTCGAGCCGGGGGAGGCTCGGTTATTGGGTATAGATTTGGTACATGATGCCTTGGATAAGGATAAGATCATTCAGGATAGACTTCGCACAGCTCAGTCTAGGAAGAAGTGTTATGCCAACCATAAGGTTCGTGATGTTGCATTCATGGTCGGAGAGAGAGTGTTGCTCCGTGTGTCACCCATGAAGGGTGTAATAAGGTTTGGAAAAAAGGGAAAGTTGAGCCCTAGCTACATCAGACCTTTTGAGATTCTTCAGAGAGTGGGAGAGGTGGATTAAAAACTTGCATTGCAACCTAGTTTGTCAGTAGTTCATTTGGTATTACATGTGTCCATGCTCCGAAAGTACAACGGAGATCCATCTTATATGCTAGATTTCAACTTTGTCCAATTGGACAAAGATTTGACTTATTAGGAGGAGCCAGTGGATATTTTAGCCCAGCAGGTTTGCTAGTTGAGGTCAAAGAGTTAGCCTTCAGTTCGAGTACAGTGGAGAGGTCAGCCCGTCGAGGAAGCTACTTGGGAGTTGGAGTCGGACATGCGGAGTAGATATCCATACCTTTTCACCAGCCGAGGCCACTCCACGCCTTGTTGATGCCGGGATCATATTTTGGTTCCAGACCCGGTACAGATCCATTCTAATATTTATGACTTGTCTGTGTAATTTGGTGAGAAACAGAGTTAGTTTTACGTGATTCGGACGTCCAGTTGTGAAAATAGAAGTTTTAAAGTTTTCTTAAAAATTTCATTTGATTTGGTGTTCAATTCGTAGTTCTAGGT
Organism: Nicotiana sylvestris; assembly: GCF_000393655.2. Lineage (NCBI taxonomy): Eukaryota > Viridiplantae > Streptophyta > Magnoliopsida > Solanales > Solanaceae > Nicotiana > Nicotiana sylvestris. The sequence continues at coordinate 81,962,375 of NC_091066.1, read as the reverse complement.
GTTATTTTGGTGATTTGATCACGTGAGCTAGTTCGTATGATATTTTAGGACTTGTGTGCATGTTTGGTTTGGAGCCCAGAGGACTCGTGTGAGTTTTGGATAGGCTACTGAGTGTTTTGAACATAGAAAACATAGCAGCACCAGCAACTGATCTGCAGACTTTGCATTCGCGAGGTCTAGATCACAAATAAGAGCCTCGCATTTGCGAAGAGGCCATCGCACTTGCAAGCAGTGGGCTGGGAGGGACACCTTCGCATTTGCGAAGTTTTGATCGCATTTGCGATCCTGGCAGTTTGCATTTGCGAATACTGGGTCGCATTTGCGAGGTCAGCGGGCTTATGCAATATTCGAATTTACGGGGTTCGCATTTCTGAACCCCTGGTCGCAAATGTGATACCTGCAACGTGCCAAATAGTTAGAAAACGTGATTTTCACTCATTCTTCAAATTTTCAAGGGCGATTTTTCCAAGACTCTATCTTCCCCAAATCATTGGTAAGTGATTCTAACCCATTTTCTTTCAATCTTTCATCACATTTCAAATTGGGGTTTGGGTGAATTTAGGGATTTTTGAGAAATTGGGACTTAGACATCAAATTGGGGTCGGATTCCAAAACAAATAACATAATTGGGCTCGATGTTGAATGGATCATCGGGTTTTGGTCCAAATTTCAGGTTTGGACCAAGCGGGCCCGGGAGTTGACTTTTGATGACATTTTAAATAATGACCCAAATTGAACCTTTGGCAATCGTGGGTGGTCCTAAGGCTTATTTTGAATTGTTTGGTTGGTAATTTTCTAGATATTGTCGGTTCGGAGGCTTGTTTGAAAGGTAATATTGTGGTTGAGCTTTGAGTGGTATTTGGAGCGAGGTAAGTGTTGTTCCTAACCTTGACTTGAGGGAATTAGGAACCTTCGGATTATGTGCTATGTGATTCTCATGTGAGCGACGTATATGAGAGGTGGCGAGTGCTTTATATGCCGCCGAATAATCTTTCTTCCCTGATTTACCTCTTTTCCTTAATTATTTCCCTTTCTGTATTAATTGTTATATTCTCTATATTATTTCCATGCTTAATTGCTACTTGTTGTTCAATATCTTCTCCTGTTCATGATGTTAGTTCCTCCATAGTTTCATGATTCTCTGTTATTTTGCTTAAATTGACTTACTTACACCTTCAAATTGTCAGTTACTGGATTGGTCTCACTGTGTAGTATTACTCGTGTAGATTTCTTTACTATACAAGTTCCTTTTAGGATTAGTTTGGTATTTGTTGACCGTAAAGGCTTTGTGGTAGAACTATTGATTTGATTGTGCTTTGAGTATTTTGTACTGATATGGTGGGATCGGGCTACACGCCACAACAGGTGTAATAAGGGTGGATTGATATGGTGGAATAGTGGTGAATATGTTCTATACGGTGGGATCATGCTGCATGCCGCAACAGGTGGAATAACAGTGGATTGATATGGCGAAATAAGGGTGAACTATGATTCTAATATTGATATATGTTGGGATCAGGTTGTGCGCCGCAACATATTATATGAATATTATGGCTCTTGTTGATTCTATTACGGTGAAATAAGGTAGTATTCTATGTTGTCTGGTTGGATCGTGTTGCTCTCCGCAACAATCTATATGTTTCCATTTCTTGAGCTGTGTTGGTTTTTTGGTATTTATATTTAAACTATTAAAGATTGGTAATTTTGGACGACACATGTTTCTTCTTGAGGCTATGATTATTCTTTCAGTTAACTGTTAAATTTTGTTTGTATTCCAATATTCAATCATTATTATATACTGCATACAGGTTGTGGTGTAGGTGACCCGCCTTAGCCTCGTCACTACTTCGTTGAGGTTAGGTTCGGCACTTATCAGCACATGGGGTCGATTGTACTATGACTACACTCTGCACACTATACAGATTTTGGAGTCGGTCCCAGCAGCAGTTATTAGCGTGCTTGGATTGGACGATTACAGAGACTTGAGGTAGGGCTATTCGGCGCCCGCAACTCCTGGAGTCTCGTTCCTCTTTCTATTTAGCTTTGTATTTTTACTCCAACAGCTTTGTATTTATTTCAAACATTTGTATGTAGTACTTTAGAAGCTTGTGTACTTGTGATACCAGGTTCAAGGATTTTGTAGCAGATGTTTACAGTTTTAGCTTCCGTATTTATATTTTGGATTATTGCAGTTAAATCAGTTTTTCTTCATTAATTAATTTTAGACTGTTAAAAAGGGATAAATTTTTCTAACATTGGCTTGCCTAGCAAGTAAAATGCTAGGCGGCATCACGGTCCCGATAGGGGGAATTTCAGGTCGTGACAGTTATCTGAAGATGCAAATCAGTGGACCTCTAAGACTGCTCAAAGAAGAAGATCAACTGGTGTTCACCAAGTTGATTGCTAATACATCTGTGCAGGTACAACTTGATGTCATGGCTAAAGAAATAAGGGAGCTGACCTTAGCCTCAATACATAATGAGCCTCATGCAGCATGTGATATATGTGGAAGAGGACACCCTACTCATGAATCTCAAGCTACTATGGAGGAAGTGAATGTTTGTGGGTAATTATAACTTCAATGCAATGGGTGAAACGCAACCCGATTTTTCATGGAGTTCACCTGGGGTACTGCAAATTCATGGCAACAAAACAATCCCAGATTTCAGGGACAAGGAGCTCCAAGATTCCAAAATCAGTAGAGGCCGCAGTTTCATCCTCAACAGCCAATTCAGTCTGGGTTAGAAGATCTGATGAAGTCCTTCATTGTCAAGACAGATGAGAGATTAGATGCTCATGGTGCAGCTATCAAAGAACTTATGAGAAGTTTGCATAACTTGGAGAGACAAGTGGGACAAATTGCAACCATATTGCGAGAGAGAATCCTAAGTATTCTGTCAACTGATACTGAGAAGAATCCCAATGAAATGATAAATGCTAAAACCTTGAGAAGCAGGCAAGAGTTTAAAGATCTCACTCAAGTCCAAAAAGAGGTGATACTTGAAAAAAGAAAGTGAGAAGGAGTTGAAAATAGAACATGATGAAAAGAAGAAAGTCAAAAAGGGAGCAGACAAAAAGAAGAAGGAAGAGATTTCAAGAAGGGAGGAACATGATGTGAGCGAGCATATACCTGCTCTACCCTTTCCCCAAAAGCTCTAGAGAGAAAAGCTTGACAAGCGCATTTGAGAGATTTCTAGATATTCTGAGGTAGGTTAATGTAAACTTGCCATTCAGTGAAGTTCTCTCACAAATTCCAACTTATGCAAAGTTCTTAAAGTAGATCCTTACAAAGAAGAGGAAGATATAAGAGACCAAGGTGGTCAAACTCACAGAGCATTGCAGTCCAATCTTGCAAAACAAACTCCCACAAAAGTGAGGTGATCGAGGGAGTTTTACCATACATTGTTCTTTAGGCAGTCTTACCTTTGATAAATCTTTATGTGATTCTGGTGCCTCAATTAATCTAATGCCTTTGTCTATCTATAGGAAGCTGGAGAATGAGCTTGGAGAGATAAGGTCTGCACCAATATCTTTGCAACTGGTAGACCAAACGACTATAATACCCGAAGGAATAGTGGAAGATGTCTCAGTTTGGCTAGATAAGTTTGCATTTTCGATGGATTTCATAGTGGTAAAGATGGAGGAGAATAAGGAGATACCCCTAATCCTAGGAAGACCAGTCTTAGCAACGGGTAGAGCAATATCGATATTCATGATAGAAAACTCATGCTTAGAGTGGGTAATGAGACCGTAACTTTTGAGATGAATGTGGAAGCGGGAGTGAAAAGAGAGAAGCCAACTGGAAGTGTTGAATAGAAGGTAAAAGGTGTGAAAGAAAAGGCCCCGGTGAATGAAAATGACAAGTATGGGTTGTACCCAAAAAGGCTTAGAAGAAGTTGTCTGCGTGGATGTGTGCACTAGTTCGGGCGCGTGAAATGGATCTTAACTTTGATTCAGACCCCGACTAGAGATTCAAGAAAGTTTCCTCTACCTTAAATTGTGTGTCACGGGGACATGACACAACTGAAAGTGTGGGGTTGGAGATAATCGAAACTTAAAATTTTCGATTTTTTCCGACGATGGATATCATTCGACCGATTTTTTGGGGTATTAAAGTTGAAAGAAAAATCCAAAAAGATTTTCGTTTGTAGGTAGTGTAATAATTCCCACTTGTTTTTTTTGTGCCACGGTTCTTTTCCAAGGGTTTTGTTTGAACTGGTGTATTTAGTTTTTATTTTTTGTTGAAGTAGGAAGCCTTGTGCAATGATTTGAATTGAAGGCAATATCTCTTGACTTTATTATACCTTGAGAATAGTGAGTGCTTTAGTTGTGACTCTTAGGCTCAGTTTTTGACTCGTGCATTAGTGCCTTAATTTGTATGATCTTAATTTTGCTTAACTACTTTGACTAGAGTGTCTTGATGAGTCCGATCCTGAGTGAGTTATGTGCCATATGTGTGTGGGGTTTTGTGAATTCTTTGTATTACATTTGATGTCTAGAACTTGCCCCATGTGTTTACAAAACGAAATAGTAGTTTAGTCAGTATTGGAAGTGATATAAGCATTTCTTTCTTGAGCCAGTTATATGTTTTTCCCACCTAATTATTATGTATCTTAGTTAACCCCTTTGAGCATGTAATCTTGTTACTTTGGCAACCATATTACAAGCCTTACACATTTTTTGAATTGACCATCTATTTGAACCTTGTCCTCTCGTGAGCACTTTAATTGTTATGAACATTGTAAAAGTTGAAGTATGGGGTGGTTAGTTTGGCTTTTGAGTGAAACTAATGAAATAAGGAGAAAGGTGCACTGTTTTGAAAAAAAAAGAACCACTTGAATTGAAAAGGAAACAAAGTAGTCGTATTGTTGTGAAAAATATTCATTGATAAGTGGTAACTCTTGGTGTAATTGTGCTTAAATAATTTGGGAGTTAATGTATATTGATGTGAAAGTGGAGTCATGGATTGACATAATTGTGAGTTTTTAAATGTTAAAATGTATGTATTAAAGTGCTTAGGGAGGTGTAGTCACTCTTATATCTGAATATATCATACCTGTCCTGCAGCCACATTACAACCAATTAATGTCCTACTTGATCCTTGATTGAATGAACTCGATATATGGTTCATCTTTTGTTGCTTATGAATGTTGTTTCTGAGAGTGTGTGAATTCTTTCTATCTTGAATTCCTAATTGTTCTTAAATTTATTGTGTGTGGAGCTACTTTCTTTTGTGATGAGAGGGAACTTCATTCATGGTGGAAAGGTAATGTCATTGACTTCTATGTTCGAGTAAGTGAGTGGGATGTGAATAATGTATGGTACTTGTGAGTCAAATCTTGTGCTTAGGCTATTTTAAATATTCTTGGTGTGATGCGTTAAAAGAGTTGTTTAATAAGGTCATGTCTATATGAAGTGTAGCTTGATTGCTTGAGGACGAGCAATGAGTTAAGTATGGGTGTTGATGGTATGCTATAATCCCGTATTTTAGTCGCTTATTACACTCTAATTTACTGCAGTTTAATTGGGTTTGAGCTTTAATCGCTAGTATTTTGCACCAATTGCATGTTTTATGACTTATAGGAGTGACTTCGAGTTATATGGATGTTATGGAATGAATTCAAGTTATTTGGAGCTTTGAAGTCTGAGTAAAAGCCCAAGAGATTGAGTTCGGATCGTATTCCGAGGTCGAGAACCACAACCGGATGTCAATACGCAAGGAAAAAGATTCACATTGAGAAATTACTACAGCCGCGGCATGTGGCGCGCTGCGGCTATACAAATCTACTTCTTTTCAATTTTGTTCTCTCTATGAAGATCTCCACTGCTTCCCCGTGTGTCGCATCACCCCATGTGGCACGCCTGTGCATTTTTTACAGAGCTTGAATCCTATTTCGCGCAGGAAAAGGTGTTTTCATCTGGGCTCGACCCTACTTAGCATAAATACATGTAAAAATATTATTTTGATGATTGTTGACACATCTAATACCTAAGGAGGCTAAGGAGGAGTTGGAGAAGCAAAAGCACAAGGAATTCATCATTCAATCCTCACTCAATACCCGAGTTTAGATTGTTTTATGTTTTTCTATACTTTAAATATATTTGTGATGAATTACTCCATATATATCGAGTAGCCCTCTTTACGGTTTGATGGATTTGGTGTATTGATATTTGTTTGTGGATTATAACTCTAGTTTTATGTATTGAAGCGTTTTTGGATGATTTAATTATTGCATCTATATTCACTTGTTCATGTAATCGAGAGAGGCATAAATTGTGATATCTTTACATTATATTTTGTTGGGTGAGTTCATTAATTCTTGAATTGTTGATTAAACCTAGATACAACGATAATCTATAGAGGTTCTCCTAAATAACAATCTACTACGAATTCTTCCATATCTTCACGTGCTTAAAATTGGTTCATCTTGTGAGGTTGAGACTTAATCGAGAGAGGAGTTTCTTCTAATCAATTGAACTAATAAATGGTAAAATAGCAGTCCACCCTAAAGTTGTATCACAAGAAGGAACAAGTGATGTACCAAGTCCTTCAACCCAAGGCAACTTGATAGGGGGAACAAACCAGCTAGGAACTAATCCTCAAACCTCAAGGAAACCTGTCTATAAATATGTTCCTCAGGAACAAAACAATGAAGGAACATCTAGATAAAATCAGTTGGTTTTAAAACCATACAAGTATCAAAATTCACATCCCATTAGGTTCGTAATAACTTATCCAACCTCTGGAATCAAAACCAGATCTTCTTTAAAGAATCTTTGTTCGTTTGATGCTTTCTTATCTCTTATTGAATCAAAAAAATGTTTTATAAGGCTTTGTAGGATGCAGATTGGGTAAATACAATGCAAGATGAACCTAACCAATTTGAGAAGAGTCAAGTTTGACATCTGGTACCAAGACCAGGGAAAGAAAAGTGGTTGGTACTAAATTGGTGTTCAGAAACAAACTCGATGAAGAAGGAACAGTTACAAGGAACAAGGCAAGATTGGTGGTTCAAGGATATAGTCAAGAGGAGGACATAAACTATGATGAGATTTTTGCTCCAGTTGCAATATTGGAAGAAATTGGACTCCTTATAGCCTTTGCTGCTTACATAGAATTCACTCTCCATCAGATGGATGTCAAGAGTGCCTTTCTCAAAGGCTATCTAAAGGAAGAAGTGTTGTCAAATAACCTCCTAGTTTTGAAGCAAGGAATATCCTGAGCATATGTATGAGCTTGATAAGGTACTTCATAGGCATAAGCGGGCCCTAGGAGCATGATATGGAAGATTATCTAAATTCTTGTTTGAGCATGGCTACAATAGAGGTATAATTCATAATACTTTATTCTTGATAGAAAAAGGTAAAGATCTCTTGGTTGTTCAGATATATGTTGATGATATTATCTTTAAAGCAACAACTGATAGGTTAAGTAAAGAATTTTCTAAGCTAATGGGGAGTGAATTTGAAATGAGTATGATGGGTGAGCTTAATTTCTTTCTAGGCTTATAGATTAAACAAACTTCAAATAGAACAATGATCCATTAGTAAAAGTATGTCAAAGAGTTTCTGAAAAGGTTTAAGATGGAAAATTTCAAAGAAATAGACACTCCTATAGCAACAACCACAAAATTGGATTTGGATGACAATGGTTCTGTTGATCAAAAAATGTATAGGGAAATGATTAGCTCTTTGTTATATTTCACTGCTAGTAGACCTGACATTATTTTCAGTGTAGGACTTTTTGCTAGGTTTCAGGCAAATCCAAAGGAGTCTCACTTGAAAGTAGTCAAGAGGATCTTGAGATACTTAAAGGTACAACCGATATTTGCTTATGGTATACAAAAGGTAATAATTTTGATTGATGGGATATGTTGATGTTGATTATGCAGGTCATCTAATGGACACAAAAAGCACCTCGAGTATGGCATATTTTCTTCTCATGTCTTGTATTTTGGGCCACCAAAAAGTAAAATTTTGTGACCTTATCTATTGCTGAAGTTGAGTATGTGGTTGATGCCTCATGTTGTGCTCTATTATTGGGGATTTTGCAACAATTAATGGATTTTGAAATTGATGTAGGTTATATCCATATCTTTTATGACAATACAAGAGCAATCATTATGACCAAAAACCCACTCCATCACAAAATAACTAAGCACATAGATGATAGACATCATTTTTAAGGGATAATATTGAGAAGGGTCTGATCACTATAAAATTATGTTTTATTAATAAGCAAACTGCTGATATATTCATAAAAACATTAAGCAATGATCACTTTGAAATGAACATGTTAGAATTAGGGATGATTAAGATCATCTAAAAGAAAACTCAATGACTGGTTAGATAATTTGTGAATTATTTAAATAGTTAGATTAGATATTGCCCAGTCTCATACTTTTATTAGTATACTCTTGTTCCATGTACTAAAATGTCTTACTGATATCTGATGATATTACATTATTTTCTTGAAAAATTCAATCTTATACAAGATAACTTTAAGTGAAGAACTTGGTTCATCATGTTTATAAAGTATGTATTCTATACTCCGCATAAGTTGAGATAATTGCATATGCATCATGATCTGAAAAATGGGTCCCAGTTTATCCCAAACTCTTTTTAAACTAAGTAGTTACAAATGATCTAGTTTCACCACAAAGATCCCACACGCCATAATTGCTGAAACTTTTGGGGAAGAGTCCAACGTCTCTTCAAACTGAAACTCCCAATGAGAAAAGACTTCTAAACTCCAAAAAATTGCCATTAGATACTCAACATTTTCCCTCTTTAAATTGATCTAATCTTACCCTCTTATCTAAAAAAATTCGAAAGATCAAAATCTCCAAAACTCTAAAACTCTCTTAACTTCTCTCAAATCTCTAAAGAGATCAAATGAAAAACACCCCTAAGAACCCCCAAAACTCTGAAAATCCTTCTTCACCACCCAAAGAACCTTCACCTATACCTTCAACCACTAAAACCCCCAAGAACAAATATGTAAAAATGATAGCGCGCAAAATAGAAGCAAGCAAACAACAAGACAAGAAGTTGAATGAGAAATTGAATGCTAGTCAAGCAGAAGAACCACAAAAGTGAGACGAAGACCTCTCACAAGGTGCTTTTTGAGTTTGTGAACGAGGTGGTTCTTCCTAGGCAGGAAAGAAGGCATGTGGATACTTTCATGGACCTGGTCCTTATGCAATGCTTAGACAGTGAAAAGCAGATTAATTGGCCAAGCTTCATGATCCAGCTCCTTCACAGAGTTGCTTGTGACACCAAGACTTATGACAATCCCTATGGATTTATCCACAATGCTATACTTGCCTCCTTCAAGGTCCCTCTCAAGAAATGGGGTGTATGTACTAGTAAAGATTACTTTGTAGTCGGAACATTTACTGACTGTGACTACTAAGTTCAAACTGCGCCTAAAGAACCTAGTTCATCCAAGAGGAAACCTAAGAACAACAAGGAGAAAGCATTAGAGCATGAAAGTGGGGTTAAAGATGCAAAGATTGAGAGAATGAAGAAACGACAGGCTCAAATAGAGGATGAGAGGGAATCTCTCAAGTATGAGCTTGAAAAAGAGAAGGAGAAGAATGATGGTATTCGTCAAGATATGCTGAAGCTACATCAAGCCAAGAACCAAGAATCTTGTCCTTCCCAGTCCTAAACATTTCCTAGCCTAGTTGTAACCAATCCTTTTCTAAGACCGAAGCGGGATTTCTTTATTTTTCGCTCATGGTTCTTTTTTTTAATTTCCTCTTATGATGTGTGGTGGGATCTTGTAAATCAATGAAATTCATTATTTTTGCTCCATTTGTTTGATTTTGATATTTCTTAAATGGTTAACATCCTTAGATTGAAAAGGAGAATATTGAATCCATGATTGTATTTGAAGTAGCCTAGTGGCCATGAATAATATTTATTGAAATCTATTTACTTCAATGAATTATGCAATTTTTCGATAACGACAAAAAGGGGAAGATAAGGTGTGATTTTGCTTTGCACTATGATGTTTATAACCTAATGAAGTTGTTCCTTGATGATTTGTGACTTTAAATGGAAAGTGTTCTGACATTGTGTTTGATGTTGAGCTAAGTTGAAACAGGTTCCATGCTTCTGAAAATCATAGATTTTGTCATCATCTAAAACGGAAAATTTTCTGACATAAGAGATATAGGTTTTAATGATTGACAAAGGAACACATGCATGATCCAGGTTCATGGACACTATACACAGATGATGATCAAAATCAAGCAAAGGGCATGCACGTGCAAGGAATAAGTATAAGTGGTTATTTTTTATAATCCCCGAACGAAAAGATTGCATATTTGATAAAGAGAATAACTCCTTACTTAAAAAGTACTCTATCCAAGATAATGAAAGAGTTAGAAGTTAAAGTGTCATGACCCAAATGCACTATAGGTCGTGATGGCGCCCGATATCGCCATAAGGCAAGCCAACGGTAAATTATCAATTTAATTACTTATTTTAATATTTTTGAAATTATAAATCCCATTAAATAAATAGAGTAAAAATCAGATACTCGTAGAAGCCCGTGATTTTTCTTTACCAAATTTTCGTATAAATTGTAAATTACAAGGCAAAATGATAATAATTACGTGAACTACAATAAAGAACACCCACTAGGAACCCCCAAAATCCAGCATCACAAGTGCATGAGCATCTACTAGAAGGTACAATAATAATACAACCTCTGCCTAGAATACATGTTAGACAAAAAAAATGTAAATAGTTTTGATGGAGAATCCATATGCAGTGGATCGTACCATGGGTTGCAACTCACTATAAAGTCCCCGCAATAGCTGCGCCTCTACACCCAAAAGACCAACAAAAATATATACCTTCACAATAAGGGCAGAAGGGTAGCATGAGTACGTAAATCAATGCATATCCAGTAAGATTCTAGCGTAACCCAAAGAAGTAGTGACGAGGGGTCGAAATCGACACTTACTAGTGGTCCAATATATCAAGTACAACAAAAAGTAAACAAGCATGAGGCATGGTAAAAACAGTGTAAACAAATTGAAGTACGTGGTACGATCCTCCTCTGAACAATAAACAGAAGCTCTCACTTATCAGTTATCTCCTCAACTTGGGTATAAATAAAATGGACCTCACTAGATAGGTCGTCACAACTCAAATTTGGAAAAAACACAGATACGCTGCCTAGGCGAACCACCCAATCCTATAAGAGTGTTTCATGAAGCTGCCAAGGCAAAAGGCCCAATGCCATAAGAGTATTTTATAGAAATACCGAGGCGAATGGCCCGATCCCATAAGAATATGGTACTTCCGAGGTGAACGACCACATGCCACATGAGTGTTGTACTGCCGAGGCGAACGACCCGATCCCATAAGAGTGTGTTATAATATCTTGGCAAGACGAATAGTACAATACCATCAGAGTGTGTTATGATATCCTGCCAAGGTGAACGACCCGATCCCATAATAGTAAGAAGCTTTAACGGGTCCTTGACCCCAATCACGAATAAACATGTGAGTTATGAAATATAAGGAAAGCTTTTCGATGAAAACGTATAGCGCGAGAGAAATTCATAAGGGACCCACAATTATTCCACGTCTAATCATGTAGCTTGTCAAATCTTTACAATGGCGAGTTTATCACTCTACGCAAGCCTACTCTCAAGTTGTAACACGAAATAAAGGAATTTAACAGGCAAGGACAACTCAAATAGTACAATTAAAGCATGGAATGTACCTAAGTCTACTAGGACATAATCAGGAATTCTAACATACGCACGGACACTCGTCACCTCATGCGTGCGTAGTTCCCATAACATGTAACTCATAAGAAAAACTTACAGGGTAAATTCCCCTTCATAAGGTTAGACATGAGACTTACCTTGCTCCGAAGTTCCATAAATGGCACAAATGCCTGTCTAACTCTTCGACTAAAATCCAAACGATCCGAAATTAGTCAAACAACGTGTAAATCAATCAAAATATACTCCAATGATTACAATTTAGCAATTTATAATGATTCTCAACTCCTCTCAAAAAGTCAAAAAGTCAACCCTTGGGCCCATGTGCCCTGATTCTGAAAATTTTCAGAGCTAAACACTACCTATAACATTACGAACTCATAGATAAAATTTATTCCTAATTTCACTACAAAATCGTGGTCAAAAAATCTAAAATTATCAATTATAGGTTTTCCACTTAAAATCCCACAATTTTTATGAATTTTTCATGTTTAATCCATAAATGACTCGCATATTTATCTTGCAATAAATGGGAATCGCTATGAATAACACCTCCAATAGCTTCCGAAATTTTGCCATCCAAGTAAAAAATGAGATAAATGAGAGCTAAGTCTTGATTTTAAAGAATCCCTCTGCCCAGTGATGCTTTGCACCTGCGGCCACACAGTTGCACCTACGACTCCGCACCTACGAAAAAATCCATCGCAGGTGTGGTCCCTTCTATGGCCAGCCAAACCCGCTTCTGCATAAAAAAGTTCACTTCTGCGAGCCTTCACTAGCCTTCCCAGCTCCGCTTCTGTGGAAGATTTGGTCGTGCCTGCAGAAGCACACCTGCGTTTATGCCTCGGCATCTGCAGGAGGCCATGCCTTACCACCTTTCGCCTCTATGCTCCAATTCCCGCACCTGCTAGTTCGCAAGTGCGGTGGATTCCTCGCACCTGCGAATTCAGCTAACTTTACTCCTCTCCACTTCTACAACTCCTTTGGTCGCCTCTGCGAGCTCGCAGCTGCGGCCCTTTCCACAAAGTTGCGATTGCACCATATCTCAGCTGCCATAGAATTTCATCCAAGTCCAAACTCGATCCATTTCCAATCCGATTTGCGCCCGAGGCCTCCGGGACCCCTTCCAGCCATACCAATGCATCCCAAAACAAGATAAAAACTTAGTTGAAGCCTCAAATCACGTCAAACAACATCGAAACTACGAATCAATGATCGAAACCATTCTTTAGTCTTTCGAACTTTTAAACTTCGACAACTCGTCTGAACTATACTTAAACAATCTAGAATGATGCCAAACTTTACGTGCAAGTCACAAATCACGATACAAACCTATTCCAATGCTCGGAACCCCAAATGGACATCGACAAAATCAAAATTTACTTCAGATCAAATTTAAGAAGCCCTTGAACTCTAAAAATGCCAACCTTCCATAATAAGTGCCGAAATACTCCTGGACCACCTGATACTCGACCCAAACATACGCCCAGGTATGAATCCTAATACAAACCTATCAGAACCTTCGAATCCTAATTTCGAGGTTGTTTATTCAAAAGTCAAACCTTGGTCAACTCTTCAAACTTAAAGCTTCTGAATTGATAATTTTCCTTCAAAAATAACTCCGAAATTCCTGAAATTTAATTCTGACCGCGCGTACAAGTCACAATACATGAAGTGAAGCTACTCAAGGACTCAAGCCACTGAACAATGTGCTAGAGCTTAAAACAATCAGTCGGGTCATTACATTCTCCCCCACTAAAACATACGTTTGTCCTCGAGCGTACCACGAACTACTCTGGAGTTTCCCCAAAATCAATGTTTAACACCTCGTGCACCTGCTTGTGCCACCTCAACCCATGTGAGCATATTCGCTCGAGCCATACTGAAGATCCTACCTTTTTCCTTAGCTAGCAAGCCTCAGAACTAAATTCAAATATCTAGAATTCTCTTTAAGACCTGATTCTAACATACGAACACTATATCAATCTCCACACGCTGAACCCATGCATGATTATGCACCCATGCTGAGATCATACCATGCGCTGCATAACTCATTTGCCACAATGACCTTTTCCAAGCACAACAGTTGCAAATTCATTAACCCAATGCCCGTAGTATACCGCATAACACATATAAGTCCGGTCTCAATCCTCACAATATTGCAATGATAAAAGAGATGCGCAGGAACTCATAATCACCCACCAAATCAATAACTCATGGAGTTCCTCTGCTTGACAAGAACCATTACCTCATTCTAAACTAAATAGTGACATTCCACCAATAATATCTTACATAAATCCGATCGCACCAATTTCAGGTCCAAAAGCTCGTCTCACCCAGTACAAGATGCTCTAGCAATGAGCCACCTCAAATACTGGCCAAAAACTCACATGACATCATCAATGTGCTGACCACCTACAACTCGAATACGGCACATAAGGAAGAACGAACTCTGAAAAAGAACTAACCAACTCGCGTAATGAATAAAATGACCGAATAGATGCTATGAACATTTTTTAGAGAATGAGAAACAAAATACACAAAAATAAATATAGGGAACCTTACTCAACATCTCACTATTGCGGTGTACAACCCGATCCAAACATGGCACCGTTGTAGCGTGCAACCCGATACAAACAACATATCCGACGCAGCGTGCCACCCGATCCACACATAATAATAAATAAGGAGATACCCATCAAGGCATAATTCTTATACCTACGAAATACTCGAATATCGACCACAAGCACGCCAAGTAAAAAAATACAACACTAGGAGATAGATAGCGTCATGTGCTACAAAACTCGAGCTAGACTAAGGTGCAAAAACGACAAGATATACAGAACCACAACAAATGTGTGAATAATCAAGCCGTCTCACAACCTATATGGCATACTATAGTATTACATAAGATAGTTGATGACGGGAACAACATCTGACACCCGAAGACTCCTCCATAAATAGTGCTATGCTTAATAAACACATTCGATCTAATGTAGAGCATACATTCACATTAGATCTACTAACGGACCTCAAACGGATTCCGATCATCCCATCTGGGCCAATAACCTTCCAAGAATCCACAATAACCCTATTCATGACAAATAAGAGTAACTGTCGAATCTGAAATAAACTCTCACAGTATGCAACCAAAGAAATAGAGTGCCTCCTAATCATAATATATCCCATTTGCGATGGTATAAAAATCTCCATACCTGGTTTAAGTTTCGATCAATTGGATGACTAACACGTCCCACTTGTAAGATCTTGTTGTGGGATACACTCTCGCAACCTTCCGCACCAGGGAGTAATATCTGAACGTTAATGACAATCGACCATGTTATTTCTTTAATACCGGCCAAGCACCCACATTTCAATACCCAACACCCCTACCACAAATCAAACCATCCTCAGGGCTGCCCGAAAATAGTGCCAACATACTCTGAACATCTGAAATCCTCCCCCACTCCTCAGAGCTCCTGACATTTTTATCCACACCAAACCGCAACCTTGATCCTCAACTTCCAATTTCCATACTGAAGAAAATACAAACCTGAAGTTGTGGTCTAAACAATCATAACTCTTTTGGGATCCATCTACGCATAATAGACCCTCATAATCAAATACCTCCAAAATCAATCAAATTATGGTGGTTGGCAAAACTGCACGTACAACCGTGAATCACCTATATAGATTAACATACTGACGAACTAATCATTTCCATAACCATGCTAATTCAGCTAATCACCAACTAACCCAACTTCTTTTGATTTACTCTTGACATGCCTTCGAAATAATAATACCTCCTTTCGAATACATAATAGAACTCAAACAACACTCATTCCGAGTGACCCCAAATCACAAGACCATGTTGTCTCAACATCCATAAGCCATTTTATACCCTCTTGATTCACTCAATAGTATCTCTAACTAATACACCACACTAATTAGATATTCTGTGAATCTGAAGTTGTTTCCCACTTCTCTAACACTGCACCGCAAACCCAATGATAACATAAAATACTCCAAGTACTCTTTATACCCCGTTGCAAAACCCAGTCTTAAGCCACATAACGAACCCGAAAATCCTTAAGCACAACACCTCAAATCTTGAATCCACTAAGACCCTTATAAAGAGTCGCCCACCTTAATCCAGTCTCAATTATTTAACCAAATAACTAGTGCTCCGTTAGAACATGTGCACTCCCATAAAGCAGCCAGATGAATCCTTTTTCTTGCCCAGCATATCCACAGAATCAATAATGTGAAATGTAACAGATATACGTCAAACTTCCTTATACAAAATTGCTCGTCCTCTGGGTCACAAGTGATCCACCAAGGCATATAACCCAAAACTATACATGTACACAGCCACGTGACTCACTTATATACGATGGGCTCCCCCACATATCTTTACACTACAATCACATAAATCCAAACCCCACAACGACCACTTCTTCCTAGTTACTATAATCCCACACTGTTTCTAGCCAAATTCCTCATAAGTTCTCATTGGACTAATCATAACACATCACAAATTATATGCCATAATCGTACATTCGATGTCATAACTATCATACCATCTTCTTCAAGCGATCCAAGCTCACCTCGCAGTACATTCACCCCTTGTTGGGAAGAAAGTACAACTCTTAATAAGAATCTCATTAGAATATCGCAAACGCTAGCCTGCTCACAAGAGATAGACCACCTGTGTACCCTCATCTCGACTCCCTTCTAACTTCATTGCTATAGTTGCATCCATCATGAAATCAACTAACCTACTTGGGTTACACTGATCCGCCATCTGTAAGAATCCCTTAACTCATTAACATCACCCGAAGGTCCAACAATATGTTATCAAGCCCTTCTCGCCATATTCAGAATTTCCTAGGTGTAGAAACCACCTTAGAGATTATCTCTCTCGAACCATCAACACTAGAAACGACGGTTTGATCCTGAGGCCACAACACACAACCATCTCTGATAACATCTTCTTAGGTTCCATCCCATGACGTCGTGCCCAGAGGTGAACAAATGAAGATCAACATGCCGATGAGCCTCAATACATTCTACCGAGGATGGTGACACCACAATAATAATAAGAATCCCTCCAAATTCGAAAGTATCAAATCTCGATCGTAAGCAACACAATACTAGGCTGTAATGACCAAACACCCCTCCATACGGAGAAGATAAAAGCCCACTCAAATACGCAGGGAGAAACACCATGCACCATATCTTTGGTACCATTACAACTCCTCGATGCCCATTTGATAGCAAACACTCCACATTATATAAGAATAAATAGAAAGGAAATGACGGCATAAGCCTTAATGGAGTCAAATCACACGATGAGGAATGAAGAAGGGACGTTCTCCTAACGGCCCTATAACCTCTCGAAGATAAGTAAAGGCATCTCCATACCGATCTGCAAGACTCTACTATACTTGCTTATTACTCGTGAGACCTAAGTGAACCTAACGCTCTGATACAACGTTGTAACGACCCAAAATCCACAATAGGTCGTGATGGCAGCCAATATCACCATAAGTTAAGCCAACGGTGAATTATCAACTTAATTTCTCATTTTAATATTTTTGAAATCATAAATCCTATTAAATAAATAGAGTAAAAATCTGATACTCGTAGAAGCCTGTGATTTTTCTATACCAATTTTTTGTATAAAATGTAAATTATAAGGCAAAATGATAATAATTACGTGAACTTCAATATTGAACACCCATTAGGAACCCCCAAAATTCGGCATCACAAGTGCATGAGCATCTACTGAAAGGAACAACAATAATACAACCTCTGTCTAGAATACAAGTTAAACAAAACAAAAATGTAAATAATTCTAATGGAGACTCCGTATGCTGCGGATCGTAACATGGGATATAGCTCATTGTTAAGTCCCCACAATAGCTGCGCCTCTGCACCCAAAATACAACTAAAAATATATACCTGCACAATAAATACAGATGTGTAGCATGAGTACGTAAATCAACGTGTACCCAGTAAGTATCTAGCCTAAACCCGGAGCAGTAGTAACGAGGGGTCGACATGGACACTGAATAGTGGTCCAATAAATTAAGTACAACATAAAGTAAACAAGTATGAGGCATGATAAAAATAGTGTAAACAAATTTAAGCACATGGTATGATCCTCCTATGAACAATAAACACAAGCTCTCAATTACCAGTTACTTCCTCAATCGGGGTATACTTAAAATGGACCTCACCAGCTAGGTCATCGCAACTCATATCAAGGAAACACACAGATACATTGGTTTCTTGTCAAATGTTATGCACAACGTTGCCGAAACGAATGGTCTGATCCTATAAGACTGTTTCATGAAGCTGCTGAGGCGAACGACCCGATTCCATAAGAGTATTTTATAGAAATGCCGAGGCGAATGACCCGATCCCATAATGAATGTAGTACTACCGAGGTGAACGTCCCGATCCCATAGGAATGTGGTATTGTAGAGGTGAAAAGCCCAATCCCATAAGAGTGTGTCACAATATCCTTCCGAGGCGAACAACCCAATCCCATAAGAGTGTGTTGCATAATATCCTATAGAGACGAACAACCTGGTCCTATAAGAGTATGAAGCTCTAACGGGTCCATTACCCCACTCATGAATAAACGTGTGAGTTATGAAATTTAAGGAAAGCTTTTAGATGAAAACGTATAGCATGGGAGAAATTCATAAGGGAAGCACAATTATTACGCGGCTAATTATGTAGCTTGTCAAATCTCTATAATAGCGAGTCCATCGCTCTACGCAAGCCTAGTCTCAAGTCGTAACGTGAAATAAAGGAATTTAATAGGCAAGGACAACTCAAATAGTACAATTAAAGCATAGCGTGATCCTATATCTACCCGGACATAATCAGGAATTCTAGCATACGCACGGACACTCGCCACCTCATACGTGCATAGCTTCCACAACATGTAACACACAAGAATATAACACCTATAGGGTAAATTCCCCCTCACAAGGTTAGACAGGAGACTTACCTCGCTCTAAAGTTCCATAACCGGCTCAAATGCCTTTCTAACTCCTCAACTCAGATCCAAACGATCAGAAACTAGTCAAACAACATGTAAATCAATCAAAATATACTCCAATGATTACAATTTAATAATTTGTAGTGATTCCCAACTCCGCGCGAAAACTCAAGATATTCAACCCTCGGGCCCACGTGCCCGGATTCTGAAATTTTTTGAAGCTAAACATTACCCATAACATTAGAACTCAAATATGTAGTTCATTCCTAATTTCACTTCCAAAATCATGGTCAAAAATTTATTATTATCAATTATGGGTTTTCCTCTTAAAATCCCACAATTTCCATGAATGTTTCATGTTTAATCCATTAATAACTTGTGTATTTAACATGCAATAAGTGGGAATCACTTACCTTGTCTTGATCGATGAAAATTCCTCGAAATAGCTTCCCAAATTCGTCAATCCAAGTGAAAAATGAGAGCTAAGTCATGATTTTAAAGAAACCATCTACCTAACGACGCTTTGCACCTACGGACACAATGTCGCACTTGCGCCTCCGCACCTGTGGACAAATTCACCGCATGTGCGGTCCCCTATAAGGCCAGCCAAACCCGCTTCTGAGGAAAAAGGTTCGCTTCTGCGAGCCTTCACTATCCTGCCCAGCTCCGCTTCTACGTAAGATTTGGTCGCAACTACAGAACCGCACCAAAGCTTACGCCTCCACATTTGTGGGATGCCATGCCTCACTAACTTTCGCTTATGCGCTCCACTGCCCGCACCTGCGAGCTCCCAGTTGTGGTGGACTCCTCGCACTTGCAAATCCAGTAAACCTCACTCGCCTCCATTTCTGCGACCCCTTTGGCCACCTCTGCTAGCTCGCACATGCGGCCCTTTACATGCAGGTGGGATTGCATCAGATCTCACCTGCCTCAGCAATTCTTCCAAGTCCAAACTCGATCCATTTCCAATTCGATTCGCACCTGAGACCCCCAATACCTCATCCATCAATACCAACGCATCCCAAAACACGACACAAACTTAGTCGAATCCTCAGATCATGTCAAACAACATTGAAACTACGAATCGACAATCGAAACCTTTCTATAAACTTTTAAATTTTGCCGAACGCGTCCAAATTATACTTAAACATTCCGGAATGATGCCAAACATTATGTGCAAGTCAAAAATCATGTTACGAACCTATTTTAAGGTTTGGAACTCCAAACAGACATCGATAAAATCAAAATTCACTTCAAATCAAAACTTAAGAAATCCTTGAATTCAAAAATACCAACCTTCCATGTCGAAATACTCCTGGACCACTCGATACTCGACCCGAACATACTCCCAGGTACGAAATCCTCACACGAACCAATTGAAACATTTGAATCCTAGTTTTGAGTTCATTTACTTAAAAGTCAAACCTTGGTCACTCTTCCAACTTAAAGCTTCCGAATTGAAAATTTTTCTTCCGAAACAACTCCGATCTTCCCGAAATTTAATTCTGACCACAAGTACAAGTCACAATACATGAAGTGAAGCTACTCAAGGCCTCAAACCGCCTAACAACGTGCTAGAGCTTAAAATGACAGGGTCGGGTTGTTACATTCTACCCCACTTAAACATACGTTCATCCTCGAACGTGCCACGAACTGCTCTAGAGTTGCCCCAAAATCACTGTTTAACACCTCGTGCACCTGCTTGTGCCACCGCAACCCATGTGAGCATATTTGCTTGAGCCATCCTACCTTTTTCCTAAGCTAGCAAGCCTTAGAACTAAGTTCCAACATTCGAAATTCTTTACAAGACCTGATTCTAACATAGGAACACTGTATCAATCGTCATAAGATGAACCCCCACATGATCATGCACCCATGCTGAAATCACACCATGCACTGCATAACTCAATTGCCCATGATGACCTCCTCCAAGCACAAAAGTCGTAAATTTACTAACCCAATGCATGTAGTTTACCTCATAACACATATAAGTCTGGTCTCAATCCTCACAATACTGCCGCAGGAACTCATAACCACCCATCAAATCAATAACTCGTGGAGTTACTTCTCCCGACAAGAACCATTACCTTATTCTGAACTAAATAGTGACATTCTCTCTTTAATATACCTTACACAAATCCGATCGTACCAATTTTAGGTCCAAAAACCTCGTATCACCCAATACAAGCTGCTACAGCAAAGAGTCACCTCAAACACTAACCAAAATCTCATATGACACCATCAATGCATCGACCAACTACAATTCAAATATGATACATAAGGAAGAATGAACTGTGAAAAAGAACTGCCCAGCCCGCGTAACGAATAAAACGGCCGAACAGATGCTATGAACCTTTCTTAGAGAATGAGAAACAAAATACACAAAAATAAATACATGGAACCATACTTAACATCTCACTATTGCGGCCTAAAACACACATGATACCATTACGGGATGCAACCTGATCAAAACATGACACCGTTGCAGTGTGCAACCCGATCCAAACAACATACCCTTGGTGGCGTGCCACCCGATCCACACATAACAATAAATAAGGAAATACCCATCAAGCCATAATGCTTATACCTATGAGATACCCAAATATCAACCACAAGAACACCAAGTGCAAAAATACAACCCTGGGAAACAGATAACGCCATGCACTACAAAACTCGATCTTGACTATGGTGCAAGAATGACAAGTTATATAGAACCACAACACACGTGCAAATAATTAAGTTATCTCACAATACACATGGCATAATATAGTATTGTATAAGATAGTTGATGACAAGAACAACATCCTACACCCAAAGACTCCTCCATAAATAGTGTTATGCTGAATGAACACATCCGAGCTAACGTAGAGCATGCATTCACATTAGACCTACTACCGGACCTTAAACGGATGCTGATCATCCCATACTAGGACAATAATCTTGCAAGAATCCATAATAACACTATTCATGACATATAAGAGTAACTGCCGAACCTAGAACAAACTCCACCAGTCTGTAACCAAAGAAATAGAGCGTCTTCTAGTCATAATCTATCCCATTTGCGACAGTATAAAAATCTCCATACCTGATTTATGTTTTGAACAATTGAATGACTAACATGTTCCACTTACAAGATCTTCATGTGGGATATACTCCCGCAACCTTCCACACCAGGTAGTAAAATCTGAACATTTACGACCACCGACCATGATATTTCTATAATACTAGCCAAGCACCCGCATTGCAATACCCAACACTCCTACCATAAATCAGACCATCCTCAGGCTACCTGAAAATAGTGCCAGCATACTCTGAACATCTGAAATCCTCCCCCGCTCCTTCGAGCTCGTGACATTCTTATCCATACCGAATAACAACCTTGAACCTCAACTTCCAATTTCCATACAGTAAAAATACAAACCTCAAGTTGTGGTCTAAACCATCATAACAATTCTGGGATCCATCTACGTATAACAGACCCTCGTAATCAAATACCTCCAGATCAATCAAATTATGGTGGTTTTCAAGCCCGCACATACATCTGCGAATCACCTATATAGATTAACATACCGAGGAACTAATCATTTCCACAACCATGCTGATTCAACTCCTCACCAACTGACCCAACTTCTTCTGATTTACTCTTGACTTGCCTTTGAAATAATAATAGCTCCCTTTGAATACATAATAGACCTCAAACAACACTCATTCTAAGTTACTCGAATCACAACACCACGTTTTCTCAACATCTATAAGCCATTTCATTCCTCTTTATCCACTTAATAGTATCTCCAACTGATACACCGTGCTGATTAGATCTTCTGCGAATCTAAAATTGTTTCTCCCACTTCTCTAATACTGCACCGTAGACCCGATGATAACATACAATACTCAAAGTACTCTTCATAACCCGTTGCGAAACCCAGTCTTCATCTACAAAATGAACCTGAAAAATCATTAAGCATCACACCATAATTTGAATCCAGTAAGACCCTTATATAGAGTTGCCCACCCTAATGCAATCTCGATTATTTAACCAAATAACTAATGCTCTGTTAGAACATGTGCACTCCTATGAAGCAACTGGGTGAATCCTTTTTCTTGCCCATCGCATCCAGGGAAGCATTACTTCTAAGCCATTGTCAGCACCTGCACACGAATCAATAAGGCAAAATGTAACACATATACATCAAACTTCCTTATCCAAAATTTCTCGTCCTCTTGGTCTTAACTAAACCACCAAGGCACCGGTAACTCAAAACTATGCAAACACACGACCATGTGACTCACTCATAGATGGTGGGCTCTCCCACTTAGATTTACACTATAATCACATAGATCCAAACTCCACAATGACCACTTCTTCCTAGTTACCATGATCCCACACTGTTGCCCAGCCAAATTCATCATAAGTTCATGTTGGACTAATCATAACACATCCTGAATTATCCGCCACAATCATACACTCGACCTCCTAACTGTCATACCATCTTCTTTAAGCGATCCAAGCTCACCTCGCAGTAGAATCATCCTATGTTGGGCAGAAAGTAGAACTCTTCGTAAGAACCACATCAGAATCCCGCAAGTGCTAGCCTTCTCACATGAGACAGCCCACATGTGTACACTCATCTTGACCCCCATTTTTACACTGATCCGTCATCCGTAAAAATCCATTCATGTATAAACATCACCCGAAGGTCCAACTACATATTATCAAGCCATTCTCGCCACATTCAAAATCTCCTAGGCATAGAAACCACCTCAGATATCATCTCCCTCGAACCATTAATGGTAGGCTATAATTACGTAGTTTAGTTTCTTATCGCACTCTAATTTACTACACTTTAATTGTATTTGACCATTAATTGTTAGTGTTTTGCACTTATTATGTGTTTTATTCTTTCTTGGAGTGATTATGAGCTATATAGATGTTATGGAATGAATTCGAGCTATTTGGAGCTTTGAAGTTAGAGTAAAAGCCCAAGGGATTAAGCTGGGATCATGTTCGGGGGTCGAGGATCAATTCTGGACATCAAAATTCAAGCAAGCAACTACTGAAGAAACGCACTAGTGTAAGGCACTATGCGACACACAGTGTGAGGCATTAGTGTAACTTTATGTTAGAAATTTTTATAGTTCAGAAACTGGATTATTTTTTGTCTGATAGGAAAAAGAACTAGTGCGACGCACGAGGCGACACACTGTGTAATGCACGGGGCAACGCATAGTGCGACACATTAAAAGTAACAAGTTTTCAAGTTTTCCTATTTTGGCTAGGAAAAGGAGATTTCTTGTTGGCCCAACCTTTGGTATAAATACATGTAAAAACGTTATTTTCAGGACTTTTGACAAACATTAGACCTAGGGAGAGCACGAAGCCGCAGTGGAGACTGGAATTCATCAGATTCCATCTTTCTTCCATCAAACTTAGTAATCTTTAGATTTATTTGGGTGAATTATTGTTTTGCTACCATATCTACGTGAGCTAAATTTCGCGTTCTAAGGTTGTAGTTGTCATGAATATTGAAGTTTATTAATTATATTACCGTTAATTCGAGTTATCATCTTTGGTTGTTTCTCTTATTTTGTGCATAATTGCTTAATTGTTTGGCCAACTATTGAGATTTATTTACTATCTATGCTATGTTTGGGAAATCCGTGTTTATATTATAGTAGAATAAGAGAGCTTGTTTTTGAACTCGTGGCTCGGATAAAGATTTCACGGTTAGGATAGCAATATGCCTAATAGTCTTGCTTAGTTGAATATCATATTATAATCGTTCATAATAGATTCAAGACCACAGGAATATATGGTTGATATATTATGGATAGACGGATAGTATTGTGGGAACATGTTATTTATATAAACGATCCGGTAAACTAGCAATCATAGATAATTCGGATTAACATATGTAATTATGAACTCAATAGGATTGATAAATCGACCATAACCCTGGAATCTATATCTCCCTTGGTTACGTGTTTAAATTTAACAATAGTAGTTGTAATAGAAAAACCAACTTTTGATTATCTTGGCCATTAAATTGATTTTAGTTTTCTTAGTTAACGGTTAATCTATGTCTCGGTGGGTTCGACATACGACTTTCGAGTCACTTTATTACTTGACGGCCACATATACTTGCGTGTGTGTTTGGTCGGAACAAGTTTTTGGCGTCATTGCTGGGGACTTAGTTATTGATTTTTTATTTAAGTTAAGCTTTTATTCATTATTTGTTCAAGTTTTAATTTTTAGTTTGCCTTGTTTTTTATAACACAAGCTCTTCTCTTGAATATAGAGGAGTAGAAGTTCAAACAATCTCCTTCCTCTTGATCCTCAAATCAAATGAACACTTCACAAAGTGAGGAGGGAAATCGAATCAAAAACTGGAATAGAAAGAGAGTTGAACATCGTAGTTCAACCACAACCAATAGAGATGGCAGGTAATGAAGAACATCTAGTGATAGAAGCTGCAAGGCCCAATCTTGCTAATATGACTCAGGCTATTGTGAAGCCTGATATCATGGGTCACTTTGAACTCAAAAGTACATGGTATAGCTGATTCAGTACACTATGCAGTATGTGGGTCTATCTCATGAAGATCCGCAGAGGCATATTTAGAACTTCCTAGAAATTATGGACACTTACAATTACCCGAACGTTTCCAAGGACTATGTCAGGTTGGCATTGTTTCCCTTTCCATTACTGGGGGAAGCTAAGGAATGGTTGCAAAAGGAGCCCGCAAACTCGATCAACACTTGGGATGATCTAGTAAGGAAATTTTTAATCAAGTTTTTTCCCACTAAGAAGACAAAGTCCCTGAGGATCCAGAATCTTGGGTTTCAACAACGAGATTGCAATACTCTTTGTCAAGCTTCGGAAAGATACAAGAAGCTACTCAGAGACTGCCCATATCATTGTCAAACTGATGAGGTGTTGGGTCACACTTTCGTTGATGGGTTAGATGAGGCATCAAAGATGAATCTTGCAGCATGTGGGGGTAGTTGCATGGCAAGACCGTATAGTGAAATCCAGATCCTGCTAAACAAGTTTACTACTAATGATAATAATTAATAAAGAGATCGGGAACCACAAAGAGAACTTAAACAAAGAGAAACAAAACCTATAGAGGTAGATGAGAGAAACAAAACAGAGTCTAAGCATATATTAGAGAGGGTGCCACCCCATTTTCCTCAAATATTAAGAAAGAAGAATGATGACCACATGTTTCACAAATTTCTAGATATGCTGAAGTAGATGCACTTGAACATCCATTTGGTGGACATGCTCCGTAAGGTACCAAATCAAGCAAAATATATTAAGGATATAGTGGCAAATATAAGAAGGTTAACTGAGTTTGAGACCGTTGCACTTACTGAGAAATGCACTTCCAGGATTTAACATAAGCTTCCACAAAAGCTTAAGGATCCGGGTAGTTTTACCATCCCCGTAAGGATTGGCAAAATTGATGTGGGTAGACCCTAGTCTGATTTGTCTAAATTGCAGGAAGAAAAGTTCTTAAGAGTGTCGAGGGAGTCCAAGCATGCCATTGGTTGGATAATGCCTAACATAAAGGGTATTAGCCCTGCATTTTGCATGCACAAAATACTCATGGAGGAGGGACACAATCCTAGTATGGAACATCAATGCCGCCTAAATCTGATCATAAAAGAGGTGGTAAGAAAAGAAGTGATTAAGTAGCTTGACGCAGGTATAGTATTTCTTATCTTCGAAAGTAAGTAGGTAAGTAGGTAAGCCATGTTCAATGTGTACCTAAAAAGGGGGTATGATTGTTTTATTGAATGAACAAAATGAATTAATCCCAACTAGGACTGTGACTGGTTGGCGAATATGCATAGATTATAGGAAGTTGAATAACTCTACATGAAAAAATCACTTCTCTCTCCCCTTCATTGATCTAATGCTTGACAGGTTAGCCGAATAGGAATACTATTGTTTCCTTGACGTCTATTCGGGGTATAATCAGATTGCTATTGCCCTGGAAGATCAAGAAATGAACACTTTTACATGCCATTATGGCACTTATGCATTTAAGAGAATGTCATTCGGGTTGTGTACTCCACATGCGACTTTTTAAAGGTGTATGATGGCTATTTTTACTAATATGGTGGAATGGTTTATGGATGTCTTTATTTATGATTTTTCTATCTTTGGTCCTTCTTTTGATGAATGCTTGACCAATCTTGCTAAAGTGCTTGCTAGGTGCGAGGAGACTAATATGGTACTGATTTGGAAAAAATGTCATTTTATGGTACGTGAAGGTATATTGTTGGGGTACAAGGCTAAGGTGGAAGAAATTGGAAAGTTTCAACCACCGATCTCAGTGAAAGGAGTTAGGAGTTTTCTGGGACATGCAGGTTTTTATCACCGATTTATACAGGATTTCTCAAAATTTTCCTCTCCTTTGTGTAGGTTGTTAAAGAAGTGTGTCGTTCAAGTGTGACGATGCTTGTCTGAAAGCATTCGAGGAGCTGAAAAAGAAGTTAGTGAGTGCATTAATCATAGTGGCTCCTGACTGGAACGAGCCAATTGAGCTGATGTGTGACGCTAGTGATGGTTCCATTGGGGTCGTATTGGGCAAAGAGTAGGAGCAAAATATTTCACTCCATTCACTATGCAAGCAAGACTTTTACTCCTGCTCAAATAAATTATACTATGACAGAAAAGTAGTTGTTTGCTGTAGTGTGGGTGTTCGATAAATTTTGGGCCTATTTGGTTGGTATCAAAGTCATCATCTATACAGACCATGCATCTATCAGGTATTTGTTTGAAAAGAAAGGCTAAAACAAAGCTAATCCGTTGGGTTTTACTCTTGCAGGAATTTGACTTGGAGATCCTAAACCGTAAAGGAACAGAGAATCAAGTGGTTGATCTCTTTCCAAGGTTAGAAACTCGAAATCATGTAGCTGAGGGAGATGTCATCAAGGAAACCTTCTCGGATGAGCAATTGTTGGCCGTTACTGTTGGGGAGGTGCCATGGTATGCAGATTTTGTGAACTATCTGGCAAGTGGAGAAATGCCGCCTGATCATGAACCTCATGCTAAAAAAACGTTCTTACGAGATGTGAATTCATATGTTTGGAATGAGTCATTCTATTCAAATACTATATCAATTAGTTAATAAAAAGATGTTTGCCCCCAATGTGAAATAAATGCTATCTTACATGACTATCATGCGTCGCCTTATAATGGTAATCATGCAAGTGACAAAACGGCAGCATAGGTGTTGCAATCGGGTTTCTATTGGTCTAGGTTTTTTAAAGATGCCCATGAGTTCATGAGGAGGTGTGATAGGTGCCATAGAATAGGTACAATTACGAAAAAGGCATGAGATGACATTGCAAGGTATTATGGAGGCTGAAATTTTTGATGTATGGGAAATTGATTTTATGGGTCCGTTTCCCTCGTCCAATGGGTGTAAGTACATTTTGGTGGCCGTTGACTATGTGTCGAAATGGGTGGAGGTCAATGCTCTTCCTATGAATGATGCCAAGGTTGCAGTCAACTTTGTGAAAAAACATATCTTTACAAGGTTCGGCACCCTAAGAGTGATGATAAGTGATTGGGGCACCCATTTTTGTAACAAGCTATTAGACAATGTCTTAGCAAAATACGGGGTCAAACATAAGGTTACGACTGCTCACCATCCTCAGACCAGTGGACAAGTAGAAGTGTCAAATAGAGAAATAAAGCTGATTCTGGATAAGACGATTAATGCAAGTAGGAAAGATAGGGCTGCAAAGCTTGATGATGCTCTATGGGCATACCGGAACACCTACAAAACTCCAATCGGAACCTCCCCTTACAAGCTAGTTTATGGTAAGGCAAGCCATTTACCGGTAGAAGTTGAGCACAAGGCCTACTGGTTATAAAGAAGCTGAACTTTGATGCAGAATTAGCGAGTAGAAAGCGGTTGATGCAATTGAACGAGCTTGATGAGTTTCTGTTGTATGCATATGATATTGCCAAGTTATATAAAGAAAAGACGAAGTACTGGCATTATAAGCATATCCATCATCGTGAGTTTGAACCAGGCCAATTATGGTGATTTTAACAATATTCTTCATACAGAGGATAAGATTGGGGCCCTATAACACATGCAGAGACCCAGGGCTTCAAAGAACTATTGGATCGACTGCAATTTACTCCCTTAAAAAGCACATGATGGTATTACACATGGTGTAACAAAAGAGATGACAATGCAAGAGTATACAACAAGATTGACTGGGCATTTGGAAATTATAATTGGATGATGAACTATGGCCTTATTGAAGCAGAGTATCTGAATCCTGGAGTATCACACCATTCACCTATCTTTCTCAAATTCGACTTTGCAGTACAATAACACAACTTGAATCCTAGACCCTTCAAGCTATATCAAACAGTATTACACTACCAGATTTTGCAGGGATTCTGAAAAAAATGTGGTCACAAGATTATAGAGATGCAGGGATGTGCAGAACATGGCAAAAACTTAAGAGGCTAGAGGAGGCACTAAGGGAGTTAAATACTTACATGGCCTCTTATCAACAAAAGCTTAATCAAGCTAAGAAAAAATCGGAATTAGCACAATACAATATCTCCCTAGAACCATTATGCCAGATCCATATAGAACATGAGAAAGAAGCTTTAATAGAAGTGGAAAAGTGGAGCAATGTGGAGGAACAGGTTCTAAGGTAGAAATCACAAGCCACATGGATACAATATGGAGATGCTAATACAAAATACTTCCATGCTCAGTGGAAGATGCACACTAGTGCTAATACAATTAATTATATACACAATGATGCAGGAATCAAGATCAAAGAACCAAAGCAGGTAGAATACTATTTTCTCTCTTTCTTCAAAAAGTTGATAGGAGAGTCATCACACATTCTCCTCTGCCCAAATTCTGAGGTGATTAAGAAATGGTCCTGCCTGACAAGACTACAACAACTGGAGTTGATCAATGAAGTCACAATAGAGGAAATATTTGATGATGTTAAAAGCATGCCAACTGACAAAGCACCAGGTGTTGATGGATTTCCAATCAAATTCTTCACAAGACACTGGGAGGAGGTAAAATGTGATGTTTTTGCTGATGTACTAGCTTTCTTCCAAACAGGAAAAACTAACCAAGCAATCAATTATACTGCTATCACTCTGACTCTAAAAGTACCCAACCCTACTTAGGTTAAGGACTGTAGGCCTATAGCATGTTGCACAACCATGTACAAGATCATTACTAAAGTGATTACTAGGAGACTTAAGAAAGTGATAGGTCATATGGTTAGAGGATCTCAATCATCTTTCATGGAAGGAAAGAGTATCACTGATAATATATTGTTCACTTATGAAATATTCAAAGGTTATAACTATTCAAAGGTATGTACTTAAGGTTGACCTTCGGAAGGCCTATGACACATTAGATTAGTATTTTTTGAAAATACTTCTGATTGAACTGGGATTCCCACATAAGTTTGTTGAGTGGATAATGGAATGAATAACAACTGTCACTTATTCCTTGACACTGAATGGGGGCCTCACTAAACCCTTCAAAGGCCAAATAGGAATAAGGCAAGGTGACCCCATGTCACATTACCTGTTTGTGCTTGCCATGGAATATCTACAGAGGGAATTTGATCAGTTGGCGTTGAATAAGAAGTTTGTTACACCCCAAGTTTTCATACGTGAGAGTACGTCGTAAGTCATTGATGTAAGCTCGGAAATGAGATTATATTTGGAAGAAAATAAAGTAAGTTAATCATGTTACCTTGGAGGTTACAAATATTTAAGATCATGAATAACGAGTACCAAGAGGGTTGGAAATCTTAGAAGCTAAACCAATTGAAGAAAATAAGTTTCGTCAAAAGTAGACAAGTTTGGAATGTTATAACATGTACTTTGGGGTGAGACTATTGTTCTTAACATGATAAGGAGGTTATTATATGAGTTATTTTAGTTGTATGATAATCATTTTCTACATTTTGAAGGCAAGCAAGTTGTGGAACAAGAGTTGGCAAAGGTCATCACAAGTTACATTCATAAATTTGCTAAATTTTAGGTCAAATGTATCTGAGAATTTCTCCAAATATACTTGGAATCATAGGGTGTTCTACCTACCAAATTGAAGATATACGAATCTAGTTTTTAACTCATTAAATCGTTTGTCAATACGACATAGGAGTATAGAAATATTCGTATTTTCGCGAGACCGCGCAAGCAGCTCCCAATGGGACCCACTTAGGCGGTGGTTGACCTACTTCAATTTATAAACGATTTGGACGCCTATTTTTGCTCATTTTTCAACTAATATTCGTCTCCAAACTTCTCCTAACCCTCCTAAACATATACCACAAGGGTTTGAAGTGATTCCAAAGTGATTACACCATATTTCAACATCAAAACTTAGTTCTAGTGAAGAACAACACCTCTTTGAGGTTGTGTTGTCATTGAGGATTGTTGTGGGCTGTATTTGGATGAAATTCCAAGTTGTTGCTGCTGTCTAAGGTGAGTATAACAGCCTACTAATTGTGCTTAATCTTGCTTGTATGTTGGTTAAGTTGTTAGGATGATAAACTACAAGATAATACTTGGATTAGCTTAAGTCACTTCTATGGCATTGTATTGTTATTAAGGGTTGTTGTAAACTGAATATAACTTGGATTTTGACTTGAAGTTACTGTATAAGGTATGTATATTGTGATCTTTCTTGTGCCTAAGTTTATCTTGATGTTTATTAAGTTAAATGGATGGGCTAGACATGAACTAGTGAATAAAGTTGCTAATTGAGGATAGTTGAAGTTGTGGATTATTTTCGTTGTTATAAATATATGGTTTAAGTCTAAAATCATTGATTAATGACTTCATTATCATGTTAATGATACTTTTATGTTGAATTAATAAGTCTATAAGGATTGATAAGGGGTATACGGATTCCAATCGGAGCTTGCCTCTCGTCGTAATGTAGTTGTGACTTGTTGTTGTTATATGGTGTCCTGATATTGATAATTATGTATTGATGGATTTCTCTGGTCATTGTTGTTTGTATATGGTATTGGAGGAGTCCCTTGTTACAAGGGAGATGCTGCCAAAATTTACGTAAACGAGCTACTAGCTTAAGTTATAGACTTAGCCTTTGCTCAGCACCGATTTTGAATCTCCTTATACTATGATAGATTGAGTTGACTTGTTTGAAGAGTTGCTTGGAATGGATTAGGGACTCAATAGGTTTATGGTATGTTAATGCACTTTATTCTTTCTTTTTTGCATGATCTAAAGTGAAATGAATACGCTACTTCATAACGGATCTACTCCTAGCAACTAAGGTTGTCCATGTTGTTCTTTCCTTATAAAATTATTCTAAACAAGTGTGTATCATCCTTAAATCCTACTAAGGTTCATATTGATGGTAGGGATGTCCATAATGTTCTTAAGTCACTCCAAAAGGTTTAGAATGTGATTCCAGGAGTCGAGCATGCATTATGTATATGTATCTATTTTACTCTACCAAGTCGCGCTATAGTCGGCCGTGTATGGCACATATTGTGCAACCACTGATCAGTTGGGTTTACCGAGCTCCACGTGGCCGGGTACGATTCTACCGAACCTTATGATGGTCGGGTACGCTTTTACCGAGTCCTCTTTGAGGCCGGGTACGATATGATGATGATGATGCCCACAGAGGCGAATGTTTTAAAAAGTTTATGTATATATATGTATTATGCATTTCATATCAGTAACCCCCAGAGGCACTCTGATGTTACAGGTTGTATCTCCTCTATCTCTATCTTTACATTACTGTTCTTGTTTATGCTTTCCTGCCTAACATACTCGGTACTTTATTCAAACTAACGTCCCTTTTGCCTGGAGATACTGCATTTCATGCCCGCAGGTCTCGATTAATAGGTTGACAGTCCTCCAGTAGGCTATCAGCTCAACGAAGGTGTTTGTGCATTCCACTTGCTCCGGAGTTGCCTATTTCGTCAGTATGCTTTGGATATGTATTGATTGCTATGGCGGGGCCCTGTCCCGACCTTTATGATTTTATGTACTCTTAGAGGCTTGTAGACAGATGTCATGTGTATGGATACTTGTATGGACTTGTCGGCCTATGTTTCGAGTTTACTAATGGTCATGTTGGCCTTATAGGCCCGTATGTCACATATATTAGTTTGTATATGATGTTGGGTCTTCATATGTTGAGTATTCCCTTATGTTTTATTCTTGTTATCTCATGACAGGTTTTCTGGCTCATTTACTCATGATAACATGATAAGAAAGATATGTTACGTTGATACACGGTTGAGTAAAGCACTGGGTGCCCGTCGCGGCCCTTCGGTTTGGGTCGTGACAGAGTTTCATTTCCACCCTAGATGCAAAAATTTGCGAGTGATCCATGTGTGTTTTGTTGATGATCTGTTGATGTTTCGTAGGGCATACCTCCCTTCTATTAGGTTGCTTCAGCAGGCTTTAATGAAATTCTCGAAGGCCTCAGGATTATAGGCAAATGCAGACAAGATCCCCATTAACCTTGTGACATTTCTGCAAATTTGAAGGAGCACATCTTGCGGAAATTGGGATATAATGAGGTCACATTGCCATTCAAATATCTAGGTGTGCCACTAGCATCAAGGAAGCTGTCAATTAACCAATGTTGGCCACTGGTAGAAAAGATCACTGCAAGGATAAGTTGTTGGACATCAAAGCTACTATCATTCTAAGGAAGATTGCAGCTCATAAAATTAGTAATCTTTGGTGTACAATCATATTGAGCACAAATATTTCTATTTCCAAAGAAGGTGTTGAAAATTATTGAAGCCACATGTAGGACATTCCTATGGACAGGAAAAGCAGATATCTCTAGGAAAGCATTAGTGTCTTGGGAGAAGATATGCGTGCCACAAGCAGCTAGAGGACTGAATTTTATTAATTTGTACAACTAGAATAAAGTAGCAGTGCCAAAACACTGATGGGCTATCACCAAGAAGAAGGATTGCCTTTGGATAAAGTGGATCCATGCTTACTACATCAAGAACCAGATATCGATACTATGTCTATACACAAGAATTCAGCCTGGGTAGTGAGGAAAATTCTTGAGCTTAGGAAGCTTATCATTGATCTACCTGCCATGCAAGGTGACCTAATTTCAAGACTGATGAAATTGCAAAGTACTGATGGAACATTCAACATCAAGAAGTTATATTGGATGCAGATAGCACAAATACAAAAGGTGCACTGTAAGAGCCTAATTGTACAACTACATATACATCCTAGACAGAAATTCAACTTATGGCTACCCAGGCACACGGTTAAGTCTGACAGAACCGGCCTACCCAGAGCATGTATCGAGGTATCGCGTCTAGCCGTCCCATCTCCATGCTTTTATAATTAATTTACGTTGTGCTATAAAAGGATTCCCCTCCGATATAAAGGGAATCCTCAACACTTTGTAAGGGACTGCTCTTGCTCCAACTATTCTACACAAAATCAATAATATCTCTCTCTCTCTCTCTTTTCTCTCTAACTCACTCTCTCGAGGCTACTCTTTCCATTCATTGCTTTCATACTTGTTCTTCATTTATTGCTTGATATTGGCCATAAAGAGCCTTCTTTAATTATATCTTAACTGTTTTCCCCTTCTTGGTTACTCCTGATAGCTCGAGCTCAAGCCGGATATCGACCTCGAGGCCTTTAATCGATTAGTTCGAAGCCCGGGTAGCAAGCCCCTCGATTTGATTACTGCCTCGTTTTAACTTGTATTTCGTCATTAAACTTCATACGCCTAGCATCAACTGCTCTAACAACTAGCATAAAAATAGATCACATATATTTAGAGTCCTATTTACAAATTTAATTGTTATTACCATTTTCACGGTAAACAATTTGGCGCCCACCATGGGGCTAAAAATAATAGTGATTATTTTCTTGTTGGTTTCATTGCACAAAAGCAAGTTATCTTTTACGCTTTTTCTTGTCCAAGATCTTTTGATTTCAGGTCAAAATGTCTGGCTTGGTAAACATAGTTGAGAACGGCTACCTTGAAAATCACGGAGAAAACGGTGTGGCTGTTTCAATCGTTGGCGTGCCACCATAAAACCCCAATAATACACCTGGACCGATTCCAGCGGACGCGGGTTCGCAAGACGCGTAGCAGGTCGACGAAATCTCACACACTGATAGAAGCATACAACATGGCGACCAATAGGAAGCCCAGAAGACCCCAGCTTGGGAAGTAAAGGTAGTTAGTCTTTATGATATTTTTGAAATATTATAGGCACAACAGTTGGCTATCGCTCAGTTGCAAAGCCACCCGAAGACTCCCAGCACAGTAGCACCGGAAACTACTCCCCAGACCTAACAGGTACCAGAGAGGTCAAGCAACAACAAATCAGTAGCCGAACCTTCCAAAAGGATCGATTCAGGTGAGAAAATTATAGCAACCAACGATAAGAAGGTCGAAACTTATTACTTTAGAGTCGTCTAAATCCTGGGCATGCCCCCGGTCCTGACGGGTGTATATTTGAGGAAGTTCGTGCAACGGCCGTTCCTAGAGGAAGCAGCTTCAAAAACCTTTCGAAAGAAGTTAGAAATGATGGAACTCCCAAGGTACAACGGGACCTCAGATCCCAACGAATTCATCATTTCCTATACATGCGCGGTGAAAGGCAATGACACACAAGACGATGAGATCGAGTTCGTCTTATTGAAGAGGTTCAGAGAAATGCTCTAGAAGGGGGCCATGATGCGGCATCACAGCCTAGCTTCTAACCCCATAAACGCACTTACCATACTTGCAGATTCCTTCATGAAGGCACACACCGGTGCCATCGAAGCAACGACGAGAAAGCCCGATGCATCCGAGATTGAGCAAAGGGGGAATGAAAAGCTGCTAGAATTCACATCTCATTCTGAGATGGAACGAACGGAACTACCCTCGGTCTCAGACGATTGGGCGGTGCAGGCCTTCACTCAAATCCTTAATGATCAAAGCCCGGTGATTTCAAGGTAGTTGAAATAGAACTTGATCGGGTATCTAGCCAAGACCTGGTTGAACGACCTCATCCTGTACCAGTCACAAATCAGGGTCATGGATTACCAGCTGGGAGCCCCCTCGGGCTCAGTATACCTAAGCAGGCTCCTAGCAAAGAAACCGATGCCAAATAAGGAGAGATATCGGCCGTACACCGCAGATAGGAGGAATGCCACGAGACGCAACCTACCTCGCTATGATCGGGGAATTGATCGATGATAATATCCTCGAGCAATCGTCAATAGAGCCAGATTCGATAGGGACACAAGGACAGCGAGGGCGCCTCGCCCATCGGGATACAATTTCAACATCGCTATATCAGACATCGTGTTCACCATCAGCAAAATCGGGGACACCAAAGGGCCCGGGCCTATTCAGTCGAATCCCTCTCTGAGGAATCATAGCTTGGTATGTGAACTATATAATACGCACGGCCATGGGGCCGAAGATGGCCACCATCTCAGAAGGAAAAAAGCCAAGCTACTCAATAAAAATCACCGTCAAGAACTGTCAAGCGATCAGGCTCAAGTTCAGTTTCGAGTAATGAAGGAGGCCGAGAAGAACAAAACGAATGGGCCGCGACATATTCCAATGATAGTGGAGGAGTGACGACATATTACCATGATAGTGGACGGTAAAAATGCCTGTCACAGTGAAAAGCAAATTCGGGGATGTATTCCCAAGGACGCCCTCACATTCAGCGAAGAGGACACAGAGACCGTGTCTCAGCCTCACACTACGACTGGAAACCTTCTTCCTCATTCGATCCATTTCAAATAAAACATGTGCTCATGAATCCAGGTGGCTCGATCAACATTGTCAGGCCGGGGATGATAGGACAGCTCGGACTGCCGGACCACATCACGCCTGCCTCTCCAATCTTTGGCAGATTCCACTCGGTGATCAAGACGACGTGAAGAAACACCATTCTCTCAGTAAGCAAGGCTAGCACAGACCGGAACTCCAAGTTCCGTATCATCAAAGGAGGCACAAGGCATAAACGCCTTATTCAGACGACCACGGACTCACTGCGCAAAGGCAGTGCCGTACCCCCTGGCCAAAGGATAAAATCCCCTTCGTGTCACATGACATATCGCCGGCACCAATACGTCCACTCTCGAAAGAGTCAAAGGGTAATCAAACATGTCTTCGGCCAAGCCCGATTAAACACAGTGTAGGGCTGTACAAGAGTCCTCGCTCCAAAACAGCAGGGACATATCGGGCCTCGGAACATTGCCTGCGCACCCCGCGATAAGGTAATTCCACCTCCCTCCTTCGTTATTTTACACTAACCCGTATGCAAACACCCGGATAGGGCGTTCGGAAGTGTTAACCTTACCCGAAGATCCCGAAGCCTTAATGGCACCCGTCATACTCTTTCCCCTCAGCCAAGCTTTCGCCCCGAAGAGGGTCTCGCCAGCAAGGTTCTTAGCGGGGTGACGTACCTCCTAATGAGGATCTGATAAGCTTGCAGGGATTCTTTTGCAGTCAACCTCGAATGTTGGAAGGTACCCCTCTTGAAGACGCCGTCCGCTCGGAAAGACCGGGGAACGACAAACTAAGTTCCAATAGGAAACAATGTACCAGGCCAAATGGTCAAAAGAGCCGCGCCCACGTAGGCCGAGCTCATGGCAACGAAAAAACATGTACTTACATTAAGCAATCAAAGAATATCTTTCGCCAAAAGCATCTCGTACTCCAAAGAAAATTCAGCATATTCACGGCAAAGATCCCTCCATCGAGTACGTCCCGAAATACTCGGAGACATAGCGTCAACAATTTGATACCCACATGACCTCAGGATCGGAAATCCGCACTCGTAAGGCATCAACGAGGAACTTCCGAGCTCACGAGTAATGACTTTCGAGTCTAAGCAAACTCAATGACTCGGAGACTATCGTCAATTGCCATTCACTGAAAAACACGAGGCCGTAAGACCCGAAAGGGAAAACTCGGTCTAGACATATCTATTTTACATAATAACATGAAAACCTATAAGACCTCAACAGGCATGAAAAAATTCTAAGACCTCAACTGGCATGAAAAAAACTGTAAGACCTCAACAGATATGAAAATTTTGTAAGACCTTACTACAGGCATAAAATTCAATCCCGAAGTTTGGACTATGTGTCGCATTTGTAAGACTCCCTAGAGGACATACCCTCGATGTAGATGCCTAAACTATCACTCGGGATCAAAAAAGGCTCCGGCCAAACACATATGGCTGCACCAGCCAAATTGACGCGACTCAGGGACGCCCGACCGTCGCTAACAAAATCACTGGCCATTACTTTGAATCTACTTCAGAAAGAACCGGTTAAAATAGGCTACCCTCTACAGGAAAATGAGCTTCGACCATGTCAGCTCTGAATCACAAAGGCTTCGAGCTACTCAGCCAACGACGTAAACCTTCCGTGGTGCTCGAACATCGCCGTTAACGACTTGAAATCGAGGTTCTTCCCGAACCAACGACGGGTCAGGCAAAATCATTTGAAAAGTCCTTAACGAGAGGAAATCAAAGCCTACATATGCCCATAGGCAAAAGCGTAGGTGCTATTGTCACCAACCAAACGAGCCTCAGGGCCACACATTAAAAGGTCGTAACGACCAAAAGCGTAAGAGCCACTATTTCCAGCTTAAAAATTGAAAACTTGAGGATTAAAATGAGCTCGAGTCGTAACCTAATTCAGAGACCGGATCCAAAATAGTTAACTATACATGCCTAAGGGCACAACATAAGAGCCATCGTCGCCAACTTCATGAGCCTCTGGGCCACATACCTAAAAGGTCAATTAAGCTCGAGTCGCAATCCGACTCGGAGACTAAACCCAAATAGTTAAAATAAAAATGCCCAAGGGCAAGGCATAAGAGCCATTGTTGCCCGCCCATGCAGACACAAAAGCTTGAAGATCGAATAGGCTCGAGTCAAAACCCGACTTAGAGACTAAACCCAAAATAATTGAACAAAGCATAAGAGCTCTAACGCCAGCTTGCAATAAAGGTTGCATCAACTTAGCATATAAGAGCCTTCGGGCCTTCCTGTTGAGCTCCAAAACTGTGTTACGAATCTAAGGATTCTCGCTAAACTATGAAACCAGCCAGCCTGGTCAAAAGCGAAGCAGAAATGGATATATAAGAGATAAAGCTTCGGGTTTTCTTCTATTTACATATGCAAAAGGTGTGTTCTCCATCTACAAACGTGCTCTGCGAATATCACATACAAAATGGCAAAAACTACACCCCGATTTAGAAGGCTACAGCCCACCAGCCTCATTTTCACTCTCTGCGATGTCAGCAAGAAGTGACCGAGCATCACGCTCGTCTTCCCTAACTCGAGCCAGCTCTTCCAGGAGAACAAAACCCCTGGCGCTGATCTTTTCAAGTACCTCTCTTCGAGATCGGCAACGAATATATTCCTCGATCCTCTTTTCACGATCGAGGGCCCTCTTCAGCTCGTCTTGGGCATTAGTAGCATCCTTCAAATGAATCACCACCTCCTGATCAGCCTTAGTCCGACTCAATGCTGCTTCAGCCCGAGCATCGACAATTTCAGCCCGAGCATCGATAATTTTAGCCCTGAGCTTCGAACGTTTGGACTCGAACTTCGCGATCATACCCGCTTGAACTGAAGCGTTGTCACGAGACAAGTAGAGTTGGGCATCGAGGTGGGAACTTTAGCTAAGGCACCCTTCTTATCTGAAGCTTGATCCTGCACCTGAGCTCTTAGTTCGCCACAGTCATTCTTAACTCGGTCAACTTCACCCCTAAGGTACTCCAGAGCCTCCATCTTTTTCTGCACCTGAGATAGGCAAAAAGATTAACCTTTAGGGTTAAAAAAGAAAAATGCGTACTACGAGAGGTTACCTGCTCCATCAAATAGCTCTCGTAATTCGAGCTCTGGTACTCCTCATATCGCCAGTGCATCAACTCAACCTCCCCATCCTCACAGAGGAGCCTATGGGACCTACCCTCATTCAGAGCTTTCCGAAGCCTAGCCCCATGACGGAGCAGCTCAGACATGAGCCTATCAAAGGACTGCAGAAGAAAAACTCGATAAGAAAGGGAAGACACAAGTTACGGAAGGACTAGACCGAAACTCACTACAAAGTGAAGCTGGCGGACTTCCTCGAAGGCTGAGCACACGCGTGTTGGTCCAGCCCCTTCGGCCATGGAAGAACCAACCTCGGTCGAAGCATGATCACTTGGAGGAACCACCGCTCCGGAAATAAAGCTTTTAGGAGCAGCAAGCTCGGGCGATGTTTTCTCCTCGAAGACACGGACCCATTTAGCCCCGCTCAAAGTTCCATTGCATTGCGAGTGCATATCCCATTTATCGCCATCGTCCCTTGGCTCGGAAGTCGACAACTCTTCCCCCACTCCGAAGGATACACCCTCGCCCCTAGGGACCTTCCAATACCTATGACGGCAAATCTAGTACAAAAAGAAAAGAGGAAAATGTCATCTCAAATATACGAAGACCAAGGTAAAATAAGCGTACGCACATGCCTTGGTATTTCACCTCCCATCTGCCCCGGGACACAGCTCGCCACCTACGCTTGTCGCAAGTCAAATGGGTCACCAACCTCTGGACCCAGACGAGAAAATCGGGAGCTTCAGCTGGCGCCCACGAAGTTGCTACAGGAAAGGAGGAAACACAATTACTAAACTGGTTTTCTCTATAAGAGAATATAAGAAAGCACAAGACACTTCACTCACGCGCATAATTCCATCCCTAGGGAAATGGAATAAGCTCCAAGGGGATAATGTCAGTCGTCCGAACTCGGATGAATCGACTGACCCACTCTCGATCCTTATCTTCCTCATCATCAACAACAAAGGGTGTGGATGAACGGCACTACAGGGTTAGCATGCCTCGATGAAGAAAGGGCTAGTATAGCTTGACAAGGTGACTAAGCGTGAATTCAAGCCCAGCCTTCTCCGCAAAGAATCTCATCATCAGCACTACTCGCCAAAACAACGGATGTATCTATGCCAAAGTAACCCGATACGTTAGGCAGAAATCAAGCACGACCCTATCAAGGGGGCCTAGTGCGAAAGGGTATAAGTATATTCAGTAATCCATCAGCAGGGTCCGTAATACTCTCATCTGGGGAAAGTGCATGCAACGCTACCCCCTCGCCCCATCCGCAGTCTCTCCTCACCATCTCTAGATGTTCCTCTCTTATCAAAGACATAGTCTTCAAAGTAAACTCCTGCGGGTCCTGAGCACTGGGAGTGGAACTCTCCCATCTATGCCAGCAGGCCCTGAAGTAGCAGTCATAACTACGGTAGAATTGGCAAACTGAAACAGGGACATACACCAACACTTTTTGTGCTTAAGGTAACGAAGGACTCAATGCCGAGGTGGAAGGATAGCTATCTAAAATAATGGGGTCTTCCAAAGAAGCAAGAGCTTCCCCATAT
Source organism: Nicotiana sylvestris (assembly GCF_000393655.2). Classification (NCBI taxonomy): domain Eukaryota; kingdom Viridiplantae; phylum Streptophyta; class Magnoliopsida; order Solanales; family Solanaceae; genus Nicotiana; species Nicotiana sylvestris. The sequence continues at coordinate 81,921,156 of NC_091066.1, read as the reverse complement.
ATATGTGGGAAACAGCAACGATTCGCCTACCTAAGAAAAGCCCCAGGAGTCCAACGGTCTCGATATAGATCCCGAGGTAGTACCCTACCGTAGAGATGTTTATCAAGAAAAAGTTAGGCCATAGAGGGTCAGCGACATCGTCTCCAATTCCGAGGTGGTACCCGACCTCTATGTTTTCCCTCGAGAAGAAAAATAAGCACTTTAAGCTCCATCTACGATGGCCTGACCTCAAGAAGTCACCTAAGTATGAATAGCCCCTTCCTCAGAAACCTGCTTACACAGTCCTTAAATGGTTATCTACATCAAAGCTCAAAGTAAAAGTTGCAAGCACCCGAAGTCGACTTTTACTTTGGTGCTCTATCTCTACGAGGCTCGAGGACCCCGATGATCCAAGTTTACCGTACCGCTTCGAGCTTGTTTCGGGAACAACGATGAGTACAGAAAGGAACCATTTCTGTCGACCAAAGGCCGGAAAAAATATTGACGATCATCAATAGAGGCATACATTCAAAATCTCCGTGAACGCACAAGAGTATATGAGAACATGGCAAAAATCAAAAAAATAAGTAAAGAAGATGTCTTCATATTTCATAAATATTGTCTACAATGGCCCTCGGGGGGTCCTTACATACAATTACAAAAGCCCGCAAGGGTCCCTTATGCAGAAACAAAGAAACAAAAGGATACAAACATGTGGTAAAAGCGTAGAGACTAGTCTACTCTCGAAGGTCCACCTCTTGCACCAAATGCCTCTAGGCATGCTTCCTTAGAAGCCTCATCCCAGCCTTCCACACTGATATCCCCAAATGATAGGTCGAGAAGTAGGGAGGGATGAAAAAATGCCATAGCCCGCCAAAGGTCGAGGACCCTCTCTGGCCAAGAGAACCTCGGAGAGACATTAGATATGGCGAGCATCGGCCTCACTTTCACGGCTACTTAGAATCCATTTCTTGGAACATTGAGTCATGCAAGCTACTAGGTCGGAGCAGAGCGCCACATCGAGACGGGTTATGAAGGTGAGCAGTAATGTATAATCTGAGCCCCCTTATGAGCAGCGGTCTATAATCCAAAGAACTTCTTAGGAGCAAATAAAGTTGACCCTCGTACGTCATCATCTTGACCAACAGAGACAGTGACAACAGACATAACAGCAGCCACCGCAGCGACAAAACGGCATAATCATGCTCAACGAAGAGGAGCTCGGGCAAAGGGCCATGGCACGACCTATTGGAACGATACCAAACGACCTTGAGGCCGTAGACTCGGAATATGGTGATCAACAATAGAGGAAGATGATAAGGAGAATAAGGCGAATGAGCAGACGAAGGCACTTGGATAGAAAAACAATGCCAGAACACCCTCATTTATAGGAGATAATGATGCGATCATCGAGGCCTTTGGAAGACTGACCGGCACACAATTACTGTGTTCTTAGGGAACTGAATTGATAGCGGTACTTTCACCTTGGAGAACGGGAATCGACAGTACATTGAATGATGTCGAAAACACAAGTCCACGGGATGTCTCGGTTATCGCAAAAAATCGTGCCACGGGTTGAGTCATCAGTATGACGTCATCACGAGAAGCTCCAGGAGTCGGGTGTCAGAGTCGTTTCCCATTTCTTCATTCTGAGAAATCCGGAAACTATCTGTATGCAACAAAATCAGAGGGCCTAATTTCCTGCTATCAAGTTACTTCAGAAGAATGTTTCGAGACCTCGAGGATGTGGAGTTGCAGCCGAGTTCCCTCCCTCGTGGCTCATCGAGGCCAGACTCAAAGAAGACGAAGATTGAGGCTAGATCAAAACGGGGAATTCCCAAGGCATGCGATTAAGTCTGACAGAGCCGGCCTACCTAGAGCCTGTATCGATACGTCGCGTCTAGCCATCCCATCTCCATGCTTTTATAATTAATGTACGTTGTACTATAAAAGGATTCCCCTACTATATCAAAGGAATCGTCACCATTTTGTAAGGGGTTACTGTTGCTCCAACCGTTCTACACAAAATCAATAATCTCTCTCTCTCTCTCTCTCTCTCTCTCTCTCTCTCTCTCTCTTTCTCTCTCTCTCTCTCTCTCTCTCTTCTCTCTAACTCACAGGCTACTCTTTCCATTTATTGCTTTCATACTTGTTCTTCATTTATTGCTTGATATTGGCCATAAAGAGCCTTCTTTAATTATATCTTAATTTTTATCCCCTTCCCGGTTACTCCCAATAGCTCGAGCTCGAGCCGGATATCGACCTCGAGGCCTTTCATCAATCTGTTCGAAGCCCGGGTAGCAAGCCCCTCGGTTTGATTACTGCCCCATTTTAACTTGTATTTTGTCATTAAAATTCATACGCCTAGCATCAACTGATTTAACAACTAGCATAAAAATCGATCACATATTTCTAGAGTCTCATTTACAAATTTAATTGTTATTACCATTTTCACGGTAAACAAAAAAAAGATTTTCTTTTGTTAGGTTGTGTATGAATTCCCCCTTGATTTTTCTTTGTGTCGCGGTTCTTTTCCAAGGGTTTTGTTTGAACCGTGTGTAGCTAGTTTTATTATTTTAGGAGTAGGATCTATTGTGCAGTGATTTGAATTGAAGCAATATCCCTTGACTTTGTCATGCCTTGAGAATAATGAATACTTTGGTTGTAACGCTTAGGCTCACTGTTTGACTCTTGTGGAAGTATCTTAAATTGTATTATCTTAAATTTGCTTAATTGTTTTGACTAGAGTATCTTGATGAGTCCAATCCTGAGTTACTTATGTGCCTTGTGTATGGGAGGGTTGTGTGTTATTCTATGCATTGCATTTGATGACTACAACTTACCCTGTGAGTTTGCAAAGAGAAATACTAGTTTTGTTCAGTCTTGGAAGTGATATAGGCATTTATTTGTTGAGCGATATATATATATATATATATATTACCCGCCTAGGTGTTATGTGTCGTAATTAACCCCATATGAGCCTGTAATCCGGTTTCTTTGGCAACCACATTACAAACCTTACCTATTTATTTGAATTAACCATATATTTGGACCTTTTCACCTCTCATGAGCACTCGAATTGGAATAAACTTGGTAAAAGTTAAAGTGGGGGTGCTTGATTTGGTGTTTGAGTGGAACTAATGAAATAAGGAGAAAGGTGCACTGTTTTGAAAAAGTAAGAGCCACTTCAATTGAAAAAGAAAGAAAACAAAATAGTTGTATTATTGTGAAAATATCCCTTAAAAGTGTTGGCTCTTGATGAAATTGTGCTTAAATAAGTAGGGATTTAATATATACTAATGTGAAGGTGGATTTATGGTTTTGACATAAGTGTGAGGTTTTAAATCCCCAAGTATATGTATTAATATACTTAGGGAGGTGTAGTCACTCTTATATCAAAATATATCCTACCCGTATCGCAACCTACATTACAACCAATTAATGTCCTACTTGATCCTAGATTGAATGAGCTCGATTAGTAGAGTAGTACAGTACGGGCAGGCCTATGGTGTGTGGAACCACTTTCATTTGTTGTGTGAGGGCACATGATTCATGAAATAAAGGTAATTTTATTGACCTCTATGTTAGAGTAAGTGAGTGAGTTGTGAATAATGCGTGGTACTTGTGAGTCAAATCCTGAGGTGAAGATGTTACACTCTTGTGGTTAATCTATTTTAAATATTCTTGGTGTGATGAGTTAGGAGAACTGTTTAAAAAGGTAGTGTTGTTGTAAAGTGTAGTTTGATTGTTCGAGGACGTGCAATGGCTTAAGTGTGGGATGTTGATCGTAGGCTATAATTACGCATTTTAGTCGCTTATCGCACTCTAATTTACTACACTTTAGTTGTGTTTGAGATTTAATTGTTAGTGTTTTACACTTATTCTGTGATTTATGCCTTGTAGGAGTGATTCTGTGCTACGTAGATGTTATGGAACAAGTTCGAGCTATTTGGAGCTTTGAAGTCTGAGTAAAAACCCAAGAGATTAAGCCATGACTGTGTTCGGGGTTCAAGGATCAATTCTAGACGTCAAAATTCAAGGAAGAAGCAATTGCTGAAGAAATGCACTAGTGTGAGGCACTGTGTGACGCACAGTGTGAGGCATTAGTGTAATTTTATGTCAGAAATTTTAAAATTTGAGAAATAGGGTTTTTTTGTCTGACAAGAAAAAGCACTAGTACGACGCACAAGGCAATGCACATTGTGACGCATGAAAAGCAATAAGTTTGCAAGTTTTCCTATTTCGGCTAGGAAAAGAAGATTTCGTCTTGGCCCAACCCTACTTGGTATAAATACATGTAAAACGTTATTTTCAGGACTTTTGACATACTTTAGACCTAGGGAGAGCACGGAGCTGCCGTGGAGGCCGGAATTCATCAGATTCCAACTTTCTTCCATCAAACTTAGTAATATTTACGTTTCTTTGGATGAATTGTCATTTTGCTACTATGTCTATGTGAAGATAAACTTCGCGTTCTAGTGTTGTGGTTGTCATGAATATTGAAGTTTATTAGTTATATTACTGTTAATTCGAGTTATCATCTTTGGTTGTTTCTCTAGTTCTGTGCATAATTGCTTAATTGTTTGGCTAGTAGTTGACTTCTATTTACTATTTATGCTATGTTTGGGAAAGCCGTGTTTATATTAGAGTATAATTAGAGAGAGCTTGTTTTTGAACACGTGGCTCGGAGAAAGATTTCGCGGTTAGGATAGGAATATACCTAACAGTCTTGCTTAGTTGAATATCATATTATATTCATTCGTAATAGTTCAAGACCATAGGAATATAGGGTTGACATATTATGGATAGACGGATAGTATTGTGGGAACATGCTATTTATATAAATGATCCAGTCAACTAGAAATAATAGATAACTCGGATTAACAGGCGTAATTATGAACTCAGTAGGATTGATAAACCGACCACAACCCTGGAACCTATATCTCCTTTGGATATGTGTTTAAATTTCGCAATAGTAGTTGTAATAGAAAAACCATCTTTTGATTTTCTTGGAAATTAAATTTATTTTAGTTTGCTTAGTTAACGCGGTTAATCTAAGTCTTTGTGGGTTCGACATTCGACTTTCGAGTCACTTTATTACTTGATGGCCAAGTATACATGCATGTACTTGGGGAACCAACAACAATCAACACTGGAAACGCCGATTCGATCCTGAAGTAGCAACACACAACCATCTCTGATAACTTCTTCTTAGGTTCCATCCCACGACGTCGTGCCCAGAGGCGAACAAATGAAGATAAACATGCCAATTAGCCTCAATACATTCAATCGAGGACGGTGACACCACAATATTAATAAGAATCCCTTCAAATTCGAAAGTATCAAATCTCGACCGCATGCAACACAATACTAGGCTGAAATGACAGAACACCCCATCCAGACAGCGATGATAAAAGCCCACTCGAATATGCAGGGAGAAACATCCTGCACCATATATGTGGTACCATCACAACTCCTCAATGCCCATTTCATAGCAAGCACTCCACATCGTATAAGAAAGTATAGAATGGAAACGACGGCATAAGCCTTAATGGAATCAAGAAGGGAGGTGCTCCTAACAACCCTGTAGCCTCTCGAAGATAAGTACAGAGGTCTCTGTGCCGATCCGCAAGACTCTACAAGACTTGCTCATGACTCGTGAGACCTAAGTGAACCTAGCGCTCTGATACCATGCTGTGACCCAAAATCCACTATAGGTCGTGATGGTGCCCAACATCGTCGTAAGACAAACTAATGGTGAATTATCAACTTAATTGCTCATTTTAATATTTTTGAAATCATAAATTCCATTAAATAAATAGAGTAAAAATCTGATACTCGTAGAAGTCCATGATTTTTCTTTACCAAATTTTCTCGTATAAAGTGTAAATTACAAGAAGCATTGATAATAATTGCGCGAACTACAATAATGAACACCCACTAGGAACCTCAAAAACCCGGCATCACAAGTGCATGAGCATCTACTGGAAGGTACAATAATAATACAACCTCTATCTAGAATACTAGACAGAAAAAAATGTAAAAAGTTCTGATGGAGACTCCATATGTTGCGGATCGTAACATGTGATGCAGCTCATTGTAAAGTCCCCGCAATAGCTGCATCTCTCCGCTCAAAAGACCACCAAAAATATATACTTGCATAATAAGTGCAGAAGTGTAGCATGAGTACGTAAATCAACATGTACCCAGTAAGTATCTAGCCTAACCACGGAGAAGTAGTGATGAGGGGTCGTCGACACTTACTAGTGGTCCAATAAATAAAGTACAACAGAAAGTAAATAAGTATGAGGCATGGTAAAATAGTGTAATCAAATTTAAGCATGTGGTACGATCCTCCTCTGAACAATAAACACAAGCTCTCAATTATCAGTTACCTCTTCAATTAAGGTATACATAAAATGGACCTCACTAGATAGGTCATCACAACACAAATCAAGAAAAAACACAGATACGCTAGTTTCTTGACAATTATTAATCACGATGATGCCAAGGCAAATGGCCCGATCCCATAAGAGTATTTTATAAAAATGCCAAGGCGAATGGCCTAATCCCATAAGAATGTGGTCCTATCGAGGAGATCAGTCTGATCCCATAAGAGTGTGGTACTGTCGTGGCGAATGGCCCGATACTAAAGAGTGTGTTACAATATCTTGCCGAGGTGAACAAACCCGATCACATAAGAGTAAAAAGCTTTAACGGGTCCTTGACTACACTCACGAATAAACATGTGTGTTCTGAAATTTAAGGAAATCTTTCGATGAAAACATATAGCGCGGGAGAAATTCGTTGTCACGACCCAGAACCCACAGTCGTGATTGAGCTTGTCGTGGAACTAGGAAAGTCAGTACTCAACCATCTAAACATAGTAAAAGCTTTGAAAATAAAGACAGACGCAATTAATATTTAAGAAAAACCTTTTTGAAATAGAAATAAATCTGCAACACAATACAATCTATCCCAAAACCAGGATATCACCGAGTACATAAGCATCTATACCAGAATACAGTCTACTACAATGTCTAAGGAATAAGAACTGAAATATAGAAAGAGATAATGAAAGAGAACCAAGGCCTGCGATTGACATGCAACTACCCCGATAGACTCCAGGATCTGACTCCTCAATCAGCAGTCGCTGTGACCGGAAGCACCTGGATCTGCACACGAGGTGCAGGATGTAGCGTGAGTACAACCAACACAATAAGTAACAAATCTGACCTTTGGACTGAAAGGGAGTGACGAACTTGACCGGCACAGTTCAATATAGAAATAACAATACAGAAAAGTAGGCATGCTTTGAAGTTCAATAGATAGCTCAAAACAGTAAAGTAGAACAAATATGAATGATATAGAGAATATAACTCTGCTACTTCCACATGCCAATGCACATGCTGTATGTGATGCACCACGTTGATAGCCTCATGTGCTCACGCTCTCAAATGTTCAATCACTTGGTACTGTATATGGCCCAAAAGGCCCAGGGAAGATCCATCCCGGAATATATACATCGCTGACTATCAGTCACCCAGTAGCGAGTAGGGCCATTCCAGCCCGTGGAGAAAATCCATCTCTAAGTATATAATGCTTCAGACAAAATCTATGTCCAGGGAAGATCTATCCCTCAATAATATCAACCGCGCTCACTAAGGGTGTGTGCAGACTCCAGGTGGTTCCTTCAGCCCAAGCTCTATCATAAATCAATATAACTGTTGCAACGTGTAGCTTGATCCCATAATGTCACCATAATTAGGCTCTCAGCCTCACTCAGTCATGAATCTCTCCAGTCTCACTCACTGGCTCACAAATGTCATGAAACTAGCCCGAACATGATGATATGATGTAACAACAAATAACAACAGAGACTGAGATATGATATTAAGTGAATGAACATGACTGAGTATGAAATATCAATTAGATCAGTAAGTCAACAGCAAGAAACGACCACTATGGGTTCCAACAGTACCAGCATATAGCCTAAACATGATCACTAGCATGATTGACAGCTTAGTTATCTTATCACACGGTGAAAACACTGATATCAACAAGATAGGGCTAATTTACAGTGCCAGGGATCCTACTAGGTCCCAATTCACATGGTGCACGCCCGCACACCCATCACATGGCATGTGCGTCACGTCATTTCCAATCACATAACACAAAATTCGGGGTTTTGAACCCTCAGAACCAAGTTTGAAAGTGTTACATACCTCAATCCGAAAAAAAAAATCTACATGCCTTTGCCTCTCAACTCGGTCTCCAAACATCCCGAATCTATCCACAATCAATACAATACAATCAATATGGGCTTAAGGAATCAATTCTACAAGAAAAATACAAATTTATAAGCCAAAATCCAAAATTGGCCAACCCCTCCCCCCAGGAGCTACATCTCGAAATCCAATAAAAGTCACAGAAATCGAAATCCCATTCACTCACGAGTCTTACTGTACCAAACTTATAAAAATCTGACACCAAATGGCCATTCAAATACCCAAAATTAACTCTCCTAAATCCCTAGCCTCAAACCCCCAAATTTCACCTAAAAACACACCAACTAGGTGGAAAATCAATGGGAAAACATAAGTATTGAAGAAAAATGAACACAAGGAGCTTACCTCAAGAGTCTCTTCAAAACCCCTCTGAAAAACCTCCAAAATCCAAGCTCAAAACGTTAGAAATGGCAAAAAATCTCGAAACCTCACTTATATAGGTTCTGCCCAGGCTTTCCGCACCTGCAGCCACTTACCCACATCTACGACTTCGCGGGTGCAAACAAGTCACCCACTTCTGCGAAGAATTCCACTCTTGTGAGCCAAAATGCCGCTCCTGCGGGCTCGCTCCTACAAGGAAATATCGGCTTCTGCAGAGCCCAGCCCACGGGCCAAATCCGCTTCTACGGTCCTTCTACTACTTCTACGGTCATGCAGGTGCGAAAAAACCATCGCACCTGCGGCCATCTACTGTTTCACCTCAACTCCACATCTTTGCTGCTGCTCTCTGCATCTGCGAGCTCGCACCTGCGGTTCCCTAGCCGCAGGTGCGATTATACCAGCAGCCTTTAAGCTTCAACAACTTCTCAACATAACTTCCAAGTCCGTTAACCACCTGAAATCAATCTGAAGCCTCTGGGACCTCAACCAAACATACCAACAAGTCTTATAGCCCAATACGATCTTAGTCGAACCCTCAAATCATCTCAAACAATATCAAAAACATGAATTGCACACGAATTTAAGCCTAAAGAACTTTGAAACTTCCAAATTCTACAAATGACATCAAAACCCATCAAATCGCGTCTGATTGACCTCATATTTTGCAAACAAGTCACAAATGGCCCTATGAACCTATTATAACTTCTGGAAATCCAATCTGACCCTGACATAAAAAAGTCCACTCCAGGTCAAGCTTTCTAAATTTCAACTTTTGCCACTTCAAGCCTAATTCTACTACGGACCTTCAAATCGCAATCCGAACGCACTCCTTACTCCAAAATCACTTAACGGAGCTAACAGAACCATTAAAATTCAAATCTGAGGTCAGGTTTACATAAGTCAACATCCGGTAAAGTTTTTCAACTTAAACATTCCATTAAGAAACTAAGTATCTCAATTCACTCTGAAATCTCTCCGGACCCGAACCAACTAACTCGGTAATTCATATAAAATCTGTAGAACACAAAAGGATCAGTAGATGAGGGAACAGGGCTATAACTCTCAAAAAAATTGGTCGGGTCGTTACATCCTCCCCCTCGTAATCAAATGTTCATCCTCGAATGGGTCTAGAAACATACCTGGAGTCACAAATAGGTGTGGATATTTGCTCTGCATCTCCCTCTCGATCTCCCAAGTAGCCTCCTCCATAGGCTGACCACCCCACTGCACCTTCACTGAAGCTATATCCTTCGAACCTGTCAATCCAAAATGGCCACCGGCTCCACATCATTAGTCAAATCACCACCCAACTGAACTGTGCTGAAATCCAAAACATGAGACGGATCACCGATGTACTTTCAAAGAATAGAAACATGAAATATTGGATGCACACTCGACAAACTAGGTGGAAAAGCAAGCTTGTAAGCCACCTCCCCAATCCTCTTAAGTTCCTCAAAAGGCCCAATGAACCAAGGGCTCAACTTGCACTTCTTTCCGAACCTAATAACACCCTTCATGGGTAAAACCTTCAGCGGAACCTTCTCCCCAACCATGTAAGACACATCACGGACCTTCCTGTAGGCATAGCTCTTCTATCTAGACTACGCTGTGCGGAGCCTCTCCTAAATTGATTTGACCTTGTCCAAAGCACCATGAACCAAGTCAGTACCCAATAGCCTAGACTCACCGGCTCAAACTAACCCACCGGAGATCTACACTGCCTCCCATATAAAGCCATACACAGAGCCATCTGAATGCTCGACTCATATTTGTTGTTGTAAGCAAACTCCGTGAGCGGCAGAAATTGGTCCCATGAACCCCCGAAATCAATGACACAAGCATGTAGCATGACCTCCAATATTTGAATAGTGTGCTGGGAATGTCCATCCTTCTGAGGGTGAAATGTTGTGCTCAACTCAACCTGAGTGCCAGCTCTCACTGTACATCTCTCCAAAACTGCGATGTAAATTGCGAGCCTCTATCTGAAATGATGGAATTTGGCACATCATAAAGGCGAACAATATCTCGGATGTAAATCTTAGCCAACCGATCTGAAGAATGAGTATTACCAACTATTATGAAGTGCACGAACTTGGTTAGCCGATCCACAATCACCCAAATAGCATCGAACTTCCTCGAAGTCCGTGGGAGCCTAACTACGAAATCCATGGTGATCCGCTCCCACATCCACTCTAGAATCTCTATCCTCTAAAACAATCCACATGGTCTCTGATGCTTATATTTTACCTGCTGATAGTTAAGACACCGAGGTACAAACCCAACTATATACTTCTTCATCCTCCTCTACCAATAGTGTTGTCTCAAGTAGTGATACATCTTTGCAGCACCCAGATGAATGGAATACCGTGAGCTATAGGCCTCCACAAGAATCAACTCTCGTAGCCCATCCACATTGGGCACACAAATATGGCCCTGGATTCTCAACACCCCTTCATCTCCAATAGTCACATCTCTGGCATCACCATGCTTAACCTTGTCCTGGAGGTCAAAAAAATGAGGATCATCATACTGGCGCTCTTTGATGCGATCAAATAAGTAAGACCGAGAAAGCACACAAGATAGAACCCACAGGGCTCTGAAACATCTAATATCACGAACTGGTTGGCCAAGGCCCTGAACATCAACTGCAAGAGGTCTCTCACCAGCAAGAATGAATGCAAGGCTACCCACACTTATTTCCTTCCTACTCAAGGCATCGGCCACCACATTGGCCTTTCCTGTATAATACAAGATAGTAATATCATAGTCCTTTAGTAGCTCCAACCATCTCAAATTGAGATCCTTCTGCTTTAACAAATGCTGGAGGCTACAATGATCAATAAATACCTCACATCATAGAGATAGTGCCTCCAAATCATCAACGCATGAACAATGGCAGCCAACTCCAAATCATGAACACGGTAGTTCTTCTCATGAGGTTTCAACTAGAGCGAAGCATAAGCAATCACTCTACCCTCCTTCATCAAAATACACCTAATATCGATCCAAGAAGCATCACAATATACTCTATAAGAACCAGAACCTGATGGTAAAACTAGAATTTGAGTTGTGGTCAATGCAGTCTTGAGCTTCTGAAAGCTCTCCTTACACTCATCCGACCACCAGAAAGAAGCACCTTTTTGGGTAAATTTGGTCAAGGGTGATGCAATAGACGAGAAACCCTACACGAAGCAACGATAATAACCAGCCAACCCTAGAAAGCTCTAAATCTCCATAGCTTAGGATGGTCTGGGCCAACTCTGAACCGCCTCTATCTTCTTCGAATCTACTTGAATACCCTCACTGGACACCACGTGCGCCAAGAATGCCACTGAATTGAGACAAAACTCACACTTGGAGAACTTGTCATAAAGATTCTCCTCCCGCAACCGTTGTAACACAATCCTTAAATACTTGGCATGATCCCTCTAGATACGAGAGTACACTAGGATATCATTACTAAAAACAATGAAAAACGAGCCGAGATAAGGCTGAAATACACAGTTCATCAGATGCATGAACGTTGCTGAGGTGTTGGTCAGCCCAAAAGACATCACAAGGAACTCATAATGACCCTAACGGGTCCTGAAGGCTGTCTTAAGAATATTCGAGTCCCGAATATTCAGCTAGTGATACCTTGTCCTCAAATTAATTTTGGAGAACACCCTCGCTCCCTGAAGTTGGTCAAATAGATCATCAATACGCGGCAAATGATACGTGTTCTTGGTTGTGACTTTGTTCAACTGCTAATAATCAATGCATATTCTCATAATACCATCCTTCTTCTTGACAAACAGAACCGGTGCACCCCAAGGTGACACACAAGGCCTAATAAACCCCTTCTCAAGGAATTCCTGAAGCTGCTCCTTCATCTCTTTCAACTCAGCCGGTGCCATATGGTATAGAAGAATAGAAATGGGCTGAGTGCCCGATACCAAGTCAATACCAAAGTCAATATCCCTGTCTATCGGCATGGCCGACAGGTCAGCAGGAAACACATCCGAAAAATCTCGAACTACCAAAACAGAATCGATAGTAGGGGCATTAGCACCAACATCCCTCACAAAGGCCAAATAAGATAAACAACCCTTCCCAACCATCCGTTGGGCCTTCAAATATGAAATCACTTTACTGAGAACATAGTCTAGATAACCTCGCCACTCAATCCGTGAAAACCCCAACATCGCCAACGTCACAGTCTTAGTGTGATAATATAAAATAGCATGACATGGAGACAACTAATCCATACCCAAGATCATGTCAAAATCGACCATACTAAGCAATAAGAGGTCAACTCCAGGCTCTAATCCCCCAATAGTTACTACATGTGACCGGTACACATGGTCCACAATAATAGTATCGCCCACTAATATAGATACAGAACATATGAAGCTAAAGGCTCACGGGGCATATCAAGATAATGAGCAAAATATGATGATACATATGAATAGGTGGAATCAGGGTCAAATAATACAAAAGCATCTAGGTGACATACTGAGACAATACATGTTATCACTGTGTCTGAAGCATTAGAATCTGGTCTGGCAAGGAGTGCATAGAATCGGGCCTGGCCACCACCTAATCGGCCTCCCTCTCTAGGGTGACCCCTAGCTGACTAAGCTCTACCCCGAGCTGGTTGGGCGGGTGGTGAAGTAACGGGTGCTGAAGTCGTAGGCTGACTGACCTGAACCTCCCAAAAGGTGGGTACAATGCCTCTTAATATGACCTAAATCTCCACACTTAAAGAAACCTATTGATGTGAATGGTGGAGGGGACTGAAGGGAGCCCTAAGCACCAGGATAACTGCTAGAAGGACCCGACATAGATGAACCCTGTGTTGATGGTGCATAAGACAAACTTTAAGCTAGAAGGGTAGTAAGAGATGAGTGACCCTGTTGAGAACTGTGTGAACCATGACCAGATGATGCACCACGGTGAACTAGACGAGTTATCTGAGCGTGCATTTAAGGACGACCCATGTTGTGGTAGAACTGAACTCCAGAAGGAATACCACTAAAACCACCTGAACCACGAGACCTTTTGGCCTCCCTCTCAACCCGATCCTGGCTGTGGACCATCTCTATCCGCCGAGCAATGTAAACAGCCTCATCGAACATAGCACCAAATACGCTCTCTCTAGTCATAACCACCCGCAGCTGAAATGTGAGGTCATCAATGAACCTCCTTATCCTCTCCCTATCAGTAGAGACCAACCAAACTACATGATAGGCCAACTCAAAAAACATCATCTCGTACAACATCACAGTCATATCATCCTAACATAACTGCTCAAATTATCTATGCAGCTCCTCTGCAAGACTGCAGCACGTACTTCTCCAAGAAGAGAATGGAGAACTCCTGCTATAAAAGTGGCGCTGCACCGATCGGCCTACGCCTCTCATAAGCCTCCCACCATTTGAAGGTAGCTCCAGAAAACTAAAAAATAGTGAATGAGACCCCACTAGTCTCTAGAATACCTGCTGTACGGAGAATCCTCTGACATCTGTCCAAGAAACTGTATCATCCTCCGACTCTGCCCCACTGAAAGATGGAGGCTAGAATCTACCAAACATCTCTAGTCTTCGCTGCTCATCAACGGTCATAACAGGAACCACATTGGCCTGAGCAGCTGCCACTGGCTGGGTTGGTAGTGCCATCGGTGTCTCGAGTCCCTGCATCACCTGCTCTAGTGTATGGGTGGCGAAAGTCTAAGTACCTCCCCCGACCTGAGAAGTGGTTTGTTGTGGCCAGAACAGAGATTGGCTGAGCAAGACTGGTGCATACTGTCAAAATCTGAGATAAAGCCTCCTGAAGGCCTGGAATCACAATGGGTACGGGTGGTGCATGAGTTGGACCCACAGGTGCATCAACAACTGGGACCTATTCCTGAACTAGGGCAATTGGTGGATCTGCAGGTGCTTCCCCAGCTGATGTACAAGTTGCACCTCTTCCCCTACCGTGAGCGAATAAAATTATAAAATTTTGCTTACTAGATTTATAGATTCATACGACGAGAATTCAAGGATGTGAAGTTTCCTAAGGGTTCGGTAGTCTCTCGATGATAAGTACAGACGTCTCCGTATCGATCTGCAAGACTCTACTAAACTTGCTCATGACTTATGAGACCTATGTAACATAGGCTCTGATACAAACTTGTCACGACCCAAAACACACCGCCGTGATGGCCCCTATCGTGGAACTAGGCAAGCCGTTGTTTAACCATCTCAACACAGTAAAAGCTTTCAAAATAAAGACGGAAGCAATTAATATTTAGGAAAACCCTTTTGAAACAAAAATAAATCTGAAACACAATACAAGATATCCTAAAATCGAGGTGCAATCGAGTACATGAGCATCTATACCAGAATACAATCTACTATAATATCTATGGAATAAGAATTAAAATATAGATAGAGATAATGAAGGAGAGTCAAGGATTATGAATGCCATGCAGCTACCTCGATAATCTTCGGGATCTGACTCCTCAATTAGCAGTCGCCGTGATCAGAAACGTAGGCATGCTTTCAAGTTCAATAGATAGCTCAAAATAGTTAAATAGATCAAATATGAATTATATGGAGAATATAACTCCGCTACTTCCACATGCCAATGCACATGTTGTATATGATGCATCATGCTAATAGCCTTATGTGCTCACACTCTTAAATGCTCAATCACTCAATACTGTATATGGCCCATACGACCTAGGGAAGATCCATCCCGGAATATATACATCATTGACCCTCAGTCACCCAGTACCGAGTAGGGCGATTCCAGCCCGTGGAGAAAATCCATCTCTAGCTATATAATGCTTCGGACAAAATCCATGTCTAGGGAAGATCCACCCCTCAATAATATCAACCACGCTCACTAGGGGTGTATGCAGACTTCGGAGGGGCTCCTTCAGCCCAAGCACTATCATAAATCAGTATAACCGCTGTGCCATGTAGCCCGATCCCATAAATGTCATTCGTAATCCAACTCTCCGACTCATTCAGTCATCAATCTCTCTAGTCTCACTCACGGGCTCATAAATGTCATGGAACTAGCCCGAACATAATGATATGATGTATCAACAAATAATAACAGAGACTAAGATAAGATATGAAATGAATGAACATGACTGAGTACGAAAAATTAATGTGATCAGTAAGTCAACAGCAAGAAACGACCACTATGGGTCCCAACAGTGCCAGCATATAGCCTAAACATGATCTCTAGCCTAATTGATAGCTCAGTTAACTTATCACATGGTGAAAACACATCAATCAACAAGATAGGGTCACTTTAGAATGCTAGGGGACCGACCAAGTCCCAATTCACACGGTGCACGCCCGCACGTCTGTCTCTTGGCATGTGCGTCACCTCACTACCAATCACATAACACAAAATTTGGAGTTTCGAACCCTCAGAACAAAGTTTTAAAGTGTTACTTACCTCAATCCAAACTAAGTATTGAAGAAAAATGAACACAAGGAGATTAGCTCAAGAATCCCTTCAAAAGCCCTCTCAAAAACCTCCAAAATCCGAGCTCAAAATGTTAGAAATGGACAAAAATCTTGGAACCTTGCTTATATAGGTTTTGCCCAGGCTTTCCGTACCTACAGCCACATACCCATATCTGTGACTTCGTGGGTGCAAACAAATCACCTACTTTGGCGATGAATTCCGCTCCTGAGGGCAAAAATCCCGCTCATCCGAGGAAATATCCATTTCTGTGGAGCCTAGCCCACAAGCCAAATCTGCTTCTACGGTCACGCAAGTGCGGGAAAACCATCGCACTTGCGGCCATCTACTACTTCACCTCAACTCCATATATGCGCTGCTCCTCTCTGCATCTGCAAGCTCGCATCTGCGATTCCCCAGCCGTAGGTGCGATTACACTAGCATCCTTCAAGCTTCAGCAACTTATCAACATAACTTCCAAGTTCGTTAACCACCCGAAACCAACCCGAGGACCCCGGGACCTCAACCAAACATACTAATTAGTCTTATAACCCAATACGACTTAGTCGAACCCTCAAATCACCTCAAACAACATCAAAAACACAAATTGCACACAGATTCAAGCCTAATGAACTTTGAAATTTCCAAATTATACAAACGACGTCAAAACCTATCAAATGACATCTGATTGACCTCAAATTTTGCACACAAATGACCCCAAGAACCTACTCCAACTTCTGGAAATCCAATCCGAACTAGACATCAAAAATTCCACTCCCGGTCAAACATTCCAAAATTCCAACATTCTCCATTTCAAGCTTAATTCTACTACGGACCTCTAAATCACAATCCGTACATGCTACTAAGTCCAAAATAACCTAATGACGCTAAAAGAACCATTAAAATTCAAATCTGAGGTCATTTACACATAAGCCAATATCCGATCAACTTTTCCAACTTAAGTTTTCCATTAAGAGACGTAGTGTCTCAATTCACTATGAAATCTCTCCAGACCCGAAAAAACTAACCTGTTAAGTCATAAAATAGCTGTAGAACACAAAATGAGCAGTAAATAGGGGAACAGGTCTACAACTCTCAAAACGACCGGCTGGGCCGTTACATTTGTAAGGGAAGTACAATTATTCTGCGGCTAATCATGTAGATCGTCAAATCTCTGCAATATCGAGTCTATCACTCTAATTTAACAGGCATGGATAGCTCAAATAGTACAATTAAAGCATGGCGTGAACCTATGTCTTCCCGGACATAATCAGGAATTTTACCATACGCAAGGACACTCATCACCTCATATGTGTGTAGCTCCCATAACATGTAACACATAAAAATATAACACTTACTGAGTATATTCCCACTCACAAGGTTAGACAAGAGACTTACCTCACTCCGAAGTTCTATAACCAGCTCCAATGCGTCTCTAACACCTCTACTCAAAGCCAAACGATCCGAAAATAGTCAAACAACCTGTAAATCAATCAAAATAAACTCCAGTGATTATATTTGACAATTTATAATGATTTCCAACTCCGCTCGAAATGTCAACAAAGCTAACCCTTGAGCCCATGTACCCTATTTCGAAAAAATTTGAAGCTAAACATTACCCATAATATTACGAACTTAAATATATAATTTATTCCTAATTTCACTTCCAAAATCGTGGTCAAAAATCCTAAATTATCAGTTCTAGGCTTTCCTCTTAAATCCCACAATTTTCATGAATTTTTCATGTTTAATCCTTAAGTATCTCTCGTATTTAACTTGCAATAAGTGGGAATCACTTACCTCGTTTTCATCGATGAATAACTCCTCAAAATAATTTGGCCATCCAAGTGAAAAATGAGAGAAATTAGAGTTAAGTCTCGATTTTAAAGAACCCCTCTGCCTAGTAACGCTTCGCACTTGCGGCCACATAGTAGCACTTGCGACTCCGCACCTATGGAAAAATCCATCGCATGTGTGGTCCCCTCTAAGGACAGCCAAACCTGCTTTTGCGGAAAAAGGTTCGTTTCTGATAACCTTCACTAGCTTGCCTAGCTCCGTTTCTGTGGAAGAAGTGGTCGCGCCTGCAGAAGCGCACTTGTGCTTACGCCTCCATATCTGTGGGAGGCCACGCCTCACCACCTTTCACTTCTGTGCTCCATTGATCACACCTACAAATCCAGCCAGCCTTACTCCCCTCCGCTTCTACGACCCCTTTAGCCGCCTCTGTGAGGTCGCACCTGCGGCACTTTCAACGCAAGTGCGATTGCACCAGATCTCAGCTGCCTTAGCAATTCTTCCAAGTCGAAACTCAATCTGCTTCCAATCTGATTTGTAAAAGAGGCCCCCAGGACCCCATCTAGCCATACCAACGCATGCCAAAACATGACACAAACTTAGTCGGAGCCTCAAATCACGTCAAACAACATCAAAACTACGAATCGACGATCGAAACCTTTCTTTAAATTTTCAAACTTTAAACTTCATCGAACGCGTCCGAATTATACTTGAACATTCCGAAATGATGTCAAACTTTACGTGCAAGTCACAAATCATGATACGAACCTATTCCAAGGCTTGAACATCCGAATTATACTTGACATCAAAATTCACTTCAAATCAAATTTAAGAAATCCTTGAACACTAAAAATGCCAACCTCCATAATAAGCACTGAAATACTCCCGGACCACACCACACTCGACCCGAACATACGCCCAAGTCTGAAATCCTCACGCAAACTTATTGGAACTTCGAATCCCTATTTCGAGGTCATTTACTCAAAAGTCTTGGTCAACTCTTCCAACTTAAAGCTTCCGAATTGAAAATTTTCCTTCCGAAGCAACTCTGAACTTCCCAAAATTTAATTCTGACCACACGTACATGTCACAATATATGAAGTAAAGCTACTCAAGACCTCATACACAGAAGAGTAATGTTTCAGATATCTAGTTAATCCTAATCCTACTAACTCTATAAATGTCAGTTTATTTTCTTTTACAAGTGACATACACATGTTGAAGTAAAGCAAGAATTTAGAGCAAAATAGCAAGACATTTTTTGAGAAATTCATGTGAGATTCAAGGGTGCGAACCTAAAGCTACATGAACCAGATTGAAGAACTATTTCTATGTGTATGTCTTTAGTTCTAGTTCAATTATAGTAGGAGCTTTTGAGTTGTACCTTTTAGCTTTCTTTAGAAGCAAATTATATTAGGTACTTGAGTTTTATCATTCAATTTAGAGTTAACTTGAAGTAGTCGCAACAGAATGTGGCATGTTGCTACAAGAGTTAGAGTTTAATCGTCAGGTTTGCAAGAGTTTGTAAAATTTGTTTTTGGCTCAAAATTGTAGTGAAGTGTTTGGGGAAAATTCTACTGGAAAGTAGGTCATGATTTTTCACCTTTTGAGTCAGGTATTTTCCAAGTAAAAATCCTTGTGCTCTGAATTTTCTGCATTACTTATTCCATTATTGTTGTGTAAGGGACGCATTGAAGATCCGGGTCCTTCAATATATTAGTTCACGCAAAAATTAGGCATCACACAAATCATCCCCCTCCCCCTCTTGTGTGGTATTGAAGTATAAAATATCATTATCCAAAAACTCTATTTCTACTCTATGGAATCTTAGATTTAGGCATAAAATTCAATGAAAAGTAATGGAAGTTAATCAAAATCAAGTTAAAGTTACTACCTATGAAAGTTGGAAAACATTGCTCTCGAAAGTTGGCTCTATGTGGAGAATAGGTCTCAAAGATGGAATATAATGAGCTAAACCCCGAAATCCTTGCCTTTTACCCAGCTGCAGGTATTGCAAATGCAAATAACTAGTCGCAAATGCAATCCAACCCCTGTGTAAGGCCCCATAAAAATTTTCCAAAAAATTTAAGGTTGTATAGTGCCGAGGTAGGCTAACAAGCTGGAACCGCATTTCTGTTTTACGATTCGAACTTTCATCGTAGTTTCAGCATGAAAAATTCCGGAGGGTGATTTTGTGGTCCATTTTGAGGCCGCATAACTAGTATGTGGACCGCAGATCTGCCGCATACCTAACCCGACCAGCCCAGTTTTGGTGGATGATTTTGCAATCCCTTATGCAGTTGCATACTTGTTCTGCGGTGCATTGTACGACCGCAGAGTTATGTTCGGAGGGTCTATTTTCTATTTTTATGACTCGATCCCATTGGGATTAAAAGCCATTAAGGCTCGTTTTGAAGGCAAAACCCTAATGTTTTGGAGAGAAGAGAGCATCTTAGAGAGAGAGAGAGAGAGGAGAAGATCTATTAATTCTAGTCATCCATTCTTGCCTCAATCTTCAAGAATCAAGGAATCCACTCACTAGGCCATCAACTATCTAGGTAAGTCCTTCTCCTAAGCTTTCATGCAAGTTATTATGGATCTAGATAGGTTGTGGAGTTGGAGATAGGTCATGCATGTGCCAATAGGAGGTAGTATGCGAGGTTGTGGAACTATTTCTGGTAGATTCTTGATGAAATTGGTTGATGGAGGAAGGGATTACCATTGTAGAGCCTTGCATTCAATTTTACATAGTAGGTGTTTGATGAAATTCTCAAGGAGACTCATATCATGAAAATCCTTCTAATTAGCATTCGGTTTTCATTATCTTCCAGTAGATTGAAATTGCTAGAAGTATTGGGACATTGTATTAATCTAAGGAAATCTCAAGAAACGTATGTTAGCTAAACTCCTTTTCTAGAATCAGAATCCATGAGTTCTACGTAAGTTCTAAATATGGTTTGTTCAAATTCTCATTCCAAATGTTCATAATTGATTCCAAATATTGATTTGCCTAAATTATCATGTACTCGAGTCATGTTAGAATTGACCCTATCATATTATGCTCCCCCTTTATGGAAAATGTTCAAATATGGTTGTTGTAATTAATGCATATGAATTGAATCCATGTTTCAATCGTAAATAACCATGGTCTCCTTTGTAAATATATTCAATGTGTTTTGAATTCTTACATACTCATGAGTTGAAACTATGTATTGCCTTTTGGGAAACGTATTTCAAGAATAAATGGTGTATTACCCGTTTATGATATTAACTTGTGCTTCGATTGCCAGTCATTTTGCTCAATTCTTTGGAAAGAAATCCATTGTTTTTAAAGCCTTCATTACTAATGAACTTAAAGTTATAATTTTCGTAATATTCTATATGTTGATGTTTATGATAATGATTCTTAAATGTAAAGAAATGAAAGTGTGAAATATGAAATACGGCAATCGTGCCATGAATGAAGAACTCTATGTATGGCCAAGAGAGCCAATGAAATAATGATGTTGTGAGTGGTTAAAAGTGCTAATAAAGCTATATAAGGTATGAAAGGTTATGAGATTAATACATTTATATTTTTATTTCTATTTCATACAATAAAATATTTTTGGGAGTATCATTAGCGAGTCGATGAAGCGTGGGTTGTAACGGCCCACACCGAAACTACACGTGTCGGTGTAGGAGATGATTGAAGTTATTCCCCTTAATTGGGATGAGATTGATGTGCTGAGATTATTCTCCTTAATTGGGATGGGATTGTTGTTTCCCTTGGATTGGATGTCGACTCACATGGCATATGTTGGGAGACGACTTTCACGACCCAAGCCGATGGGCCGCGACGGGCACCCGGTACCTTACTTAACCGAGTACCAACATAACGTATCTTTTCATGTCATACTATCATAAATAACTGAGCTGGAGAGGCTACCGTAAAATAGGTAGAATGCAACAGGTAATACCAACTTAAACATAAGACATATGGGCCTCTAAGACAAAAATAACCACTTGAACACTGAACATCGACCGACAAGGCCATACAATCTTTTATGTATATGACATCTGTCAACAAGCCTATAAGAATTCATAATTTTCATAAAGGTCAGGACAGAGTCCCTCCATACAAAATAATACACATCTAACTCATACTAACCAAACAAGCAACTCCAAAGCAAATGGAGCGCACCAACATCTTCAGCATAGCTGATAGCCTACATGGAGGGCTCTCGACCTATCTATCAGGACTTGCGGGCATGAAACGCAGTGTCCCCGGGTAAAACGGGATGTCAGTACGAATAATGTATTGAGTATATAAGGCACATAAATAAGTAAATAACAGATATAGAGTAAATGACTCCACCTGTAAGTCTGAATAATTTTGTAAATCATGAAATAATTATAGTATCATGCATTTGCGTATGAATGTCATGTCGTGCATAGGTACATATTTCATAACAGCATCAGCCTCTGAGGGCATCCCACCATATCATCTTGGCAACTATAGGCAAAATCATCAACGTATACTAGCTGATCAACTGGTGGTGCGTATAAAATGCCATAACCATTCCCATGTCCTAGATACATATATATACATACATATATACGCATATATAACACCATATGGTCATGGATCAATGTACATGAATGCAATGCATGAAAAGTACGTTAATAAAATCTTTCAGAATGTCATAAGACCATTTTATGTTTGAGTAATATCATAAAGTAAACTCTTGTCAACTTTCGTATTTTTCTGAGACCCATGAACAGATGATAGAATAATATGACATATGAAAATTCAAGAACATAGATATCTCCAATACTTCTATGAATAGATTCATTTCTGGAATTTGTGCATTTGCTCGTTTCGTTTGTGTGGTATAGACCATGCCAAAAGAGAGAAGGGATACCCTTAACATATCTGGAGTAGGGAAAAAATCGTATGATATACTTGGAAAAGGTTGCATCGTATTCCTTTAAAATTGCATAATCTCACTTTGCTACGGTGCTAAGATATCTTGTTGGAATTTTTTTGTTCCAAGATTAATATCCGCTCATGTGTAATCCTCCATTCTTGTTGGAGTTTAATCTTCTGTTCTTGCAATTGTTTGGAATTAGGAAGAAGCTTAATGAAGAACGCAAATCAACCATTTATGCTCTTGGTTGTTGTACATAAGTCACCTTACATTGAATATGGTGCAAAGTCATTTAAATCAAACATGCAAATGGCACTTAAGTGCCACCTTTCAACTTGTAATAAGAGTCATTTTCTTTGAATATGGGGCTGCCACATCATGCTATACAATACTTATCCAATATATTCCCAATTAATTAGGTAATGTCCCGTTACCCGGTAATTAACCAATTACCCGCATAATTAAGAATTTTCTCAACTTACTTAAAATATTACTTACTTTTACATACCTTATATAACTTACTATCATGGCCATGTGGTATTGGTACTACTCCATAAATACCGGATAATTTAGCTAGGGCCGTATTTTATTCCAAAATGCCAAATTTCAATGAAATTCATTTTCTTCGACCCGCTTCCCCTCTCACCTTCACGAATTTACTCATCACTTGTTTGAAATAGCATAATCCTTATAATCTCCAAATAATATTTTCCTTGAACTGATGTCAATTACTTTACGACAAATTCAACGTACAATACTACAATGTGCAACATCGTCGTAATTTAATATTGTGAAGCGTAACATTACCGTAATGTAATACTACAGGGTGCAACATCATCGTAACTTAATATTGTGAAGCGTAACGTCATCATAATATAATATTGCATAGTGCAATGTCATCGTAATGTAATACTGCAGGACATAACATCATCATAATATTGCGGGGTGTAACATCATTCCCCCCTTTGGAACATTCGTCCTCGAATGTTGATTGATGCTCTTATCATTTTTATAACTTATAGCTCTTGTGATTACCTTAATCCTCTCCTTGTCATTTAAGCAGTTGCTTTGTAAATAAATCCAAAGTCTAGGGTATTCCCCCCCCCCCCCCCTTTAGTCTTCTTGCTCATATCATTACTTGTGGTCAAAATCTTTCTAATCTCGCAACGCTGCTACCTCCTATCATGCAGCTTCTATGACCCTGGCTTTGTAAGTGCACTTATGCGATTCATCTTTCCTTTTTCCTTTTATCTTTTAGTCAGTCTCTAAGCCTTATTTGTAAACATATACAAGGCTTAATAGGATGCCTCTCTGGTCATCTATAGGTGTACCGAAGTTCTTTGCTCGATACTTTATAGAACTTGCGAATATGGCCATATCTTATTTGATAGATCTGGTTATTCATTCGTATGGCTTTACTGCATTTACATGGGTTATAGTATACCATAATTTTTACTTCAATTTATCGTTACTGAGGTACGCTTACCAAGCTCCCAGTTACTTTTGTTGCCTATCCTTTAGGTATAAATCTCAGTCCTTTAATGCTCCTTCATTACCGTTCGTCTTAAGAATCATGGCCTAATCTCATGTCATATTTGTAATTTGTATCTGACCATTGTTGATTCGCCTCAATGTTGATCTATAATCCTCTACTTGAAGACTTTAAACTCCTTACGCAATACATTATTGCTAGGGCTTACGTTGCATTGAGGAATATTTGAACTCATTTTCATAATCATATTTCATAGTGTCTCAATGTGATTCACCTTATGGGGGTATCCTAATTTCGTGCCGCCAGCAAAATCTTTTCTCCTTCTCTTCTTCTTTTTCTTTTTTCAAAACATTATTCAAACGAAGGCCCAAACGTCATCCTTTATCTGCCACAATTATACCCTCATTTTATTACCAGGTCAGCACTTCATTCTTTCTAAATGCTATTAATCTTAGATTCCTTTAAGTTCATTCAGGCTATACTAAACCTTCAATAACTTAGAGAAACCATTACCTCTCTTGTTTTCATGGACTTAATCCTGAGGACCTATCCATTCTCGTCACTTTTTCACTTGCCTTTCCTCATCCTTACTCATGTTTTCTTAAAACTTTGTCGCTCTACCATACTTTAGCTCGCGACCTATAAATATCCATTTATAATACTCGCAATATTCCTTCAACTTGCTTGTACCATAGATTTCCTTATGTTATTCTGGAACTTCAAGCGAGACTTCACATCGTCTCCAACTCTTCTCTACTCTCTTAACTAGGTCTCTCAGTACTTAGAAACCATAGGCTGGAAGAAATGCCACTGACGATGCCGCTATCGATCCTGGTTATTAGATGCCCGTGCTTATAGCCTTCTATCCGAAGTATGGACTATTCACAACTTTCTGCATATGAGTATCCCGTACGTTGTTCACTTTTACCTTACTTACTTAAAATCTCGTATCATATCTTCTATCTCTTCTATAACCTCTCTTCCACATAGGTATGATTCACACCATAACTTGAAGCGCTATTATAATGCTACAATCCGGTGGGAGCTTCATACTGACTTCTTATAATGCTGTTACTTTTTTAACTGGCTTTATCGTAAAGCCGTTATAGACTATGGTTGTTGCACTATCTCCCTCGTACCTCTACTTTTAAGGGAGATCCTACAATTTTATCGATCATGATGTTTCTAATTTTCTGGGTCCAATAATTAGACTCCTAATTACTTAGTTGATGTAACTCTTCAGTTTCCTCTTCCCTCTGATCAACCTTTATATAGGCTTAAACTATCTTCCGATCTGTAGTTCATGGTATTAGTTATCCTGTTTAGCCTTTCATGGGAGCTGAGAAATATGCATGATACAATCCTTTAATAATTTAATCCTTCGTTTATGACCTGGGTTCAATTCTTTCTTTTAGCGTATACCAGAATCTTCTATGATTTTATATGATGCACGTATAAAACTCCGAAATCTTAAGTGCGTTCATAACGTAACCAACTCTGGATCATTGATCAAATAATTTCTTTCGTTCCATTTTAGCTTTCTTTCAATTTAAGCTATTACTTTCCTGGTCTTTCTGCCCCCTTGTTGCATCCATACTTAGCTTATCTTAATGCCCACACATGCCTAAGTTTTGTTGTAGCTCATATGATCTCGAATATTACTTTTAATTTTACTCCCCGTTCATTAGTCACGGTAGGTGCCACTTTCCTTTGGAGTGCTTATAATGTTGTTGTGAGACTGTTGTTACACGACCATTTCCTCTTTAGGTCGTTGTGCTTAAGTTGAAGCCTTCTTCCTTATTTCCTCAGCTAGTCTTTCGTTGTAGTACTTAGGGAGAATCCTTGACCCTCGTAAAGCTGTGAACTTATTACGGACCTTTTGATGTCCTTCCTTGCCTATAATTATATGTGGTTGCTTACCTCCATACCATTGTACTTGTAGGGTTGCTTCTGAATTAATATTTTGATTGCCTTCCTAGTGGCACTTTCTTTTATCCCCGTAATACTCATACGGTGCCTTTAACTACCCCGACTCCTATTTGAATATATCTCAAGTATTAAAATGACATTACTGCGAGGCTGAATTCTCCATGTTGGGGTTTACTACATTTATCTTGCTTGATCTGCTGATTTGTCTATAACTTCTTGTCTAGTCATGACTAGGCTCTTCCTGAATCAACTACTAATTACTCATCGGCCCATTCTCATATCCATATCCTGTGTTATCTTTCTTGGGTTATTTCGTTGTCTTAACTTACCTTACGTACTAGCTCCTTATCTATCAATAACATCCCGTGCAGGAAGCCTTACTTCTTCTTTTAATTTTTTTTGACGTCGTGCTTACATAAAGTTCTAGAATCATAACATATATGTAACATTTGGATAAGTGCAACTTCATCCCTTTCTCACATATATCACATTCTTCCATTATCATTCCATATCCCCCCCCCCCCTTCAGGGGAGTAATAAGACTTGGAGCTATGACGACCTGCCTATAGATGTTTTTCCTCTTCATCTTTGGTGTCCTTTCACATTATCAATGACCCTTAATCGCATTGTGGTAATCCTTCTGTACCAAGGATAATAAAATCCCTCGCTCACGATGGTGACACTTAGTGTAACTAGCACATACAGTCTCCTAAGCTTAACTTTGCTCACATTGCTTGCTTTAGGAAAGCGTCTCCCTGAGTGACCATTCTCTAAATTCATCATGGATCTTCTTATGTTGTCCATTCTATTATTGCCGGAATGCAATATGAAATTCTCATGATGCTAACTATTATCAAATCACTCAGTTCCTTATTCATGTTTAGTTTATCTTATTCACCAGTCTATATTGATTTCTACTACTCTAGAGTCTAACTTTTCCTTTTATTAATCACGTTAGAGTCGTGAACTTATTTCTTGAAATGAGGATGTGATTGTATGGCATATACTCTTTTGTTGTCTTAAGGCCCATCACCTTTCGTCTATGTATTCATTTTACTATAGGTTCTGTAACACTCTACCGTTCTCATCCATGTATCACACCTTATTCATAATCCTTCCTTATCTCTCTTCTCATTACTCTACTAATATTTCTGCATATCCCTTTTCTTGTGAAAACTTCAACACAACATTCTTTCGCTTTTAGCTCTCCTTGCTTCATTCATCGGCTCTTTGGGTTGCTCAACGTCCTCGCTCTACTAGGGACGAGAGTCACACTAAGGTAATATTTATCCCTTCCAGGCTTTCAGTGCCTACCATCTGAATTTTATTTTTATTTTTGATCATGCTAGTGTTCACACCTAATTGTAATATTCTAGAGTACACCATCTGGGTGTATCACAAGGAGATCTATTAGCACATTTACGATATCCTTCAACAATGGCAACTAACGCAAGCAATCCATTTACCAATTTAGTTTACCCTAACCCCAGCCGGATCTTGATATCCCGTACATCTCTTAACTATACATGTTAGCCCCCACAGGGCATAACTGAAATGGGTGTGACCAATTGTACATACCTATGTTACTGTTGAATATAACTCAAAAAGCTTGTGTTCCTCTACCTGAATTATAAACACTATTAACTTTCATTATCTGGGCGTCTTGTACCCTTCTTCATCTTGCTTCTTTTGCTTGTTGAAACTTGTATTTATCTTCTTAATCTCTCATTGTCTTTTACCATAAAGATGGATAGGCATTCTTGCCTTAAGGCTTCTTATCAGGAAGCTTATACCTTTCAGTACACCCATCATCTACTAATGACCTCACATTTACTTATCGTAGGCATCATACAAAAATGCAATTCCTCTGACTCAGCTCTTCCACAACTATCTCTCTTTACAACCTTCTTTCCGGATGTAGGTATCGTCTTATTACGAATAAAATAGAATTTCGGAATTTGAATTCTTATAAGTGAGCTTTACCACACGATCTAGAGTAAGAAGAAAGAGTAACAATCCTAAATGCCCTGTAGCCTCCTGCTTATAAGTGTGGTGCACGACACACCCATAAACAAGACTCTACTAGACACGGTTTGTAGACTCCCTAGGACAGAACTGCTCTGATACCACTTTTGTCACGACCCAAACCGACGGGCCGCAATGGGAACCCGGTACCTTACTCAACGGACTACCAACATAACATATCTTTTCATGTCATACAATCATAAATAACTGAGCCGGAGAGGTTGCCGTGAAATAGGTAGAATGTAACAGGTAATGCCAACTTATACATAATACATATGGGCCTCTAAGACCAAAATAACCACTTGAACACTGAACATTGGTCGACAAGGCCATACAATCTTTTACGTATATCACATCTGTCTACAAGCGTCTAAGAATTCATAATTTTCATAAAGTTCGAGACATAGTCCCGTCATACCAAACAATACACATCTAACTCATACTAACCAAACAAGCAACTCCGAAGCAAATGGAGCACACCAACATCTTCTACAGAGCTGATAGCCTACTTGGAGAGCTCTCGGCCTGTCTATCGGGACCTGCGGGCATGAAACGTAGCATCCCCAAGCAAAAAGGGATGTCATTACGAATAATATACTGAGTATGTAAGGCACATAAATAAGTAAATAACAAACATGGAGGAATATAGAGTAAATGACTCCACTTGTAAGTTTGAATAATTTTGTAAATCATGAAACAATTATAGTATCATGCATATACGTATGAATGTCATGTTGTGCATAGGTATATGTTTCATAACATGATCAGCCTCTGAGGGCATCCCATCATATCATCTTGGCCACTGTGGGCAAAATCATCAACGTATACTAGCTAATCAGCTGGTGGTGCGTATATAACGCCATAACCTTTCCAATATCCCATGTACATATATATACATACATATATACGCGTATATAATGCCATCTGGTCATGGGTCAATATACATGAATACAATGCATGAAAAGTATGTTAATAAAATCTTTCAGAATATCATAAGACCATTTTGCCTTTGAGTAATATCATAAAGTAAACTTTTTTCAACTTTCGTATTTTTCTGAGACTCATGAATAGATGATAGAATAATATGACACATGGAAATTCAAAAACATAGATATCTCCAATACTTCTATGAATAGAGTCATTTATGGAATTTGTGTATTTGCTCGTTTCGTTTGTGTCATATAGATCATGCCAAAAGAAAGAAGGGATAGTCTTAACATACCTGGAGTAGGGAAAATCCGTATGATATACTTGGAAAAAGTTGCACCGTATTCCTTTAGAATCGCAAAATGTCACATTGCTACAGTGCTAAGATATCTTGTTGAAATTTTTTTGTTTCAAGATTAATATCTATTCTTGTAAAATCTTCCGTTCTTGTTGGAGTGTAATCTTCTGTTCTTTCAATTGTTCTGAATTAGGAAGAAGCTTAATGAAGACCACAAATCAACTATTTAAGCTCTTGGTAACTTGTACGTAAGTCACCTTACATTGAATATGGTGCAAAGTCATTTAAATCAAACATGCAAATGGCACTTAAGTGCCACCTTTCAACTTGTAACATGAGTCATTTTTTTGAATATAGGGCTGCCACATCATGCTATACAATATTCAATATATCTTCAATTAATTAGATAATATCTCGTTACCCGGTAATTAACTAATTACCCGCATAATTAAGAATTTTCTCAACTTACTTAAAATATTACTTACTTTTTACATTACTTATATAACTAACTATCATGGCCATGTGGTACGTTGTATGGTACTAGTCCATAAATACCGGGTAATTTAGCTCGGGTTGTATTTTATCCCAAAATGCCAAATTTCAACAAAATTTATTTTCTTCGACTTGCTTCCCTGCTCACTTTAACGAATTTACTCCTCACTTGTTTGAAATAGTATAATCCTTATAATCTTCAAATAATCTTTCCCTTGAACTAATGTCAATTACTTTACGACAAATTCAACGTAAAATACTACAGGGTGTAACATCGTCGTAATTTAATATTGCGAAGCGTAATATTACCATAATGTAATACTGCAGGGTGCAACATTGTCGTAACTTAATACTGTGAAGCATAACATCATCGTAATATAATATTGCAGGGTGCAACATTGTCGTAACTTAATACTGCAAAGTGTAATATAATCGTAATGTAATACTGCAAGGCATAACATCATCGTAATATAATACTACAGAACGTAACATCATCATAATATTGCGGGGTGTAACAACGACCTAGTTGATTGGATAGTGATCGAACGCCATGTCTCGTGCATGGTAGTTCCTCCTTCTTATTATCATATTTTATTTGCATCACCATGTCAATCCATATTGATTCGTGGAGAGATGGCTCAGTTTATCGAGTTTGTGATTAGACTCCAAGCCTTATGCATGGTGTGATGATCAAAGGCTAATGATCTCATAACCAAAAATGTTAATTTCTTCTTTTGAAAATTGTTATATTTTTACTTGGCATTTGGATATAACTGGTTGTTCCTTGCTGCTTTCTTGATTATCCCCTTTTTATATTGGCATTCTATTTCATGAGAGGGTATTTAGCTTTACATACTAGTACTATTCCATATGTACTAATGCCTCTTTTGCCGGGAGCGCTACATCTTTAATGTGTTACACCCCACATTTCGTACATGAAAGTACATCATAAATAAGTTGATGAAAGCTTGAAAATGAGATGTTACATCCCGCATTTTTATACGTTAATGTTTCGTCGTAAGTTAATCGATGTAAGCTCGGGGATAAGATTTTCTTGAGGTTATACGCATTTATGCTATTTTATAACAAACGACAAGTAAGTGTCGTGAAGGATAAAGGGTAAAGGAATCAAAGAAAGTGAGTTTTGTTGAAGGTTGTCGAATTGGGATAGAGTACGGTCCGAGCGATAATACCAGGTATTTATAGACTACTGCCATACAATGTACTACATGACCATGATAGTAAGGTGTACAAGGTATGTTAAAAGTGAGTAGTATTTTAAGTAAGTTGAGATATTTTTTAATTATGTGGGTAATTGGTTAATTATTGGGTAATGGAATATTACCTCATTAATTAGGGATATATTGGATAATAATTAAATGGCATGATATGGCAGCCCTGTTTACCGTGAAAATGGTAACAACAATTAAATTTGTAAATGGGATTCTAAAAATGCGTGATCTATTCTCGAGCTAGTTGTTAAAGTAGTTAATGATAAGAATGTTAAGTTTAACGATGAAATTCGAGTTACAAAGAGGTAGTAACCAAACCGAAGGGGGGCCATTGCCTGGGTGCATAGATGGTCGATGAGACCTCGGGGCTGGCATTAATATCCATCTCGAACTATCAGGAGCAGTCGAAAATGGGATAACAGGCAGATATATGATCGAGCAAGGCTCTATGTTACCAATATTGAGCAAAGTAGTGAAGAACGAATAAGAGAATGATAAATGCTAAAGCGGCCTCGAGCCAGTGAGAGTGAACAACTTAGAAGAAAAGCGAGAGAGAGAGAGATATTATTGCACTTGTGGAGAAATGGAGCAACATCCGCCCCTTACAAGGTAGGGAGAGTCCCCTTTATATAGGAGGGGAGACTCGGCTACAAGAAAGTGGAGATTAATTACAAAGTACGGCGATGGGATGACTTGACGTGATGCCTCAACATAGGCTCCGGATAGGTTGGGCCTGTCAGATGTAGCCATGTGCCTAGGAGGCTTCCCCCTCTGTCCTGACTTCGTTCTTCATTTCCTTTGAGTCGGGCTTCGACGAGCCCCGAGGCCGAGAACTCGGTCGCGGCCTCCCGACCTTGGGGTCCCAGGGCATGCTTCCGAAATATCTTGATAGCAAGAAATCAAGTCTTCTGATATCGCCGCGTACAGATAGTCTCTACGTTACCTATAACAAAGTGATGGGAAATGATTCTAACACTTAAATCCTCGAGCTTTATTCGGTGATGCCATATCGATGATGCGACCCCTCGAGGGCTGCTTGTACACATTCTTTTATGAATAAGAATATACTTTGTTGACTTCTGCTTTCCTTACTTTGCTTTGTTTCTGTATGCTCTCATGCCCTTCGAGGCTCTTTGAATGCCTTCCTTTACTCGTTTACTACTGATATCTGACTTGAGCGCGAGCGTTCATTCTAATCTTCTGCTGATCGACATGGTTCTTATACGAACCCATCATCATGCTTCAGACCAATCTTGGATTGATCTGATAGGTCCGGACTATCGAGGCCCTCTGAGTTGTTTGGAGATCGTGCGTCAAATTTCGGGGCCTTCGGGAATGTTATCCTTGATGAGGTCATCTTTGGGTACCCGGGGGTCCTTATTGATCTTGATGTAGATAACCTTTTTAGAATGTATAGGATTGATTTCTGCTGAGGAGTTTAATTATATTTGCGCGCTTCATCGGACCTTCATGGAGTTTTCACGATTGGAGCTTCCTGTGTTTATTCCTCTTTTCAGAAAGAGGGGATCACGAGACCATGTGTTTGCCTTGCGTCGAGTGTCGGCATTTAAAGCTTACCGAGGTCCGACTTCTTTGGGCTGGGAATTCTTGATGTAGAGTGCTGCCTCAATCTTGGAGATAATATGAATGGCCTCTCGAGTCTTGACTCCTCATTGAACGGTGCTTTCTGGATCGGGTACCGATCCGTTGATCTATTTTGAGGCTATTAGCTTCCCGGAGCTTGCCTCGGGTAGGCGAATCATTGTTGCTTCTCGCATATATATGGGGTGGCTTCAGCTCCTTCGCAAGACTTCACTATTTTTAGATAGTTGCCTTTCTGCTTTGGCACGGGGTACTTCATCTCTTTAGGCGCAAAAAGTGTTGGTGCACGCCCTTGCCTTAACCTGTTAGTTTTACCATAGTCATGGAAACCACTTCAGGGCCGATCTGGTAGGGGACGGGGGGTGCTGCTCCTGATGCTCAGGAACCGAGGGATTTTGCTCTGGAGACAGTGTCCATGATAAGAGAGGAACACCTGGAGATGGCGAGGTGGTACTATGGGTGGAGCGAGGGGATACCGCTGCAGGTGCTTTCCCCAGATGAGGGCATCGCAAACTCCACTGATGGTTTTTTGAGCGTATACCTATACCCTTTCGCATTTGTTCCCCCTGATAGGGTTGTGCTTGATTTTTTCTCAAAGTATCGGGTTATCCTGGCACAGATTAATCCTTCATTTTGGCAAATGGCGTTGATGATGAGATTCTTCGCGAAGAAAGTCGGGCTTGAATTCACGCTTGACTATCTTTTCAGGCTATATCGGCCCTTTCATCATCGAGGCCTGCTAACCCTGAGGTGTCATTCGTCCACACCCTTTGTTGGTGATGACGAGGAAGGCGGAGATCGAGTGTGGGCCAATTGGTTTATCCGGGTCCGGACGACCGCTATTATCCCTGTAGAGTTTTTGCCATTTCCCGAAGGGTGGAATCATGCACGTAAGTGAGGCGTTTGGTGCTTTTTTAGATTTCGCATATAGCAAAAACCAGCTGAGTAATAATGTTATCTCCCTTGTTACAGCAACTTCATGGATGCCGGGTGAAGTCCATGACCTGCCCGGCTGGGTCCGGAGGTTGGTGACCCATTCATCCTGCGACGAGCGCAGGTGGCGAGCTATGCTTCATACCAGATGGGGAGCACAGTACCAAGGTATGTGTGTAAGCTGCCTTTGCCTTCGTATACCTGAGGTAACACTATCCCCTTTCAATTGCACTGGATTTGCCATTTGCAGATATCGGGTGGTTCTTTGGGATGAGGCAATGTTTTTCTGAAGAGGGGAAGGGATCGTTGGCCTCCGGGCCGAGGGACGACAGCAATAAGAGGGATCGGCACCCGCAGTGCGATGGAGCCTTTAGCGGTGTTGGTCGGGCTCACATTTCCGAGGAAGGGGCGTCTCCCGAGTCTTCTACTCACGGAGTGCCTGACACCCGGCCGGCGATTCCTTTGAGCGATCATGCCATGCCCGAGGTCGGTTATTCTAGGGCTGCATGGGCAGGATCAACAGGAGTGTGCTCTGACTTCGAGAAAGTCTGTCGGCTTCACTTTGTGGTGAGTTTATGTATAGTTTCCCTATATCTTGTGTCCTCCTCCCTCTATTGAAACTTTCTTGTGCAGGCCTGTGATAGGCTTAGGTCTAAGCTGCTTCGTTAAGGGGCCAAGCTCCAGAAGATTCTAGATGAGGGCGAATCCCTTAGGCTTCTTAGCAAGGAGAAGGAAGGTGATCCGCAACATTGGCGATATGAGGCGTACCGGAGCTCAAACTATGAGAGCTATTTGATGGAGGATGTAACTTCTTGTAGTACATGTTTCTCTCCTTTCTAACCTTAAGGCTAACTCCTCTTTGCCGCATCAGTTGCAGAAAATGGTGGAGGCCTTGGAGTACCTCAAAGACGACATCAATCACGTCAGAGTTTCTTGCGAGGAGCTAAGGGCTCAAGTGCAGGCTCGAGTTTTAGAGGAGATGAGCGCCTCGGCTAAGGTCCCTGCCTTCGAGGTCCAACTCAACTTGACTTATGACAACACTAAAGTTCAAGCGGATATGATTAGGAAACTTGAATCTGATCTCACGAAGGTCAGAGCCGAGATAATTAATGCCCGGGCAGAAGCGGTATTAAGCCGAACCAAGGCTGATCGTGAGATGTAGATTCGTACGAAAGATGATATTGATGCCCAAGCTGAGCTTAAGCAAGCCCTCGACCGGGAGAAGAGGATTGACGACTGTTCACTGTAGATCCCGGAGAGATGTACTCGAGGAGGTCGGTGCAAAGGCTTCGTTTTCTTGGAGGAGTTGGCTCGAGCAAGGGCGGACGAGCATGACTCTCAGTCACTTCTTGTTGATGCTGTGGAGGGAGAATTTGACAAGCTATAGCCCTTTATCTCAGAATGTAGATTTTGCCGTTTTGTCGCTTTGCTTCTGATATACGTAGGGCATGCCTGTAGGTGGAGAATTCGCTTT
Source organism: Nicotiana sylvestris (assembly GCF_000393655.2). Classification (NCBI taxonomy): domain Eukaryota; kingdom Viridiplantae; phylum Streptophyta; class Magnoliopsida; order Solanales; family Solanaceae; genus Nicotiana; species Nicotiana sylvestris. The sequence continues at coordinate 81,885,954 of NC_091066.1, read as the reverse complement.
TTCGCGCTTGTAATAGATAAGAAGAAACTTGAAGCTTTGTTTCTCCTGTACCATTTTTCTGTCGTTTCTTTCGATCGTGCAAACTGGTTTTGGTGTTTGGCGAGATCCTCGTAGGTCCGGAACTGATCGGACAGATTCGGGGGCTTTTAAGCGTGATTCTTGACGTGAGCAGGTGCTGGGGCCTCCGTGCTTAGCCGGGCTGTTTAGCCTTAGTTTCTGAGTCGGGCTCTGACTCAAGCCTTCTTGTCCTCGATTTTTTTGTGCCCATGAGGGTAGGTAGTAGTCATTTTTATCTCTTGCCCTTGGGCATTTGCCGTTCCAACTGTTTTGGGTCCAGTCTCCGAGTCACATTGTGACTCGAGCTTTAATTGACCCTCAAACTCTTTCCTGCCTGCATGGGTGGCTAATGATGTCCCTTTGTGCTCTGGGTTGAAGTGACCATACGGGCGCGTGGCCCGGAGGTTTACTCGGCCAGCGATAGTGGCACTTATGCCATGCCCTTAGGCATATTGCAGCTTCCAGGTTCAGTCTCCAAGTCGCGTTGCAATTCGAGCTGTAATCGACCCTTAAATTCCCTTGAGTTTCCTAGCTAGCGATAGTGGCACTTATGTCGTGCCCTTAGGCATATTACAATTTCTGGGTCCAGTCTCCGAGTCGCGTTACGATTCGAGCTGTAATCGACCCTTAAATTCCCTTGAGTTTCTGGCTGGCGATAGTGGCACTTGTACCATTTTGGTCATTGAGACCTTTATTATGTGGCCTGGAGGCTTGCATAGTTAACTATTTTGGATCCGGCCTCCGAATCGGGTTACGATTTGAGCTCATTTTAAACCACAAGTTGTCAAGATTTTTGCTGGCAACAATGGCTCTTACGTTGTTTGGTCGTAGAGACTTTTCAATATGAGGTCCGTAGGCTTGCTTAGCTGGCGACAATGGCTCTTACACTGTTTTTGCCCGTGGGCTTTTTTGTAGGCTTTGTTTCCGCTCATTAAGGTTTTTTTAGAGTATTTTTGCCTGACCCGTCGTTGGTTCCAAAGGAACCTCGATTTCAAGTCATTATCGGCGATGTTTCAAGCACCTTGTAAGGTTCATAGCTTATAGGTCGAGTAGATCGACACTCTTGCAATTTGGAGCCAACATGGTCTGAGCTTAGTTTTGCCTGTTGAGGGAAGCCTGTTTTAACTGGTTCTTTCCGAAGTATATTTGCAGTAGTGGCCTGCGATTTTTAGCGGCAGTCAAGCATCCCCGAGTCGCGTTATTTTGGTTGTATCAGCTGTTTTGACCGTAGTCTTATGCGTTTGGCCATAGCCTTTTTTGATCCCAAATGATAGTTTAGGCGTCTACATCAAGAGTATGCTCTTTAGGGATTCTTACAAATGCGATGTATAGCCTAAACTTCGGGATTTTCATGCCTGTTGAGGTCTTACAGTTTGTCATGCCTATTGAGGTCTTACATTTTGTCATGCCTATTGAGGTCTTACAGTTTGTCATGCCTATTGAGATCTTACAGTTTGTGATGTATTGAGGTCTTATAGTTTGTGTATATATCTGGTTATGCCGAGTTTGCCCGCTAGGGTCTTATAGTTTCGGATTTTCCATTGCATGGCGATTGGCGATAGTCTCCGAATCATCGAGTTTGTTTAAGCTTGAAGACCACTTCTCGTGAACTCGGAGTTACATTATGAGGGCTTTGTGAGCCCGAGGTTCCGTCCCTAGGGTCATGTAGGCGTTTGAACCGTTTAAGCCTCTGAGTATCTCGGAACGTATTCGGTGGCCTAACTGCAAAGGGAGTCTCGTAGGCCCTTCCAATTCTTCTTTAGGGAGTGTGTAGATGTCGCCTCGTTGGAGAATCCTGCCGGCAAGAATCCTGTTTTGGCATAAAAAACTCGATTGAGGGAAAAAGAGTGTGACGTTTGCTCGAGGGCTCCTGTGGGGTTTCATGATCGGATCCCCTAACAGTAATACCGCCTGAGCATCGACACATTCTAGTTGCTCGGGAGATGCTCACCTTCTATGGTGCCAAGCTTATAGGAGTCTTTGCCAACTATCTCGAGGACACGGTACGGCCCTTCCCAATTCTGGCCTAGCTTCCCTTTATTGGGGTTTTGGGTGTTGAGAGTAACCTTTCTTAGGACCAAGTCTCCAATTTCGAAATATCGGAGGTTCGTTCTCCTGTTGTAGTATCTTTCGATTTTCTGCTACTCGACGGCCATCCGAACCAGGGAGGCCTCCCATCTTTCATCAAGCAGCTCGAGGGCCGTTGCCATGGCCTCGTGGTTTGATTTTTCGATGGCATGCTGGAATCTGGCGCTTGGTTCCCCGACCTCTATTGGTATTAGTGCTTCAGCACCATACACTAGATAGAAATGTGTCTCCCCTATGCTTGATGTTTGAGTTATCTGATATGCCCATAGTACCTCGGGCTGCGTTTCTCGCCATTTTCCCTTAGCGCTTTCTAATTTCTTCTTCAGGTTTTGAATGATGGTTTTATTTGTGGATTCGGCCTGGCCGTTCGCACAAGGGTGGTATGGGGTTGAAAGGATCCTTTTGATATTAGTGCCCTCAAGGAACAATGTCACCTAGCTCCCGATGAATTTCCTCCCATTGTCGCATGTTATTTCGGATGGGATCCCTGTCATATCTAGGTGGGACCAGGCAAAAACAGTCGATATTATTACTAAGAAATTTAATAAACCATGTCCTGAGTTCGGCGGTCAGCCCCGTTCCCAAGTTTACCTTGCGATCTGGGAGGTTCTCGATCAGAACGATGTGCTCCAGCTCTTCGACTGTTGACTTGGTCGCATCTGATTCTTCGGGGGCGACGAAAGTTTGGGGGCGAAGAAATCTTCCTCATCGTCTCCAAGAGTCTGCATGCGTCTCTCCTTGTATGAGGCCGAGTGTATGGGGGTTCGCATTTCATGGTGGACCGCAAACATTTCCCTTGCTGCCCGTTGTTCTCCATGTATCGTCGTGATTTCGTCCATTGTGGGGAACCTTATCACCTGGTGCAAGGTCGAGGGCACTGCCCTTATATTGTGTATCTAAGGCCTGCCAAGCAAGGCGTTGTATCTTTTAACGTTGTCGATGACTTGAAACTTGGTGTTCTGGGTTGTGCCAGACGTGTTGATCGGGAGGGTGATTTCTCCTTTCTTTGCTTCTCCGATCATGTTGAACCCATGGAGGATTCGACGGATGGGAACAACTTGATCGAGCAACCCCAACTGTTTTACTACTTCTAACCTGATTATGTTGGCCGAACTGCCCGGGTCCACAAGCACGCGCTTTATCCTTGTGTTGTTTAAGAGAAACGAGATCACCAGTGCATCATTATGCAGTTCCCCCATGGCCTCGAGATCCTCTTCGCTGAATATGAGGGTTTCTTTGGATAAGCGTTTTTGGGCCGGTCCCTCTTCTGTAGCGGATGTTTTCATTCGTTTGGACTTGGGTCCTTGGAGATCGTTAGTTCCTCCTATAATCATGTGGACACAATGCTGGGACCCCTCCATTTCGCTCGGATTGATCCCGGGGGTGCACTGGACACTAGGTTGGTCATGTCCTCTTCTCCGTCGCTTTTGTGGTTTCGGCTTATAATTTCACTAGTCGAGCCAGACGTCTTGCCCTGAAAGTGAAGATTCTAGGAAAGAAGACGTGTGAAAGATAACTCGAGTTTTTGCAGCAAAATCAGCAAGAAAATAATCACTATTATTTTTAGCCTCACGGTGGGCGCTAAACTGTTTACCGTGAAAATTATTACAACAATTAAATTTGTAAATGGGATTCTAAAATTACGTGATCTATTCTCGAGCTAGTTGTTAAAGCAATTTATGCTAAGAATGTTAAGTTTAACGATGGAGCTCGAGTTAAAAAGAGGCAGTAACCAAATCGAAGGGGGCTGTTGCCCGGGTGCATAGATGGTCGATGGGACCTCGGGGTCAGCATTAGTATCGATCTCGGACTATTAGGGGCAGTTGGAAATGGGATAACAGGCAGAGATATGATCAAGCAAGGCTCTATGTTACCAATATTGAGCAAAGTAGTGAAGAACAGATAAGAGAATGATAAATGCTAAAGCGGCCTCGGACCAATGAGAGCGAACAACTTAGAAGAAAAGAGAGAGAGATATTATTATACTTGTGGAGAAATGGAGCAATATCCGCCCCTTACAATGTAGGGCGAGTCCCCTTTATATAGAAGGGGAGACTCGGCTACAAGCAAGTGGAGATTAATTACAAAGTACGGCGATGGGATGGCTTGACGTGATGCCTCAGCATAGGCTCCAGATAGGTTGGGCCTGTCAGATGTAGCCATGTGCCTAGGGGGTTTCCCCCTCTATCCTGACTTCGTTCTTTATTTCCTTCGAGTGGCCTTCAACGAGCCCTGAGGCCGAGAACTCAGTCGCGGCCTCCCACCCTCGGGGTCACGGGGCATGCTTCCGGAATGTCTTGATAGCGAGAAATCAAGTCTTTTGATTTCGCCGTGTACAAGCCCCATAGTAAAAGTAAATGACTCACAATCTTGATTGAAAGGTGGCCATCTAACGTAATATACATATAACAATTACGTGTAAGACATTTAGTAAGTTTGGCTTCATTTGATCAAGTAAGAAATCACATAACCTTCTTCCTAATTCAGACATTTTTCAAAACAGATGTTAAACTTAATCCAACATGTTTTCAACAAAATTTCTTACAACAAAAAATTTCCAACGAGAAATTATTAGCACCTTAGCAACGAAAGATTTTGCGATTCTAAAGGAATACGGTGCAACCTTTTCCACGAATATCATATGAATTTTTCCCTACTCCAGGTATATTAAGGTTATCCCTTCTTTCTTTTTGCCATGATCCAAATGATATAAACGAAACGAGAAAATTCACAGCTTTTATAAATGATGTTATTCATAGAAGTACTAGAGGTGTCTATGTTCTTGATTTCACATGTGACATATTATTATATCTTTTGTTCATGGGTCTCAGAAAATGCGTAAGTTGATAAAGTTTACTTCATGACATTAATCAAAGGCATAATGGTCTTATGACATTTCGTGAGATTTTATTTACGTACTTCTCATTCATTGCTTTCATTTATACATGTACATTGACCCATGACCAGATGGCGTTACATACACATGTGTGTGTGTGTATATATATATATATATGTGATATGGAAAAAGGTTACAGCATTATGTATACATCACCACCTGATCAACTGGTATACGTTGATAATTTTGCCCACAATGGCCGAGATGATACGATGGGACGCCCTCAGAGGCCTGATCATGTTATGAAACATGTACTTATGCAGGACATGACATTCATACGCATATGCATGACACTACAATTATTTCATGAATTACAGAGTTATTCAGACTTACAGGTTGAGTCATTTATTCTATATTTCTTCCATATCTGTTATGTAGTTATTTATGTTCCTTACATACTCGGTACATTAAACATACTGATGTCCCTTTTGCCTGGGGACACTGCGTTTCATGCCTGCACGTCCCAATAGATAGGTCGAGGGCCCTCCAGGTAGGCTATCAGCTCAACGGAAGATGTTGGTGCGCTCCATTTGCTTCAGAGTTGCTTATTTGATTAGTATGATTTAGACGTGTATTGTTTGGTATGGCAGGACTATGTCCCAACCTTTATGAAAATTATGTATTCTTAAATGCTTGTAGACAGATGTCATGTACGTAAAAGATTGTATGTCCTTGTCGGCCTATGTTCAGTATACGTGTGGTTATTTTCGTCGTATAGGCCCGTATGTCTTATGTATAAGTTGGTATCACATGTTGTATTCTACTTATGTCACGGCAACCTTCTGGCTCAGTTATCTATTATAGTATGACATGAAAAGTTACATTATGTTGGTACTCAGTTGAGTAAGGTACCAGGTTCCCGTTGCGGCCCATCGATTTAAATCATGACAAAAGTGGTATTAGAGTAGTTCTATCCTAGGGAGTCTACAAGCCGTGTCTAGTAGAGTCTTGTTTATGGGTGTGTCGTGAACTACACTATAAGTAGGATCTACAGGGCATTTAGGACTATCACTCTTTCTTCTTAATCTAAATAGTGTGATAGATATCACTTATAAGAATTCAAACTCCTAACTTCTATTCGTAATAAGACGATACCCTCATCCAAAAGACGGTTGGTAAGAGATATAGCTATGGAAGAGTTTGAGTCAGAGGAACTCGATTTTCGCATCGTGCTTATGATGGATAAATATGAGGTATTCAACATGTCATGTATATACTAAAGATGTGTACTTCTTGATAAGGATCCCTAAGGCAAGAATGCCTATCCACTCTTACGGTAAAAAGGAATAAGATATTCGGAAGGTAGACACAAGTTTCAGCAAGTAAAATAAGCAAGGTGAAGAAGGGTATGAGGTGTCTAGTTAGTGACGATTAACAGTATCTACAATTCAAGCAGAGAAATATAAGCATTTTGAGTTACCTTCAACAACAATGGAGATATATATAATTGATCACATCTATTTCAATTATGCCATATAGGGGCTGACAGGTGTAGTTTAAGAGAATGACGGAATATCAGGATCCGGCTGGGGTTAGAGTGACCCAAAATGGTGAATGGATTTTTTGAATTAGTACACATTTCCAAAGGATATTGCAAAGGTGCTAATAGATCTCCTTATGAGACACCCAGATGATGCACTCTAGAATAGTACAGCTAGATATGAAAACTAGAATGTTCAAAAAAAATATTACAAAGATAGGCACTGGAAGCCTAGAAGTGATAAATATTACCTTAGTGTGACTCCCGTACCTAGTAAAGAGAGAATGTTAGGCAACCCAAAGAGCCAGTGGATGGAGGAAAGGGGAGCTAAAAGCAAAAGAATATCTTGTTCGAGTTTTCAAAATGAAGTGATAGAAATAAATGTTAGCAAGAAAATAAGAAGAGAGTTAATGAAACATTATGAGTAATATGAAATACATGGATGACAACGGTGTATCAAAAAGAAAAAACAGTATATCCTCATTTCGAGAAATAAGTTCGTGACTCCAACGCGACTACCAGAAGGATAATCGCAAGGAAAGTAAGGTTCATCGATGATATGAAAGGACGCTAAAGATGCAGAGGTAAAACATATGTAGGTAGATCGTCGCAGCGCTAAATCTTAGAACTTCCCTAAAGGGGGGAATATGGAGCAATGTGGCAATAAGTCAGAATTAAGTGGTTCTAGTAGCTATGGAATGGTAAAGGAAGAATCCAATAAAAATAAGAAAGGAATGATATTGCACTTATTCAAATCCCACAGATATTCTCTGATTCTAGAATATTATGCAACCACAACGTCAAGGAAAGGAAGTAAGGGTTCCTGTCCGGACTATTATTCATAAATAAGGAGATAATGTGAGGTGTAAGTTAAGACAAAGAAATAAATCAAGAAAGATAACGCGGAAATATTGATAAGAGAATGGGCCAACGAGTAGTTAGTAGTTAATTTAGGAAGAGCATCATTATGGCTAAACAAAAGGATATAGACAAATCAACAGATCGTGCAAGATAAACATAGTGAACCCCAACATGGGGAATTCAGTCTCGTAGATATGACATCGTGATCCTTGAGAAATTTTCAGATAGGAGTTGGGATCGTTAAAGGTATCGTATAAGTATTACTGAAATAAAAGAGAATGCCACTAGGAAGACTATCAAATATCAAGTTCATAAGCAACCCTACAAGCACAAGGGAATGGAGGTAAGTAACTATGGATAATTATAGGCGAGGAAGGACATCAAAAATTATGTCGAGTATACAATGTAATAAGCTCGCAGCTTCACAAGAGTCAGAGGGTCCTCCCTAAGTAATACAATGAAAGACTAGCTGATGAAAATAAGGAAGAAGGCTTCAACCTAAGAACAGTGACCTAAAGAAGAAATTGTCTTGTAACAAATGTACCACAACAACATTGTATGCACCTCATAAAAAAGTGGCACCTATCGTGGCTAATGAACGGGAGTAAAATCAAAAGTAATATTCGAGATGATATAAGTTGCACGAAAACTCTGACATGCGTGGGAACTAAGATAAGCTAAGTACGCACGCAACAAGAGGGCAGAAAGACCAGGAAAAGTAATAGCTTACATTTAAAGAAAGCTGAGAAGGAACGAAAAGAATTATTTGATTAATGATCCAGAGTTAGAAACGTACCGGCCTCATAAGAAGTCAGTATGGATCTCCCATATAATCATGTATGCCACGCCCCGAACTTGGGCCTGGACGTAACACGACACTTAGTGCCTGACTGCATTTGACCGAGCGAACCAACTGGCTGGCTGAATCAACATGTGATATCATAACATACTAAATGCGGAAGATAAACTAACACCTGTTGATATACTAAAAGTCTGAATGATATAAATCAAAGTACGGAAATACTAATATAATTTCTGAAACATATTTGTAGCAAATATAGGTTAACATGAAAAACTTGAGACTCTGTCTAACTGTTACTGTAGTCTATGAATCCTCTATTGAAGTACTGAAAACACTAACTATCTGTAAATACTGAAAGGATGTAAAGTAATGATAATGCCCCGAAAGAACTGGGGATCACCAACTAGCTGATATGAGAGTCCTAGCTCACTGAATCGTTAAACTGTAAATCATTACCTGCATTGTGAGATGCAGGCCCCAGGCAAAAGGGACGTTAGTACATTTGAATTGCACTGGTATGTAAAGCAACTGAAAGAAAGAATTATAAATGCTGAAACTGAAACTAAGCTGATAACTAAGAATTGATAATTGATAACTAAAATGATAACTATTAAAACTGAAACTGAAATGATAACTAATGGCTGATAACGGATAACTGAACTGATAACTGGTAACTGAAATGATAACTGATAGCTAATAACTGAAGTGAACTTAAAACTAATAACTGAACTGAACAAAGGAAGTAAGGTTATGAATACTCCCTTTTCTGAATGATGAACAACCTGTTTATCTGAATATTAAACTGTGGTCTCATGCCCAATATATATATATATTTATATATATATATATATATATATATATATATGTGTGTGTGTGTGTGTGTGTGTGTGTGTGTGTGTGTGTGTTCATGCAACTGTGGCCTCGGGCCCAAGTATACGTATACAAAACTGCGGCCTCAGGCCCAAAGTGCATAAAGCATAAACTGCGACCTCAGGCCCAAATATAGGTGTTCGACATTTGGGGATTTAAAATTAGGAATTGAGAATCATACTGCAATACATAATAGTGAAATACTGAATCACGTTGAGTTACATGATACTGGAATACTGGATCACACTGAGTTACATAATACTGGAATACTGAATCATACTGACTTACATAATATTGGAATACTAAATAGGACTAAAATGAGACATGTATTCTTGAACTGATTATGAACACTGAAACTTCAACTATTTATGATATGCTGAGTAAGCTATACTGAGACTTAGGGACATCGAACCCAAGTCTATATTGAATATGAACTGAGATCACAACGTTCAGAATGAAAGTCATGAATGAGTTATGAAGCTAGAGAAAAGAAGCTCTACAACTATTCAAGGAACTAGGCTTAACTATATTTCTGAGACAATCCATTCCCAAACATAGAGAGTTAGCCTCACATACCTTAACTTCCTGCTCTTGAGCGTAATACAACATTCGCCAACCCTTTCAACTTCAATCTATATCAATACAAGTCAAAGGGATTCCATATTAGCAATAATACTCATGTTTTGGTCACTTAGGCATTCTCTCAAACACTTGGTGGCATAAAGCCTCATAGTCCTTATTAATGGTGTTTCTACACCCAATAACACATTCTCTTGCTCCTAAATAAATTCTAAAGTCTCATATGGTTATAATCAACATTATTATTTATCACCCATAAGGTAAACAACACCCTTAACCAATAATGAACAATCAACACCACAAACCTATAACCGTTCATGTTTTTCTATCAAACTCATCAACTCATATCTCATGAACTAGAGTCTATAATCATTAATCCAATGCTAGAATCAATTAGAGGGTGAAGAAATTACGTTTTTGAAGTTCAATCCCCTTGAATTCGAGTTCTAGGGTTCCTTCTCTCAACAACGATGTCCCAATCGAATATCTAATGATATGGAGGTTTTACCCATAATAATAAGATGTTGGGAAATTGAAATTAACTTAGAATCACCATTAGAACTTACCTTGGTAGTGGAGGGACCTTTAAGGAATTAGGTTTTTGAGAACTTCCCTTTCTAAAGCAAGTTTTTATGTTTTGGGGCTGTGGGGGACGAAATAAGGCTAAAAATGACTTCCCAAGTCGTCCACTATAAAACGGGCATAACTTTTTGCACAGAGCTCCATTTGGGCTCAACAATATATCGTTGGAAAGATATTTCAAAGGAATACAACTTTCGTGCTTTGAGTGTTCACAAATTCCTTACACATTTTCACTAAAACCTGCTGCAATATGGACCTTCTGCAAACTTAGTCGATTTTGTCAAATCTTATGCACCTCACATTCCATCTTTATTTTGAAACAACTATTTTCACCCATAATCATCCCGATGGGACTTCACATATAAAAAATATAACCTTACTAATCCTTTAACTCATTCATACCTAAGCTTAATGTACGGGGTGTTACAATGTATGCACCAGAGGTGAAAGTATTATAATAGAGCTTCAAGTTGTGGACGTGAATTATACCTATGTGGAAGGGATGTCATGAAAGAAATATAAGATACGATGCAAGATTTTAAGGTAAGTAAGGTAAAGGTGAACAACGTACAAGATACTCAAATGTAGAAGGTTGTGAATAGTCCATACTTCGGATAAAAGGCTAGAAGCGGGGGATTCAGTTTCTAGGAATAATAGCGGCATCCTCAGTGGAATACCTTCCAGCCTATGGTTCCTAAGTATCAAGAGGCCTAGTCAAGAGAGTAAAGAAGAGTTAGAGACGATGTGATGTCCCGCTTGATATTCCATAATAACATAAGGGAATCTATAGTGCAAGCAAGTGGAATGAAGGTTGTGAGTAGTATAAATAGATATGTGTAACTCCCAAGCTAAAGTGTGGTAAAGCGACAGGATTTTAGGAAGACATGAGTAAGGATAAGAAAGGGCGAGTGGGAAGGTGATGAGAATGGATAAGTAAAGCCACGAAAACAAGAGGGCAAGTTCAGTATAGCCTGAATGAACTCAAATGAAGTTTAAGACTAATAGCATTTAGAAGAGATAGAATGATGCCCTGGTAGTAGAATAAAGGTGTATTTGTGATAAATAAAGGATGACGTTTGGGCCTTCGATTGAGTAATGATTTCATGAATTGTACAGGATTAAAATACCCACGTAAGGTGAACCACATTGGGTTACTATGGAATATGATTATGGAAATTACTCCAGATGTTCCCCGATGAGACGTGAGCCCTAGTGGCGGTGTTACATAAGAGGTCAAGTTATCAGTGGTAAATTAAGATCAACATCAAGGTGAATCAATAATGGATGGATAAAATCTGCAAAGTGCGAGATGAGATTAGGCCATCAGTCTTAAGATGAACAGTAATGAAGAATCATTAAAAAAAACTTAGGATAAGCAACGAGAGTAACCTGGAGTTTGGTAGCAGACCTCAGTAATGATAAATCGAAGTAAGAATTATGGTATATTATGGCCTACTTAGATGAAGTATAGCTAATGACGCCCAGAGGGACAGCTTGACATAATTTTATATATGTTCACAAAGTGAAGCCTAGAGATTGGCTAAAAGCGGGAGGAAAGAGAAGAGAAGAGTCGCATAGGCGCACACATAAAGTTAGAGTCGTACAGGTTGCATGATAAAAGATAGCAATATTTACGATATTAGAATGATTCCGACTACAAGTCGTGGTATGAGAAAGATGCTTAAAGAGGGAAATGCCCTGGCCTTTGAATTTAAGAACAGTTGCCTAAATGGCAAGGAGAATATTTAAGTATTCGCAATGGGTTATGAAAATGATAAGTGCATCAGTCAGCATTCGAGGATGAATGTTCCAAAGGGCGGAATGATATTACACCACATATTCGTACATGAAAGTACGCCATAAATAAATTGATGAATGCTCAGAAATAAAATGTTACATCCCGCATTTTTATACATTAAAGTTTCGTCGTATGTTAATCGATGTAAGCTCTGGGATGAGATTTTGTTGAGGTTATACGCATTTATGCTATTTTATAACAAACGATAAGTAAGTGCCGTGAAGGATAAAGGATAAAGGAATCAAGTAAAGTGAGTTTCGTTAAAGGTTGTCAATTTGGAATAAAATATGGTCCGAGCGATAATATCCGGTTTAGCTTCATTTGATCAAGTAAAAAATCATATAACCCTCTTCCTAATTCAGACATTTTTCAAAACAGACGCTAAACATAATCCAACAAGTTTTCAACAAAATTTATTGCAACAAAACAATTCGAACGAGAAATTATTAGCACCTTAGCAACGAAAGATTTTGCAGTTCTAAAGGAATACGGTGCAACCTTTTCCAAGAATATCATACGGATTTTTCCCTACTCCTGGTATTTTAAGGCTATCTCTTCTTTCTTTTTGGCTTGATCAAAATGATATAAACGAAACGAGCAAACACACAGCTTTCATAAATGACTCTATTGATAGAACTACTAGGGGTGTCAATGTTCTTGATTTCCCATGTGACATATTATTATATCTTCTGTTCATGGGTCTCAGAAAATACATAAGTTAATAAAGTTTACTTCATGACATTAATCAAAGGCATAATGGTCTTATGACGTTCCGAGCGATTTTATTTACGTACTTCTCATGCATTGCATTCATTTATACATGTACATTGACCCATGACCAAATGGCATTATATACGCATATATATATATATATATATATATATATATATATATATATATGGGATATGAAAAAAGGTTACAACGTTATGTACGCACCACCACTTGATCGGCTAGTATACGTTGATGATTTTGCCCACAGTGGCCGAGATGATACGATAAGATGCCCTCAAAGGCCTGATGATGTTATGAAACATGTACCTATGTACGACATGACATTCATACGCATATGCATGACACTATAATAATTTCATGAATTACAGAGTTATCCAAAATTACAGGTTGAGTCATTTATTCTATATTTCTTCCATGTTTGTTATGTACTTATTTATGGGTCTTACATACTTGGTACATTATTCGTACTGACATCCATTTTGCCTGGGGACGCTGCGTTTCTGCCCGCATGTCCCGATAGACAGGTCGAGAGCCCTCCAGATAGGCTATCAGCTCAACGGAGATGTTGGTGCGCTCCATTTGCTTCGAAATTGCTTGTTTGGTTAGTATGATTTAGACGTGTATTGTTTGGTATGGCGGGACTCTGTCCTGACCTTTATAAAAATTATATATTCTTAGAGGCTTGTAGATAGATGTCATATACGTAAAAGATTATATGGCCTTGTCGGCCTATGTTCAGTATACGAGTGGTTATTTTGGTCTTATAGGCACGTATGTCTTATGTATAAATTGGTATCATATGTTGTATTCTACTTATTTCACGGAAGCCTTCCGGCTCAGTTATCTATGATAGTATGACATGAAAATATATGTTATGTTGGTACTCAATTGAGTAAAGTACCGGGTGCCCGTCGCGGCCCATCGGTTTGGGTCGTGACATAATAGACGCAGGTGGTTCCTCAGTAGGCGGTTCTGATCCTCGTTAGCAGTTACCCTCTACTCAACAGACTTGGTGAGATTTATTCTACCTCGGGGCCTTATGACATTTTTTTTGCATATTGTGTTTTGAGGTACAGCCGAGGACGTATCGCCGACACTTCCACTCTACTCTTCTGTTATACTTAGAGGCTCCATAGAGAGGTTGTGGGTGGTGATCGGTTTGGGGTAATGAACTGCAAATGTTGTAGTTGCCGAACATATTTTCCCTTCATAATTATAAACTTGTAATATTTTAAAAATTATAAATAAAGCTTCTATAAGTAATGGATAAAGGATGTGGAACACTTTACTCTTTTCATGTCTATTTCCTACTACCGGTTCTTAAATTGTTCATGAGTAAGGTTGGGTAGAAAGCATCAAGTAGGCTTGCTTGACTTGGATGTCTCGGTCAAGCGCCAGTCGCGTTCACCAAGGTCGGGGCGTGACACCCTTAACCTCAGAACTCACAATTACGATAGCCATAAATACGACAAATGACTCGCAAATGCGAAGGTCGACCCCTCACAAAAGCGAACAAGCGACCCAACGCCAGAGCCTCAAAACTCGCAATTACAACACAAGTATCGCAATTGTGACTGTCGCAAATGTGACAAATGACTCGCAAATGCGAAGCTGCCCCAACTCCCAGTATTGAAAATGCAAGCTAGCACATGTACATGCTTGGCTAGCATTTGCAAACACACCATCGTAATTGCAACTTAACTCTCTTCCAAAATAGTCTGAAACTCACTTAAACCCCTTGGGCCCCAATCCAAACATCCACACAAGTATAATATAATAACATCATTCGAACTTGTTCGTAAGCTCAAATCATCAAAATAACATTTAAAATCAAGAACCAAACATCAAAACTCAAAGATTTTAAAGTTCATACTTTAAAATTTCAATTTTTCACATAAAGCGGTGAAATACCCTCGAGTCAACCAGGACACTAGCTAAATATACGTACAAGTCCAATATCATCATACGAACCTGCAAAATTATCAAAATATTGATCCCAAGTTGTTTACCAACAATGTTGATCGTGATCAACTCTAATCATTTTCAAGTTCAAAGATTAAGTTTTCTTTAAAAAATCACATTTAAACTTTTCGGAACTCAACACGAACCACGTAGGCAAGTCATAACCATCTAATAGCCCTATGAAAGTTCTCAAATCATGAAATGGGGAGCTAGAACTCAAAATAATCGGGTCGTTAACTAACTACGTGCATTGTTCGAACAAATTCACTTCTTGTCATATCATGGTTAATTACCCCGCGGCAACGAGGGATTATCAAAGTTTTAACTTTGATATCATAAAAGAATCTTATCATGTAACCAAGACTTTTAAGGCAAGTATGAATGGAGTGGTGTAAACATTCTTTGATATTAGACGAGCTAGAACTCCTTGACAATAATGTGATCATTTAATTATTTTATTTCATTTGCACAATGATTAAACTAACTTCCAAACTGGTTTATCTGAAATTAAATCATTTAACTCTTCTTTGCAAGTGTTTGTTTATCTGCTAATGTAGTACTTAAGAAAGCCGTGATCAATGAAATAGGAGGAGAATCATGAGATATTATATTCAAATTTCAGCAAAAGCAAAATATGCTAGTGGTAGTTGTAAGCACGTGATTTTTGACCCTCCCCGAGAATTTTCACATTTTTAGCATGAATATGTGAAATTGGGTCTAGTATAGCTATTTTAACTATTTTTACTTTATTTCGTTGCAAAAAGAAAATTTCAAAAAATATATATATAAATTTTAGTTTATGTATCTCTCATAAACTTGAAAAATACAAAAATTGTACTTTATTTTGGTACTTTATATAAATTCGAAAATTACAAAAAAAATATAGTTCTATTAATGTTTGCAGTCATTATAATTTTGAAAAAATACAAAAAAACATTACTTCATATTTTATCTTAATATTTAAAAAACGAAAATTACAAAAATAGTTTTATTAATATTTTGTAGCTATTTTAAATCTTGAAAAAATATTTAAAAAATATATAGTTTTGTTTGAATACTAGTCTTATTTTTGGTAGTTATTTTGCTTACATAGGACTAGTTAAGCAACGTTTTCCTATTTCTCGGGTCCGGGCAAAAGAATAATATTCGGGTTCAAACTACCCGGTTTTAGGCCTAATTTCGGACCTAGCCCATAATAAACCGTGTCCAGGACACATGGGGAACCCCACCACGCGTGGGGGACACAAACCTTGAACCCCACCACGCGTGGGGCTCATTTTTCTGGGCATTGTGTATCAAATACACGGACAAAGGGCCAAAGCAAAGAGGACTGGGATTTTTTTAAAAAAAAAAAACATGTACTGTAGATCTTCTTCTTCATAAAGAAGAAGAAGAAAAACCTACGAAAGGGCAGGAAAACCCGACTCCCCCACGACCAAACCCTAACGACCCCGCGTCCAAACCCACCGGCAACCACCCTCCTCCTCCTAGCTCCATACGCATCTCCTCCATCACCACCATCAACGACCAAACAACCCGTCACCTCCACGCCATAACCACCACCCAAACGACCACCCTCGTTCCACCTCCAAACCCTCCCCAGCTGACCTCTCTCCGTCACAACCCAAACCAGTCGACCCCCGTCAACAAACACCCAAAACCCTACTGCGTCGTCAACTGAACCAGTCACACCCCCACGTCCGCTGCTATCACGCAGCAGCTGTTGCTTCCTCGCCGGAACAGCTGCAGCATCAACGACCCACCCCCACGCACAGCCCGAACAAAACCCAGCTTCCGCCATTGTTAGTCCAACAAGCAGCTACTGCTGCGTGCCAAGCAGTCGTTGCTGCGCTTCCAAGCAACGCACAGCTGCTCCTTCCTCGCATCCAAACGACCCCTTTCTGTTGCATTTTTCTCGAGATAGCCTGCTGCGTCGCAAAATCCAGCAGCAGCAACAGTTTTGGTCCAAGCTTTCTATTTCCATCGAGGTCGCATTGGGTTCATCGAGGTCCGGTACGTCGAGTTTGTTCCGAGGTTTCGTCGTTGTTCCGCGTCCAGTGAGGTCTGGCTTGAATTCCGTCGGGGTCGTGTTTGTCGTCCTGAGTTTGCCGGGGTTTAAAGGTTAGTAAACCTCAAGTATTTGATAAGGAAATGTTACGTTAAATGTTCGAAGATGCAATATATAAATTGATATGATAATTTTCTGCTTATGTTTTCATCGTATGCATTTTTGCTCATTTTGCGTTATGTGATTTTTGTTTATCCGATGTCATTTGATTAAATTGGACTAGTTGTTCTATGACACAAGTTGGATGTTAAGCTGTTCGTCATTTCCTTGCTTAGGTCATTCGGACAAAATTATTATTAGTACACGCTCTTACTACTCCCGAAACACTCATTCGCTAAACTCCCTTTATTAAAAAACTTCTAACAAGTTATGGGATTTTAATTGTAAAGAAGCTTTGAGTTTTAGTATTGTTAAAAGCACAAAAATGACATCCTTTTTAAAAATAAATAAAATAAAAAAAACGAGACTAGCTTCGCCAAATAAAAAATGTACAAATTGCGGAGCCCTCCCAAAAATATACGTATTAAATACTTAGATTTCGGGACGGGCCGTTTAGCAAATTTCACGGCCCTACCCAAAATAATAATGCGCTGGTTGCTTTAGGCGCGCTTTTAATAATTTAATTTTCCTAAACTCGGGTGCACATTTATGTGACCCAAATCTAAAAATCTCAACGGAATCGAAATGTGTCTCTAATCACGGGTATATTGATTATGACGTGGCCCGAGATGCATTTCCATGACGTTGTAAATTCCTTTTAATAATAAGTGAGACGAGCCTCGACAAACAAAAAATGTAGAAGCTGCGGGGCCCTCTAAAATGTATATATATTAAAAATACTTAGAATTCGGGACATGCCGTTTAGCAAATTTTACGGCCTTCCCCAAAATAACAATACGTTAGTTGCTTTAGGCGCGTCTTAATAATTTATTTTTCTTAATTCGGGTGCACATTTATGTGACCCAAATCCAAATCTCAACCGAGTCGAGATATGTCAATAACCACGGGTGCATTGATGTAACGTGGTTCGAGGTATATTTTCACGACGTTGCAATTCTCGTAAAAAATAATAATAATAGCGGTCAAGAGTTTAAAACTTGCACGTAGGTTTGACATGTATAAAAATCAGATAATCAAGCCAAATATAACAGTTGAGCGACCGTGCTAGAACCACGGAACTCGGGAATGCCTAACACCTTCTCCCGGGTTAACAGAATTCCTTATCCGGATTTCTGGTACGCAGACTATAATATGGAGTCATTCATTTCCTCGATTCGGGATTAAAATTGGTGACTTGGGACACCCTAAATCTCCCAAGTGGCGACTCTGAAACAAATAAACCAATCCCGTTTCGATTGTCCTTTAATTGGAAAAAACTCCCCTGCACCCCCATCGGGTGCGGAAAAAGGAGGTGTGACAGTAGTTTCCCATCAGCTTAACCTTCGATGAATAGAGTTATCATGTATTTGTGTTGGTAAGAGATACTAAGTACCAATAAAATAGTCAAGATATGCGTAAACTATCATAACATCATCATCATCATCAAAAAAGAAAAAGTTTATCCCCGGCCCTGTTGTATAATATTCCTGTCACAAATTAAAACTATTAGTTCAACACAAACGAAGTACTTTCCAAAGATTGCAACAATTCATTAATACAACACCGGCGTTATATTGTACAAAAAAAAAATTGTGAAAGATATATATATATATATATATATATATATATATATATATATATATTGAAGTCACTATCGTTGATGCTGAATTTTTTTTATTACAGCATAAACGGAAAGAATTTAAAGATGAACAGTAGTATTATATAAGGTTGTGGAAACCAAAAAAAAAAGGTAATTCATACTAATTTGAAATTCAAGGAAATATCTGGTATAAAAATCTCGGAATTACCACAATCGTGATATAATTATTTGCTATAAAAATAATATTATAAGTATAGTATAATTAGTCTCGAGGTTACAAATCTTAAAGTTAAAAGGTTCATCAAATATGAGATAAATAATTTTGCATTTTATGTCTAAATTGTTATTCGAAATTTTGTGGGCAGGGTTGAATGCTAGAAATTTGAGTTTGGATCACTCGAGGTAGTTTGTTAAACTCCTCACATGATTCACGAATATAACTATTCAACAATTGCGACTACGCTACACCATTCTTTTAGGCTGTTTGTCCTCTTTTGTTTTTACCCTATTGCCCTATTCTTTCTTCTAATTTACAAATCATGTTATTAGTGACGGAGTTCAATTGAATCTTCAGCATCTATATATGTAATGTAAATAGAGTAAAAATAAATTAAATCAAAAAGGTGAATACTTAAGAGTTTTTTATTTGTGAATGCTGCCAAAACCATCAAAATTATAATCCCTCTTCAAAAATATAGTTTTTTCTTTCTTTTATTTAATAAAAAATGAAACATATTTAACTTTCAGAAGTAATGTGATTTTTAGAATAATAAACTTGCATAATCATAGAATTTTGTTCTAGTTCACTTTTAAAATATCTGATTTTTTTATTTTCGATACATAACATTAAATGTAAAGTATGTTCTTCATGTGTAATTTACCGTTTTCTACTTTTCTTACTGTACTTGAGCACTTTCGGTGAAGTAGGTATTAATGTTTACTTTTACTTAAGAACGTATTTTTTGTACAGAATATAGTTGCACGTGTTTTGCTATTTTATATTATTGAATATATTGGAATTATCTATTCCAATTTCATTAGTTAAAATTCATGAATTTTATCACATTGCACCTAATTTACTGGGCTCAAACTTTATTTTTGCACTTTATTTAGCTGGGGTTTTAACTCACATATAGAGGAAATTTGTCTCTAATCTCAAACTAGTGGACAGTGCAATAGACGACATAAAACATAGACAACACATTTTAAGTGAAAAGTTTCGTGTTTCAGTATCAATATTTCATAGTTTTGTTAACGCATAGGTATCTACAAAAAGAACACTCCATAAAAAAACAATTGATCTTTACCAGTTCAATGCTAACATTGGCTCGAAATAAATATACATATTAAAATATTTGTGCATGTTACATTCTTTCTAGATCTAGTAATGACATGGTCAACAACATTAATCTTTTTATTCGTTTTTAATTTAATCCCTCGTTTAGCAAAAAGACAATGCTCACTTCTGACAACTTGGTTATAGTATGGAAAGAAATGGCCATATCGGTCCTAAAACCCTTGTGGTTTAGTCCTTCCCCGGACCCATGTATAGAGGGAGTTTAGTGCACCGGGATGTCATTATTTTAATAGAAAAAATATTTATACAATCAAATAAAACTATATAACCTGCTTGCAGGTTAAATTATGACATCTCTCAAAAAAATATGAAATAAAAGATAACTTAAATATAAAGATATCTCTATATATATATACACGCACAAACAAAGCCAAACAGTCCATTCCCACATAGCATCACTTGTATTTGTCCCAACAAAAGCCTATAACACCTTTTCCTATTGTCCAAAGCAAACTAAAGAAAGGAGACTTATCAAGTATCAGCGACCTCCATATCAACCCCCGAGTCCCAGACTTAGCCAATTTCATATTAATATAATTCTGATTTGGTGATTTAAGAAAACCAACCATTTTCTCCTTTTAATCCATAAGATTTGCGAAAATGGATGGTGCAGACCAAGTTCCTCAAGGGCTAACAGAAGAAGAATTTGCAGAATTGGAGCCATTGATTCGCAATTACCATACCTTTGACCATCTCCCCAACACTTGCACTTCTCTTATTACCCAACACATTGATGCACCCGCGCATGTCGTATGGCCCTTCGTCCGCCGCTTTGACAACCCTGAGAAGTACAAGCACTTCATCAAAAGCTGCAAGATGACTGCAGGTATTGAAGTGTGTGATTAAACAATTATATTATGTCTTAATAATATTTCCCCTCACCGCTGGGTCTTATTCCACTTCATACGCCAAATGCGTGAATTTTTTATTTTTTATCTTAACTTTTTCGGCATGATATTTGATCCCAAGATCCTTATTAGGTGAATGTGCAACACCTTGTTTTCAAGCTTATGGTCTAAAGAAATTTTTGAACCACCTTTTTTCTTAATAATACATTAGAATCTTCTCTTATGTCAAGTAAATTCAAAAGTTTATATATATAAAAAAGTTAATGAATCCTTATTTACACGTTATAAATGGTCGATGAAGAGGAGTCAATTCCATTTGCATCCACGTTGCTCCACCTTTACTTGGTGTAGGCATCATATTTGAAATGCGTGATCATTTAATCTAAAAATTTTAATCAATTAGAATAACACACTTTTAATTATTTAATTATATTATGTCTTAATTATAGGTGACGGTGAGGTCGGCAGCATAAGGGAAGTGACAGTCGTATCAGGAATACCTGCATCCACGAGTACAGAACGCCTAGAGATTTTAGACGACGAGAAACATATCCTTAGCTTTCGAGTTGTAGGGGGTGAGCATAGGCTGAATAATTACAGATCAGTTACATCAGTGAATGAGTTCAAGAAAGATGGGAAAATTTACACCATTGTTTTAGAGTCATACATTGTTGATATTCCAGAAGGGAATACTGGAGAAGACACTAAAATGTTCACAGATACAGTTGTTAAGTTGAATCTGCAAAAACTTGGTGTGGTGGCAATGGCTGCTTTGCATGGCCACGAATTATAGGCGGATTCAGTATTTAAATTTGATAGGTTAAATATTTATGTTTTCACTGAATGCACTTTTGTAATCTTGGGTCGAAGTTAAAGGTTTGTTACAATTCTAATAATTTTTCATATATTATATATTTGTACGTTCCGCGTAAAATGTACTGGATTCGTGAATTGTACATTGCATCTGCCTCTAAATTCATAACGGTGATGAATGGTGGCAGTAGGCGGTGATGATTTGGCAGTATCTCTTACACATTTGCTCTTTTTTCCAGTAATCACTTTTTGAATAGTACTATTTCTTAGTGGTTAGCATTTTGTTTTATTGCAAGTTGGAAATTGTTTGTATATTTTTATTTATTTCTTATGCTCTGCTAATTCGTTTATATCATAAGACCTTATTTGCTGACTAGGACTTTTGGTTAGAGGTGCTTTGGGTGTCAGCCAAATACTTTGGCGGCATATTATTATTTTTTCTCCAATTAATGATTACTTCATTTCGTTCAAATTCCTTTGGATTTTTATTTTTTTTTAATTCCTTTGGATTTATTCTTCATGTTGCATCTATCTTGTGCTTTACTTTTACAAAGTATAATACAGACAGCCTTTTTGTACATGTCTAACCATTATTAAGATTACATGTAGTCAGGGGCGGATGCACCTTTGCTTATGCGGTGTCATCCGATACTACTTCACCAAAAATTTTTATTAAATAGTGATATGCAGTCAATTGAAATCCAAACAGATTAATTATATAAAATAATCCAAATGATACTGTTTGAAAAGTAATATTGCATTAGTTCACTGGTATAGTGGTGTACTATTCTGTATTATTGAAGGGTAGTTCGATCCTCTGTAGCTGCATTTTTTTTTACAATTTTTGAGCCTCTCTTCGATCTAAAATTTGATGTCAACATCTCTTTCTACTGGTAAGAGCAAACAAAGGCCAATAGGTTGATGGTTTATTTCGTCTATTATAGTGACAACAACATTTAAATCATACTGGAACAAATTGTTTTTTACTTTCAATAATAACAAAGTGTCACGCGTAAAATCCAACTAGTCGCGATGGTACCTAACCCAACCCGCTAGGTAAGCCAATTAACAACTATTCAATTCCAATGAAATTATTAAGACAATATAAATAAACAAATTATCTTAATCTTATACATTTCCCAAGGACTGGAGTACAAATCATGAGCTTCTAAAATCAGAATTTACAAAGTTGGTATGAAATAAATAAATCATCTCTTTGAAAGTACATAAACAGATTTTTATATTCTAAGGCTACCATGAACAAGAGGCAGTTACAACTGAACTCATGTACAACCGAACTCATGTATATCTGCATGCAAGTGTAGTATGAGTACAACTGAACTCATGTACTCAATAAATAGCAAACCTAACCTTTGGTTGAATGTAGTGACGAGCTGGAACAAAGGTCGGGTCCAACACCAATAGCCAACAACCGTTCATAACAACGTAAAGCAATTATAAAATAATTAACTCCGAGGTAAAATTCTCAACGTTTTCATAGTTTCCTAAAAAATAGTTCCGCTTTTCAAGTATATCAGTGAAAATCCAAATTCTTTACCGAAATCATCGAAAATATGAGTAAGTTCGAAAACTGAATTTTTTTCCAAAAATCCTTTCAACAATAAATAAGATATTTCATTTTTTTTCAGATAGCAAGTGTAAAATACCTCTCTATGCCCATATGTCAATATGTGTGAGAAGTCACGAATGACGTGATACCGTAGAACATGAAGAAAATGCATCTCTATGCATGTATGGCATGTGTGCATGTCAATGCAATGTATCTCAGAGATGAACTCATGTACTCGCACTCTCAAAGTACTGAATCTCACTGTCTCACACTTTCCACTCATCATGCTCAATCACTCGGTATTGTATATGACTGATCATGCCTAGGGAAGATCCATCCCGGAATATATACATCAACTGACCATCAGTCACTCAGTACTGAGTAGGGCCAAATCCAGCCCGTGGGAAGATCCATCTCCATGTATTTAAATGCTTCGGATAAGATCTATATCTAGGAAAGATTCATCCATCAATATAATCAGTCGCGCTCACTGGGGGTGTGTGCAGACTCTGGAGGAGCTCCTTCAGCCCAAGCGCTATGATCAGTATAACCGTTGCGGTGTACAGCCTGATCCCATAAATGTCACTTATAATCAGGCCCTCGACCTCACTCATTCATCAATCTCTCTAGTCCTTCGAGCTCACAAAGCCATGAAACTAGCTCAAAATAATGATATAATGTACCAAAAATGGTAACAGTGACTGAGATATGATATGCATATGAATACATATAACTAAGTATATAAAGCCATAAAAGTAGATAACTCAACAGCGGAAATGACCTCAGTGAGACCCAACAGAATAAGCATGTAGCCCAGATATGGTTTCTAACATGGATCGCAGCTCAATAGCTCAAGTACGTAGAAATTTCATGGTTACAGGTAAGATCAGGTAACTACACAGTATCATATAAATAACGGAGTAAAAATTCACATGGTGCACACCCACACGCCCGTCACCTAGCATGTGCATCACCTCAACACCAATCACATAGCTCGCATTTCGGGGTTTCATACCCTCAGCACTAAGTTTAGAAGTGTTACTTACCTCGAACAAGCCAATTCCAATAGCGAGCAAGCCAAGCGATGCTCCAAAAATACTATCTCGCACGTACCAACCTTCGAACAGCTCAAAACTAGCCAAAAATAACTTAAATACATCAAATAATGCCAAAGGAAACAAACCCATCGATAAATGTTGAATCTTTAATCAAAAGCCCAAAATCACCCAAAAAGTCCAACCTAGTCCCACACCTTAGAACCCAACAAAACTCACAAAAGACTACTCATTTAATTACGAGTCTAACCATAATAGTTTCACTCTAATCCAACTCCGAATCGATATCCAAAACTCAAAAATTCACTTTATGAAATTTTAGACAAAACCCTAAATTTCACTTTAAAATCATCAATCAAATGCCAAAACGAAGATGGATTCATGAAATATTACCAAACTTTAGTATATAACACTTACCCCAATCCATATCATGAAAATCACCTCCAAAAATTGTCCAAATCTGAGCGCCCCAACTCAAAATACAACAAAATGAACAAACCTACGATATTAAGTATTTTTGCTCTGTTATTCTGCCTCGTTTTGTATGCCAAATGATCCCGAAACTTAATGTTGATACCTCCAATGGATTCCATATGAAATTTCAGTCAAGTTAGGCTTTTGAATTACTCAATTAGACCTTATAATGAAGGAGATATGTTGGTTTCAATATTTGAAAATAGTGCAGATTTTTAAAATACAAAGTCCGTGGCAATTTCGTAATTAATCTAAAAATCCTGCAAATCAATACTTAGTAAAATGACCATAAAATCCTCATACAATGTCCAAATTCGATGATTCTTTTTGCTATGACTCCATAATTACGATACGTATCTAATACTTCAATTAAAATAGAAATCGGAGCTCATATGTTCAATGTGGTGCCATTTATGGTTGAAGAAACGACGTCGAAACATAAGAAAAACGAGAGCAATACAATCCAAACCTAACCGAAACTCACCCGAGCCCCTCGAGACCCTGTACGAACATACCAACAAGTCCCATAACATAACACGGACCTACTCGAGGCCTCAAATCACGCATAACAACATCGAAACGATGAAACGACGAAACATACCTCAAATCAAACTTAATGAACATTCGACTTCGAAAAACTCGCACCGAAACATATCAAATCAACTCAAAATGAACTCAAATTTTGCACACAAGTTCTAGTACATCATACGGAGCTACTCGTGCCCCCAAACTACTGAGCGAAGTGCAAATACTCAAAACGAACGGTTGGGGCATTACATTATCCCCCACTTAAACATATGTTCGTCCTCGAACGTGCCGAGTTGTTCCAAAGCCGTCAAACCGCCGTGTAACCTTACCATGCACATACACGGGAGTGATCCCACGTCACCTTATTCCATATAGGCCCGACAACACAACATAAGTGAAGATCATTAATTCAACTTTAGCCCATAAACCTTGGAATTCAATTTTTCCAACATCCGGAATTTCCTACACGACCCGAACCTTACAATCTACACACTGTATAAGTCTGAACAAGTTGTACCAAGCTATAACCATGACCCAAGACACAATCACGGGATATATCACACAACTCAAATACTCATAGCAATAACTTCTGACTGTAATAGCTGCTCGATAACCATCTCGACATCGATAACGAACCTCATATCAACCAAAATCTTGTTCTGCACCTTTGTACACTGCCAATGATGAAAGAAACACGCAGACACTCATAACCACTTATCAGACCAACAAGTCACGGAACTCTCCCTCCTTCGACAAGAACTATAGCCAATTTCTAAGTCGGCTTCCGATATTATCCTCCATACATGTTGTAATCAAATCCGATAGTATCCATTCTAGGTCCAATGGCCTCATCTCATCCAACACAACTACTCTAGTGACATGCAAAATCAATATAATTTAAAGCCACAATCCGTGCAATCCGTGCACCAATAAGCAACATTCTGAATGTACTCAATCATGGAAAATGACTCAAACAAGAGAACCATCTCGCAAGTTCAACAAGTACCACCACAACCAAAATGCTATGAATCCATCATACCTAGTAGAACCAAGGCACACGAATCTAACACAAAGGATCATACCTTAACATAACTCCGCTACAATGTGTGACCTCATCCAAACACTGGTCCATATTATATACCTCAAGCCATCATGCTCAAAATCAATAACCATGTGCAATTCGACATCAATTACCCAAAGTGCATTACCATAACCACGGAGAAGCAAATGACACAATGCCACACAAAACCCGAAAGAACATAACCAATACGCAATCAATCATGCAATACCCCAATACCCATCTCGCTCAAATTTCGCTATAAAGCCCCAATAGAACTGCACCATGTGTGCATATAACCAACGAATCACAACTCCTCATAGCATAGAAAAGTAACTCACAGATTATATCAGAACACGAATAAGCTCATCAACAACCGAATGGAACATCTCTCAACCATAGCAGTATAGAGCTAACCAACCCGACCTGGCGTAGAATATACATCCTAATTGGGCCTACTAATGGGCCTTAAATCAACTCTGGTCATCTACAAATAGATAAATATCCCTCCAAAGGTCTACAATGACCTAACCATAACACATATCATCCTTTGACTAGCTTTGGCCACATTTTAATAGTCCACAACCACGAATCAATATGCTCCTGAGAACTCCCAATGTCCAAATTCATAGAACACACGAATCACTATATATGATCCCCAACTCCACCTTTTGAATGTTTAACACATCTCTCATACCCGGTCATCCCACGAGGAATACTTCTTTAATTCTTCCGTGTCACATAGCAATATCTGAAAATCACTAGTCGATCAACCAGGAGAGTGTCACAATACCAATGAAATATCAATAAATCAAAACACAGTGTGCCTTTTAAAATGTGCACCCTTCTCTGGAAATACCAAGTAGTAATATCCTTCATCTAGTCATCTGAAATTGTCCATGTTGCCTAGAATTCATGACCTTCCCTTCAAAACTGACTCATAACCTTGCACATGCAAATCTTGATCCCACACAACACACCGTATATATCATGCCATTATGTGAAAAGTACGAAAATCTCATAATCCACTCCGATTCACACCAAACTACATACTCAATAAGTTACAAACCATCCATTCGATCTCATCCAAGAGAAAATCCCAATATGTAACATGTTCCACACACCAGTAGGAAATATACACCTCGAACCGTGGTAGAAACCATTGAGAACACTTTGGAACCCATTTGTACATAACCAAGTCATCCGAACTAAATCTCCCTAACTCAACCAAGCCACGCAGGTCACCAACAACCCAAGGTCATTGCCATAAAACACCTGTAAAGACTCACCACATCATAAGAACGAAAAGAGACAATCACATCCATTACCATGCCGATCCAACCTGTTACGAAGTTGTCCTAATTCTCTAAGTTCATCTCGAATTGCCTTCAAATTGATACTTCTTCTTGCTAGAACACTACGATCCTTAACCAAAACTCACCCCACGAACTCTATCATAGAACCACACCGCCCTAAGGCTCATAAGCTACTGAATTCCCTCTTAAGCACCCCAAAAGTACCACAACTGAGATACTCACTCTGAAGAGACCTTCCGTGAATCTAAAGTCGCCTCCTTCCCCTTCTTGATACTGAAATGTAGAATCTACAATTATATAGAAACATCGTGAGTCTCGACACCCTCCAATGAAAATCTCAATTTCTAGCAATATACAAATCCTGAAAGTTCCCAATTGCTACATTTAAATCTTGCATCCATTAGAACCATTCTTGAGAGTCTTCCACTCTGCTCAAATCTTAATTAAACTAAAAAAACAGATCGAACGACATGTTCCCCATTAGCACACCAACACCCAAGGAAGTAACCCCACCTTAATGCAACCAAACAAATTCCTACTCCATGCACACTACATCTTTCACGAATAACCACTCAATCATTCCATAATTTCCATATACCCATATATTGTAATACAACCCGTATCCTGAAATTCCTTTACTTGAGTCATACTTGATCTCAACCTCTTCAAGTCATAACTAATTCACAAGTATACCTCCAACTGAAACCAATACCACATATAACTATACAATCAACTCGTCGATATCAGACTCCCCCACTTGGCTCAAAGCCATGAAATAAAACACCTGATAATTTAAAATAACCACACCTCATTACTACCATAATACCGCAAGGAGATTCAATTAAATCCTTTATAAGCTCATGTAACACAAACCATCTAATACCTCAAATTATCTGTAAATCTCGCATTCATCCTCGTGACAGTTAAGCCAACTTCCACAAGTGGTCCAAACTCAAATTGCAACACATATAATTTACTGATAAAGGAGAACTCTTTACAAAAACAATATAGGGATCACACAACCTCGGGACACCCCACAGGAGATAACCCACCTGCTTTGCCTCAAATTGACATCTCTATATACCCTTCCATAACCACAACAATATGCCATCACTTAATCTTCCTGAGTCTGAATTCATAACACGACATGAAAATCTACTTCGCTTCACAATTAAACAACATGAAAGATCCTTCAACACACCCATAACTCGAGACTATATGTCTAACCAAGACAGAAATCAAGCACCTAATGGTCCTTCCTATATCTCAAGCAAACTCTTCTCATCACATTCAAACAATTTAAACACTTTCCGCAGTCATATCATACTCGTTATGTAGCCATCCAACCACTCATCAAGCCACAAATTCCACTAATAGGGACACTACCGAACTTATAAGTCCAAAAGCACGTGCTCACACAGCCAAAATCTCCGTGCTCAAGCTACAATCAAAATCCAGCCTCAAGTCCTCCAAACTAGCCTGTCATTTGCACACCGAATCATATCTCGCACCTCATCCATAGAATCACAAGCCGGTGATGCAGAGCTGATACCGAGCGCTCACATGCGCATACGAATGCGTGGAAAGAATTTAAAGAGTTATTCTTCGAGCTGAATCGATGACGCACGATAAGGAAAGAAAGATGTGAAGTATATCCTAAATGTCCTGTAGCCTCTCGAAGATAGGTATGGACATCATCATACTTATCCGCAAGACTTTACTAGACACTTGCACATGACTTGTAGAACCTATAAACCTAGAGCTCTGATACCAATCTGTCACGACCCAAAATCTAACTAGTCGTGATGGCACCTAACCCAACCATCTAGGTAAGCCCATTAACAACTATCCAATTCCAATGAAATTAATAAGACATTTTAAATAAAAGAAATTATCTGAATCTTATACATTATACAAGGATTGGTAGTACAAATCATGAGCTTCTAAGATTAGAATTTACAAAGCTGGTATGAAATAAATAATCATCTATTCGAAAAGTACATAAATAGATTTTTATATTCTAAGGCTACCATGAACAAGAGGCAGCTACCACCGGAACACAGGTACGTCTTCAATTCCAACTCCCGTCAATCACAGCAACATCAGCAGCCAACATCTACACGCAAGTGTAGTATGAGTACAACCGACCCTATGTACTCAATAATAAAAAACCTAACCTTTGGTTGAATGTAGTGACGAGCTGGAACAAAGGTCGGGTCCAACACCAATAGCCAACAACCGTTCATAACAACATAAAGAAATTATAAAATAATTAACTC
Organism: Nicotiana sylvestris; assembly: GCF_000393655.2. Taxonomy (NCBI): domain Eukaryota; kingdom Viridiplantae; phylum Streptophyta; class Magnoliopsida; order Solanales; family Solanaceae; genus Nicotiana; species Nicotiana sylvestris. Next base: position 81,856,183 of record NC_091066.1, on the reverse strand, counting down.
CGAGTTAAAATTCTCAACGTTTTCATAGTTTCCTAAAAAATAGTTCCGCATTTTAAGTATATCAGTGAAAATCCAAATTCTTTACCGAAAATACGAGTAAGTTCGAAAACTGAATTTTTTTCCAAAAATCCTTTCAACAATAAATAAGATATTTCATTCTTTTTCAGATATCAAGTGTAAAATACCTCTCTATGCTCATACGTCAATATGTGTGAGAAGTCATGAATGACGTGATACCGTACAGCATGAGAAAAATACATCTCTATGCCAGTATATCATGTGTGCATGTCAATGCAATGTATCTTAGATATGAACTCATGTACTCACACTCTCAGAGTACTGAATCTCACGGTCTCACACTTTCCACTCATCATGCTCAATCACTTAGTATTGTATATGACCGATCCTGTCTAGGGAATATCCATCCCGGAATATATACATCAACTAACCATCAGTCACTTAGTAGTGAGTAGGGCCAAAGCTAGCCCATGGGGAGGATCCATCCCCAGGTATATAAATGCTTCAGACAAGATATATGTCCAGGGAAGATCCATCCCTCAATATATTCAACCCGCGCTCACTGGGGTGTATGTAGACTCCGGAGGGGCTCCTTCAGCCCAAGTGCTATCATAAATCAGTATAATCGCTGCAGCGTGCAGCCCGATCCCATAAATGTCACTCATAATTAGGTCATCGGCCTCACTCATTCATCAATCTCTCTAGTCCCCTGATCTCGCAATGCCATGAAACTAGCCCAGAATGATGATACGATGTGTCAAAAAATGGTAACAGAGTCTAAGTTTATAAAGTAGATATCTCAACAACGAAATTAACCTCAGTGGGTCCCAACAGGATAAGAATATAGCCTAGACATGATTTCTAACCTGGATCACAGCTCAATAGCTCAAATACGTAGAAATTTCAAGGTTATAGGTAAGATCAGGTAACTACACAATACCATAGAAATAACAGAGTCACAATTCACACTGTTGTATGCTCACACGCCCATCACCTAGCATGTGTGTCACTTCAACACCAATCAAATAGCACGTAATTCAGGGTTTCATACCCTCAACACCAAGTTTAGAAGTGTTACTTACCTCGAACAAGCTAATTCCAATACCGAGAAAGCCAAGCGATGTTCCAAAAATGCCATCTCGCGCGTAACGACCTCTGAACGGCTTAAAACTAGACAAAAGCTACTCAAATAAATCAAATAATGCCAAAGGAAACAAACCCATCGATAAATATTGAATCTTTAATCAAAAGCCAAAATCATCCAAAAAGTCCAACCCTGGCCTGCACCTCGAAAACCGACAAAACTCACAAAATCCGATTACCCATTCAATTACGAGTCCAACCATACTCTTTTCACTCTAATCTGACTCCGAATCGATGTTCAAAACGCAAAAATTCACTTTAAGAAATTTTAGACAAAACCCCAGATTTCACTTTGAAATCATCAATCAAATGCCAAAACGAAGATGAATTCATGAAATATAACCAAAATTGAGTATAGAACACTTACCCCAATTAATATGGTGAAAATCTCCTCCAAATATTATCCAAATTCGAGCTCCCCAACTCAAAATACGATAAAATGAACAAACCTCCGATATTAAGTATTTTTGCCTAGCTGTTCTACCTCGTTTTGTATACCAAACGATCTTGAAACTTGCTTTTGATGCCACTAACGAATTCCTTGTAAAATTTCAGTCAAGTTTGGCTTTTGAATCACTTAATTTGACCTTATAATGAAGGAGATGTCTGTTTCAATATCTGGATATAGTGCAGATTTTTAAATACGAAATCAGTGGCAATTTCGTAATTAATCTGAAAAATCTAGCAACCCAATTCTTAGTAAAATGATCATAAAATTCTAATACGATGTCCAAATTTGATGATTCTTTTTTCTATGGCTACGTAATTACGATATAGATCTAATGCTTTAATCAAAACAGAAATCGGATCTCATATATTCAATGTGGTACCATTTATGCTTGAAGAAATGATGTGGAAACATAAGAAAAACGAGCGCAACACAACCCAAACCTATCCAAAACTCACCCGAGCCCCACGGGACACCGTACAAACATATCAAAAAGTCCCACAGCATAACAAGGACCTACTCGATGTCTCAAATCACGCATAACAACATCGAAACGACGAAACACACCTCAAATCAAACTTAATGAACTTTCAACTTCAGAAAACTCGCGCAGAAACATATCAAATCAACTCGGAATGAACTCAAAATTTTCACACAAGTCCTAATACATCATACGGAGCTACTCGTGCCCCCAAACTACCGAGCGAAATGCAAATCCTCAAAACGACCCATCGGGTCGTTGCAAGCTGCTCATTCTTCAATTTTAACAATGAAAGCCTATCGAGGAGATTTTTAATAAAGTATCTAAGTTGTATTTTCTTTTCAATATGTCGTTGTTACTATAATCTTTTTATTTGCTCATGTCTTTAAATATCGACACCGCTTAAAAAAATATCTGCGTACGGGGCATGTAGTATATTATTTTTATTTTTATGAATGATAATTGTGATATCTTAATTCCGTGTTATCTGATTTCTACTTGATAGAAAAACATGTATTTCTACATACCATTTAAAAGATGTTACAATTATGAATCTCTCCATCTCAAAATTATTTTTTAATAATTAATACTTAGTTTCTAAGATAATAAGATGCGAGAGTTGCTCTTATGGTAAGCAACCTTCACTTTCAACCAAGAGGTTGTGAGTTTGAGTCTCCCCAAGAGTAAGGTGGGAAGTTCTTGGAGGGAAGGATGCCGAAGGTCTATTTGGAAACAGTCTCTCTACCCTAGGATAGGGATAAGATCTGCGTATACATTACTCTCCCCAAATCCCACAAAGTGAGATTATACTGGGTTGTTGTTATTGTTGTTTCTAAGATAACAGTGAGTGAGATCAAAGCGGAACCGTAGACCACGAAACCTATGTCACCTCCTCATAATATTTTCTCTACTGTACGAATCTTCAACGGCCAATTAAACTGCATAGATATATCGATTTTATTTAAATTTTCAAACAATGAGTTATTCATTTTACAAATGAAACTAAGACAAAACTTTATGCACAAATGGCATCATACTTAAGCTTATAAAAATTACTAGATGAGGGATGGTACATGCTGAGCATGGGCCCAACACTTAATTACAAAAATAATTTCCTTAATTTTATTACTCCAATTATTTTGTAAAATTCAATCATGTTAATTTAAATTAATATATTTAAAGATGAAAATTTTATATGCGTCTTTATTCAATAAAAGTTATTGCTTCTCCGAGTTAGCCATTTGAATATAAACTTATTTTGCTGGAATTGAACATCAACGAAAAAAATATAAAAACGTTATCAATATTTCATCAACTTTTTTTTTAAATGTTTGTGTGTTTGTGTACGGTTAAAATCGGGCTTGCCCGATTTTGCTATTTAATCGAGACCAGGAGATCACGTCGAGGGTCAACCTCGCAATGGATCAGACTATAGCACGAAGACGAGGTGTCGAGTTCAAGAATCAAGATGTCCGTCGAGACCGAGGCCAACAGTAGTCGAGACTAAGTATGACCGACTTTGAGTGAAGTGCAATAACGGAAAGGCAAGATATCCATAACCGGTAGAAGATCACAGTCGAAATTTCGGAACAGATCAAATAAAGGGCAGTTATATGTACCAATCATGGGATTTACTTTCGTAATTAAAATTGTACCATAATTAGGATTCCTCTAGTATATAAAGGAGAGACCCCATCATTTGTAAAGCACCTACAATTATGAATATCAAAGCAATATAATAATTCTTAGCTTAATTGTTTGTTCATCAGCTTATTGTGCTTTTAACTACTCTTGCATAACTAATTCGAGGGTGTCCGAGCTCGAGGGCTCCATCCAAATGCCGTTTGCTTTATATTATTGTCAATTTGCATCATTTATCTTTAAAGTTATCAATTAGTATTAGGTGAAATCACATATCTTTAAAATCACATTATAAGTTTAATTATTATTCAAATTTTAGGGTAAACAGTTTGGCGCCCATCGTGCGGCTAAGGATAATAGTGATTGCTTAATATTTTAACTTTCATAACACACACTGCTTTTGCGCTTGTTCTCGTGAGTATTTTTGATTTCAGGAATCAAAATGTCGAACCCTCAGGCAGTACCCACCCACATTGATACCGGCCTTGGTCTTCATGGCGAAAACGAACACGTAGCCACCCTAGGAAACGGAGTGCCTCCAATCAATCCTGACGCACCACAGGCCATAGATCCAGTTGATGTCAGTTCTCGTGTCGCAATTCATGGAAATTTAGGCGCCGACCCTGAAAATAGCATCCGCAGAGATGCCCGGGAAGCCGATCAGAATGCACTAAATAGTAAAGAAGGCGAAATTAGCCTTCGAATAATATGTGACATGCTACAAACTCAGCAAGCCGAGATAACGTAACTCCAAAATCAGAATCGAGCCACGAGCAGAATCGAACTTGATACATCAGGGGAAGTTATTCATAGGGTCGAACCCAGACGATAAATTGAAGGATAATAGATCGAGAACTGACCCCGCCATCATGAAGATGCTCGAGGAGCTAACTAAATGGATTGAATCCGGAGAAATAAAGATTGAGGCTAATGATAAAAAGGTAGAAACGTCATCCCCTAGGTTGATCAAATACCGGGGCACCCCCGATTCTAAAGGGTTTGGATTCGAAAAATTTCGTATAGAGGCCTTTCCCACCAAGTGCGACTCCGAAGCCCATTCCGAAGAAATTCCGCATGCTAGAAATTCCTAAGTACAATGGAACCACTGATCCTAACGAGCATGTCACTTCTTATACATGTGCAATAAAAGGAAATGACTTAGAAGACGATGATAAATTTACATGTGGAGAGAAATTTATGTGGAGAGAAATTTTTCCCGAAGTCCTTTGGGTGTATCGAACAACGTCAAAATCTAGTATGGGGGCAACACCATTCTCCTTAGTATATGGCGCCGAAGCCCTCATTCTAGTCGAGGTCGAGGAACCCAACGTCAGGTTTCGATACACAATGAAAGAATCAAATCACGAGGCTATGAACATAAGCCTCGAATTGCTAGATGATAAACGAGAAGCCATCCTCGTCAAAATGGAATCACAAAAGTAGCGCATCAAAAGATACTACAATTGAAGAACCCATCTTCGCCACTTTCGAATTGGGGACTTAGTTCTGGGAAAAGTCACCCTCAACACTCAAGATCCAAATGAGGGGAAACTCTGCCCAAATTGGGAAGGACCATATCGGGTCCTCGCAGTCATTGGAAATGGATCTTATAAACTTGGCACGATGAACGACAAACAATTGTCGAATAATTGGAACATATCACTCCTCAAACATTAATACTACGAAGGTATGACTCCTTCCTTTTTTCATTTATATTTGATACTAACTTATTACAGGTGTTCGATCGAAGACTTCAGAAAATTGTTCAACATAAAGACCTCAGGTTTTAAAGCACGCGTTGCACTCTTTTTCTGTTAGATCAGTTTTTGTCCCAAATGGGTTTTCCCGGCAAGGTTTTTAATGAGGCAACAATTTTTTGTCCTACCTGGGGATAATTCAACAGTATCCGAGGCTTCCTTACAATCAACCTCGAATACTGGGGGCATCACTCTCGAATATTATAATTACCCTCAGATGTAATATTTTCAAGGAAAATCCTTCGTGTCGATAGGGTCTCGATAGGTAAATTTTGTAAAGGGCCAAATGGTCAAATGAATCGTGATCGTGTAGATTACTCGAGCCCTAATGGCAAAACATGTATGCATTAACAATCTATTGAAAGAAGTATTTTTTTCCCTACCATATGTTCCATGCCTTAGTGAAATTTCTACTTTACAATTTCATATTTATGATCTATTGTGGAAACTGGCTCAAAAGCCAATCGTAACTAAAGTTCGAGCAATTAACCCTATACTCAGGGACTCCTATCAGAAAATTGACATGCTCGAATTACTAAACTTTGAAATCATAAAACCTTAAAAAGGCAATCCTCATTTTGTAGGCCACGACCATCCCATTCGGGGACTAACAGTTTGAACAAGTTAGAATTATAAACGAGAAACAAGCCCAAAGGGCAAATCTCAAATTAAAAGATACAACCAAACTACCATTGGCAAAGTTACAAAGGGTTTTGATAACATCAACACTTAAAAACCTTAAGGGGTACCAAATTATTCGAACTCTCGAACAAACTTATGCTAAGGCATAACAACTTTCAATATGATCAAAACTTTTTAAGCCGGAAAAAGGAAAAAGCCACTCTTTTGAGGCCATATCGACCCGATTTAAGAGCCTAAGTGATATTGCATTGTTGAGTTCGAGGACCCACTCTCGCTTAACCAAAATCTAAGGGTTTTTTTCTACTCCGAGTTCAACCAAGTACTCATTCGATTATAGAGACTATAGCAATCCGATTTCAACAAAATTTTCACAAGGCAACAAAGTGAGTCCAAATTCTCACAATATCTAAAGTGTATAAGAATTATCATAAGGCAAAGGAAAACAGACTTTTCACAATTCGCAAAACAGAAATTAGAGACAAAACGGAAAAAGGGATCTTTCATATATGCAAAAATATTTACAAAGACCACTCAGGGTCATATACAAAAAATCCAAAAAAGAAGAAAAAATATCTAATCTTCCCCGAGAGACTCATCTTCATCCCCTCCACTCCCGGATCCGCTCGAGCTCCCAGAACCATATCATCAGAGAGTAAAGCTTTGGTTTCGGCCTCTAGCACTTTCTTGTTCTCAACATCGGCAGTAAGGTCAAAACCACGAGCATGAATCTCTTTGAGAGTTTCTCTCCAAGACTAGCATTTGGCATGCTCGGCAATGTAGAATGATTGGACCTAAGCAACATCAGAAATTTCCTTTGCTCGAGTGTGAGCGACTTCAACATCAGCTCGGTAGACAGCCACGACCGCCTCCGCGTTGGCTTTTACTCTTTCTACCTTGGATGTGGTCTTTGCAATCTCAGCGGCCAATCGAGTCTCGAGGTCCTCAATTTTCTTGGCTCGGGCCAAGCTCTCATCCTTCATGCTTTGGAGTTGAAGCTCAGCCGAAGATAGCTGGGCTCGAGCAGTATCTTTCTTCGAGGCGAGGCGGTCCATGTTTTGCTTCCACCCCAAAGTCTCTACCTCTTTCATCTTAGCCTCCTCGTGAAACTGTTTGATATTTTCGGTCTTCTGCTGAACCTGCAGGATCAAAGTATTAGTCACAATCCCCGAAACGACACACCAAACTTCTAAGAAAATTCTTCATTACCTGTTCGATCAAGTCAGTCTGCTATTTGTGAGCTTTGCCAGTTCAACTCGGAGGTCCTTGATCTCCTATTCTTTTTTCCTACTGAAGAGTTTGAGGGCATCTTTCTCCTCCGTGAACCTTTTGAGATCGAACTCACACTGGTTTATCTCGGCTCGAGATTTGGAAAATGCTTCTCGATGGAGCGTCACGGCCTATGGAGAAAGAAGGAAATCAAGCAAAGGGAAATAAAGGCAAACGTAAAACTAATATTGGGGGCTGAAGCCTACCTAGTTCAGGAGTCGTTGAGCCTCATCGAAAATGATTGATGCATCCAGATCGGAAACATCATTGACCACTATGAAGCAACCACAAAATAAGTCATCCTCTTCGGGGGTCATTCCCACTTTGGGGGTCTCCATAGCTTGGGTCTCCTGAAATTTCCCCTCAAAAATGTGGGGAGTGGAGGTGAATCATCAATGTTGATTTCCCCAAGAAAGACACTTGGGGTGCTCTCTCCTTTTCGGAGCGCCTTAGAATCGGACCCTTCAGGCACACTTGCTGATTGTTCGTCACGCCGTGAGATATCTTCAGCCTCCGATGACTCGGGGACTTTACTCGGACCATCTCCTGAGATCTCCTTGGTCCAAAGATGAGCCTCCTCGAGCATCACCGGTTTAGCTGCCTTTGAAGCTTCGGCGCTCCCCTTTTTTCGAGCCACCAGCTCATAGTCAGCATCTTTTGACTCTTTTTCTTCATCTTGTAGTTTCTGGGCTACATTGGCAGGCAAAGCAGCAGTGTCATTCTTTGAATTATGAGCCTTTCTCTTTTTAGGATTTGGAGTATCAGAGGGCGAGACCCTTTTCCTCTTCTTATCCTTAGCCGGTTTTGGGTCCTCCTCTTCCCCAGGTGGGGGGGCCTCATGGCAGCATTGTCTCTGAGACTTGTATTGGCGGAAATCAAGTAAAAAATGAAAAAGAAACATTTTACAGAAGGACATCGAACATGGATGGAGAAGCTTACCGTGATTTTTGGCCTCCCATCAACCTCTTGCCAAATCGCGCCTCGAGCATTCAGCGTACGAAGAGGTCGAGGCCAGTTTCCGAACACAACCTTCAAGGTTTGAGATTGCACCAGGTACCCAAGAAACTGCTGCATCATAGGAAAGTATGTCAATACGAAAAGGCAAAAGAAACAAAACGGTAAACGAAAGCTATAGGGGGTTTGTACTTACGCTTCATGTTCCAGTCTTCAGGGAATAGCATCTTCTCGACCGGAATTATGTCGGAAGTCCTCACTCGAACAAACCAGCCCATCCATTCTCGATCCTTGTCCTCATCTATGCTTGATAACAACACCTTGGTGGCCCGACGCTGAAGCCTTATTAGTCCACCTCGATAAAGACGGGGCTTGTACATTCTAATGAGATGGTCGAGGGTAAAAGTCATCCCCTCGACTTTGCTCACAAAGAATCGAAGAAAAATAACTATGCACCAGAAGGAAGGATGGATCTAGCCCAAGGTTATTTGGTATTAGCGACATAAATTGAGGATAATGGGGTCAACAGAACCCAGCGTAAAAGGGTAAGTGTAAACACTCAAGAACCCTTTCACGTGGGTGGTGATCTCCTCTTTGGGGGTCAGAATCACCACCTCCTTGTTTTCCCAATGGCAATCTTTTTTCACCTGCTCAAGATAACCCTCATTTATCGAGCATATGTATCTCGATATTGGCTCACATCGGCCATGTACCGACGAGGGTTTTTCAACTTTGAAGTCGGAAGTAAGATCGCATGACCCAGGAATACACTCTTTGATGTGTGGCTCCACCGACGTTTTATCGTCGACCGGCTGCGATGAAAAAACTTTTTCTTTTTGAGGAACGGTTTTTGATGTTTTCGTCATTTTTTATGAGTTCATGGAAAGAAGAAGATAAAACTTGTTGTTTGATGAGAAGGTTGGCAAATAGGATTTGAAGAATTGAAAAACTTGAATGTAGAAGAAATACTTTGAAGATTAGAAGAGATTTTGGAAGTAAAATTTGAGAAAATTATGAAGATAGATCTATTTATAATTTTTGCTATGAAGGTTCAAAGGCACTAGTGGATGACCGTCAACTGAAGCTAATTAATGATCTTGGGAACTGCACCGACGCGACGCTTCGGTCGTTTCTGTCGCTTATGTCATAAGAATGATGTCATAGTTGGTCGAAGTATAAAATCAAAGACTCAGTTTCTTTCTTCTCATTACACTCCAAGAAATGAGAGAACTATCTACATACGATTAAAATCGGGCTTGCCTGATTTTGCTATTTAATCGAGATCTGGAGATCACGTCGAGGGTCAACCTCACAATGGATCGGGATATAGCACGAAGACAAGGTGTCGAGTTTAAGAATCGAGATGTCCGATGAGACCGAGGCCAGCAGCAGTCGAGACTAAGCATGACCGACTTCGAGTGAAGTGCAATAACGGAAAGGCGAGATATCCGTAACGGGATCACGGTAAAATTTTTGGAACAGATCAAATCAAGGGCGGTTATATGTACCAATCATGAGATTTACTTCCGTAATTGGAATTGTACCATAATTAGAATTCCTCTAGTATATAAAGGAGACTCCCCATCATTTGTAAAGCACCTGCATTCACGAATATCAAAGCAATATAATATTTCTTAGCTTACTTGCTTGTTCATTAGCTTATTGTGCCTTTAACTATTCTTGCATAACTAACTCGAGGGTGTCCGAGCTCGAGGGCTCTATCCAAACTTTGATTTGCTTTATATCATTGTCAATTTGCATTATTTATCTTTACGTTTATCAATTGATATTAGGTGAAATCACATATCCTTAAAATCACATTATAAATTTAATTTTATCTCAATTTTAGGGTAAACAATGTTAGTTTTTTTTTTCATATTCTAATTTGAAATTTACGATAACTCTTTTTAAGCAAAACAATAAGTACGCTTATTTTTGGTAGCACAAAGATTCATAGGCAACCCATTTTGGTAACTTTTAGTGCGTTAAATTCAAGGGAAAAAAGTTCCTAATTTATTTAAACCTCGTCTTGTTAATAACCAAAGAGATTGCTTTTTTCTTCGTTGATAACTTATTTGTTATTAGTACTAATAAGATGAGATGTCTTCTTTTTAACACAAGGAAAAATATGTATTACATTATAAGTGGACCTGAAAGTATAGAAATAAATGTTTCTAAAGCCGTACCAATTATACTTCTTCTTCGTCTTTTTTTTTTTTTTTATAATTTTTTCTCATTAAATGCTTGAATTAAAGATAGTTGTTTGAGTAATTGCACCTTAAAAGATAGTTGTTTGAGCAATTACAATTTCAATAGTAATACCGTGAGTTCTAATTTGAATCTGCTTCATTTTCTGATCAAATTTCTCTTTTCTTATTATATATATATACAAAAAAATATGAGTTTACTATTAATGTTTTAAATTAAGTCGGAGTAAGTTATTTTCTAAATGAGAATAACTTAATTAATAATTAATAAAGGTAACTCAATAATTTGGTTTGAAATAGTGCAGTAATATTTAAGGGTTAGCCTTTTGTGAATAATTTATATCTACTTGGTTATAGTAGTTAATATTTTTTTTTTTTGTTAATATCAAATAAAATATTAAGATCAAAAAGTTACTCGCTTTTAAACATTAAAGTAAGAAAAAAAATATTTACACATTTTAAATATTATGTAATTTGTGTAATATTTAATTAGTGTAGCCATTTAAGAAGGAGTTGGATGTGAAATAATAAATTTAAGTGGGGCTCATATGGTCATTGACAGTCTAAATAATTTTTTTACACATGACAAATTTATTTTTATACATAAGAGATCTGTCTTTTACACATAAGAGATCTAAATATATGCGGGGAAACGGTATTATTAAATGATGGTGTGGAACAACAAATTTATGTGGGGCCAAATATATACCTACTTTTGGCTACTATTTACGTTTAACCTCCATTGTATTATCCGGCCAAATTTATCTATATCGTTATACAATTCACCCAAATTTATCCCTATCATCAACAAACTTTTAAAAACTACCTCTCAGTCAGGTGACCCAGAATCTCCCAAATTATTTTAATTAAGTCACTTAATCTTCTTCGTGATCCATTATTTTAAAAAATAATTGGCATTTACTTACTTTTTTAATTGAAAAAAAATAAGAGAAAGAAATATTAAAATAATACAGTGGTAGTAAACAAAATATGGTAAATTGAAAAATCTAAATTAGGTAGCTTGTCTAAATTCTAAAAGTATTTACAAGATCTCAACTTTATTGAATTCATTGCATCAAAGGTATGGAGGCTTTGCAAGTATTAATTAGTGATAGAAGTTAAAGTTCTTTGGTGACTTTACATTGTCGAATTCAACTTTGCTTTAATCAATATCTACGCATGGTGCACTATTAAGTTAGTCGATCGAACTATACTAACTAGAGAATAACAAAATATATTCGAATATACATGTACATAAATGATGATCAGCTGCATCTAATATATAATGAATAGACCCATTGAATTATACAGTATATATATGATTAAAAATTAAATAAAATTTTAAAACAATTCCATCTATTATTACAAGAAAAGAAGTAGGTGCATTAGTAATTTAAAAATATCCATGATAATTTGTATAGTCTAGTATCTTTAGCATTCACATCAATAGTAATTTCTGAAAATAGTGGAGCAAGAAGAACAACAAGTGATTTAAATAAAAGGAAATTGAGATTTTGAATTATTTAATAAATCAAGGGGTAATTTTTAAAAATTTGCTAATGGTAGAGATAAATTTAGTTTTGTATAGTATAACGGTACGGATAAATTTAACCAAATAATATAACGGAAATTAAATATAAATAATATCCAAAAATTAAGGAATATATTTGGCCCTTTTTCCTAAATTGAAATAACTTGATTTTTCTGTCAATTTACTTTGACCAAAAGCTGCTCTCATTCCCGCTTATTCATAGTAAAATAATAATCTATATGAATGAAAAGGCAAATGCCTTATCGGGGTTCGTGTACTCCAACCTTATGGGAGAAAAAGTTAGTGTTAGAACTATTTCCTTTGAATTAGTTGTTTAGAACTTCACATCTAAAAGTTTAACTTATTAAGAAGAGAATATTTTTATTTAATTAATTGCCTCTCAACAAGCCTCGATCGTGCATTATGTCTATTCTTTTTAACGAGTCAAATACATGAAAATAATTTTTTGTTGAGTGGGAAATAGTAAGACTTGAATTTATGATGTTTACCTACTTTGATAACCATATTGAATTGTATTGTTAGTTCACTTTAAAAATTTTAAAAAAGTTAGAAACACGTGTATGGTTAGGGGATAGGGCATGTATATGAATACCCTGGGAGACTTGTGATTTCACCTTACCACATGTGATATCAAAGCTGTTGTAGTCACTTATTTTCTTTTGGCTTCACATCGTTCAAAAATTCAAGTTGGTTATTAAAAAAAATCTAAGACTTTGTTTAATTTTCCAAGTTATCTTTATATATCATTGTTTTCCTTTTTATATAGTTATTGAAAATGTTCTGCAGTTTGTAGCCATCAGCTATCTCAAGAATCTTGTCCACTCTTGATAGCTTTTTATTTAGTTGGGGCATTCAACCTTTACATATGAAATCTGTTAGTGTGATTTGTCACTATTTGCGCCATTCGGGTTTTCCAACCTTGAACTAACAGATTATGGACAGAGGACTACTGAAGAATTGCTAAATATCAATTACCAAACCGACCGATGGTAGTCAAATATTAAAGAAAACCGATAAAAAATCGATCAAAATAGGGAAGTCGATAATAGATTGGTCAGTAGAGCTAACCGATTGAAATCGTATGATTATACCGATTAAAGTCGGTCGGTTAGTGTAAACGGGTAAAACCAGGGGTAATAAGCACCCCAATTTTCCAGTAGAGCGAACGAGATAAAGATATAACTGAAAGGAATCGAAGTCGAAGATGGGAGCCTTCACTATAAAAGTTCGAACACAACACCTGCCCTCGGAGCCATCGAGACCATGCCCCTGGACCCAGTCCGAATTTCGAGACCTCGGGAAGAAATGCAAAATGACCATAAACGGTTATCAAAGGACTGTGACATACATGCCCAACCGGGTATCACGGCGTAGATTCTCGACCCCTATCAACGACATATCAGTAATTAGCAAGAAGGGAGATTTTTACCTTTGTTAGGATTGTATTTAGTGTAGAACTTCTCTACTATATAAAGGAGAAGTCTACTATTTTTTAGACTCTATGTAAGAGGCATACCAAGACAATATACATCTATTTTCTCTATTACTAAAAGTTATTCAAAGTTCTCTCTTTGGTTGATAAGTTCCTCATAAGTATTGGTTCGGAACCTAAGGCAGGCATTTTGTCAATCTTTTAATCGAATCCGGATTCAGTATCATCATTGGTTTGGCTGTTTATTCTAATTTTATTTGCTTATCTAACATCACTAATAATTTGTATCGAATTAATCCATGTATACTTAAAACTGCATATAAATTCAATTGTTATCCATTTTTAAGGGTAAACAGTTTGGTGCCCACCCTGGGGCTAAGGATAATAGCGTTGATACAAATTTCCATAACACACTATATTTTATACTTGTGCTTTGAGATTGTAATTTCAGATCTATCCAAGGATGTCAAACTCTTAGTCTGCTCACTTCAATGTTGATATTAAGTCTGGCCACCATGGCAAAAACAACAATGTAGCACCTACCAACGAGGTGCCTCCTGCTGATCCCAATGGAATCCAAGTTGTGGACCCAATCGATGCAAACTCGCATGTGGCTATCAACACCAACCTGTCGACCGACCCTGAGAACAGCGTTCACGGAGGAGCCTGACCAACGATTCGAGGTACGCCCGAAGTTGAAGGCAACAGGATGAATCTGAGGGTGATATTCGAAATGTTGCAAACCCAACAGGCGGCGAAAGTACAACTGCAAAATCAAAGCCGCACCTCCGGCAGAGTTGAGCCCAAACGATCCCAGGAAAACACATGCAGGAACAAGCAAGTCACAGAAAGGCCTGGTGAAGCTGAGATCGGGACCAACCCAGAAATAATTAAGATATTTGAGGAACTAACAAAGCGGGTGGAATCAGGGGAGAAGAAATTCAAGGCCAACGACAAAAAAGTGGGGACCTATTACTCCAGAGTTGATCAAATCCCAGGAGCGCCCCCGATATTTAAAGGCCTGGACTCCAAGAAATTTGTCCAAAAACCTTTCCCTCCGAGCGCAGCTTCGAAGCAATTCCCTAAGAAGTTCCGTATGACTGATATTTCGAAGTATAATGGGACCAACGAGCACGTGACCTCCTACACGTGTGCCGTCAAGGTAAACTACTAGAAGATGAAGAAATCGAGTCGGTTTTGCTGAAGAAGTTTAGAGAAACCCTGTCAAAAGGAACTATGATATGGTATCACAACTTACCCCAGACTTCTATTGATTCGTTTTCATTGCTTTCTGTATACGGTAAAAATAATAGGGTCCGATTTTATGATTGTTGAGGCACCTCGTGAAAACCACCCCTAGAAGGCTCGAAGTTCAGCTCGGGGTTCGACCCCGAGGGTTCTCAATGATCGACCTCGAGGCAGTGCAAATACGCAGCTATGATGGACTAATGGGAAGTTCCCAAGGCACGCGATTAAAGCTGACCAAGTCTATTAGGCTTGTTCAAGCCCATACCGTGGCATTAAATGGTTGTACCAGCCTCATATCTTTGTAATAAATGCATTTGTACTATGTTAGGATTCCCCTTCATATATAAAGGGGACCCTTGTTATTTTGTAATGCATATGATATCACTTACAACATTCAATACAAGAACATTCTCTGCTCTCTAACTTAAACACATTCTCTCTTGATTCTATTATTTACATTTATTGTATTCTATTAATTATTCTTCATTTATTGCTCATTATTGACCATAAAGAGCTTCATCAAAGCTCTCAAAACTGTTAGACCTTCATCATCCGGTCACTGCCTAACGCTTGGCTCGACCTCGAGGCCCCGTATAGGCCAGCTCGAGGCCCCGATTCTCAGTCACTCGGTTTGCTTAAACACACAGTCTTCAAGCTCTTATTTCATTTTCTGATCTCACACTTAGCATCTACTGCTTAACAACTAGCATAAAAATAGATCACGTATTTTTAAAATCACAAAATCGAATCTAATTGTAATTACCATTTTCTAGTAAACAGTTTGGCGCCTACCGTGGGGCTAAAAATAATAGTGATTGTTTTCTTGATGGTTTATTACATAACAAAAGTTATTTTTCATGCTTTCTCTTGTCCAAGAATCTTTGATTTCAGGTCAAAATATCCAACTCAGTAAACGCACCTGAAAACAACGGTCTTAAGGACCATGGAGAGAATGGTGTAGCTATTTCAGATGTTGGTGTACCACCACAAAACCCTGATGATTCACAAGAACCAATTCCCATAGACGTGGTCTCGCGTAACGCTCAACACGTCGACATCAGCTCCCACACCAACAAGAGTATACGCCAAGAAAATCAACAAGAAGCTCAGGAAATCCGACCGCGAGAGGGGCAAGAGGTTAGCCTTCACATTATTTTTTAGATGTTACAAGCATAATAGTTGGTGATTGCTCAACTGCAAAGCCACTAAAAAAAGTCCAAGCATAGCAACACTGGAAATGGCTCCCCAAGCAGAACAGGTACCGGAAAGATCGAGTAACAACAGGTCAACAGCCGACCCCGCTATTATGAAGATGCTCGAGGACCTCACAAAGAGGATTGAATCAGGCGAAAAAATGATAATAGCTAACGACAAAAAGGTGGGGACCAACAATTCAAGGGTCAACCAGATCCTGGGTGCACCCTCGATCCTGAAGGGTGTTGGTTCAAAGAAATTCGTGCAAAAGCCATTCCCAGCAAGTGCAGCCCGAAGTCCTTCCCGAAGAAATTTAGAATGCCCAATATTCCGAAGTACAACGGGACCTCGGTCCCCAACGAGCACGTCACTGCTTACACTTGTGCGGTGAAGGGCAATGACCTGAATAACGAAAAGATTGAATGCGTCCTGCTAAAAAAGTTCGAGGAAACAATTTCGAAAGGGGCCATGATGTAGTATCACAACCTAGCCCCGAATTCGATAGATTCTTTTTTCATGCTGGTAGATTCTTTCATAAAGGCACATGCCGGTTCCATCAAGTTGGCTACAAGGAAATTCGACGTCTTCAAAATCAAGCAAAGAGAGAACGAGATGCTGCGGGAGTTCGTATCTCCCATTCAAATGGAGCGAATGGAATTATATCCAGTTTCCGACGACTGGGCACTGTAGGCCTTCACTCCAGGTTAGAACGAATGAAGCTCGGTGGCTTCGAAGCAGCTGAAGCAGAATTTGGTTGAATACCCTGCCGTCACTTGGTCGAATGTCCACAACCGATATCAATCAAAGATCAGGGTCGAGGACGACCAACTAGGAGCCCCCTCGGGCCCGGTATATCCAAGCAGACTCCTGGAAAAGGAGCCAAAGCCAAACAAAGAAAGGTGCCATTCATACACCAAAGATAGAAGAAACGCCCCAAGGCATAACATACCCAGAAATGATCGACGGATAGATCGAGGTCAGAATCCTCGGGGACTTGTAAGCAGGGCTATGTTCGACAGACATATAGGACCGACGAAAGCACCTCGCTTGTTAGAATACAACTTCAACGTTGACATTTCAGGCATCGTATCTGCCATCGGTAAAATCAAAGACGCCAGGTAGCCAAGACCTATACTATCAGATTCGTCACAGAGGAACCCTAACTTAGTGTACGAATTTTGCAGCACACACGGTCATAGGACCGGAGAATGCAGACAGCACCGAGAAGAAGTAGCCAGGCTACTTAGCAAAGGGCACCTTTGAGAGTTCCTTAGCGACCGATCTAAAAACTAGTTCTGGGAAAGAAAGGCGAACAGGAAAAACAAAACAAATGAGCTGCAACATGTCATCCACATGATCGTTGGAGGGATCGATATCCCGCAAGAACCCATTGTCAAAAGAACAAAAATATCCATGACCAGAGAAAAGCGAACTCGAGGTTACAAACCCCAAGATGGTCTCACATTTAGCGACGAGGACATCGAAACCCTGTTTCAACCTCACAACGACGCCTTGATAATTTCTTTTCTTATGAATACATTTCAAATTAAGCATGTACTTGTGGATCTAGGTAGCTCGGCCAAAATTATCGAGTCGAGGGTGGTGGAGCAGCTCGGACTTCTCGACCAGATCATGACTGCCTCTCGAGTCCTCAACGGATTCAACATGGTGAGTGAAACAACGAAAGGTGAAATCGCCCTCCCGGTCAACGTGGCCGGCACAACCCAAAATGTCAAATTCCATGTCATTAAAAGAGTCATGAGGTACAATGCCTTGCTCGGAAGGCCATGGGTACACTGCATGAGAGCAGTACCATCAACCCTTCATCAAATGATGAAGTTTCTGACGAAGAACAGAATAAAAACCGTGTATGGGGAACAACATGCAGCAAGGAAGATGTTCCCTGTGCACGATGTGGCATTGGCATCGATGCCTTCAGCATCAAAAGAGCCAAAGGATAAAAAAATAGTGAAGTAGCAATCACGAGAACACATTCTCGGCTACACCCGAACAAAGCATGCAAAGGACCGTGCCGCATCCCCAAAGTAAATGTTCGAAGCATATCGAGGCTCAAAGTGCCATCACTACTAAGGTATAACCATCTCCCTTTTTTACTTACATCTTACACTAACCTTTGTGCAGATGTCCGATCAGAACAGTCGAAGCGCTGTCCAGCTCGAAGACCTTAAGGTTTCAAAGCGTTACAATTTTTTCCTTCGATCGGGTTTTATCCAAGAAGGGTTTTACCGACAAGTTTTTTAACGAGGCAACACCTATATGCTACCTAAGGAGAGACCAACAAGTATTCAAGGCTTCTCTTCAATCAACCTCAAATACTGGGGGGCATCCCCCCGGAAGATCACCTTCTCGTAAAAGTCAAAATGAGCCAAAAAGGGTCTTAATAGGAAAATGATGTATTGGGCCAAAAGGTCAAATGGACCGTGTCCGCATAGAATAATTGAGCCCTTAACAGCAAAAATATGATACTTGTACCAAGTAATCGAAGAATATTTCCCCTACATCAAAACGCTTTGTGCTTCAAAGAAGTATGTTGCTTTTACAAGAAATGGCTCTAGAGCCAAAACAATCTCCCGAACACTCAGCGACTGCGTTAAAAACCCAAGGCCATATGACCTCTGGGGCGGAAACTTCAAACTCGTATGCCATCAATAAGGCAACACCAAGTTTACAAAAAAATGGCTCCAGAGCCGAAAAACTTTTGACGTCTCGAGGACTATCGTCAACTGTCATCCCATCGAGCAATCAGAAACTCAAGGCCGTAAGACCCCAAGAAGGGCCTGAAAGCCCTCCATGCGGCAATACTAGAAAAGTTAAGACCTCTACGAGGAATTATCAACAATATAGGACCTCTATAAGGCAACACCAAAACTATAAGACCTCAAGCAAGGCATGAACCATACTTGTACCAAGTAGCTTACCTGTAAGACCTCAAGCAAGGCATGAACCATACTTGTACTAAGTAACTCATCTATAAGACCTCAAGTAAGGCATGTTAAAATTTATAAGACCTTACAAAAGTCATAATCTTGATCTTAAAGATAAGGCTATATATCCGAACTTATAAGACCCCTAAAAAGGCATACCCTCGATATAGATGCCGAAACTACTTCATTCGGGGACTAAAAGGCTCCGGCCAAATACAATGACTACAGTCACAAGGCTGTACCAGCCAAACTCACATGACCCGGGAATTCCCGACCGTCGTTATAAAATCACAAGCCTTCAATTACTTCAAAAAAACATAAAAAAGAACCGGTTAATCAGGCTACCCTCGGCATAAGCAAAAGAGCTTCGATCATATCAGCTCCAAACAACAAGCTTCGAAACATTTTCGGCCATCGAGTGAAACCTCTCGAGGTGCTCATTTATCGCTACATAACGGCTCACAATTGAGGCTCTTAGCGAGCCGTTGAAGAGTCGGGCAAAGAAAAAAATTTCAAAAAGTCTTTAGCGAGGGAAAATAAATCCTATATTAAGAGGTCGTACTGACCCCACGCGTAAGAGCCACTTTTGCTAGCTTACATTAGAGGTCGTACTGACCCAACGCGTAAGAGCCACTGTCGTCAACCCATATTAGAGGTCGTACCGACCCAACGCGTAAAAGCTACTGTCGCTAGCCCACATTAGTGGTCGCATCGACCCAACGCGTAAGAGCCACTGTCTACAGCCCACATAAGAGGTTGTATCGACCCTACGCGTAAGAGCCTAAGAGCTAGCTTAAAATTCAAAAACATAAGGGTCAATGAGCAGGAGTCGAAATCCGACTACGAGACTGAGCCCAAAACAGTTAACTAAAAGCGCTTAAGGGCAAATGCGTAAGAGCCTACAAGCCTTCCCAACAAGCCCTAGGGCCGAATTATAAACATAAGGGTTTTTACTCAAAGGCCAGTTTGCCTGGCTAATCATTAACAAAACGTCAAAACTCAAGACAAAGAAAGGCGTACACAAGCAAATAAAAATTCATGGAAGGAGAAAACCAAAAGATTTCTTTATATATGCACATATGAAACAATGCAAAGCCACATTTGCAGATGCTCTCGAAGAGCCCTGTACAGAGAATCAAAAAGAAAAAGCCTAGTCTACGTCCCCCCCGGGGACTGTGACCCGTCAGCCTCTTCCTCATTATCTTCGGCATCAGACAAAAGGAACTTGGCATTGTATTCATTTTCCTTGGCATGTGATATCTCTTCCAAGAGATCGAAGCCCCTAGCATGAATCTCCTCAAGGGTTTCCCTCCGAGATTTGCACCAGATATATTCATTGCTTCTGCTCTCTCGATCGGAAGCACCTCTCAACTTAGCTCGAGCATCAGCAACGTCTTTTAAATAGAAGACCACTTTCTTGTCGGCCTTAGCCCGAATCTCTTCAGCCTCATCCTGGGCATCCACGATTTCCGCCTTCATCTCCAAAAGCTCGGACTCGAGCCTTGCAATCCTGCTCGTCTGAACTGAGCTGTTCTCACGAGTGTTCTGGAGTTGCACCTCGAGGGTAGAAACCTTGGCCAAAACATTCTTCTTGGTCACAACATGGGCATTTATCTGAGCCCTTATCTCATTACACTCATGCTTCGCCTGGCCAACCTCGCCCCAAGGGCGTTCCAAATCCTCTGTCTTGCTCTGCAACTGAAGTATCAAAACATTAGTCTTAGAGGATAGAAGAAGAAGCATGCATTCCCTCGGAGCAAAGATTACCTGTTTCTCAAGGTGGCTTTCGTAATTCAGGCTCCGATTCGCCTCGTACCGCAGGTATACCAACTCATCTCCCCTCTTATCACAAAGAAGCATGAGAGATTTCTCCCCATCCAAGGCTTTCCTCAACCTGGCTTCATGGCGGAGCAGCTCAGACTTGATCATGTCAAAGGCCTATGAAAAAAGAGCTAAATAAGAAAGTAGGAGTGCAAAACTGAAAAACTGATACAATTGGTCAAAACTCACCACGGAACAGAGCTGTTGAGCCTCCTCAAATGTCGAACGCACACCTACGGCCTTGTCTCATCGACCCCAGTAGAACCACTTCTAATAAGAACGTGATCGTTCGAGAACTCGCTTGAGTCAGGCGGCCCTTGGCCTCGAACACCCCTCTAAGTACCTTCAACAGGAAAAGAAGATGATGGTAGAGAATCCTTGTCCCTCGAAGTACCTTTGATGAGAAAAAAAGATGACGGCAAATGAGGAACCATTTCTCTAAAGCCGGAAGCCTCGGGTGTTGCAAGCTCACCCGAGACATCTTCTTTGGGCCTCTGGGAAAGACTTGTCTCGCTATGAGCACCTTCATCCTGTGAGGGTTCCTAACGTTTGTTATTATTCCTTAGTCCTGAAGCCGACAACCCCTCTTCCTCTCCGAGGGAGCACGATCTCACCTCAAGAAATTCTCTACTTCCTGCGATGACGGAGCTAAGTACACATAAAGTACCCTCCAAAGAAAGCAAACCACACAGCAGGTCCTGTGGTGTTTTGCCTCCCATCTACCTTGGATAGATCTCGCCACTTGCGCTCTTCATAGGTCGAGCGGGCTGCCAGCTTCCAAGCCCAATCCGTCAGGTCGGGGACCTCGTATGGAATCCACGGGGTTGCTGCAAAAAGAAAAAGAAAGCATCTTTACAGAATCTATATCTACTATGAGCAAAAACTATAATAACACAAGTGCACCACTTATGTGTGATATTCCATTTCTCAGGAAATGGCAGGAACTCCACAGGGATAACATCGATAGTCCTTACTCAGATGAATCGATTCATTCACCCTTGGTCCCCGTCTTCTTTATCATCAACAATGAAGGGCCTGGTGGATCGGCATCGCAAAGCTATTAGGCCTCGTCAATGAAAGGGTCGGTACAATCTGATGAGATGGCTAAGGGTGAACTCAAGCCCGACTTCTTCCACAAGGAACCTCATCATCAACACCATCCTCCGGAATGATAGGTGAACCTGTGCCAGGGTAGCCCGATCTCTTCAATAGAAGTCAAGCACGATCTATCGAGAGGACCCAACATGAAGGGGTACGTGTATACGTGTAAAAACCCCTCTGTATGAGCTGTGATATTCTCTTCTGGGGTGGGTACCTACAGTAGCAACTTTTCTCCCCATCCGCAGTCTCTCCTCACTGGCTCGAGGTGTTCTTCTCCTATTTACAAAGTCAACCTTGATGCATGATCCCAATGGCCCTTGACATTGGGAGGCCTCTCTAATGAAAGGTCACTTCTCGAGACAAAGCGTCTTGAGGTTGGCTCGCCAGATGCCGGCGGTGTACCACCGATTGAGCGGGAAGAAGAGGCAGAACCATCCTCTTCTTGGTAAACGGATTTGGGTGTAGCAGCCATGGCTGTGATAAAACAAGAGAAGGAAACTGAAAACTCAGGCAAAAGCTTTTAATTAAAATGATGGAAAGGCTGGTGCAAGGAAGAAGAACTTTATGAAAAGGGATAGCGGCTCAAAATAGAGGAATCCTCAAAAAAGAAGGAAATAAACTCATATATAGAGCAAGCGACGACTGTCCGCCTACCCTAAAGGCCAATTAATTCCAACTAGGCCATTTTCACTTTCGGGGAGATGTACTGGCAGGATCACCTTGATTATTTCATGACCATGTCATACGATTAACACTGTTATACAATGTTCGAGGAATCAAAGACCCCCACATCGACCTAAGTCTCAAGATGGTGCCCGATCTCGATGATCTCTATCAAAATGAAAATAGACTCTAAGGAGCCATCAATATCGCTCTAAGCCTCGAGATGGTGCCCGATCTCGAGGATCTCTATCAAAGCGAAAAATAATCTCTAAGGAGCTATTCATATAAACCTAACCTCGAGGTGGTACCCTATCTCGAGGATTTCTACTATTACAAGTACAGGTCATTCACCCGATTCTTTCGCCCTCAAGCTACCTGAGCCCGAGCCAGTTCTCACTCAAGAATTACTAACAAAGCCTTAGGACTATTTTCACCTTCAGATCAAGTTAAACTCTCTCTCGATTACTTTAGTCCAGGGGCCATCCGAGACTAGGCGTATCCTTATCCGGTGTCTATTTATAACGTTTTAGGGCTATCTTCACTCTAAGTTCAAATCAAGTTTTAAGGCCGCCCAAGCTCGAGCAAACTCTCATTCGGGGAATGTCTGTGAAAGTTTAAGGGCTATCTTTATTCGCAGATGTTCGAGAAAATTCTCCCTCGAGGACTATCAGCGGGGCCTAAAGGGCTAAATTTCATTCTAAAATTTGAAGCCCTGCTCTCACTCAATTCGAAGTCAGGGGTCCCGACGGCCTAAGCTTGTATCAATTCAATCCGGACTCAGTCCGAGGAACGGCAAAGGGTTTTAGGGAATATCATATTAACCAATCAATAACCGAGGGAACACCTATGCCCGTGTCCGTTAGATCGATCGGTAAAATCATATGCTCAGATTCTTTACAAATGTAGGCAAAGGGAAATCCAACACAAATCAAAGACAAATTGAAGAAACATTTTTGTATTAATAAACAATGATTACAAAATCCCACGAGGGGTCCTTACGCAGAAACAAAGAAGCAAAAAATTGACAGCTAAAAGTCTAATCTATTATCAGAGGTACATCCTCATAAGAAATATCTGCGAGAACCGTTTCCTCGGGGACCCCATTTCCATCTTCCAAACAATGCCTTCGAGAACCTCCTCTGAAGTAGAAAAAGATGAAGAAGTAGAAAAAGATGAAGAGAAGAAAGGAGTTAAAGGCTGTTGAAGAATGACTGAATGAAGTTTTGGTTCAAGAAAAATTCCATTTATAGAAAGGTGGCAGCGTAACCGACGACGCAATCAATGCCTTTGGGAAACGTACTGACAGGCGTAATCAATGCTTTTTGAGAGACGGATCGGCGACAATATTATTGCTTTGAGAAAATAAATCGGCGCTACATTGAATGCTTCTGGAAAGATATACCTATGGGACATCTCAGTGATCACAAAAGCTTATGTCATAAGCATGATATCATCACAAGAGGCTCAAGGAGATCAGCATCAAAATCATTTCTTATCATTTTAATCTAAGAAATGCAGGGACTATCTGTATACGGTAAAAATCACAGGGTCCGATTTCATGATTGTTGAGGCACCTCGTGAAGATAGCCCCCAGAAGGCTCGAAGTTCAGCTCGGGGTTTGACCCCGAGGGTTCTCAATAATCGACCTCGAGGTAATGCAAATCGACAGCTATGATGGACTAAGGGGAAGTTCCCAAGGCACGTGATTAAAGCTGACCAAGTCTATTAGGCTAGTTAAAGCTCGTACCGTGGCATTAATGGCTGTACCAGCCTCATATCCTTGTAATAAATGCATTTGTACTATGTTGGGATTCCCCCTCATATATAAAGGGGACCCTTGTCATTTTGTAACATATATAATATTACTTACAACATTCAATACAGGAACATTCTCTGCTCTCTAACATAAACACATTCTCTCTTGATTCTATTATTTACATTTATTGTTTGCATTTATTGTGTTCTATTTATTGTTGTTTATTTATTGCTCATTATTGATCATAAAGAGCTTCATAAAATCTCTCAAAACTGTTAGACCTTCATCAGATGGTCACTGCCTAACGCTTGGCTCGACCTCGAGGCCTCGTATAGGCCAGTTCGGGCCCCCAATTCTCAGTCACTCGGTTTTCTTAAACACACTCTCTTCAAGCTCTTATTTCATTTTCTGATCTCACACGTAGCATCTACTGCTTAACAACTATCATAAAAATAGATCACATATTTTTAGAACCACAAAATTGAATCTAATTGTAATTATCATTTTCCCGGTAACACTTGTAGATGCCTTTGTAAAAGCACACGCAGGGGCTATCTAGGTCGAGACCAGAAAATTGGACCTTTTCAATGTAAAATAAAGAGATAACGAAATGCTCAAGGATTCGTATTGAGATTTCAAATGGGACATATAGACCTACCTATGGTTGTGGATGATTGGGTCGTTCAGGTGTTCACCCAAGGACTCAACCTCAAAGCTCCTTAGCTTCACAATAGTTGAAACAAAATTTGATAGAATATAATGCAGTAACTAGGGCCGACGTCCATAACAGGTACTAATAAAAAATCAGAGCCAAGGATAACTTGTGACGACCTGGCCAGTCGTCTCATGAGTTACCGCCCCATTTTTCCCATTTCTGCTTCTTATTGCTTTGTCTATCGGTTCTATGTGATCGGGTTGGTTGGCCCGGGTTTGGAAAGGATTTGGTAAGGTTTGAGACTCTTAGTCTCTTTTGAGGAAGCTTAAGTTGGAAAAGTCAACCGGATATTTACTTATGTGTTATAGGGCTTGGATGTGAGTTTCGATGGTTCGGATAGCTTTGGGAGGTGATTTGGATCTTAGGAGCGTGATCGTAATGCGTTTTGGAGGTCCGGAGTAGATTTAAGCTTGAATTGACGAAATTAGATTTTTGGCGTTTTCCGGTTGATAGGTGAGATTTTGATATAGGGGTCGGAATGGAATTCCAAGAGTTGCAGTAGTTCCGTCGTGTCATTTGGGATGTGCGTGCAAAATTTCCAGTCATTCGGACGTGGTTTGGTTGGGATTTTGATCAAAAGCGTAATTCGGAAGATTTTGGAAACTTAGGCTTGAATCCGATGAGCTTTGGTTGATTCGATGTTGTTTGAGGTGTTTTGAAGATTGGCATAAGTTTGAATTAGGGGATATGTTTGTGTTTTTGGTTGAGGTCCCGGGGGCCTCTAAGTGATTTCAGATGGTTGACGGTGGAGTTTGGAATTTTGGTGAAGCTGCAGATTTTCTTCTTCTGTGGTTACCGCACTTGCGAATTGGGGACCACAGGTGCAATGCCGCAGATGTGAGGAGGAAGGCCGCAGAAGCGAAAGAAGGTGAGGGAGGCAGAAACCATAGAAGAGGTTCTTGGACCGCAAAAGCAGTACCGTAGATGAGGTGGATTGACCGCAGGTGCGAAAATGCCTAGGTCATAATATATATTTCTTCCTTCGCAATTTTCAGAGGGTTTCACCATTTTTAAACGTGAATTCTGGAATTTTGGGCAATTTTGAAGAGAGAATTCAAGGAGACTTCATTGAGGTAAGGATTTTGGACCTAAAACTCATTCCTGTGGTATTATTTCACGGATTAGAGCTATAATTAATGGAATTTAAGGGTTAAAATTGAGGAAACGAGGGCTTGGTATTAGAGACCTAGATTTGTGGATTTGATGGACCTATTGTGGTCGGATTTTGGTACTTTTGATATTTATGAACTTGTGGGGAGTTAAGGAACCTATTG
This sequence comes from Nicotiana sylvestris, assembly GCF_000393655.2. Classification (NCBI taxonomy): domain Eukaryota; kingdom Viridiplantae; phylum Streptophyta; class Magnoliopsida; order Solanales; family Solanaceae; genus Nicotiana; species Nicotiana sylvestris. The sequence continues at coordinate 81,829,925 of NC_091066.1, read as the reverse complement.
ATGTGAATTTCATCGAATTCCGAGACGTGGGCCCGGGTGTCGAGTTTTGGGAATTTCGGGATTTGTGTTGTATATTGATTATTTTCGCTTGGGCTTCATTTCCTTAGCATATTATGATGTCGTGATTCTTATTTTGGATAGTTTTGACATGAGTGGAGGCCGATTCGAGGGGCAAAGCATTGCGGGTTAGAGTTTGGAGCGAATTGAGGTGAACAATGATTGTAAATGATATCCTGAGGGTATAAAACCCCAGATTGCACATCGTTGTTCTATATTGAGGTGGCACACATGCTAGATGACGAGCGTGGGGTCGTGCACTATTGGGGATTGTAACTTTGTCTGTACCGAATTACTGTTTTACCGTGTATTTGACTGAAAACTATTTGCTATCATCATGCTTTGGGCTGAATGCCATATTTGGGCTTCGTGCCAACTATTTGAACCCTTAGGGGATTTTTGTTTATATTTCCTCACTGTTTTGACTTTATACTTGAAATCAGTCATGCTATATTCTATTGTTTTCATAACTCCGCTATGTTTACTCTACTTTAACACTTAAATGATGTTTTAAATGATATTTTGGGCTGAGCACTATGTTTTACTGTTGCCCGAGTGGCTGTGAGATTCTGACTGATTAAGGTAGAGGGCCTATGTTATGGGGAAACACTGATTATGATTATGAGGCCGAGGGCCTAAGACTTGTACGCCATGAGATGGCTTGTTGATATGAGGCCGAGAGCCTAGTGATGATGCCACGAGATGGCTTGATATTGCGCTTGGTCCATAAGGGGCCCGTCCAGGAGTCTGAACACCCCTATGAGTGCGGGTACCCATTGTGATGTGAGATATAGCCCGAGGGGCTGGTATTGTTTATGAGATATTGCCCGAGGGGCGGATTTGTTGACACTGTGTCCGAGGGGCGATCCTTTAAGTGTTTATCTTTTCCTATTTGCCTGTCATTTGATTGCTTAATTGTTAAAAAGGCATTTCTATGAACTTTAAACTGAACTCAGTAATTTTTCACATCTTTACTGCTTCACTATTTTACTAGCTTTTACTGCTTCTTTATAGCCTATTATGTGCCTTACGTGATTTCGTATCAGCACGGCAGAGGCCGTTCCTTCAGGCATGCTCAGCCAGCTCGCCTAGGTTATCGTGGGGTGTCACTAGGTCATGGTTCTCACAGTTCTCATCAGGGCCAGTCATCACTTAGTGCCCTTCCAGCTCAGAGTTCGTCCCATGCTCCATCAGTTCAGGGCTCTTCTATGCCGAGCGCATCTGCTAGTCATTCCAGTGCTAGGGGTTCCCTTTAGTCCCCTTCTCCAGCACCTTGGAGTTTCTATGAGTGTGGAGATGGGTCATATATGGAGGCAGTGTCCTCGTCGTCTTGCGGGTTCATATTAGCAGAGGGTTCAATCATCAGCTTTAGCGCCAGTTACTTCACCACCACCCACCCAGCCAGCTAAGGGTGGAGGTTAGTTACTAGGGGTCACCCTAGAGGGGGAGGTTGATCAAGTGGCGGTCAAGCCCGTTTCAATGCACTTCCAGCTAGACCCGATGCTATGCGTTCGATGCTGTCATTACAGGTATTGTTTCAGTCTGCCACAGAGATACCTTTATATTATTTGATCCCATTCCACCTTTTGTTATATGTCATCATAATTTGCTCGTTATTTGTGTACGCCCCGTGAGTCTCTTGCTTCACTTGTTCATGTATCTACCCTGGTGGGCGATACTGTTGTAGATCGTGTGTACCGGTCATGTTTGGTGACTATTGGGGGTCTTGAGACCCAATTGGATCTTTTATTATTTTGTATGGTGGATTTCGATGTCATTTTGGGCATGGATTGGCTATCTCCATATCGTGTTATTCTGGACTGTCATGCTAAGACAGTCACATTGGCTAAATCGAGTGTGCCATGAATTGAGTGGCGAGGTTTGACAGATTATGTTCCCAGTAGAGTAATCTCATTCTTGAAGGCCCAACGTATGGTTGGGAAGGGTTGTCTTTCATATCTAGCCTTTGTGAGGGATGTCGGAGCAGAGACTCCCAGTATTGATTCTGTTCCAGTTGTGAGGATTTTCCTGATATGTTTCATGTAGACCTGCCGAGCATGCCACCAGACAGGGATACTGATTTTGGTATTGACCTGGTGCCGGGCACTCAACCCATTTCTATTCTGCCGTATCGTATGGCACCAGCGGAGTTGAAGGAGTTAAAGGAGCAGCTTCAGGAACTCCTTGATAAGGGGTTCATTCGGCCTAGTGTGTCACCTTGGGATGCGCCGGTTCTATTTGTAAAGAAGAAGGATAACACTATGAGGATGTGTATTGGTTATAGGCAATTGAACGAAGTAACAGTTAAGAACAAGTATCCTTTGCCTCACATTGATGATTTATTCGACCAGCTTCAAGGAGCGAGAGTGTTCTCCAAATTGATCTCCGTTCAGGTTATCACCAGTTGAAGATCAGGACATGGATATTCTTAAGACATCTTTCAAGACCATATATGGTCATTATGAGTTCTTGGTGATGTCTGTTGGGCTGACCAATGCCCCAACAACGTTCATGCATTTGATGAACAACGTGTTTCGACCTTATCTCGACTCGTTTGCCATAGTCTCTATTGATGATATTCTGGTGTATTCGCGTAGTCAGAAGGAACATGCAGAGCATTTGAGAGTTGTGTTGTAGAAATTGAGGGAGGAGAAGCTTTATGCAAAATTCTCTAAGTGTGAGTTTTGGCTCAGTTCAGTCACTTTCTTAGGGCACGTGGTGTCCAGTGAGGGTATTCGGGTTTATCTGAAGAAAATAGAGGTGGTTCAGAGTTGGCTCAGACCATCCTCAGCTATAGAGATTGATAGCTTTCTTGGTTTGGTAGGCTATTATTGCCGGTTTGTTCAGGGATTCTCATCTATTGCATCGCCCTTGACCAAGTTGACTCAAAATGGTGCTTCATTTGTATGGTCAGATGAGTGTGAGGAGAGCTTTCAGAAGCTTAACACAACTTTGACCACAACTCCAGTGTTAGTTTTGCCATCAGCTTCAGGTTCATATACCGTGTATTGTGATGCTTCGAAAGTTGGTATTGGTTGTGTTTTGATGCAGGAGGGTAGAGTTATTGCTTATGCTTCTCGTCAATTGAAGCCCTATGAGAAGAACTACCCCGTTCATGATTCGGAGTTGGCTGCCATTATTCACGCGCTAAAGATTTGGAGGCATTATCTGTATGGTGTGTCTTGTGAGGTGTTTACTGATCATCGTAGCCTCCAGCACTTGTTCAAATAGAAGGATCTCAATTTGAGGCAGCGGAGATGGTTGGAGTTGCTAAAGGATTATGATATCACTATATTGTACCATCCGAGGAAGGCCAATGTGGTGGTCGATGCTTTGAGCCGAAAGGCGATGAGTATGGGGAGTTTGGCATATATTCCAGTCGAGGAGAGACCTCTTGCAGTTGATGTTCAGGTCTTGGCTACTCGGTTCATGAGGTTGGATATTTCGGATCCCAGTCGGGTATTGGCTTGTGTGGTTTCTCGGTCTTCCTTATATGATCACATCAGAGAGTGTCAATATGATGATCCGCATTTGCTTGTACTTAAGGACAAAGTTTAGCATGATGATGCCAGAGATGTGACCATTGGTGATGATGGGGTGTTGAGGATGAAGGGCCGGATATGTGTGCCCAATGTGGATGGGCTTTAGGAGTTGATTCTGGGGGAGGCCCACAGCTCGCGGTATTCCATTCATTCGGGTGCCGCAAAAGATGTATCAGGATTTGAGGCAACATTATTGGTGGAGAAGAATGAAGAAAGACATTATGGGACTTGTAGCTCGGTGTCACAATTGTCAGAAGGCGAAATATGAGCATCTAAGACCGGGTGGCTTGCTTCAGCGGATGGATATTCCAGAGTGGAAGTGGGAGCGGATCACTATTGACTTTGTAGTTGGACTTCCATGGACATTGAAGAAGTTCAATGCTATTTGGGTGATTGTGGATCGGCTGGCCAAGTACGTGCACTTTATTCCTATGTGTACTACCTATTCTTTAGAGTGGTTGGTAGAGATCTATATCTGGGAGATTGTTAGTTTGCATGGTGTCCCAGTTTCCATCATCTTAGATAGGGGCACTCAATTTACTTCGCAATTTTAGAGGTCTGTGGAGCAAGAGTTGGGTACTCAGGTTGAGTTGAGCACAACTTTTCACCCTCAGACGGACGGACATTCCGAGCGCACTATTAATATATTAGAGGACATGTTGCGTGCTTATTTCATTGATTTTGGAGGGTTGTGGGACAATTTCTCCCGCTTGTAGAGTTTGCTTATAACAACAGCTACAAGTTGAGTATTCAGATGGATCCATATGAGGCTTTGTATGGGAGGCGGTGTAGATCTCCAGTTGGTTGGTTCGAGCTAGGTGAGGCTAGGCTATTGGGGACAGACCTGGTGTAGAATGCCTTAGAAAAAGTGAAGGTGATTCAGGAGAGGCTTCGTACAGCGGAGTCGAGGCAAAAACGTTATGCTAACAGAAATGTTCGAGATGTGTCCTATGATGTGGAGCCAGTAGCAATTTTGGGTCGTCAGGTTCGAAAGTTGAGGTCAAAGGATATAACTTCAATGAAAGTGCAGCTGAGAGGTTGGCCCGTGGAGGAGCCTACCTGGGAGACCGAGTAGGAGATACAGAGCAGATATCTTCACCTATTTGAGGCTTCAGGTATGTTTCTTGACTCGTTCGAAGACGAATGTTTGTTTAAGAGGGGGAGGATATGACGACTCGGCCAGTCGGCTCATGAGTTACTGCCCCATTTTCCCCATTTCTGCTTCTTATTGCTTTATCTATCGGTTCTATATGTGATCGGGTTAGTTAGCTCAGGGTTTGGAAAGGATTTGATAAGATTTGAGACACTTAATCTCTTTTGAGGAAGCTTAAGTTGAAAAAGTCAACCGGATGTTGACTTATGTGTTAGAGGGCTCGGATGTGAGTTTCGATGGTTCGAATATCTTCGGGAGGTTATTTGGGACTCAGGAGTGTGATCGAAATGAGATTTGGAGGTCTAGAGTAGATTTAGGCTTGAATTGGCGAATATGGATTTTTGGCATTTTCCGGTTGATAGGTGAGATTTTGATATATGGGTTGGAACGGAATTCTGAGAGTTGAAATAGTTTCGTCGTGTCATTTGGGATGTTTGTGCAAAATTTCAGGTCATTCGGACGTGGTTTGGTTAGGTTTTAGATCAAAAGCGTAATTCGGAAGATTTTTGAAACTTAGGCTTAAATCCGATGAGCTTTGGTTGATTCGATGTTGTTTGAGGTGTTTTGAAGATTGGTATAAGTTTGAATAACGTTATGGGATATATTTGTGTTTTTGGTTTAGGTCACGGGGGCCTCGGAGTGATTTCGGATGGTTGACGGTGGAGTTTGGAATTTTGGTGAAGCTGCAGATTTTCTGCTTCTGTTGTTACCGCACCTGCGGATTGGGGACCACAGGCGCAATGCCGCAGATGTGAGGAGGAAGGCCGCAGAAGCGGAAGAAGGTGAGGGAGGCATAAACCATAGAAGCAGTTAGAGAACCACACCTACGATGGCGCAGGTGCGGATAGTGAATCGCAGATGCGGAAGCTGGGGAATAAGTGAAAAATCGCAGTAGCGGCTCTTGGACCGCAAAAGTGGTACCGTAGATGTGGTGGATTGACCGCAGGTGCAAAAAGGCCTCGGTCATAATGTATATATTTCTTTCTTTGCGATTTTCAGAGGGTTTCACCATTTTTAAACGTGAATTCTGGAGTTTTGGGCAATTTTGAAGAGAGAATTCAAGGAGACTTCATTAAGGTAAGGATTTGGACCTAAAACTCGTTCTTATGGTATTATTTCACGGATTAGAGTTATAATTAATAGAATTTAAGGGTTAAAATTGGGGAAACTAGGGCTTTGTATTGGAGACCTTGACTTGAGGATTTGAGGGACCTATTGTGGTCGGATTTTGGTACTTTTGATATGTATGAACTCGTGGGGAGATAAGGAACCTATTGGTGTGAATTTCATCCCATTCCGAGACATGGGTCCGGGGGTCGGGTTTTGGTAATTTTGAGATTTGTGTTGTATATAGATTATTTTCGCTTGGGCTTCGTTTCCTTACCATATTTTGATGTCGTGATTCTAATTTTGGATAGATTCGACGCGAGTGGAGGCCGATTCGAGGGGAAAAGGCATCACGGGCTAGAGTTTGGACCGGATTGAGGTGAGTAATGATTGTAAATGATTTCCTGAGGGTATGAAACCCCGGATTGCACATCGTTGTGCTATATTGAGGTGACACACATGCTAGATGACGAGCGTGAAGTCGTGCATTGTTGGGAATTGTGATTTAGTCCATCCCGAATGACTGTTTTACCGCGTATTTTACGGAAAACTATTTGCTATCATCATGTTTTGGGCTGAATGCCATATTTGGGCTTCGTGCCAACTATTTAAACCCTTCGGGGATTTTTTATTGATACGTCCTCACTGTTTTGACTTAATACTGGAACTCAATCATGCTATATTCTACCGTTTTTCATAACTCAGCCATGTTTACTCTACTTTAACACTTAAACGATACTTTAAATGATATTTTGGGCTGAGCACTATGTTTTACTGTTCCCGAGTGGCTGTGAGATTCTGACTGAGTAAGGCCGAGGGCCTATGTTGTGGGAAAACACTGATTATGATTATGAGGACGAGGGCCTGAGACTTGTATTCTATGAGATGGCTTGTTGATATAAGGCTGAGAGCCTAGTGATGATGCCACGAGGTGGCTTGATATTACGCTTGGGCCGTAAGGGGGCCCTCCAGGAGTTTGCACACCCCCAGTGAGCGCGGGTACCCATTGTGATGTGATATATAGCCCGCGGAGCTGGTATTGTTTCTAAGATATTGCCCGAGGGACAGATTTTTGACAATGTGCCTGAGAGGCGATCCTTTATGTGTTTATCTTTTCCTATTTGCTTGTCATTTTATTGTTTAATTGTTAAAAAAGCATTTCTATGAACTTTAAACTGAGCTCAGTAATTTTTCACATCTTTACTGCTTCACTATTTTACTGGCTTTTACTGCTTCCTTATAGCCTATTATGTGCCTTACGTGATTTCGTATTTCTCAGTCTTTATTTATGATTATTACTCACTAAGTTGGAGTACTCACTTTACTCCCTGCACCCCATGTGCAGATTCAGGCGCTGCTGATCCTGCTTGCAAAGGTTGAGAGCTCCCGACAAATTTCGAAGCTCACGAGGTAGCTATTCGGCATCCAAAGCCCGTGTTCCCCCCCCCTTTATCTCTTTTCCTTTCCCTGATTAGTGACTCTGTAGTAGCTTTGTAGACCTTTCTTGTATTATCCAGATTTGGTAGTTTCTCATGACTGGTGACACCTCGGTATCGGGCTGTGTTGGGTTTTGTATTCCGCAAAATTGTATTATTCACCATTTTATTATGTTTAATGACTTAATGCTTATTACTTTAATTTCTTAAAATAGAAATGGAAAGTGTCGGATGACCTTGTCTTCATGAGAGGCGCCATTACGACCGGTTCCGGGTCTAGGGTCGTGACACAGCCAACTTGGGGCCCCCTTCGGGTTCATTTATCCCAATGCTAATGATAGATATAAGAGCGTCGCGATCATGAACCAAGACCAAATAGAGACCGATATCAACCGTATAGCGGAGATCGAAGGGATAACGCACGTATCTGGGCATAACCCTACGAGAAATGAAAGGAGGAATGACTAAGGTCATAGTAGCTGGGGACTTATGGGTAAAAACAGTTTTGATAGGCCGCCCGGGGTCAGGAAGGCGCCAAGGTTATTAGAGTATAATTTCAACGTCGATGCTGCCAGCATCTTATCCACCATCCGACACATCAAGGAAACCAAGTTGCCTTGACCCTTACAGCTGGAACCTGCCCAAAGGGACCCTAATCCATGTGTAAGTATCATGGAACTCATGGCCATAAAACCGAGGACTGTCGACAGTTGAGAGAAGAAATAGCCCAGTTATTCAATAACGAGCATCTTCGGGAATTTCTGAGTGACCGAGAAAAAAATTACTTCAGGAATAGGGACTCCAACAAACAAAACGAACAAAAGGAACCACAACACATCATCAGCATGAGCATTGGAGGCGTCGATGTCCCCCAGGGACCTATATTAAAGCACATTAAAGTGTCCATCACAAGGGAAAAACAAACTCGAGATTATATCCTGGAATGAACCATTTCGTTCAATGATGAGGACACTAAAGGCAACATACAACCACACAATAATGCACCGGTAATATCCGTACTTATAAATAAATTTCGAGTTAAACATGTGTTGATTGATCTAGGAAGCTAGGCCAATATTATCAGATCGAGGGTCGTAGAACAATTGGGTCTACAAAACCTGATAGTGCCAACAGTTTGACTGTTGAAGTTCAACATGGCATGTGAAACTACGAAATAGGAGATAACCCTACCGGTGAGCACCACCGTTACCACCCAGGAAATAAAATTCTACATGATCGAAGGGGATATGAGATATAATGCTCTATTCAGAAGGTCGTGGGTTCACAACATGAGGGCAGTACCTTCGACCTTGCACCAGATATTAAAATTCCCTACATCGGGAGGAATTAAGATAGTGTATAGAGAACAACTGGCCACAGAGGAAAGGTTCACAGTCAATGAGGTACTCCCAGTGCCTGTCGTCTCAACATTAAAGGGCGGGGAATCGGCCAGAAAGGACGAAGTTAAATAGCAATCACTGATACCGGTCCTGGCCGGATCGGAGGGACGAGAAGTCGATGAGGAAGATGATTATGAGGTTCCTAGATTGTTTAAAGCTCCTGATGGTATTGACACCACTAAATCTACAATCGGAGAACTGGAGCAAGTCATATTGACTGAACACATACCGGATCGAAAGGTATAACTGGGCGCGGGGTTGACCCCCGGGCTTAGGAAAGAACTCATTAGTTTCCTTAAAATTAAATTATCTTGTTTTTCCTGGTCCCATCTTGATATGAGATTCCACTAGAGGTAACCACTCACAAGCAGAGTTTAGATCCGAAGTCCCCCCCTGATTAAATGTAAGAGAAGGCCTCGGTCCGAAATCAAGCATGCTTTCATCAAAGATGAGGTATCTAAAATCCTTAAAATAGGTTCCATTCGGGAAGTTAAATACCCATAGCTAACATAGTGGTAGTTCCGAAAAAGGGAAAATAAGTTAAGAATATGCTTGGATTATAAATACTCGAAGAAGGCATACCCTAAGGACTCTTTTCCTTCGCCTAAAATCGATCGCATGATCGATGCGACGACCGGGCACAAGATACTCAGTTTTCTCGATGCCTATTCCGGGTACAACCAAATCTGGATGGACCCGGGCGACCAAGAAAAGACTTTCTTTATCTAAGTTCGGCACCTATTGTTACAATGTAATGACGTTCGGACTAAAGAACGCCAGTTCCACTTATCAACGCCTAGTAAACCAGATGTTTGAAGAACAAATAGTAAAATCAATGGAAGTTTATATTGATGACATGTTAGTTAAGTCCATGTGAGCCGAGGACCATTTAAAACATTTGTGGGAAACATTTGACATATTGAATAAATACAATATGAAGTTGAACGCCGAAAATAACGGTGCCAAACCGAGGGATCGAGATCAATCCCGATAAAATCAAGGCTATATAAGACATCACTATCGTGGATAGTGTAAAGTCCGTTCAGAGACTAACCGGGTGCATCACTGCTTTGGGCTGGTAGATATCGAGATCCTTGGATAGAAGCCATCTGTTCTTCTTGCTGTTGAAGAATAAGAATAACTTTTCTTTGACTCTAGAGTGCCAACGAGCTTTGGAAGAAATCAAATGGTACCTTTCAAGTCCACCCTTGCTGAATACTCCAAAGGCGGATGAACAACTATACCTTTACTTAGCGGTATTCGAAGTGGCGGTAAGTAGAGTCTTAGTCCGAGAAGAATAAGGTATGCAATTTCGTTTATACTATGTTAGTAGAACTCTAGGCGAGGCCAAAACAAGGTATCTTCAGGTTAAAAAATTGGCGCTCGCTTTGCTTAGCGCCTCTAGAAAGTTGAAACTATACTTTCAATGCCACCCCATATGTGTTGCAACCTCTTACCCGCTAAGGAATATTATGCACAAATATGGGCTCTCGAGTCAGTTAGCCAAATGGGCCATAAACATTAGCTGATACATATCGACCCCGAACTACCATCAAATCACAAATTTTGGCAGACTTCGTGGCCGACTTTACGTCGGCCTTAATACCCGAAGTTGAAAAGAAACTGTTGTTAACCTCGGGGACTTCCTCGGTAATCTAGACCCTCTTTACGTACGGTGATTCGAATGTAAAGGGTTTTGAACTCGGCATCATGTTGAAACTGCCTACAAGAAACATAGTTAGGCAATTTATTCGAACTATGAAATTGACTAACAATGAGGCCGAGTATGAGGCCATGATTGCAGGTCTCAACTTTGCTAAAAGCCTTGGGGCTAAGGTGTTCGAAGCTAAATACGATTCCTTATTTGTGGTAAATCAAGTTAATGGGACGTTTGAATTATAAGAGGAAGGAATGCGAAATTATTTAGACAAATTGCAGGTGACGCTACATCAATTCTAGGAATGGACCCTTCAGCATGTGCCTCAAGGTCAAAATAGTGAGATTGATGCTCTGGCTAACTTGGAGTCATCGGATGATGATAACGAATTCAGCTCAAGAACGGTCGTACAACTCAAGAAATCGATAGTGGTAGAAGGCCACACTGAAATAAATACAATAAGTTTAACTTAGGATTGGAGAAATAAGTCCATAGACTACTTGAAGACTGGGAATTTATCCTCGGATCCTAAAGAATTGAGAGCTATACGCACGAAGGCGGCCAGATTCAGCTTGTCCGAAGGTACTTTATTGATGAGAACATTCGATGACCCACTCGCCATATGCTTGGGGCTAGGAGATAAGGAATACATCTTGAGAGAAGTTCACGAGGGCACCTGCAAAAACCATTCAGTGGTGGAATCTTTGGTTCGTAAGATAATAAGGGTTGTCTACTACTGGATCGATATGGCGAAAGATGCAAAGAACTTTGTACGAAGATGCAATGGTTTTCAAAGACACTCACCGATGATCCACCAACCCGGAGAGTGTCTCCATTCAGTCTTGTCCCTATGGCCATTCATGAAATAGGGCATGGACATCGTTGGTCCCCTGCCGTGGGCACCTGTTAAGGCTCAATTCATATTGTTTATTACTGATTATTTTTGAAATGGTTTGAAACTCAAGCATTCGAGAAAGTTCGGAAAAAAGAAGTCATTAACTTTATTTAGGACCACATAATATGCCGGTTTGGGATACCGGCTGAGGTCATGTGTGATAACGGGAAACGATTCATCGATAACAAGGTAAGCAAGTTTTTTGAAGACCACAAGATCAGAAAGATTCTATCCACCCACTATCACCCTAGTAGGAATGGACAAGCAGAGTCTACAAACAAGAAAATACTCCAAAATTTGAAAAGAGGTTGACTGATGCCAAAGGAAAATGGAAGGATTTCTGCCCAAAGTATTGTGAGCGTACTGTACAACTTTGAAATACAACACCAGGGCCACCCCAGTTTGTTGGTCTATGGTGTCGAACAATTGATACCGGTTGAAGTGGGAAAACCAAGCCTCAGGTTCCGATATGCAACCGAATAATCAAATGATGAGGCCATGAGTCCATGCCTAGAACTATTGGATGAAAGGCGAGAGGCTTCCCTAGTCCGGTTGGCCACCCAAAAGTAGCTGATGAGCGCAAAATAAAACACAAAACTGATTCTCGCTAGCCGAAGATAGTATAGTTTATTTATCATCTCCACATGGATTGGATTTAAACAATGCTATTTCCTTGTTTAACTGCTATTCAGGATAATCAAAACTTGACTGGAATGATTACGAACTACGATTAACTACTAAAGTAAGGCAATTGACAATTGAATGCAAAGAACTCGAGATTAACAAAGTCGGTTTCATATCAATGTGAGGAATAATGGGTTGACAAGATAGGTGCAAGATAACTATTAGGGATCTAACTCTAGTTTAATTCACTCTGATGTTCTATTGATTCTCACAAATTCACTCGATGATTAGTTCAAACATGTAGTCAAGACTCCTCTATCGATTAAATCTTAACTCTATGAGGTGAACTAACATAAGCACTGTGAAATTATTCAAGCATGCGTTAGTGGATTGGTCTTTAGGAAAACATCTCTCGATTATTCTCCTAACTTGATTTAATCAACAATTCAACAAGTTCTTTCGATTACTTAAGAGAATCAATGAATTAAATCAAACAAAATAATGCAAGGATAATCACCAAAATATTCCCCTTTCGACTTAAACAAACCGGTGAATAAAGTTGCAACAATTCAAAACTCCATAAACGAATTCAAGCAAGAACTAGAGTTAAAATCCACATATATCAATCAAAACACCATATCCATCAAACCCTAAGGGAAATTACTCCATTATCATGGAAGAAGTCATCACAATTATAATTAAAGAGTAAGAAAACATCAATCTAACTTTACAATCCAAACTCCCGTATTGAATTGATGGAAATATGATAAAATCTTGTGTCTTGTAGCCTCCAATTCTAACCAAAATCTTCCCAAGACAAAAGTCTTCAAAAGCATATTTTCAGTGTATTTATACCAAGTAGGAACAAACCCGGATGAAACTACCCTCTTTGAGCCAAAGTGGGAAAATCTACAAACTTATTATACTTTATGGGTCGCACAATGCTACACAGGGTGCGTCGCATTAGTGCAATTTGCTCAGTGGTAAACTCTCTTAACTTAGCTTTTCTTGCAAAATTTTGTACTAATTCTACGTACTATACCATACACGATGCGTAGCATTAGTGTATTTTTCTATCAGACCCAAAAATCCAAGTCTCTGAACTTCTTAGACTTCTGACGAACTTTTGTACTATTGCGACGCTTAATTCCACGACTTATGCGATGCACTTGTACATTTTCCTCTAGCCCTTGCTCTTTCTTCCAACTTTCATATGCAACGCCCGTCCATGAGCCCCAGATGCGATCCACGTTTAATTCCTTGGACTTTTACTCAGATTTCAAATCTCCACATTATTCGATTTAGCTCCATAACATCTTTTTAACTCGGAATCTTCTCCTACAAATCATAAACAGGTAATAAGTGCAAATCACCATCATTTAAGCTCAAATACAAGTAAAATACAATTATTTGAGTGCAAACTAGGATTAAAATACGGGATTCTAGCCTACCATCAGCAACGGGTAGAAAAATATTACAATCGAAGAGCCAACCTCTGACACTTCAAAATTGGTTACTTGTTATTAAGAAAAGTAACGGTGCGCACTCGGAACCCGAACGAGGGAAAGCTGGGGCTGAATTGGGAAGGACCATATCGAGTCATCGGAATTACCGGCAAAGGCTTGTAAAAACTTGAGGCAGGGAACGACACACAGCTACCAAACAACTGGAACGTGACATACTTAAAGCGGTACTATTACTAAGGTACGGTTTTATTTACCTTTTTATAATATTATGAATCGGACTAACACTTGCAGGCAATAGCCAAGGAAAAATATGACTATTAGGTATAAAATCACTCGTTGCACTCTTTTTTCCTTGAACAGGTTTTGTCCTAAATGAGTTTTCCAACAAGGTTTTTAATGAGGCAACAATGGATCATACTAACTTAGATATGAAGACCGGTTTTAAATCAGAGTTAATGGTCGCATCAACAGTATCCGAGCCCTCACAATATCGACCTTGAATATTGGGGTCCATCACCCTCGGGCTAAGATTCTTAGCAAGGAAAGAAGGGAACTTTGTACTTGAACAACTTAGGCTAGATGGTTAGGATTTATTGTAAGGGCCAAACGGTCAAGTGAATTGTGCCCGCGTAGACCACCTTAGCCATAATACAAGCTTTTACGCGTTTTTGATCATGTACTATTCACACATAAATGAAAAAACATTCCCTCCTTGCTATTACATACTTTTGCCTCTTAAACTATTGAGCCTAAGGGCAGTCCCTATTCAGGAACTATCGTACCCTAAAGTCTATCCCTACTCGGCGACTACTTGCAGCTCGTCATTTAGTTGAGACCGCTTATCTGATTTCTCCTTTGCTACACGAAGTTGAACCTTTACCAATGCTAGTTGTTCTTGAGCATTTTCCTTCTCCAAAGCCAATTGGTCCATTTTGCCCTTCCAACCATCTGCCATGACTTGGACCTCATTCATTTCAGCTCGGAGTTGGTCGATCAGGTCGATCTTCTACTAGACCTGTGAGATTTTGTCGTTAGTCTCCATGACTAATTCATCGTTCCTAACTTCAAAAGCTTTTACCTTTTCGACCAGGTCAGGATGCTCCCGCATTAGCGCTGAGGCCTCCTTCTCAGCTCTGTCTATCTCGGCCTGAAGGTCCTTGATGGCCCCATCTTGTTACTAGTTGAGGAGCTGTACATGTCCCTTTTTTCGGACCTGCTCCTTGACCTCAAGCTCGAGATAATTGACCTCGGCCTGGTACTAGAGGAAGCTCTCATGATGAAGTACCGAGGCCTGCAAAACAATGAAAGACGTGAGAAATATCAAAACTTAAGTAAATTCAAAAAGACGTAATAATGCCTTACCCGATTTAGCGCCTGATGATCCTCATTGAAAAGGCATGGCACATTCACCTCGTTCATTTTTTCATGTCTTCATCGGTCTCCAAGCATCGTAGGTAGCTGGCTACTCCCACTAGAATAGACAGAACACTGGCATCCTCTAGGATGGTAAGAATAACCGATCTTTTGCGTCCGGGGTCCGCACTTGGAGCAGGGAATTGATTGATTAGTTTCAGGCTCAAGCTCAACCTGCCAACCTTCTAGGATGTTTCCTTCTTTAGAACTTCTAGGTTTCCTAGCCCAGAAAAGTCTTCTAAAGCGTACGAATGTCGTGCCCCCTTTTTCTCACGAAATCGGGCTTGTGACATTTGGGAGGACAACTCGTTCCGTTTTGGGAATTGGGTTTTGGAACTTGAAGAGTCGCCACCTAATTATTAAGTGCATTAGGACACTAAGAAGGGTTTGAGTTTAAAGAACCAGAGTTTGGGTAAGGGCTAGAAATTATCTCGAGGGGAAGGTGTTAGGCACCCCTCAAGATCCACTAGTGTGGTTCCCGACCATGTTACAATTGTGACTTCACATAGTCAAATAAGCAATTAAGGGCCTCAAATAGAAGGGAATTTTCACATATTATTGCATGCAAATTGAAATTTTGAAGAGAATAAAGAAAGCAGAAATTTTAAGGAAATGGTTCGGACAATAAAACAAGTTAAAAAGAAAGGGGGTCCTAAGTTTACAAACAATATGGATCACATCAATGCAATACCCGATAATCACTCCTCAAAAGAGGGGTTACATGTGGTATTAGCGCACCGGTCATCATATCCATATCTATCCTTTCCTACCCCATTAAGGTATTAAGCGTGGAATAATATCGTTACTTATTGCATGCTAGTACCCGCCCCAATCCTATCAGTCCCGGGGACATTTGGGACTACTAGTCCTAAAGGGAAGGAAGATTTGGTTTTCAGAGTTTTAAAAGGACAAAATTCTAGGGCGACAATAAAAACATATAAGGCAGGTATGGGGAGAACACATAACAGTTTAAAGGGCTTAAACAGGCCTCCTCAACTTAAAGAGAGATTGTTTAGCATGTCTTGCATGTACTGGATATGGTCTGAATTAAATTAAAGCGTAGGATAGGCTAATTCATCACATATTTCTCAGATGAGGAGTCCGAATTAGCCTTCCCTGGTTGTAATTTATCAAAGACTAATGCATTTAATTAATTACCTAATGGTTTGCCTAAGTGAGACCTATAGACATGATATCTAACAGTACTTACTCCGATTTTAAAGAATGCTTACTGATTGTAGAAAATACATAAGTTCTGCAGATGTTAAACGACATTACCACTGATTTTAGACTTGTAGATGAAATAAACGAATCAGATTCAACTGGTTACTCCTATATGCATGATTTCTAGGCGTTGGTGGTTTTAAAACGATTATAAAAGTGCAGGAGTCCTATAGACATGGTATCTAGAATGAAATTTGTTATTACTTAACCTATAACTGTTTTCCTAGTGATAGATGTAAAATGCAGAAGTGCCGAAGACCTATAGTTATAATTTCTATATGCAGAAGTGCAGAAACTTATAGGCAGGATTCTATATGATATGCGAAAGTGCAGAAAACCTATGGACATGATCTCTATATATGCAGAGGTGCAAAAAACCTACAGACAGGATTTCTATATGATTTGCATAAGTGCAGAAACTTATGGGCAGGATTTCTATATGATATGCATGAGTGCAGAAAACTTATAGGCAGGATTTCTACATGACATGCGTAAGTGCAAAGCTTGTAAATAGTAACGCCTATGAGCATGCTGTCTACTCTTTGCATACATAAAGGACCCTCCCCTTTTCACTAGAACCCCATAAGTTATTACAACATATTATAGGCCAGAATGAATATGTTTGGCAGAACTTAGGACCCTCCCCTTTTCCCAAAGCAAGGCTCATAAGAGAGGGGCAGAACTTAGAATCTAAGAGAGAGTGCAAGTGCATAGAGGGGGACTTAGGGAGATCCATGGAAGGCTGGTGGTCATGCCCATCAATCAGGAGTGCTGGCACACCCCTAACTAGCCTATTAGCCACATTTTGAGAGTTTGGATCCATTGAGGATCAGGTTCAGACATAAGCAGCAATTTGGATGCTGTCAAGCCATGAACCTTAACTCAAACACATAGAGGTAAGTGAGGGTATAGGGAGTTCATAACAAACAGCAGATGCAAAGAGAGAGTAGCATATTCAATACAGAACATGAACATCAAATTAGACAAGAGTGTAGCAACTGTAAAATAAACACATAGGGATGGCGCTGAAATCAAAATTAAGGCATACCAGTTTCAGGGAAACAAATAAGTGAAAGCAGAAGTCTTTTAAACCAAATAGAAAGCAAACAGTACAAAAGATCTCAAAAGAGAGTAGAGTATTGAAAGAGTATCGTAATTGAGAGGTGTGTGTGTAAAGTATTGAATTCGAAGTGTTGAACTGAAGGTTCAAGGTGTCTAAGTGAAGAAGGGTCGTGCCCCTTTTATAGTGCAGAAAACAAGTAAGAAAAGGTAAGCGAATAGTTTGCAATCAATCACACAGAATCTCCCTTCAGTTAAGGCATTCTGATCTCAAACGGGTAGAATAAATAAGGAAAGAATTTGATCAAAATCTTTTCCAAAGTAGTACAAGAAGGGAAAATACATAGAAGCTATTTAAGGAAAGAGTTTGATAGCAACACGGTTTGTGCAAATAAGGAAAGGCAATCAATCATCAGCCAGTAAAAATCATAAATTGAGTTTTGGTATGAATGAATCCGACCAGAAAAGGTGGAGAAAGGTTTAATTAAAGAAAATCAGTAACAATCAATCGAATCTTATTAAAAGGAATTCTGAATCAATCACAAATTGGCAAAACTTCTTTTGAAGGAAGAATTCCTCATATATAAAGAACACAAATATCAAGCAAAAAGGAGTTGTCATGTTGATTAGAAAAGACTATCATAGAAAGAGTTCAGAGTCAAAAGGTTTCAGTTCAATTTATAGACTCAGAATGAGTTTGAGAGTCCAGGGTTCCAAAGTAGCCCTAGTCCAAAATAAAACTTGCCAAAACCCAAAGCCTAGGGTTTTCAACTTTAATCAAAAGCAGAGACGAGAAGATAGATAACAGGGTCAGAGGTCTCTTTCAGAGACTCATGAGAAACCAACATACATGATAGCAGGTTTGAAGCAACAAAGTAAAAAGTTGATTTGAGGAGCATAAAGAACATGTTCAAGAAAAGTTGGAACTTAAGCAAGTTCAGAAGAGAAAAAGGGTGATATAAGCTTTGAGAAATAGTAGTGAGACATCCTTAAAACTCCAACAAGAGCCCAATAAAATAAACAAAGTTAAAGAACTCAACAAGAAACACATACAGCAAAAGAATATTGGAAAGTATAGCAAAGAATAGGTAGGAAAACATAACAAACATTAACATGCGAGCCTAATCTAGAGGCACAGTAGAGTACAAAGGTACAGAAGAGTCATGTATAGTAAAAAGAAAACAGAAGAACAACACATGCATGGTAGAAAAGAAAACACACGAGCATAATATAGACAAACACACATAAAGAAAAGAAAAGGAAGAATCAAAAAGATGTTTTGAAAACCTCTTAGAAACCCTAAATCGAAGAGAAGTAATTTTTGAAAGAAAGATTGGAGAAAATACTTTAAACATATAGTAGAACACAAATATATCATAGATCTAAGAAAACAAACAGAGAAAAACCTCGAATAGCTCACGATTTCGAAGAAACCCTAGAAATGAGAAAGGCTTGGAAGAAAATCCGATCTGGAGTCGGCTGAGTTAGAAAAGGTTTCTAGTGCTTGAATAGGCCGGGGCATGGCCGGAGAAGCTATAGAACTGTAGATCTGAGAGGATCTGAAGGATAACCATCGAGGTTAGGCCTCGAAGCTTCGAACAACCATGGTTTGATGGTGGAGGGGGGTGAGTACCAACCATCAATGGCCTGAGAAGCCACAGATTCTGGTGGAAACGTGGTAGAATAAGGTGGGAGATGGCTAGGGTTTCAAAGAGCTTGAGAGTGTTTTGAGAGACGAAGGGTCTCAAGGCGGCGTGTCAGGTGAGAATGAGGGAGATTAGAGTAGTTGTTTAGGTTTAATTATGGAAGGGTGAGTCTTGGCCGTTGATCTTGAGTAATCAATGGTCCAGATTTAAGTGGTAGGTGGGGAACGGGTTGGATCCAAATTGAAACTGGGTTGGTTTTAATTTGGGCGGAATTGGGGTCAAATTGAGGTTAAAATTGAAAGGAAATGAGGCTGTAATTGAAATAGAAATAGGCTAAATGTTAAATAACCAATTTTCCTCTTTTATTTTATAAAAATAGTGAAAAGGACTTTTAGAACAAACTAAAAGTACTAACCCAACTAATAATGCATAAATATTGATTTAAGAATATTCAAACCAATTTTACAATTATAGAAATGCGATTAATCTTATAATAGGCTATAATTGCAATTATATGCAATTTAGTCTTTTAAATACCAAGTAAGTTTGTAAAAATATATAAAAATTATCTTAACTATAGGTTTGTATAAATATGGGAATAAAATAAATTATTCACCAAAATTGATGATTTTGGGTATAATTATGGATTTTGTACTGCTAAAATGGATAGTAAATTGATTTAAAAATTCTTCAAAAGATTGGAAAAATAATAAAACACTTGGGTATGCTTATATATTCATATATATGCTATTTTGAAAGTATTTTGTATATAAAAATACATAGGAAAAAAATTGGGTATCAACAGCTGCCCCTCTTTACCCGGGAAGGATGAAAGAGTTGCCGGGTAAAGATATGATGGCCAATTTTGACCGAATGAAACGATTTGAAGAATTTTGACCGAGCTCTGGTTCCTATGCTACCTACATATCCCTGGTCTTATAGGAATCATGCCATATGTAGTTTAGAATCCATTGGCGGAATATACCGATGGAGATTTCGAAAAACGGACGCGATGTTTGGGTTGAGAAGGATGGTCAGAGTCTGATAAGCTGCGGTAACTGGAGCGAGATCTCCCCTGATGAGACGGCTATTGCTAGCTGATTTACCTGCAAATGAGCATATATTGTGCATAAATTTAAATGTGATGCAAGTTCCCATTGGACCATGAATGTTGTCTTCGGACGGTTAGGATGACGTCCTCGAACTATGACGTCCTGGGCCATGAAGCATATGATAAAGGATTTGCAGGCTATGAAATGATGTTCTCGGGCTATGATAATGATGCCTCCGAACGATGATGCCTTTGAATAATTATATGCAGGAGATAAAATGGGGTCCTCAGGCCATGGCATGGCGTTCTCGGGCTATGCAAATGGTGCCTCCGAACAATGACGCCTTTGGACAATTTGGCGATCTTTTAGCCCATGAAATGCAGAAGGTGGCGATATTTCAGCCGATGCAAGACGTAAATAAAATGTGGCGATATTTTAGCCGATGCAAGACGTAAATAAAATGTGGTGACATTTCAGCCGATGCAGGATGGGGATAGAGCTTAGTCTCGGAAGGCAGAAAGGTAGCCTTATGCAATGCAGATGGAGACAATGCTTAGTCTCGGAAGGCAGAAAGGTATCCTTATGCAATGCAGGAAATGCAGATAGAGACAATGCTTAGTCTCGGAAGGCAGAAAGGTAGCCTTATGAAATGCAGGAAATGCAGATGGAGGTAGAGCTTAACCTCAGTAGGCAGAAAGGTAGCCTTATGCAATGCAGGAATGCAGATAGAGACAGAGCTTAGTCTCGGAAGGCAGAAAGGTAGCCTTATGCAATGCAGGAATGTAGATGGAGACAGAGCTTAGTCTCGGAAGGTAGAAAGGTAGCCTTATGCAATGCAGGAATGCAGCTGGAGATAGAGCTTAGTCTCGGAAGGCAGAAAGGTAGCCTTATGCAATGCAGTAAATGCAGATGGAGACAATGCTTAGTCTCAGAAGGCAGAAAGGTAGACTTATGCAATGCAGAGAAATGTAGATGGAGGTAGAGCTTAACCTCGAAAGACATAAAGTTAGCCTTATGCAATGCAGAGAAATGCAAATGGAGGTAGAGCTTAACCTCGGAAGGCAGAAAGGTAGCCTTATGCAAGGAGTAAAAAGGGCAAAATGATGATAGAATTTTCTTAGCTGATAGTGGATCGAGGCATTGCGACTACTGGGGATACTGTGTCTGCTGGGAGCACTACGTGCGGATAGAAGCTGTGAGTAAGTGCAACGGTTCTGGGAGTTATATTCCTGAGCAATGTGAGTCTCGTGAGTGTATAGTATATTTGATGATTTTGCAACTCAAGCACCTGCATTCAAAGAAAAATCGTGAGTTTTGTAAAAGGGGGAGGTTAGTTCGTATTCCCGCTGGCTCTACTTGACCTGCTCGGCTCCCTTCCTATGGTATTGGGCATATCATTGGGGTAGCGTTGCTAAACGAAGCAACTTTGGTAACAGACATGCATGATTTAGTAAAGAAATGTGACAATAAATACATAATTAATAATAGTTTTCTTTAGATGAACTGACGACTGCGACGTGGTCCAAGATACTGCAACTTCTCTCGCTCCGGAATTTTGAGGGTCCTCATCAAAATTCTGCCCCAGTTTACTGGGTTGCTTCTTCTGACGGCTGCTTGCGTCGAATGGCTGAAATCACTTCGGAATTTTGAGGGTCCTCCTCAAAATTCTGCCCCAATTTCCAATAGCAGGGGGAAATGAAAATTTTATTGAATTATGACCGAACCCATAGGGCTTCCTACGTATCCCCTCTTAAACGAAAATCAGGTCAGGCGTAGTTCAAATTACATCATATGAGGAAAGCATAAAAGTTACACATAGTATCATTTTACTGCATCTGAATTGATTGGCTTCGACCAAACTTCATCGTCCATTTCTGCAAGTATGAGGGCTCCTCCGGTGAGGACCCGGTGAACTATGTATGGACCCTGCCAGTTGGGAGCGAACTTACCTTTGGCTTCCTCTTAATGTGGGAAAATCTTCTTTAACACCAGCTGCCCCGGTGTAAACTATCTCGGCTTGTCTCTTTTGTTGAAGGCTCTGGACATTCTATTCTGATAGAGCTGACCGTGGCAAACCGCATTCATTCTCTTTCCATCTATAAGAGCTAGCTGCTTGTAGCGACTCTCTACCCATTCTGCATCGTCAAGTTCGGCTTCCTGTATGATTCTTAAGGAGGAAATTTCTACCTTAGCGGGAATGACTGCTTCTGTATCATACCAACATATAGGGAGTTGCCCCGGTTGATGTGCGGACTATGGTGTAGTATCCCAACAAGGCAAATGATAACTTCTCATGCCACTGCTTATGCTTCTCTATCATTTTCCTTAGTATCTTCTTGATATTCTTGTTGGCAGCTTCTACGGCTCCGTTCATCTGAGGTGTGTAAGCTGTAGAATTCTTGTGTTTGATCTTGAAGGTTTCACATATGGCTTTCATCAGGTCGCTATTGAGATTGGAACCATTATCAGTGATAATTGACTCCGGAATTCCAAACCGACAAACAATGTGGTCGCGGACAAAATTTGCTACCACTTTCTTAGTCACTGCTTTGTACGATGTTGCTTCGACCCATTTGGTGAAATAATCAATTGCCACTAGAATGAGCCTGTGCCCGTTTGATGCGGCAGGCTCGATAGGTCCGATAACATCCATTCCCCAAGCGGCGAACGACCATGGCGAGCTTGTTGCAGTAAGCTCGTTTGGAGGCACCTTTATCATGTCTGCATGTATCTGACAGCGATGGCATTTTTGGACATACTGGATGCAGTCCGTTTCCAAAGTCATCCAAAAATAACTAGCTCAGAGTATTTTCTTGGCTAAGACAAAGCCGTTCATATGCGGACCGCAAGTCCCTGCATGAATTTCCTCCAATAGCCTAGATGCTTCCTTTGCGCCGACACACCTTAGTAACCCCAAATCAGGAGTCCTCCTATACATGATTCCTCCACTATGAAATAAGTTGTTAGATAATCTCCGAAGTGTGTTTCTGAGTAGGATTTGCGAGTTCTGGATATTCTCCTTTCGTCAAATATTCCTTGATATCATGAAACTAAGGTTTTCCGTCCGCTTCTTCTTCTACATGAGTGCAGTAAGTTGGTTGATCATATATCTTTACCGGAATATGATCAATGATGTTCTTGTCGGGGTGCTGTATCAAGGATGATAGGGTAGCCAATGCATCGACAAATTCATTCTGAACTCTAGGAACATGTTGGAACTCTGTCTTTGTGAACCTTTTCCTCAATTCCTGTACATGATGCAGATAAGTGAGTATCTTGGAGTTCTTGGTTGCCCATTCTTTTTGGCCCTAATGTATAAGCAGGTCTGAATCTCCGATCACTAGCAATTCCTGAATGTTCATGTCATTGGCCATCTTGAGCCCTAAGATGCAGGCTTCGTACTCGGCCATGTTGTTGGTGCATGGAAACCTGAGCTTGGTAGACACCGGATAATGCTGGCCGGTTTCTGATACTAGGACCGCTCCTATGCCAATTCCTTTGAAGTTTGCTGCTCCATCAAAAAACATTTTCCAACCATCATAGGGTTTTGCAATATCTTCCCCTATGAAAGATACCTCTTCATCAGGAAAATACGTCTTTAGAGGCTCGTATTCTCCATCCACGAGATTTTTAGCAAGATGATCTGCCAATGCTTGTCCTTTGATTGCCTTCTGAGTTACGTAAACAATGTCGAATTCACTCAGCAGGATCTGCCACTTGGCTATCTTTCCAGTGGGCATGGGCTTCTGAAAGATGTACTTCAAAGGATCCATCCTTGATAAGAGGTAAGTGGTATAGGCACAAAAATAGTGTCTCAACTTCTGAGCTACCCAAGTTAGAGCATAATAGATGCGTTCCAATAGAGAATATCGGGCCTCGTACGGGGTGAACTTCTTGCTGAGATAATAGATAGCCTGCTCCTTTCTTCCCGTTTCATCATGTTGCCCTAGAACACAACCAAAAGCTCCATCCAATACTGCAAGGTAGAGTAATAGGGGTCTACCTGGCTCGGACGGGACCAAAACTGGCGGCGTTGACAGGTATTCCTTGATTCTGTCGAAGGCTTTCTGACAATCATCTGTCCATTTGGTAGTGGCGTCCTTCTTCAACATCTTAAAGATTGGCTCACAAATGACAGTGGATTGAGCTATAAACCGGCTGATGTAGTTAAGTCTCCCCAAGAAACTTATAACCTCTTTCTTGTTCTTCGGTGGTGGCAATTCTTGGATGGCTTTGACCTTTGACGGATCCAGTTCTATTCCTCGACGACTCACAATGAACCCAAGTAGTTTTCCGGTAGGACCACTGAATGCACATTTGGCGGGATTAAGCTTCAAGTTGTACCTTCTTAGTCTATTGAAGAACTTCCTCAGATCTTCCATATGGTCATTGGCTCTCTTGGATTTGATGATGACGTCGTCTACATATACCTCGATTTCTTTATGTCTTATGTCATGCAAAATAGCAGTCATGGCCCTCATGTAGGTGGCCCCAACATTCTTTAATCCGAACGGCATTATCTTGTAACAATACATCCCCCACGGCGTAATGAAAGCTATTTTCTCCGCGTCTTTCTCATCCATCCATACCTGATGATACCCAGCAAAACAATCAACGAACGACTGCAGTTCATGCTTGGCGCAGTTGTCAATTAGAATGTGTATGTTCGGCAAGGGGAAGTCATCTTTCGGACTGGCCCGATTGAGATCCCGGTAGTCGACGCAAACTCTAACTTTCCCGTCCTTCTTCGGCACTAGCACAATATTGGCTAACCATGTTGAATACTCTACTACCCCGAGAACCTTGGCTTTGACTTGCTTGGTGACTTCTTCCTTGATTTTCAAACTCATGTCAGGTTTGAACTTCCTGAGCTTCTGTTTTACTGGTAGACATGTCGGATCAGTTTGTAGTGTGTGAGCTACAATAGATGTACTGAGACCAGTCATGTCATCATAAGACTAGGCAAATATGTCCTCATATTCCCTTAGAAATTCCATGTACTCTTTATTTTCTGATGGTGACAGATGAACGCTGATTCGTGTTTCTATGACATTTTCTGCATCTCCCAGGTTGACAATCTCAGTTTCGTCTAGGTTAGACTTATGTCTGTTCTCAAAATCCTCAACCTCTTCAACAACCTCTTCTAGCATATCATCTTCCTCTGAGTCTATATCCGTTTGTTGCGTTGTCTCGTTGCATGTCACAATCGTCGGTTCATCAAGATATGTAATAGTAATGCTGTGTAAATAAAGTAAACTATAAAAAGTAATAAGAGCAAGATTTATAAGAAACTGAAATGCTTTAGTAATTTTAATAGTTGTTTTGAACATTGAAGCTCTTATTTCAATATTAAAAATGCGGAGAAAAAGTCAATTAGCAAAAAATAAAGATAATGCGTGGTGCTTTGTTCAGCCTTGCTACCCCGAAGCTTTCCGGGCCCTGGTGGTTCTGATGGACCAATTGTTGAGGCGTGCTCCTCGGCTCACAGCTTGTATAGAAGGGCTTTCCTCCCCCTCCTCCTCGAAAATGACACAATAGTCCATATTATCATTTTCCAAAAACAAATTCCTCATCGCCGCCAGTGCTTCCTCTTCTCCCGCCCCATATATGATATTGGCTGGCTGGAAAGTCTGCTCCAAGCGAGGTATCAGATGCTCTAGTGGGTAGTAGGGACTGATCCATGGTGGTGACCAGTGGTTGAATTCCTCCGAAGTGTATTCATATCCCAAACCGAAAGTGGTACCGTATTTCTTCAACTTGATAGGCTTATCGATTCCTTGGAGATTCTTGCCAAGTCCCTTGCCATGTTCGTATCCACACCAATTCAGTATGTCACACCTCCTTTTTCCGCACCCGCGGGGCGTAGGGGATTTTTTCCAATTAAAGGACAATCGAAACGGGGATGGTTTATTAATTTTAGAGTCGCCACTTGGGAGATTTAGGGTGTCCCAAGTCACCAATTTTAATCCCGAATCGAGGAAAATAATGACTCTATATTACAGTCTGCGTACCAGAAATCCGGATAAGGAATTCTGTTAACCCGGGAGAAGGTGTTAGGCATTCCCGAATTCCGTGGTTCTAGCACGGTCGCTTAACTATCATATTCGGCTTGATTATCTGATTTTATACAAGTGTGAACTTATGTGCAAAATTTAACTTTTAACCGCTTTTATCATTTTACTGTTTTTATCAGGAATTGCAACGTTGTGAAAATGTATCTCGAACCGCGTTACAATCAATGTACCCGTGGTCGTCGACACACTTTGACTCCGTTGAGATTTGGATTTGGGTCACATCAATGCGCACCCGAGTTTAAGGAAATTAAATTATTAAAGACGCGCCTAAAGCGACTAGCGTATTTATTTTGGGTAAGACCGTGGAATTTTACTAAAACGGTCCATCCCGAAATCCAAATAATTTTTAAAGCAAATATTTACTGAGGGCCCCGCAATTTGTATTTTTATTTGGCGAGGCTCATCTCGTTCTTTATTTTTAATGAATTTGCAACGTCATGGACATGCATCTCGAACCACGTCACAATCAATGTACCCGTAATTAGAAACACATTTCGACTCCGTTGAGAATTGGATTTGGGTCACATAAATGCGCACCCGAGTTTAAGAAGGTAAGATTTATTAAGGCGTGTCCTGAAGAGTCTAACGTATTGTTATTTTAGGAGGGTTGTGAGATTTGCTAAACAACCCATCCTGGAACCTAAATGCTTCGATAATATACATTTAAACAAGGGCCCCGCATCTGCACGTTTTGTTTATTTTCATCGAGGCTCATCTCGTTCTTATTTTAAAAGGATATCCTAGAGCAACTACGTTTCTTATCGTGTTTGTCCTTATCAATTGAAAACAGTAGATAGTCCTAATTAATTACATGCTTGCAAGTTGTTTGTAACAACATTCTGAAACGCCTAAAATCAGAAACGAGGCTGTCCGAACAAATAATCACGGGCCCAAATCCAGCCCAAGCGTGATTGGCCAGACCTGGGCCACTGCTTGTTCGAAGCAGGCCGGCTTGGCCTGTTTTGGCCTGAACTCGACCTTTGTGAGGTTGAGGCCCTGAATTTGTGTTCCGGATCTTAAAACATGGTTTTAAGAGTCATATATAGCAATTTATTGGAAAGGAAAGAACTTAGTTAGTGTACGAATTTCATGCTTGGCATACACTACAGGCTTATGCTACACTTTTGAACTAAATATGAGATACAAACTACTGCCTTGGGCATACTCTCATCACCAACCTATATGCACATTCTAGCATTCAACTACCATACATTGACATTTATAGGCATGAAGACTACCTCTAGTACCCAGAACAAAAATGTAAAACTATTACACATTGCATGAATATTTAATGTAACAATCTATATCTATAAAAAAACATTCTTCAGGTCTTTCCTTTACATTCATGCTCAAATTTCCAGCTACATCTGACAATGTCTTAGGTGTGTACCTGGTATAGAGGAACAGAAGAAGAAGGAAAGGGATAAGCTGAGTAGCACACAGCAAACAACAGCAATCAGCAGATTCACAGCAACAACACAGCAACAGACAACCAGCCAATAATGATGAAGCTCAGCAAAGAGTCGAACAACAAATGAACAATCCCAGTGATGTCTACAGTCCACAGACAAACAACAATATTTTCCAAAACCAAAGAGAACCCGCAAATAGTCGAGTACCAAATCAGTGAACCCAGAAAGAGTGATGAAACAACAACAACAACAGAGTATTCAATGCAGCAACAAGGAACTCTCGTATGTTTTCAGTCTTTTCTTTAAACTCACAAACCTTTCTTAAGACTTAAAGATTCCTGCTTCAAGACTCAAAATTCTTCCCTTTTTTTGAAGACTAAAAAGTCCAGCCCCTTTTAAGTTCTCAAATGGCCTCTTTATAGGCCAAATGCATTAGTGCAGCTGAGCTGCCTGCCCTGGCGATTGGCAGAATGCCCATACTCTTTAAAGCCCATGCCTAAGCATCTTTTGGTGTCAGCCCCTTTATTCCCCACGCCTGGTTTTTTGTTTAATCAAGAGTTATGTGCATCATTTTATTATTCATTTTAAGCCCCATACTCTCATGTCTTGCTCCCCATTGGTATTAGTTTAATCCTAAATTAGTACCCTACTTGTCAGCTCATTTAAACTAATCTTTCTGTCCTTTTTAACACCCCAGAATACCCCTGCTTAACCTTGATTATTACTGCCCTGCCTATTGCAGCATCAGGGCAGTTTTGAACTGATGAAAGTTCAAATTCAAGGCTGCCTGGACTGAACCTTTCCAGTCATTTTTTACAATGCAAACAAACCATTTTAAACAATGCTGGGGCATTCAGTTAGTGGCAACGTTCAATTAGTCATGTGACATTATTAGCTCATTCGATTCATTAGTTATAGAAAACTAATCAACGACATTTATCGAGTCGACTATACTAATTATAGCAGGTAATAATCAGTCGCTCATATAAACAATACGTTCGGGGACCTAAAGGGCATCAGACAATTTTGTGTTCAATTACTGGGAACCTATATAAGTTTATTCATGCGACGACTATACTAATCGGACATGCTTATCATAGGATACATTTAAATCATACACAGAACACAATCGACCAAATAAAAGGTCTTTACAGAGATGAAAGAATTTAAGAAACTATCAGAAAGTAACAAACAATCAACACAAAGCATGCTAATGACTTAATCAGCAGTTGATATAAACGAAAAGGGAAAGAAAAACTTACCGACAAAGTTTGAAATCAAAATGGACCCCAAGTCAGACTCAACTTCGAACTCTTGAGGCCGAACAAACTTTAATCAGGGTGTTCTCACATGAGAACACCTTGATTAAGGTCTATTAGACCTCAGACCCTTGTCGAGAACCGGCCGGATTCCCCAGGTGCATGTGTTCTAAGGTCTGGATTTCAAGATCTGATCTTTAGGGAGTTGTGGGTAGATTCGGACCAAACCAAGCTTGGTTTGGTCACGAGGAAGGTCAGGGGGGTGTCTGGTACGAAGATGGGGTAACTTGGCATAGGTCCGGGTTCGACTCAAATCTTCAAATGAAGATTCGAGACGAACGAAAGTGATTCGAGGCAAATGGATAGTAGATCCATGTTCAGGAGAGTGAGGGGGTCTTAGGGTGTTCAGGAGGTGGTCACCGGCGTTCGTGCCGCCGGCTTTAATGGCGAAGGAGACTAGGGCGGCTGCTAGGGTTCGGGGGGTTTCAGGTTTGGGTTTGGGGACGATGAAGGGTGGGGTTGGTATAGGGGGTGCGGGGTACGATAGGAGGCTTATATACGGGGAGGCTGATTGGATCTGAGCCGTTAGATCAGATGATCTCAACGGCTTAGATCTGATACTGAGAAATGAGACGGGGTCGTTTGGTAGTTAAACGAGGTCGTTTGGTTTAAGTGGGGGGTTGGGTCAGACTGGTTATTGGGTCGGGTTTGAAAACGGGTCGTTGAAAGGGGTCCTGAGCCGTTGGATTGGCCTGGACGGATGGCTCAGATCGAACGCCCTTATACGGCGTCGTTTGAATTGCTGCTTGGGCAGCCGGTTTTGGACTGGACTCGAGTGTCTGTTTGGGCCTGCTTTGTTTTATTTCTTTGGGCCCAAACCGATTTTCCTTCACTCTTTTGCTTTTTTTTTCTTTTAAACAAAAAATGAAATAAAATAGTGAAATTGAAATCAACCACACTATAACATTTTCACATAGTTATCACAAAAAAAAATATTTAAGTAAGTTAAATCACAACCTAGACCGAACGATGCACAAATATATATATATTTTTTGAATTTTCTTTAACGCCACATATATTTTTTGTATTTTTGTTTGATAAGGACTAGATGCAAAATGGACAGACTCACAAACGACTAACAACACATGTCACGGAAAGATCGAAAAATTGTACAGCGAAATCATTTGTCACTATTTTTATTTTCTTTTGGAGCGATTGCTCGTAAAGCAAAAATCACGTGCTTACAGCTGCCCCTCTTTGCACGAAGACACGAAGGGTTTTCGCGCAAAGATAAGCGAGCGATTTTTGCCCGTCCGAATACTCCGTGTGAAGCATTTTTTGAAAAAGATTTGACCGAACCTTTGCTTCAGAGGTTTCCTACATATCCTGGGCTGAAACAGGAATCAGGTCAATGTAGTTCGGGAAATTTTGGTAGCTGGGACTACCGTGTGACTGTATTGCTTGCTGCTGTTGTGCGCTGTCGCATGCTGCTGTAGGATGCTACTGCTCAACCGATCTCCCTGTTACATTGCTCTAAAAGGAAAAACAAGAAGTTAAGCTAGAGTATGAGATCTCATCTATCTCCCACTTGTTCTTGTTGTCTCGCTTTCTTGTCGGCTAACGCTTTCCTCTGACGCCTTTATTTTGTGAACTTTGGAGATGATGCTGGTCCATCGCCTTTCTGAATGCCAGTTTTCATCACTTTGTTTGATTTGCTGGGAACATGGCTTTCTTCTTTAAATCTTCCACTGGTTTCTTCAGTGGTATGTCTCTTCATCAGTATTGTCATACTGGGCATGCTACAATGTTTCCGAACTGCTTCTTCTGAGACGCGTTCCTTTTTCCTTTTGAATGTGCGCTTGCTTTGGCAGACTTCTGCTTCTTGGCGCTGGGGATTTTATTGTTTTTCCTGCTTGGGGCTCTCTGTTGTAACCTTCCGCCTTCAGGTGGGGCTACTGATTCCAAACTCTAGAGCTAAAGTATTCCCGCATTATACTGGTGGGCGACCTAGAACTTAAATGTATTCCCGCATTATACTGGTGGGCGACCTAGAACTTAAATGTATTCCCGCATTATACTGGTGGGCGACCTAGAACTTAAAATGTATTCCCGCATTATACTGGTGGGCGACCTAGAACTTAAAAGTATTCCCGCATTATACTGGTGGGCGACCTAGAACTTAAAATGTATTCCCGCATTATACTGGTGGGCGACCTAGAACTTAAAAGTATTCCCGCATTATACTGGTGGGCGACCTAGAACTTAAAAGTATTCCCGCATTATACTGGTGGGCGACCTAGAACTTAAAATGTATTCCCGCATTATACTGGTGGGCGACCTAGAACTTAAAATGTATTCCCGCATTATACTGGTGGGCGACCTAGAACTTAAAAGTATTCCCGCATTATACTGGTGGGCGACCTAGAACTTAAAATGTATTCCCGCATTATACTGGTGGGCGACCTAGAACTTAAAATGTATTCCCGCATTATACTGGTGGGCGACCTAGAACTTAAAATGTATTCCCGCATTATACTGGTGGGCGACCTAGAACTTAAAATGTATTCCCGCATTATACTGGTGGGCGACCTAGAACTTAAAAGTATTCCCGCATTATACTGGTGGGCGACCTAGAACTTAAAAGTATTCCCGCATTATACTGGTGGGCGACCTAGAACTTAAAAGTATTCCCGCATTATACTGGTGGGCGACCTAGAACTTAAAAGTATTCCCGCATTATACTGGTGGGCGACCTAGAACTTAAAAGTATTCCCGCATTATACTGGTGGGCGACCTAGAACTTAAAAGTATTCCCGCATTATACTGGTGGGCGACCTAGAACTTAAAATGTATTCCCGCATTATACTGGTGGGCGACCTAGAACTTAAAATAGTATTCCCGCATTATACTGGTGGGCGACCTAGAACTTAAAATGTATTCCCGCATTATACTGGTGGGCGACCTAGAACTTAAAAGTATTCCCGCATTATACTGGTGGGCGACCTAGAACTTAAAAGTATTCCCGCATTATACTGGTGGGCGACCTAGAACTTAAAAGTATTCCCGCATTATACTGGTGGGCGACCTAGAACTTAAATGTATTCCCGCATTATACTGGTGGGCGACCTAGAACTTAAAAGTATTCCCGCATTATACTGGTGGGCGACCTAGAACTTAAAAGTATTCCCGCATTATACTGGTGGGCGACCTAGAACTTAAAATGTATTCAAATTGCTTCCCCGTCCTTCCGAGAAAATTTTCGACAATTGGCAGAAAATTTTCTGCCCCGGTTTTTGGTGACTTCCATGGCGGTGCATCTTGCTGCCATCATCAATCCTTTATTTTCCTGCAGCAGACAAAAGGATTTGATTAGTTTTTATTGTGGTGGTAGAGGGTGCCTTTCTGGAGAGCAATTTTCCTCTCTTCCCCTTTTCTTGCTCTATGTCCCCATAATTGATTAACGGGTAGAGTTGCCTGCTGGGGGGTGTCTCTAGCCTGCTGGGGATTGGCTTTCAATTAATTCCCCTTTCTGCTTTCTCTTTAAGCACATGCTGTGGGAGCCTGCTTTTAACTCCTGAAACCACTCCCTTTATGAGCTCACTTCCTCCGACATTGTCGGGTATGATCACTGCATTGCCTGGGACCGGCCTTTAGGACTGTTTGTATTATCCTGCATTGGATGAATTCCCCTCTGGTTTCTTGTAGTAAGCTTTGAAAAGTCCTTTCAAGACACATTTTAGGAAAAGAAATAAAGATATGGAAAAGAGAAAAACTTTCTGAACCAATATTTGTGGGTGGAGACAATCAAAAGAACTTATCTGGAGGACACAACTGGTCCCCGTGATCATGGCGTGCACCATAGATTCCGACCCAGTCTATTTGTATCAATTGATCTGCTCGATGGTTTGACTTGCTGGGGATGATAAAGGAGTGTTCATTTCGTTTCGAATGTGGTAGCTTTGCTGATCTGTCTTGTCGCCTCATAGTGCCCTTCGAGGGGTTTTCACTAATGAGACTCTCTCTTTTCTCTCATCTCCCGGCGCCTCATGGTGCCTGTGAAGGTTTTCACCAATAAGACTCTCTCATTTCATATCCCTCATCTTACATCGCCTCTCGGTGCCTGTGAAGGTTTTCACCGATAAGACTCTCTCATTTTATTTCTTTCGAGGATCCGGGGTGTTGTAGATACGACCCTCTCTTCCGGGGATTCTTTTGACTATCAACTCATTCCCAGTCTTACGATCCTCTTCTTTGCTGGGGATCAGTGTATTATTCTCGGCCTTATTTGCCGGATTTGGCATCTCTCGAACATTGATCGGGAGGTCTTTTGGATGTTGATGTTGGTTTTGGTGTGGGATTGAAGAAAGGCTACAAAAATGAAAACAATTTGAAGGGTGATGTGCTACAACTTTTGGAATCAAACCTTTGTTGGAACTTAAAACATAACCTCTGCCCCAGTTTTCTTGCTTGGGGAATTTATTTTTTATGCTTATGTTGAGCTATGTGCGTTACGCACATTGTGCCTATTATGCACACTATGTACATTATGCATCCTATATTTGCTATGATGCATACTATGACCGAGCCGTGAGGCGCCTACGTATCCTCTTTGAGGAATCAGGTCAAACGTAGTTCCCACGGTTTTGTCATTTGTGATTTTATCTTCTTCCTTTTTCTTTTCCTTCTTTTCATTTTTCATGTCTTATCTTTCCCATTAGTGATTCCAAAAGAGGGGTATGAAAGAATAACTTAAGGCTCAAAGGGGGAAGCAAGGGTTAAACAGTGTTTGGGTAGAAGAAAGAATTGCCTCCGTCATCTCATTATCCAATAAATGCCAAATACAAACAAACAAACCGAATAATTGCCATAATTAAAGAAATTACGCATAATATCTCTTGACTGCATCTGAATTGATAGCCATGTCGACACATCTACCTTCGACATCTGTCAAACACAAAGCACCGTTGGACAATACTCTGGTCACGATATAAGGCCCTTGCCAATTTGGGGCGAATTTGCCTTTTGCCTCGACCTGATGTGGGAGGATCTTCTTCAATACTTGCTGCCCTACTTCAAACTTCCTGGGGCGCACCTTCTTATTATACGCTCTTGCCATTCTCTTCTGGTATAGCTGACCATGGCACACTGCTGCCAATCTTTTCTCATCTATCAGGCTCAACTGTTCCAAGCGAGCTTTGATCCATTCATCATCATCAATTCCGGCTTCAGCGACAATTCGGAGGGACGGAATTTCGACCTCCGCTGGTATCACGGCCTCAGTTCCATACACCAACAAATAAGGAGTTGTGCCTATGGAAGTCCGGACGGTAGTGCGGTAACCCAACAAGGCAAAGGGTAATTTCTCGTGCCATTGTCTGGACCCTTCCACCATTTTTCGCAGTATCTTCTTGATATTCTTATTGGCTGCTTCGACTGCTCCATTTGCCTTAGGACGATATGGGGTGGAATTGCGGTGTGTAATCTTGAATTGTTGGCATACCTCTCTCATCAAGCTGCTATTAAGATTCGCACCGTTATCCGTGATGATTACTTTTGGGATCCCAAATCTGCAGATGATATGGGAGTGAACAAAGTCCACCACTGCCTTCTTGGTTACTGATTTGAAGGTTTTAGCCTCAACCCATTTGGTGAAGTAATCAATGGTCACTAGAATGAACCTATGACCGTTGGACGCTGCTGGCTCGATGGGCCCAATGACATCCATGCCCCATGCTACAAACGGCCAGGGTGCTGACATCGTATGTAACTCTGTTGGCGGAGAATGAATCAAATCTCCATGTATCTGGCACTGATGGCATTTCCTCACGAAAGTGATACAGTCGTGTTCCATGGTGAGCCAATAACACCCTGTTCGAAGGATCTTTCTTGCCAATACATATCCGCTCATGTGTGGCCCACAAACTCCAGCATGTACCTCTGCCATAACCGTCGTTGCTTGACTGGCATCTATGCATCTCAACAATCCCAAATCCGGGGTTCTTTTGTACAATACTCCTCCACTGAGGAAGAAACCATTCGACAAACGCCGAAGGGCTCTTTTTTGGTCTCCAGAGGCATGTTCTGGATATATCCCCATCCTGAGGTATTCCTTGATATCATGAAACCAGGGTTCGCCATCTGCTTCTTCTTCTATGGCATTGCAGTAGGCGTGCTGATCACGGACCTGGATGTGTAGAGGATCAACATACATTTTGTCAGGGTGGTGCAGCATTGATGCCAAGGTGGCCAAGGCATCCGCAACCTCATTGTGAACTCTCGGGATGTGTTTGAACTTTACCGATCGAAATTGCTTGCTCAGATCATGCAAGCATTGTCGGTATGGTATGAGCTTTAGATCTCGTGTTTCCCATTCACCCTGAATTTGATGTACCAAGAGGTCCGAGTCTCCCAAGACCAAGACGTCTTGGACATCCATGTCAGCAGCCAAGCGCAGACCCAGAATGCAAGCCTCATATTCGGCCATATTGTTGGTGCAATAGAAGCGTAGTTGAGCCGTAACAGGATAATGCCGTCCTGTTTCAGAAATGAGTACTGCTCCTATTCCAACCCCTTTTGCGTTTGCAGCTCCATCGAAGAAAAGCTTCCAACCTGGTTCCTCGGGTAATTCCAACTCATTCGTATGCATCACCTCTTCGTCAGGAAAATACGTTCTTAAGGGCTCGTATTTTTCATCAACGGGATTCTCGGCCAAATGGTCTGCCAGCGCCTGGGCTTTCATGGCCGTCCTCGTCACATAGATGATATCAAACTCTGTGAGCAGAATTTGCCATTTTGCCAACCTCCCCGTGGGCATAGGTTTCTGAAAGATATACTTCAATGGGTCCAAGCGGGATATGAGATAAGTAGTATATGAAGACAGGTAGTGTTTCAACTTCTGAGCTACCCAAGTTAGGGCGCAGCATGTTTTCTCGAGTTGAGTGTACTTGACCTCATGCACTGTGAATTTCTTGCTAAGATAGTAGATGGCTTGCTCCTTCCTCCCTGTGTCGTCATGTTGCCCCAGTACACAACCAAATGAATTTTCCAAGACCGTCAGGTAAAGGATTAGGGGTTTCCCGGGCTTAGGTGGGACCAATACGGGTGGATTAGACAGATACCCTTTGATTTGGTCGAAAGCTTCCTGACACTCTGCTGTCCAACCTACTGCAGCGTCCTTTCTCAGCAGCCGAAATATGGGCTCACAAGTTGCTGTGAGTTGAGCGATGAACCTGCTGATATAATTGAGTCTACCCAGCAAACTCATTACCTCTGTTTTGTTCCTTGGCGGTGGCAAATCTCGGATGGATTCAATTTTGGATGGGTCTAACTCAATCCCCCGTCGACTGACGATGAATCCTAGCAACTTCCCTGATGGAACCCCGAATGCGCATTTGGCCGGGTTAAGCTTGATATCATACCTCCGGAGTCTTTGGAAAAATCTCCTTAGGTCTGCTACATGGTCCTCCTGACGCCAAGATTTGATAATCACATCATCGACGTACACCTCAATTTCCTTGTGTATCATGTCATGAAACACCGCAGTCATTGCTCGCATGTATGTTGCCCCAGCGTTCTTTAACCCGAACGGCATTACCCGATAGCAGTAGGTTCCCCATGGCGTAATAAACGCTGTCTTCTCAGCATCCTCCTCATCCATTAGGATCTGATGATAACCTGCATAGCAATCCACAAAGGATCCGATCTCGCGCCCAGCGCAATTGTCGAT
Organism: Nicotiana sylvestris; assembly: GCF_000393655.2. Lineage (NCBI taxonomy): Eukaryota > Viridiplantae > Streptophyta > Magnoliopsida > Solanales > Solanaceae > Nicotiana > Nicotiana sylvestris. Next base: position 81,793,723 of record NC_091066.1, on the reverse strand, counting down.
CAGGATATGAATGTTGGGTAGCGGAAAATTGTCCTTGGGACTTGCTTTGTTGAGGTTGCGGTAGTCAACGCACACCCTGATTTTTCCATCCTTCTTTGGGACTGGTACCACATTGGCCAACCACTCGGGATACCGAGTGACCCGAATGACCTTCGATTGCAATTGCTTAATCACTTCTTCTTTGATCTTCACGCTCATTTCTGTTTTAAATTTCCTTAGTTTTTGCTTGACCGGAGGGTATGCCGGGTCAGTGGGTAATTTGTGAACCACTAAATTGGTGCTTAATCCAGGCATATCATCATATGACCAGGCAAAAACGTCTTTGAATTCCCTGAGAGTTTTGATCAATTCTGCTCTGACATTCGGCTCAATGTGGATGCTAATTTTGGTCTCTTGGACGTTATCAGCGTCTCCTAGATTCACAGCCTCGGTGTCATTTAAGTTAGGCTTGGGTTTCTCTTCAAATTGGCACAGTTCTCTGTTTATTTCTTCGAAGGCTTCACCTTCGTCACATTCAGATTCATCGTCACAAACGACCTTTTGCATCATTGAGTCGGTTTCAGATTGATTTATTAGACTAGGTCGAAGATCCGCTGTGCATGCCATGTCATTAGAACCAGTAAAAAGAGAACTGTTCAGAAAGAAAAAGAACAAGACAAAAATTAAAATGAGACAAAAGAAGAGAACTTTATTAAATTTGCGGGATAAAAGGGTTCACACTTTTACAAAAACGAAAGTAAAATTTGGATTACACCCTTGAATAATCCGATCAAACAAACAAACAAACAAAACATTAATCAAAGCCTACTACCAAGACTCCCCTCGGACAGGAAGAGGAGTAACCGTCCAATTGTTGGTCTTGGCCTCAGGCCCCACAAATTGTATCTCTGCTCTGCTGGAACCTTCTCCAGCTTCCACCATACTGACATCCGCGAACAGCCTCTCAAAACTCTGATTCAGGTCTTCATTTATACCGATCAAAGGTCCTCGAATCTTTGGGATCGCTGACCCCTTGGCACTTGCTTTAACAAAAGACCTTGAGAGGCGTGGCACTGGTTTAGGCAGAAACCAGACCCTCTTCTTCATTCTTCGCGCCTCCTTCCTGTCTGCTGCGGTTGGTTTGAACCCCAACCCGAAGGTTTCCAGATTCTTAGGAAGGGAAACAGGTTGGACTATCCCTTGAAGTTCAACTCCCAGGCCTTTTCCCGGCACAAATCCATTACCCAGCATTTCTGATACCATCATGACTGTTGCGGCAGCTACCCTAGGGTGCGGGATGATTTCTCCTTCAGAAATTTTGTTGGCCGACCCTGTATTGAAAATCTGGTAGACCCAAGGACCTTTGTCATCAGTGGTCTCTATGAAAGGCACAATGGTTCCGCTCATGGTGCATGTTGTATCCTCGCCGTGCAACACGACCTCTTGTCTTTCCCACTCGAACTTCACTGTCTGATGTAGGGTGGAAGGCACCGCTTTAGCTGCATGAATCCAAGGTCGTCCTAACAGCAAGTTGTAAGATACCGTGGCGTCCAATACCTGGAATTCCATGGTAAACAGGACCGGACCAATGGTCAGTTCAAGTACAACATCCCCCACAGTGGCTGTTCCGTTTCCGTCAAACCCCCGGACACAGATGCTATTCTCCCGGATTCTTCCACGGTCAATCTTTAACTGGTCCAGGGTGGATAATGGACAAATATTGGCGCTTGAGCCGTTATCCACCAATACTCGGGTTACCACCGAGTCTTCACATTTGACAGCTAGGTATAGAGCTTTATTGTGCTCCGTTCCTTCCACCGGCAGGTCATCATCTGAGAATGTCACTCTGTTCACCTCGAAAATCTTGCTGGCAATGGTTTCCAGGTGGTTTACAGAAATCTCACTGGGTACATGGGCCTCGTTCAATATCTTTAACAGGGCCCGACGATGTTCCTCGGAATGGAGGAGTAATGACAATAGTGAGATCTGGGCAGGTGTTTTTCTCAGCTGCTCAACCACAGAATAGTCTTGTACTTTCATCTTCCTCAGGAATTCTTCAGCCTCTTCTTCTGACACTGGCTTCTTGGTTGCCACTGGGTTGGTTTTTCTTAACTCCACCGGAGCAAAACATCGACCTGATCGAGTCAGCCCTTGCGCTTCACAACTGACTTCTTCCACCTGTTTTCCTTGGTACGTCACCACTGCCTTTTCATATTTCCAGGGCACAGCCCTGCTGTCAATCATCGGCAGTTGGACCACCGGCTTTATGGTCACCCGTTCTCTACATACCCCTTTCAACATGACTGCCGGTGTGGGCAGGATCCCTGGTATTACCAACTTGCTTGGCTCGGGTTTGCTTGCTATGACGGACGGGCTCTTCCCCCATATTACTACCGGCTTGACGCCTTCTCCCTGCGACCGTACACTCGTTCCTCCACTGGTTAAGACTTCTTTCGGGGCGGCTTGGATCATCATCACTGTTTGTGAGGGTTTTCTTAATTCTCCTCCCTCACACACCAACTCAATCATGTGAGCTTCGTGGTGCGCTGGCAGTGGGTTTTGGTTGATGTTAGGGGCCTCCGGTGTCTGGACCTCGATCTTATTGGTGTCAATAAGATCCTGTATGGCATGCCTTAACTTCCAACACTTCTCGGTATCGTGCCCGAGCATCCCTGAACAGTATTCACAACTGATTGAACGATCCAAATTCTGAGGCGGGGGATTTGGTTCCCGAGTATGGACAGGACTAACCAAACCCAATTGCCGCAGCTTGTGGAACACAGCGGTGTAGGTTTCTCCCAGTTCGGTGAAGGTTCTTTGCTTCCGCAACCTGTCATTCCTAGCATCTGGATTTCCCCGGAAACCTGCCCCTGAAGGGTTTCTATATGCCCTTGGTGGAGGGTAGGTGTTTTGTGGTGGTGCATATATGTTCTGGGGAGCCGGTGCGCGCCATTGTGGGCGAACCGGAGGCTGAGTGTATACCTGGGCTTGGTGTACGGAACAATGTGGTTCTCGAGGTGGATAGAAATTTTGTGGTGGGTTGTATGGGTAGTTTGACCTGTGAGGCCTGGGTTGGTTGTAGTGCGGCCTGCCAGCCCTGGACCAACTGCCTGCCTCGATCGTGGCAACCTCTTCTTTCTTTCTTCTTAGCGCACCTCCCGTGCCGCTTTGAATAGCCTGGGTTGTGGCCTTAAGTGCCGAATAGTTTAAGATCTTGTCCGACCTCAAACCTTCTTCTATCATGACCCCTATTTTGACCACCTCGTTGAAAGATTTTCCAACCGTTGTCACCAAGTGACCAAAGTAGGTTGGATCCAATGTCTGCAAAAAATAGTCTACCATCTCTCCCTCTCTCATGGGAGGATCGACCCTAGCTGCTTGTTCTCTCCAGCGGAACCCGAACTCGCGAAAACTTTCCCCGGGTTTCTTCCCAGTTCGCAATAACGTGAGACGGTCAGGGACTATCTCCAGATTGTATTGGAAATGACCTGCAAAAGCCTGTGCTAGATCATCCCACGTGTACCACCTGCTGAAATCCTGCCTGGTATACCATTCCAGTGCAGATCCGCTCAGACTTTGGCCGAAATAAGCTATCAAAAGCTCATCCTTGCCTCCTGCCCCTCTCATTTTGCTACAGAATCCCCGCAAATGTGCCATGGGATCACCGTGCCCTTCATATAAATCAAACTTGGGCATCTTGAACCCAGCCGGGAGTTGGACATCTGGGAAAGGGCACAGATCTTTGTATGCCACGCTGACTTGATTGCCCAGCCCGTGCAAGTTCCTGAAGGATTGCTCCAGGCTTTTGAACTTTCTCAACACTTCATCCTGTTCAGGGGCCTTAACCGGCTTCTCAACCTCTGCCGGTACTTCCAAATGGGGATTGTAAGCCTGTGGTTCCGGTGCGTGGAATGTAGGCTCGGGGGATAGTATTGGGTATCGTGAGCCTGAAACAATGGCTCACTGGTCGTTCTCTGCAAAGGGGCTGATGTAGGTCCCACAAAAATGGGAATGTTGGGTGTTGGGAGAGGTTGATGGGGTGGTGGAGCTTGGGAATCATGAGGGCTTCTTTCTTGATGATAGAGGGGATTTGGGCGGCTTGTGGAAGGGCCAGAGTGAGGGTACTCCGGCATGTGTCCCAGTGTTTCAGGGCTCTTTTGTGTTTTGGCTAGGGCTAGTTGCATTGCATTCATTTCTAGTCCCATCCTTTCAATCTTTTCCATCGCTTCTTTTAACAACTGGCTCATCGGCCTTTCTTCTTCATTGCTATTCTCCGAAGTAGTCATGCTTGATGCTATCGGTCCTTTGGATCTGGTTTGGTATGAATGTGTTGCCAGAATTCTTTAACAACTAACTGTCTGGTATCAGACAACAACAAACTTTGTTAGTGTTAGAGCTTAACAGATTTGATCATAACACATAGAGGATGCAATGCACCTAGGCAGTTAACCGTTTCTACATGCTTTGCTTCAAACAACATGCGTCATCCCGGTTTGTTCATTCGTCTCTTTAAAGTATTTTGCGAAACCCTGCGTTTTATTTTATTTAGATTGCCTACGTATCACGTCCCCGCGTGAATCAGACCAGGCGTAGTTCTGCCTTAAAGTAAAGAAACACACAATTCTTGTGAAATCATTAAATTCATTCTCAAAATTTTGCTATTACAAATTACTTCAAGCAAGGAATAGCAATAGTACAGACTCCACAGTTCTTAACCCGTTTTGACTAAAAGAAAGGAAAACAACATATGGAAAAGCGACAAAGCCAAATAAACAGGACTCAACCAAAGATTAATTTTCCAACTTAGGGACCCGCGAGGCATCATTCGGCCTTTCCGCGGCCCTAGGTGTGAGGTCCCTCTGCAGGTTTTTCAGCTCATTCATGATTCAGTGGAAGCAACCCATGATGGAAACAAGGAGGGTCTTTCGAGGCTTTTGCTCGCATGCCAGGCATCTCATGTAGATGTAATGCCCAATCTCGTCGATCTTTCCCCGAATGTTGTCCCTTTCCGCGAACAACTGCCTTATCTGTCGGTTCTTCAATCCTAGTGTTTGTGCATTGCTGGCAAGCTGGTCCTGGAACATCTCCATCTGCCTTTCCATTCTGGTCATTGCCTCGTAACATTGCCTTCTGTCGGCTTGGGCATCTCGTGTTTGCTTGAAGATCCTCTCTTGAAGAGAGGCATTCGTTTCCCTTAATGTCCCGATGCTCAGTTCATAATCCCTTATGACTCGTTGCAGGCGCTGCCTCCGAGCTATCGCACCCTTTGCCCACTTGGTCCGCAATCTTGTTGTGCTGGCCTTGGCTCTTTCCAAATCTTCCTGACATTCCGCAACCTGATCCTTTAACCCTGCTATCAATCTTTTATCTGCTCGGCTTCTCAGCTGGCTATTAGCCTCCTTTTTCATTCTCCGGATCTGAGCTTTGAGGATTTCGCCTTCTCTGATTAATCTGTTCTTTTCTCCCTTGTGGGCAGCAGACTGTAATTGGCACTCAAACCTCATATCCTGAACTTGTTGCTTCAGTTTGCCTGCTTCGGCAAGATATTCCCGCTCTTTGGCCAACCAGCCCCACTGCTCTTGTGAAGATTTGGCAAATTCTTGCAGGTGAGGTCTTTTGGTCGGTCTTCCAGATGATGTCTCCCCTTTGTACCAGGCCTGATACCCGGGCGAAACTTCCCCCTTTGCCCGATTCATTACACAAGTATTTGCTTCTAAGTATTGACATTGGCTCCAAATTTGACGCACCCTTGCTTCGGGAAACTGGCCGTCGGGACAGATCTCGATCACCTGGGTGCTTAGATCCTCATCTTTCAGCACTATCTGATACCTTCCCAGTTGCCTTAAAACCCGATGCGGCGCGTATGGTTGAATGCTCTTGTGTCCCATTAAGAGAAAATGGGGTCTGGCTGCTGGCATGTATATGACTTCGTCGATCGATAACCACCCTAGCGCCCACTGTATTTGACTGGAGTTGAGGGTACGGAAATATGAGGTCCATGCTACGACTCCTTCTGGTAGGTATGTCTTATTAACTCTGGTATAGAATTCCTCTATGCAGGTTTTTCCAGCGGATCCATGGCTCAGAAACTGGGCTCGGTGACATAGGTGCTCGGTCATCCACATTTGCAACAACAAATTGCAACCCTCGAAAAAGCTTCCTCCGGCTTTGCAAGATGTGAGAGCCCGGAACATATCCGACACTATCATGGGCGCCAACGTACTATCACTCTATGTGAGCAACGTACTGACGACCCCTGCTATCTTTATGTCAATATTCCCGTCTTTTCTTGGGAATACTAGCAGTCCTAAGAAAGTTATCATGAAAGCAATCCGTCTATGTTCTTCCCACTTTTGGCGATTACCTTTGCTGCACAACTGGTTTTCTGGCTTGTCGAATCCTCCTATGTGACCATATCTTTGATATATGAAACTCATGCTGCAAAAACCTTTTGCCAAGTCAGGGTTATGAATTGTTCTGACTATCTTTAAGGAGTCCAGAAACCGGTGTATTGCTACAGCTCTTGGAGCAATCAGATATTTGTGCCTCAAAGGAGTCTCAGCGCTGCCGATATACCCTGCTATTTCTTCTAAAGTTGGGGTAAGTTCAAAATCTGAGAAACGGAAGACATTGTGCGCAGGATCCCAGTGGGGAACTAGTGCCCTTATGATATCTCCTCGTGGCCTGATATCCAACAAACTCGTGAGGCCTTTCAGATACTTCTTGATTTCGTCATGCCCTTCTTTGCCTAAATCATTCCACCAGAGCCGCAATTGGAGGGGGATTTTACTCATGATTGAAAAGGGTTCATTCGGAGTCGTGCTCATTCTGCACATTTATTAATAAGATTTTAACAAACGACACTTATCCTGATAAAACAAAAAATATATGCGATTTTTTTGAATTTTGAATTCTCGTATATATATATAAAAAACTTTCTGAAGAAGTCAATAACGGAAAATATTTTTTGATTTTTGTTTCGAAAACTGGGAGCCTAAAAGAACTCTCTAGACCCTTGGCAAGACAAATACTTTTGCAACAAATAAAGATATATATACATTTTTTTTGAAGTAAAGAAAGACTTTTTGAATTTCCATATATATATATATTTGCAACAAATAATAGAAGTAAAGGCAAAATAAGACTCCCTTTTTTTTTTTTCGAATTTTCATAAAAACCATTTTAAAAATAAGATTCCCCCTTTTTTTTTTAATTTTTTTTATTTATTTTTTTATTTTTATGGAAAGACAAACTATATATTTCTATTTATATTTTATTTTATTTTATTTTTAAAAAAAAACAAAACAGAACAATGATTTTTCAAAATTTTGGCAGGGTTTTGACAGTATTTGTTTTTTTTTTCAAAAATAATCAATCAATTCCCTAACCGTTACTTTTTTTTTCACAATTTTCTAAATATTCAAACATCGGTCAGCATGGGGGCATGAGACAAATAAATGCACGGAAAACAATAGGATGCATCAGAATGGTCTTTTTCATATCAGGTCGCTAGTCCTAGACGGACCCAACCCCTGTGTTGAGTCCCCTAAGTCATATGCAACATGATGCAAATAAGCGTTCCTATTAGGGATCCGACATGAAGTCACGTTATTCTATGTTCAAAACCTGGGTCGGTGTTCTAGACAGTGTACCCGAGCGGACAACTCGAGCTGAGGAAGGAGCTCCTTTCCGGGAACCAAAAGGCCAGCCGGCTTAGAAACTTTCCGAGCCTCTTTTATTTAGGGTATGACACTAACAGAATAGGGAGTCTCAACCAGTAAGCACATCCCCGGAGGTAAGAAGAGAAAGGTTTCGGCACAGTTTATATACAGTTCAAATAATATCAAAGCGGTAAAAGCAGCATTTAGCACATTAGGCTCAAAACATGTAATAATCAGATAATAAATAAAGCCAAATAATAACAATTACTCTAAGCTCAAATTCTTAACCCTGAACCAGTGGTTCTGGGTCATAAGATCCCCAGCAGAGTCGCCAGAGCTGTCACACCTCCTTTTTCCGCACCCGCGGGGCGTAGGGGAGTTTTTCCAATTAAAGGACAATCGAAACGGGGATGGTTTATTAATTTCAGAGTCGCCACTTGGGAGATTTAGGGTGTCCCAAGTCACCAATTTTAATCCCGAATCGAGGAAAATAATGACTCTATATTACAGTCTGCGTACCAGAAATCCGGATAAGGAATTCTGTTAACCCGGGAGAAGGTGTTAGGCATTCCCGAGTTCCGTGGTTCTAGCACGGTCGCTCAACTGTTATATTCGGCTTGATTATCTGATTTTATACAAGTGTGAACTTATGTGCAAAATTTAACTTTTAACCGCTTTTATCATTTACTGTTTTTATCAAGAATTGCAACGTTGTGAAAATGTATCTCGAACCGCGTTACAATCAATGTACCCGTGGTCGTCGACACACTTTGACTCCGTTGAGATTTGGATTTGGGTCACATCAATGTGCACCCGAGTTTAAGGAAATTAAATTATTAAAGGCGCGCCTAAAGCGACTAGCGTATTTATTTTGGGTAGGACCGTGGAATTTTACTAAACGGTCCATCCCGAAGCCTAAACAATTTTTAAAGCAATATTTATTGAGGGCCCCGCAATTTGTATTTTTATTTGGCGAGGCTCACCTCGTTCTTTATTTCTAATGAATTTGCAACGTCATGGACATGCATCTCGAACCACGTCACAGTCAATGTACCCGTGATTAGAGAGGCATTTCGAATCCGTCGAGATTTGGATTTGGGTCACATAAATGTGCACCCGAGTTTAAGAAGGTAAAGTTTATTAAAGCGTATCCTAAAGAGACTAACGTGTTGTCATTTTAGGAAGGTTGTGAGATTTGCTAAACAACCCGTCCGGGAAACTAAATGCTTCAATGATTTACATTTAACAAGGGCCCCGCATCTGCACGTTTTGTTTATTTTCATCGAGGTTCATCTCGTTCTTATTTTAAAAGGATATCCTAGAGCAACTACGTTTCTTATTGCGTTTGTCCTTATCAATTGAAAACAGTAGATAGTCCTAATTAATTACATGCTTGCAAGTTGTTTGTAACAACATTCAGAAACGCCTAAAATCAGAAACGAGGCTGTCCGAACAAATAATCACGGGCCCAAATCCAGCCCAAGCGTGATTGGCCAGACCTGGGCCACTGCTTGTTCGAAGCAGGCCGGCTTAGCCTGTTTTGGCCTGAACTCGACCTTTGTGAGGTTGAGGCCCTGAATTTGTGTTCCGGGTCTTAAAACATGGTTTTAAGAGTCATATATAGCAATTTATTGGAAAGGAAAGAACTTAGTTAGTGTACGAATTTCATGTTTGGCATACACTACAGGCTTATGCTACACTTTTGAACTAAATATGAGATACAAACTACTGCCTTGGGCATACTCTCATCACCAACCTATATGCACATTCTAGCATTCAACTACCATACATTGACATTTATAGGCATGAAGACTACCTCTAGTACCCAGAACAAAAATGTAAAACTATTACACATTGCATGAATATTTAATGTAACAATCTATATCTATAAAAAAAACATTCTTCAGGTCTTTCCTTTACATTCATGCTCAAATTTCCAGCTACATCTGACAGTGTCTTAGGTGTGTACCTGGTATAGAGGAACAGAAGAAGAAGGAAAGGGATAAGCTGAGTAGCACACAGCAAACAACAGCAATCAGCAGATTCACAGCAACAACACAGCAACAGACAACCAGCCAATAATGATGAAGCTCAGCAAAGAGTCGAACAACAAATGAACAATCCCAGTGATGTCTACAGTCCACAGACAAACAACAATATTTTCCAGAACCAAAGAGAACCCGCAAATAGTCGAGTACCAAATCAGTGAACCCAGAAAGAGTGATGAAACAACAGCAACAACAGAGTATTCAATGCAGCAACAAGGAACTCTCGTATGTTTTCAGTCTTTTCTTTAAACTCACAAACCTTTCTTAAGACTTAAAGATTCCAGCTTCAAGACTCAAAATTCTTCCATTTTTTTGAAGACTAAAAAGTCCTGCCCCTTTTAAGTTCTCAAATGGCCTCTTTATAGGCCAAATGCATTAGTGCAGCTGAGCTGCCTGCCCTGGCGATTGGCAGAATGCCCATACTCTTTAAAGCCCATGCCTAAGCATCTTTTGGTGCCAGCCCCTTTATTCCCCACGCCTGGTTTTTTGTTTAATCAAGAGTTACGGGCATCATTTTATTATTCATTTTAAGCCCCATACTCTCATGTCTTGCTCCCCATTGGTATTAGTTTAATCCTAAATTAGTACCCTACTTGTCAGCTCATTTAAACTAATCTTTCTGTCCTTTTTAACACCCCAGAATACCCCTGCTTAACCTTGATTATTACTGCCCTGCCTATTGCAGCATCAGGGCAGTTTTGAACTGATGAAAGTTCAAATTCAAGGCTGCCTGGACTGAACCTTTCCAGTCATTTTTTACAATGCAAACAAACCATTTTAAAAAATGCTGGGGCATTCAGTTAGTGGCAACGTTCAATTAGTCATGTGACATTATTAGCTCATTCGATTCATTAGTTATAAAAAACTAATCAACGACATTTATCGAGTCGACTATACTAATTATAGCAGGTAATAATCAGTCGCTCATATAAACAATACGTTCGGGGACCTAAAGGGCATCAGACAATTTTGTGTTCAATTACTGGGAACCTATATAAGTTTATTCATGCGACGACTATACTAATCGGACATGCTTATCATAGGATACATTTAAATCATACACAGAACACAATCGACCAAATAAAAGGTCTTTACAGAGATGAAAGAATTTAAGAAACTATCAGAAAGTAACAAACAATCAACACAAAGCATGCTAATGACTTAATCAGCAGTTGATATAAACGAAAAGGGAAAGAAAAACTTACCGACAAAGTTTGAAATCAAAATGGACCCCAAGTCAGACTCAACTTCGAACTCTTGAGGCCGAACAAACTTTAATCAGGGTGTTCTCACATGAGAACACCTTGATTAAGGTCTATTAGACCTCAGACCCTTGTCGAGAACCGGCCGGATTCCCCAGGTGCATGTGTTCTAAGGTCTGGATTTCCAGATCTGATCTTTAGGGAGTTGTGGGTAGATTCGGACCAAACCAAGCTTGGTTTGGTCACGAGGAAGGTCAGGGGGTGTCTGGTACGAAGATGGGGTAACTTGGCATAGGTCCGGGTTCGACTCAAATCTTCAAATGAAGATTCGAAACGAACGAAAGTGATTCGAGGCAAATGGATAGTAGATCCATGTTCAGGAGAGTGAGGGGGTCTTAGGGTGTTCAGGAGGTGGTCACCGGCGTTCGTGCCGCCGGCTTTAATGGTGAAGGAGACTAGGGCGGCTGCTAGGGTTCGGGGGGTTTCAGGTTTGGGTTTGGGGACGATGAAGGGTGGGGTTGGTATAGGGGGTGCGGGGTACGATAGGAGGCTTATATACAGGGAGGCTGATTGGATCTGAGCCGTTAGATCAGATGATCTCAACGGCTTAGATCTGATACTGAGAAATGAGACGGGGTCGTTTGGTAGTCAAACGGGGTCGTTTGGTTTAAGTGGGGGGTTGGGTCAGACTGGTTATTGGGTCGGGTTTGAAAACGGGTCGTTGAAAGGGGTCCTGAGCCGTTGGATTGGCCTGGACGGATGGCTCAGATCGAACGCCCTTATACGGCGTCGTTTGAATTGCTGCTTGGGCAGCCGGTTTTGGACTGGACTCGAGTGTCTGTTTGGGCCTGCTTTGTTTTATTTCTTTGGGCCCAAACCGATTTTCCTTCACTCTTTTGCTTTTTTTTTTCTTTTAAACAAAAAATGAAATAAAATAGTGAAATTGAAATCAACCACACTATAACATTTTCACATAGTTATCACAAAAAAAAAATAAAATATTTAAGTAAGTTAAATCACAACCTAGACCGAACGATGCACACATATATATATATTTTTTGAATTTTCTTTTACTGACACATATTTTTGTATTTTTGTTTGATAATGACTGGATGCAAAATGGACAGACCCACAAATGACCAACAACACATGTTACGAAAGATCGAAAAATTGTACAGCGAAACCATTTGTCACTATTTTTATTTTCTTTTGGAGCGATTGTCCGTGAGGCAAAAATCACGTGCTTACACAGTATACTTTCAATTTTGCTATCCTATCATTTGTCCATGTCCATGGCGTTGACTCGCTCAATGTGATGGTAGGTTTCTCCGCCTATCTTCCTTCTTTCTCCAGTTGCTGGGATGGTCTGGCGGCTGTATATGTGATTGCTACCGTCGCCGTGAATAATGACCTCTTGGTGATTCCGCTCGAATTTCACTGCTTGATGTAGGGTTGATGCTACAGCCCCAGCGGCATGGATCCAGGGCCGTCCCAATAGCAAGTTGTAAGATGTTGGGACGTATATCACTTGAAAAGTCAACGTCGAACCAAGTCGGTCCCATTTGCAGACACAAACCGATTTCCCCAATAGTAGACCTTTGGGATCCATCGAAAGATTTGACATTGATGACTCCATCCTTGATCTCATGCAGGCTTTTTCCCAACGTTCTGAGAGTCACCAATGGACAAATATTGAGGTTGGACCCTCCGTCAATCAGGATTCTGGTGATGAAATGATCTTCGCACTGCACAGTGATGTGCAAGGCCTTGTTGTGGCTTAGCCCTTCAGGTGGCAGCTCATCTTTGTGGAAAGTGATTTTGTGACTCTCCAATACTTTCCCCACCATGTTTGCCATTTCTCCTCCAGTTATGTTGTTGGGTACATATGCCTCGCTCAACACCTTCAATAAGGCATTCTTATGTGCGTCAGAGCTTGTAGGTGGTAGGTGGGGAACAGGTTGGGTCGTTTGTAATTGGGTCGTGGGTTGGATCCAAATTGAAATTGGGTTGGTTTTAATTTGTGCGGAATTGGGATCAAATTGAGGTTAAATTGAAAGGAAATGAGGCTGTAGTTGAAAGAGAAATAGACTAAATGTTAAATAGACAATTTTCCTCTTTTATTTTATAAAAATAGTGAAAAAGACTTTAAAAACAAACTAAAAGTACTGAACCAACTAATAATGCATAAATATTGAATTAAAAATATTGAAACCAATTGTACAATTATAGAAATGCTATTAATCTTAAAATAGGCTATAATTGCAATTATATGCAATTTAGTCTTTTAAATACCAAATAAGTTTGTAAAAATATACAAAAATTATCTTAACTATATTTTGGTATAAATATGGGAATAAAATAAATTATTCACCAAAATTGATGATTTTGGGAATAATTATGGATTTTGTACTGCTAAAATGGATAGTAAATTGATTTAAAAAGTCTTCAAAAGATTAGAAAAATACTAAAACACTTGGGTATGCTTAATTATGCATATATATATATATTCTATTTTGAAAGTATTTTGTATATAAAAATACATAAAAAAAAATTGGGTATCAACAACGAATCCACACCATCAAAAAAGAAATGAAGGGGATCGTCTGCGCAATGGACCCCTTCATTGGACCTCTCCTTTCATGCTTCGACCTTCTCGAGCATGGAGCCGGTGTAGAAGGATGTGCCCAAAAATTTTATTACACCGAGCAGTTCCATCGGAGTGGATGCGGTGTCCCTGGGAGCCTCAACCCCTATCTCCATATAAATCTCCCAAATCTGAGAGATATTGGCCTCACGACTCTCCCCCTCGGCTGCCGCCTGCTCCCTGGGAGGGGTCGACCCGTGCACCACAAAAATATTGTCTTCTTCGAACTCATCCCTAAGTCGAAGAAGCGAATCCGAGTCCGGCGCTCAGGAGCGGGAGCTCTTCTTTGGCTTACGAGCCAATCTTTTCTTTGGCTTCGTCTCTAAGCTCAGGGAGCTTGAAACCTTCCTTTTCCTCTTCTTGTTTTCCCCCGTGGCAGCCCCGGGCTGTCCCATAACAGAGGAATCTACTAATAAGGACACGCCCTCGTGCCCTTCCTAATGCCTAAGTTTAGTGATCTTAGGCAAACCTACACAAAAAAGGGAGGGGGAAGAAAATCAAAATGATGTAAGTTAAAAGCTTGGTATTAACTATTCTGAGAGAGACCTTACCATGAGAACGGGCCTCCCATCGGCCCTTCGAAAGCTTGTACCATGCGCCCTCGAAATATGTCATCTATGTGTAGATGCCCTCGATCCACTCCTTTAACCAGGGGATAGCATTTGGAACCTGGGAAATAGCTGCACAACCACAAGTATGAATGAGAAGAAAGGAAATGAATAAAAAATTGACGCTTAAGAAGAGACTGTACTTACGAGGTGTATTCCACTTCTCAGGGAATAACATAAACTCGGGAGGGGGGCGTACCAAGTCCACAGTCTTCAATCGAACGAAGTGTCCCTGCCAGCCCTCTCGGTCTTCATCAATGCTCGAAAATGGGGCCTTGCTGGCCCGACGAGTAAGCTTTATTAGTCCCCCCTCAGAAAATCCGGGGACTGTATAAATGGAGTATATGATTGATGGTGAACCAATGAGATTCTGTGTTGTTCACAAAGTAACAAATAAGGATCACGATCCTCCAAAGAGATGGATGGATTTGCCCGAGGCACACTTCGTACCTCTTGCAAAAACAAAAAAAAGAATCGGATCCATCGGGCCCCGTGTGAAGGGGAAATTGTAAACACTTAAGTACCCCTCCACATGGGTAGTAATGGCGTCCTCAGTCCTGCGGAGTACTATGTCCTTACCCTCCCAATTATAGTCATTTCGGACCACGGGAAGGACATCTTCGATCACGTAGCATATGTAGCTTGATGCTCCTTCACCCCGATCCTGTTTGCATGAGGGTTTCTCGACCTTAAAGTCATCTGCAATTGAGCAGCCCCTAGGAATAAACATTTTCAAAGAAGACTCGGGGGCCGGTTCGTTGGTATCCATCTCGAAAGAAGCCATCTTGAGGGCCACTATCTCGGGAGTGACTGCCTCATTATTAGCGGTCAGTTGAGAAGATGATGAGGCAGCATGTTGAGGAACTAATTTAGAGGTTTTTACCATTCTTATCTGAAAATATTTGAAAATTTGAAGAAAACGACAACAAGTTTGGAGGATAAGGAGTTGAGTGTAATGATTTGAGGAAAATCTGGGTAAAAACCTGGGAATCACTATGAAAGTTTGAAGAACAAAGATGAAGATATGAAGGTTTAAAGAAAGTTGATAAAAACTTGGAAGATCAAAGGTAGAAGCTTGGTCGAAAAATGAAAAAAGAACAAGGGGTGGAAGCTTTTATAGAAAAAGTTCGCGTCGCTTCACATTCAGAGGTAACCAGCCAATAGTTGACATGTGTTCGAAGTCAGAACGACACGACTGACGGGACGTTTCAGCTTCTTCGTCATTTTTGTTATGACATATGGAGGAATGAACTAGAGAACATCGATCGTTTCTCATTATTTCGGCAAACCCGCTCTCTAATAAATGAGTGGACTATCTGTATACAGGTAAAATTTGGGGTAATGAGCACCATGATTCCCCTGTGGGGTGAACGAGGTAAAGACGTAGCTGAAAGGAATCGAACCCGAATATGGGAGCCTTCACTATCATGGTTCGAACACAACACTTGCCCTCGGAGCCATCGAGACCATGCTCCGGACTCGGTCCGAACTCCGAGACCTCGGGAAGCATTTCCAAATGACCACACACGGTTATCAAGGGACCTTGATATACGCGCCGAGCTGAATACCACGGCGTAGATCTCGCCCCGTATCAACATCATATCAGTAATTATTAATAAGAGAGATTTTTACCTTTCTTAGAATTGTACCTAGTATAGAACTCCTTTACTATATAAAAGGGAAGTATACTACTCAATAGACTCTCTGTAACAGACATACCAAGACAATATACATCTGTTTTCTTTATTTCTAAAAGTTATTCAAAGTTCTTACTTTTGTTGATAAGTTCCTCATAAGTATTTGTTTAGAACCGAATGCAGGCTATTTGTCAAGCTTTTAGCTAGACTAACAGCCTATAATAGATATAATGTGACGACCCAAAGGGTCATCACCTATTTTCTTACCCATTATGTGCTTCCGAGGCCTTGAAAACCTCATTTATAGTCGCTTCGATTTGCGTGCGCAGTGGCGCATAACCGGAAAGCTTAAATATGAAATTCTATTAAAAATGTTAAGTCTTGACTTTAAAATGAATAAATTTGACTTCGGTCAATATTTTGGGTAAATGGACTCGGACCCGTAATTTGACGGTCCCGGAGAGTCCGTAGGAAAATATGGGACTTGGGTGTATGCCGGAATCGCAATCCGAGGTCCCTAGCCCGAGAAATGAATTTTTAAGTGAAATTGTTTAAGGAAATTTGAAGTGAAAACTGATTAGAAAGCAATGGTATCGGGCCCGTATTTTGGTTTCGGCGCCCGGTATAAGTCTTATATATGACTTGAGTCATTCCTGTGAAATTTGGTTAAAAACGGACTTCGTTTGACGTGATCTGGGCCTTAATTGAGAAATTTGATGTTTAAAGGAGTTTTGAGAAATTTTATTTATCTCGAGGTTTAATTCGACGCTCGTGATGTTATTTTGGTCATTTGAGTACACGAATATGTCCGTAGGATGTTTTTGAGGTTGTGTGTATACTTGGATTGGAGTTTCGAGGGCTCGGGTGAGTTTCGAGTGGGCTCCGGAATGCCTTAGGCTTAGAAAGTCAGATGTTGCAGGTTCAGGAAGTTGCAGTCTGTGAACCATCTAGTGCGGTCCGCGAGAAATCGTATGCGACCGTGGAGGGGTCAGCGCGGCCGCGGTCGCCTTTGTGTGGTCCGCGGTGGAGGCTGTGCGGCCGCAGTCGCCTTTGTGCGGTCCGCCCAGGGTGCTGAACTGCAGGTCTTCAGGGAGGGGCCAGCGTTGTCGCGGTCACCTTTGTGCGGTCCGCGGTGGAGGCTGTGCGGCCGCGGTCCATTTGATGCGGTCCACACTGGGGTCTGAGAGGGGTATAAATAAACGGGAATTTCAGTTATTTTTCACTTTTTCAAAACCTCAAAACATAAGAGGCGATTTTTCAAACAACCTTTCTTCTCCAAAACGTTGGTAAGTGATTTCTAACTCATTTTCTTTACTCCTTAACATTTTTTAACATGATTTCAACTTGAAATCAAAGATTTTTATGGGGGAAATTGTGTGTTTTGGGTAGAACTTAGGTTTTCTAAAATTGGGCATTTGGACCTCAATTTGAGGTCCGATTTCAAAACAAATTATATATTTGGATTTGTGGGGGAATGGGTAATCGGCTTTTGATCCGAACCTCGGGTTTCGACCACGTGGGCCCGGGGGTGATTTCTGGCTTTTGGGGTAAAACTTTAGAAAACTCATTTTCATGCATTGGGATTGATTCATTCAGCACTTATTGATGTAATTAAGTAACTTGTGACTAGATTCGAGCGAATTGGTGGTGGAATCAAGGGGTAAAGCTATAGTTGAGACGTGAGTGGTGATCAAGGCATCGAGGTAAGTATTTGGTCTAACCCTAGCTTGAGGGATTAGGAGTTGAGTCATACTTGCTACTTGCTTCTTGTTGAGTATGACGTATAGGCATGGTGATGAGTATCTATACGTTGGTGTCAAGCATGACCGTGAGTCTTAAATTGAAAATTGTTTTATTCTTAAATGACACTTGGGTGCTTTACTCAATGATTTTCTATGATTGAGCATTTTCAAAAATTGAATTGAGTACAAGTTGAGTTGAGGTTGGTTATAGCTGATTCTCCCTTACCGGGATGACTAATTCAATATTGTTGTTCCCTTGCCGGAAAAATTATAACATTGTTGTGTTCCCTTGCCGGAAAGTTATTATATTATTTATGTTCCCTTGCCGGAATTTCTTGTGATTGTGTGATGAAATGTAAAAGGGAACGAGTGGTACGCCTACCACGAGATATAATGAAATGGGAGCGGGTGGTACGCCTATCACGAGATATAATGAAATGGGAGCGGGTGGTACGCCTACCACAAGATATAATGAAATGGGAGCGGGTGGTACGCCTACCACGAGATATAATAAAGTGGGAGCGGGTGGTACGCCTACCACGAGATATACTAAAATGGGAGCGGGTGGTACGCCTACCACAAGATATGAGAAATGGGATCGGGTTGCACGCCTGCAACAAGATGAAACTGAAAGTGAAAGTTGCCTTATTTCTCTTCATCCGTGTTAGAAGTTAAATTGTACTTTCCTTACTATTCTTTGATATTCTGTTTTATCTGCTACCCCCGGAGCATGTTTCCCCTTTCCCAGCTTTGATTGCTTATTACCTGTTTACTACTCCGCCATATAGTATATAACTGCACAGGGTTAGGCCAAATACTACCTTGCCAGGGTTAAGCCAGACACTTACCAGCACATGAAGTCGGTTGTGCTGATACTACACTCTGTGCTCTTTTGCACAGATCCAGGTCTTGGACAGCAGTAGTAGCGCGGGAGCCAGCTTTCAGTCCAATGAGACACCGAGGTAGCCTTGTAAGCGTCCGCAGGCCCGACGTCTCCTCTATCTTTATTTCAGTCTATTATCTCACGTATTCGAGACAAACAGTTTATATTTTTCTTTCAAACGGTTGTATTTAGTACTCTTAGAAGTTCGTGAGTAATGTGACACCAGTTCTTGGGTAGAGGCATATGCTGATTTCCGTATTATTGTTCAGTTTCTTTAATTTAAGTCTTCCGTACATTTATTAAATTCCGTTGTTTTCATGCTATCACTGATAATCGTTAAAAGAAGTGATTTGTTAATGAAGTAAGCTGTTAAAGATTGACTTGCCTAGCTCACATTAGTAGGCGCCATCGCGACTCCCGAGGTGAGAAATCCGGGTCGTGACATATAAACTCAAAGTAAACTCATTTTGTTTTTATAACCCAATTTAAACAATGTCCCCATCTTTTCACTGGTTTTAGCCAGTCGACTTTAATATATTCTTCCCAGATTTTTAGGCTTTACTTTAGGTAAAAAATTGCCGGTTACTTCTTTAAAAAAATCAGTTGATCTATAATATCCTTTCCATATTTGTAGGCTTTATGTTAGTTAATATTCTTATTTAATTTGTATTTTCATTGTCCCAAAATTCTTCGACGTAGACAACCATTAGTACTGCACGTTTCATCTTGGCCTTCTCCCTGACTCCATCGACATCATTACCCATCACGCGATTTCACACCCATTGAAGTAAAACATCTAATGTCAATTTAATAGTATTTTACTACCGGTTTTAAAACGAGTAATCACTGATTAAAGTGTATCTTTTAATCTATGTCGATGGTATATTTGTGTATTCTAAATGTTGATATGTACTATTAAATTTATATTTTATGTGCATGTTCTTTAATTATAATGCATAGTTTATTTATGTGATTTGTATATGAGATATTGAGATGTATAACCTGACATTTATATTATACAAAGTGCATATAATGTTGTATAAGTAGTGTATAACTATATATTCAAGCTATAGTTTTTGTAGTTTAGTATATACGTAAATTTATATTTGGTGTACATGTTTTTTAATAATAACATAGAGTTTCTTTATGTGATTTGTGTATGAGATGTATAATTCTGACCTTTGTCTTAAATAAATTGTTGTATAAATAGTATATAATTAAACATGATAATTATATATAATTTGTATATGAGATGTGTAATCCTGACTTTTATAGTATATAGAGTGCACACATGCTGTATAAATAGTGTATATTAATATATTCATCCTATTGTTTTTATATTTGATTTTTAATTTAATGTACATTTAAACTTACATTTGCTGTGGATATTCTGTAATTACAATGCATATTTTATCTATGTGCTTTGCCATGACTGTCTGTTATACAAACTGCATTCATGTTGTATATCTTGTGTATAATTATGCGTACATCCTATATTCTTTATATTTGATTTTGAAATTAGTGTACATTCTATAATTCTTTGAAATTACTTTTTTAGATATTTATGATTATTTCCATTTACTGGATGTAGTGTAAATTGATAATAAAGATTCAAACAACGTAAGTATATATCGGATCTTGATACTAATTCGATTGTTGAGTAATAGCATAAATCTTTGACAAGTGTTTTTTATGTGATGGATAAGGGGGAAATTGATGTAAGAAAATTACTCTTCAAGGTTTGGCTAGTATTTGCGGCCTTTGATTTAGTTTGCTAAATATTTTGTCTTGCTATTACTTGCTATCAGTGTCCCCTTCATATTTTTTGTTGCTATCTTCGATTTAATTTTCTAATTATTTGTCTTGCTATTACTTGCTATCATGGCTTCTTTCACCTTCTTTAACCGAGGGTCTATCAGAAACAGTCTCTTTATGTTCCAGAGAAAGAATAAGGATGCGTACGTCCTACCCTCCCCAAACCCCACTTATGGGATTATGATGGGTGGTTGTTGTTGTAAGGTTTGGCTGGTAAATTGGAAATTTTATTTGAAATCTATGGATGCTTGATATTCATTGAGTATTTGAAACTGACGTAATTGTTGCCTAAATTTTTGGGTGTCCTATTTCTCTCTCTCTCTCTCTTATTAGACACATTTGATTAAATTTTGATGGCTATTTACTGTTGTCACAATCCGGATATCCTCGAAACTATAATTACGGCTAACATTTCACTTGATAGGCAAACCAACGTTACAAATAGTCTTTAGCCATTTTTAACAATTCAAATTAAATAACAGCCAAGAAGCTGAATAAACTAAATAGAGTGAATAAACTATATCACACCTCCCTTTTTACCACCCAAGGGGGATATAAGAGAGTTTTTCCAATCAAAGGGACATTATTCGATATGGAATTATTTTTATTTTTCAGAATCGCCACTTGAAATAATTTATGGTGTCCCAAGTTACCGATTTATTTAAAATCCCAAATCGAGGAAAATTTCGACTTTATTTAGAAGTCTGCGAACCAGAAATTCTAGATAAGGAATTCTGTTAACCCGGGAGAAGGTGTTAGGCATTCCGGAGTTCCGTGGTTCTAGCACGGTCGCTTAGCAATTTATATTTAGCTTAAATTGTTTAACTACTCATATTTAGGACCTATATGCATTTATCTTTTTACCGCTTTTAATCACTTGATTTGTTTGTAATGAACGAATTGAGTTACGCGTACGTATACTCATTTTCTTTAGTGCGTCAAAAATAATGTCACCCGTATGTGTCCATAATTAATCACGCTTTATTGATTATTAAGAAATTTTGGTCAATGTTGCGCGAACGCATACTTAGATTTATTTTTAAAACGAAATTCGTAATTATGTTACACGAACGTATACATAATCCCCATAATAGTCTAAGTCGAGCTTAAAGCAAACTACGAGTGTCATTTTTAGTACCTAAGTTATAAGACTTAATAAGAGGGCCATATGATTCAATGATATATGGCACACCTCAATTTTTAGAAAACTTGTATAATTAAAGTAATAGAAGGATGTTCTTACTTATAACTATTTTTGGACTTGATAAAAAGCTATTAGTTGTAAACAATTTTGGAGTGTATGTATTGGACCAGAGATAGTTCTGCACACAAGAATCGAAGATCCAACATACAAAGTATTTAGTCCCATATTACACAACATCTATATGAGCCTTAAACATTTAAATAAATCCAAACTTTCATTGCAACACATAGATACATGCTTCCTACTTCTCTGAGGTTGAGAGGAGTACCTGGATATCGAAATAAAGTAAAATGGAGTAAGGACTCAACATAGCAAACTAATGAGAATAGCAGCAAATCAGCAATAATCAACCTTGATTCAAACCTTATTTTAACCCAGAAAATCAGTAGAGAATTTCTAAAGTTTTGCTAAAAAAAAAGAACCTGAAATAATCCAGCAATGCAGAAAACTTTGTATTTTTCTAGGGCTCAGATCTCTGTGTGTTTTTTAAACTTTTTTTATGCAGAGAAAATGTTGATGATGTGTGTGTGTGAGTGAGGGAATGTTTTCCTTTTATAGAGTGCACAAAAAGGCATCAAAAAAGAATATTCTAACCTACAAATCAGAATAGTACAATATCTTTTACAGTTGTCTGTCCTTTTTCCCACTCAATTTTCAGCATTCTTTGCTAAAAATGGGCAGCTGTCCAAAGACCTAGAAACTTCTGATATTAACCTATATAGAAACCTAATTTTACCCTCCCATTTACTGATTATTGCAATTTTAAACAGTTTTGACCTAAATTCTGATTGTTTGGTTAAACCCCTCTTAAGTCTGGGCCATGGTACCAACACGGACCCAAAACATGGCCAAATGGCCTAGGACAAAACCAAGACCAAGCCAAAGTAAAACAAATCCCACAACTTAACCCAAATCGTTTGACTATTCATGTAATTAATTAGCAACTTAATCAACTAATCAACTAAGTTCAAACAACATGAAAGATATGCAAATCAGTCGTCAATTAGTTGATTTAGCTCGACTAATCCTGAAGCCTACACGACTGACCAAACAGAAACACTGATTTTAAACAATCTAAACTAATTCAACCAATTGAATAATAAGAACTAATCCAAATAATGAAGCTAAATTACTCAAACAAATAATCCAGCCTAACTCCAAACAAGTAAAATGCTCAAATTAACTTAAACAAATAGCCAATAAAACATATTTAAACAACTAAATGCTCAAAGCACATTCAAACAAGTATATAATCAGAAATTAATTAACATAACTAAAAGAAAAAATCAGAAACAGAAATAAAAACAAAACAAGAAAAAGAAAAGAAAGAGGAAGGATACTGTGAACAAAGAAGGGTACGACCTGGCCATGCTTCAGTGGTGACTTCGAAATGGGTCAAAACTAATACAAAACGATTGCTCTTATCAAAAGCAATCAATTCACATGAGTCTCGACCCAAGACGAACAAAATACTCCTAAAATTTCGCAAGGTTGAACTAGGGTCTCTTCTGGACTTTTGGATCTACAATTCACCGATTTTGGCAGGGTTTCTAGGGTAACTGGTAAGAGATACGAGGTGAGAGGAGCGTGGTGGTTGTTTGATTGGAAAGGTGACGGGTTTGGAAAGGTTTGGGTGAACTAGGGTTTGGTCTCAAATCTGAAATTAGAGAGATTTGAGAGAGATTCGAGGGAATTGGTTTAGGGATTTGGAAATGAGAGATGACGAGGATTGTCTGGTGAAAATTTGGGGAGGTTTGGAGTGGTGCCGCTGCCGTGGGGCAATTTCCGGCGGTGGCGATGGGCGGAGGTTCAGAGAGGTAAGAGAGAGAGTAAGAGAGACGATGTGAGGGGACTTTGGGGGGTAGGGGTTAGCCTTGTTATGACAGTTATATGTTTGGGGGGTTATTAGTTCCGGGCCGTTGGATTTCCAAGATCCAACGGCTGTGATGAAACAAAGAAAAAACGGGGTCGTTTGGTGGTGGGGGATCCTGGACCGGGTAGGCAATTTTGGGCCTGGGTTTGGGAATGGGTTTGGGTTTGGGTTAAAATTTGGGATGGTTTTGACTTAAAGAAATAGCCCAAATTTAGAATTTAAACCCCCTTTTCAATTTCTTATTCCTATTTCCCTTTTTCTTTTCTTTTTCTTTTCTATTTTTTTAATTAAAAATCCTAAATTAAAATCTTAAATTATTACAATAATTATAAAAATTACTTAATCCACTAATCTAAAAATTAAAAGGTAAAATGTAGCAATGAGCCATTTTTTGTGATTTTTATTTTTAATAAAACAAATAATTAACTAATTAATCCTAAAAATATAAAAACAAAACCTAAATGCAATGCATGGTACTTTTGGTATTTTTCATGATTTTAATAAAAATTAATCGTGCACAAAAATGTAAATAATTAATAAAATCCTAAAAAATTCATATAAAATGGCAAATAATTGAAAAATATCTATTTTCTTGGATTTTATAGGAGTAATTCATATAAGGCAAAAATCACATGCTAACAGTTGCCCCTCTTTGCTCGGGAACACGAAGGGTTTTCGGGTAAAGATAAATGAGCAATTACGAGCAATATTTGCCCGTTTGAAACTCCATGAGAAGCATCTTTCGAAAAAGTCTGACCGAACCTTGCTTTGAAGGTTACCTACATATCCTTGGCTATAAAGGACTCAAGTCAGTGTAGTTCTGGAAGTTTTGGTAGCTGGGACTACCAGAAAACTATGATTTCACTGTTGTTGCTGCTGTTTCTGCTTGCTGAACTCCTTATTACACCGAAATAAAATATGAAAAGCTAAACTAGCTAATCCTATCAACTACGAATTACAAGATCCCTATCTATAAACCTTATAACGCTTGATATTGAGTCTTGGATGGTTATTCCTGCAGACTCTGATCTGAATCTTGATGGTCGTTGGCTGCAACCGCTGGTTCATTCTTCTTCAGCTTCTCGAATCAAGGCGGGACATGCAAAACTTGTGACTTTAATCATATCTTGGGCAGTCCGCATCTTTTCTCTACTTCTACACTTAGAGTTCAACTTCTTTTCTTTTTTCTTCTTTTCTTTTATTTGAGTTGAAACTTCTTCTGTTGGTCATCTCAAACCTTTTGCCTTATGGTGAAAACCTGTTCAGGCACCAGAGCCAACAAACGAACGAAATTTTCTGCCCAGTTTTCACTAGAAAAATTTTGTGAGTTATTGTAACACAAATCTAAACTATTTCTTTATTGAAAGAAATTAAAATCGGGATTGTGTATCCCTGAGAAATAGAGATTGGGGAGTGGAGACCCTATATCAAATGGGGATCGGAGGCCCCAAGTTGGGAAGATTACCAGGTTATGCTGGAAAAATGACTGGGTTGTGCCAGAAAGGAAAAAGGTCCTCGGGTTATGCTGGGGAGATCCACGAATTATGCCGTGGAAGAAAAAGGTCCTCGGGTTATGCTGGGGAGGTCCACGGGTTATGCCTGGAAAGTCATCGGGTTATGCAAGAAAAAGAAAAAGGCCCTCGGGTTATGCCGGGGAGGTCCACGGGCTATGCTGGAAAAGTCATCGAGTTATGCCGGAAAAGGAAAAAGGTCCTTGGGTTATGCTAGGGAGGTCCACGGGTTATGCCGAGAAAGTCATCGGGTTATGCCGGAAAAAGAAAAAGGTCTTCAGGTTATGCCGGGGAGGTCCACGGGTTATACCGGGAAAGTCATCGGGTTATGCCAGAAAAAGAAAAAGGTCCTTGGGTTATGCCGGGGAGGTCCACAGGTTATCCCGGGAAAGTCATCGGGCAATGCCGGAAAAGAAAAAGTTCCTCGGGTTATGTTGGGGAGGTCCACGGGTTATGCCAGGAAAGTCATCGGGTTATGCCGAAAAAGAAAAAGGTCCTTGGGTTATGCCGGGGAGGTCCATGGGTTATGCCGGAAAAGTCATCGGGTTATGTCGGAAAAGAAAAAAAGGTCCTCGGGTTATGCCGGGGAGGTCCACGTGTTATGCCGGAGATTAACTAGGGAGTGGAACCCTATAATGAAAAAAGCTACCAGGTTATGCTGGGAGTGACTAGGGAATGAGACCCTATGTTGGGAAAATGCAGCTAGAGATTGGGGACCCTAGGCTACCATGATTTTGAATTTTTCTTCTTCTTTTCTTTCTTTTTCTTTTTTTTCCTCCTCTCCTTTTTACTTCACTTTTCATTTTATTTAGGAGAAATGAATGAAGAGTTTAAAAGGACTTCCCTCTTCGGGTCAACTTTTTGCTGCAGAACCGTTTTGGTTTCTACATGCCTTGCGCCTGTTTCTTGCAGGGTTGTTTTGGACTGCACCTATTTTCAAATCAGAGAACAATTTGTCAGTTTGAAACGGTGGTTGGTTTTGTGGGCTTGATTGTTTTGATCACTTGATCTCGGACCAAATCTTTCGATAAAAACCTCCATTGCTCGATGGCTTTCTGAGGATCGCTTTCCTTTCTCACCCCATGGATCTTGACTTTCCAAAATTTTGCGTGACGGTTAGCCCATGTGGGGCTTTGGCCTTTTCATCTTATTTTTTCCTCTATGGGCACTTGACTTTGGATTTCTTTCCTTTTCAATAATTTCGAATCTGGAGCATCGGCCATCATGGCCAGTCGAGATCGACTTGATGCAGCTGCTGAGGTTGCGTGCTTTTCCTTGATTTCGACTTTTGTTAAGAAGAACCCTAAAAAATCAATCTTGCCATCTTTTCTTTGTATTAGTTTCAGAGAAGGATTAAACTGAAAGGGATTCGAAGAAAAGAAAACAAAGGACAACATAATGAATTTAACAAAAAGTGTCCCTTTTGGGGGGAAGGATAGAAGGACTTATCAGGAGTGCATGCAGACTTCAATAGACATGACATGCTTCTTGGACTGGATACCCGATCTGCGCAACCATCCAATATCTCATAAACTCATCATAACTCGTATCTCACAACCGAGAAACCTTGCCATGACTCTACCAGTGCTGGTGGTTGTAAGGAATTCCTTCTTTTCGATCACTGGCACCCTTTGCGGGTTTTCACCAACTGACCTCTCTCATTTTTCTTCTCATCGTCGCTTTATAGTGATCTTTACGAGTTTTCACTATCAAGACTCTCTTACTTTCAATTTCTCAGCTCACCATCACCTTACGGTGCCCGTGTGGGTTTTCACCAATAAGACTCTCTCATTTTATTTCTCTCATTTGATTGTACCAGATTCAAATAACCAACATACGTCCATTTTGAACATCTTTATCGATTAATCAGAAGGACTTTGAACAGGATTTAGGGTAAAAGAGTTTGGATTGAATTACAACTTTGGAACCTTTCACCGCGAACCTTCGCCGAACCATTATAAATTCTGCCCAGTTTCGACTTCGGGGGAGTATGGATTTTTGTTTTGGCGTGACTGAACCCCAGAGAGAGGCTGCCTACGTATCCTTTCGGAATCAAGTCGAACGTAGTTCAGGGAAACTTTGTTGTTTTATTTATTGATTTTGTCATGCCCCAACCTTGGGAGGCGCGACCGACGCTCAATCGAGTGAACCCAACCGAGCAAGCCTTATCGAACACTTTCTACCCAACTCGATATGATTAAGGAAACCATGCTTTCGTTTATTTAAACTATAGGAAAGATTGCACATTCAACATTGTTAGTTCATTTTACATCACAACCTTAAACCATAGTTTAGTTCCCAAGATTCAATACAATTTCACTTTAAAGAAACAAGAGTTAGAATTACAACATAGTTCATAGACCCATCCAACACCCGTACATAACCCACACATACGTCTACGGAGCCTCTAAGGATACAAAAGACAATGATGACAACGCCGGCAACAAGGCCCCGGTTATACCTAAAAGTGGATCTCTATATCAAAAGATGTACAACATAGCCCCTTGAAGGAGAAAGGGGCTCACCAAGACTTTGAGAAGAAGGTACTCCGCTACGTGCGATCGACACTATCTGCAATAGAGCCACCTACATTCATTTAAAAATGTAGCGCCCCCGGCAAAAGGGACGTCAGTACCATGGAATAGTACTAGTATGTATAACTAAACACCATCTAGTTAGAAAGAACTTTCATACAAGAATAAGGAAACTACAAGTATAACTTAAACACTTTAAATAATCACAACATTATCAAATAAAAGAATCATACAATTTTCACCTCATTTTCCCATAACTTTTAGTTTTGGGGCATTTCATATTGTTCATCATTGTCCACAATACCACCGCTATCTTGAGCGGAGTCCGATCTCGACTCGATCGGCTAGGTTGCCTCATTTGAGACATATACTTCAATCACAAATACAATACAACCATGTGTGCGGCATGATGTCCGATCTCGGCCTGATCGGCTAGGCCGCCTTACCAAGGTGTTTTCCTTTTCCATCAATCATCTCATTTCAATCTTTGTTTCACATATATCATTTCATAGGCACTTGGGGCCACAATTATCACATCATTTCCACTTCCAATGTTAGATTTGTAATTTAGGATAATATGTGCACACAAGGACAAATAAAATTGTAAGCATAGATGAGTCTTCACACAGATGGCACAATATATGCAGCTTCAATCTCACCTTAAGGTCTAAGCATCTCAATACATGATTCATATTCCTTGCACCCTTTCAAATTATCAAGAATATCACATTGATCATATTGAGACACATCTTTCACGCATATAAGGTCACAACCCCAAATTCATGTGAAACAACAATCAATACAACAATTTAACTTTAATCTTACCATATTTACAAAAACACCAACGGAGCTCAATTTCTAAAAGATGGGGTTTTAGCTATACCTCAGTAGAGCTTTCCTTAAACCCTTACAATAAATTCCATAATTTCCGAGCAACTTCAATCTATTTTATGAAAATTACAAGTTGAACCAAGAATTAGAGGCATGAATGAGATTCCACCTCATTTAAGTAAATTATCAAGCACTAAGTGTGCACAGCGATTTTAGGACACTTTTGTGAGAGATTTTCATCATCATATACCACAATTGTTATCTCTTTTGGTTCACAACCACACCATACCCCATTATCTTTGATGCATGCAAGATTATCAGCCCTTATACCCATGAACCCCCTTGCTAATCACTTATTTTAATGGAAATTTCGAAATTATAGATGAGGGTACAATCTCTTACCTCTTAGGGTGAAGACCTAGCAATTTCACTTCACAATCTTCAAGGATTTGGGGGAAGGATGGAGTGAGGACTTGATGAAGATCACTCCATATCTTTCTAGAACTTCCTCTCTCACTCTATATGCCGTGAAATAACAGGAAAATGGTCTAATGGGGTGTTTTTAATGGTATGGGGTCGAGTTATAAAAGTTAGAAAATAGGATCTCTGACACGATTTACGACCGCATATGCCATCGCATAATTGGCCGCATAGTTAGCCTCAAATTAACCAACACACTGACTGGCTCTGCGGTGACTATGCGGTCCGCATACCTATTATGCGACCGCATAATGGATCGCATAATGGACCGCATAAACGCACTTTTCTAGCAAACATAATTCTTAACTTTTTAATGCACCGATGATCCTATCTTGGCATCACGAGATTCAGGTTTTTGAGTAGAAATTTCCACGAGGACTTACAGATTTGATTGAAATTTTTTACTTTTTTTTTATTTTTGGGTTCCAAAGAGGGTAATCAAAGAAAGATAACCAACTCGAAAGGGTTAGCAAAGGGTTGAAGTATTTGGGGTAGAGAGAATGAAAGCCTTCGTTATCCCAATCGGATAATATCAGTACCGTATAAGGGTTAAAAGTAATACCTTTTGACTACATCTGCATTTCCAGCTGTTTCCGGGTCATTTCCTTCAATATCTCCCAAGTACAACGCCCCTTTTGGCAATATTTTCTTATAATGTACGGACCTTTCCAGTTTGGAGCGAACTTTCCTTTTTCTTCCTTGTGATGCGGGAGAATACGTCTCAAAACGAGTTGTCCCACTTCAAAATTCCTAGACCACACTTTCTTGTTCTAGGCACGGTCCATTCTTTGTTGGTATAACTGGCCGTGGTAAACCGCGGCCATTCGCTTTTCATCAATCAGGGTTAGCTGTTCTAGACGGGTCTAGATCCACTCATTATCCTCAATGTCAACTTCAATGATGATTTGGAGAGATGGAATTTCAACTTTTGCGAGTATCACGGCTTCAGTTCCATAAACCAATAGATAGGGTGTTGCTCCAACTGATGTGTACACAGTTGTGCAATATCCCAACAATTCAAACGACAACTTTTCATGCCATTATCTAGAACTTTGAATCATTTTTCTAAGAATTTTCTTGATGTTTTTATTTGCTGCTTCAACAACACCATTAGCTTTGGTCCGATAAGGAGTAGAGTTCTGATGTGTGATCTTAAATTGTTCACATACCTCCCTCATCAAATGACTATTCAAATTTGCAGCATTATCCGTAATGATGGTTGTAAGAATACCAAAATGACAGATTATGTTAGCGTGCATGAAGTCTACCAGTGCTTTGTTAGTGACGGCTTTGAGAGTGACCACTTCAACCTATTTTGTGAAGTAGTCAATGTCAACCAATATGAACTTGTGCCCATTTGAAGCTTTTGGCTCGATTGGCCCAATGACATCCATACCCCAAGCAACAAATGGCCATGGTGTTGACATAGGATGTAATTCTGAAGACGGTGCATGAATCAAGTCACCGTGTACCAGACACTGCTGTCACTTTTAGACAAAACTGAAGTAATCCTTTTCCATAGTCATCCAGTAATAACCTTCTTGAAGGATTTTCTTTGCAAGGAAGTATCCATTCATATGGGGTCCACACACTCATGCGTGTACTTCATTCATGATATTTACGGCCTCTTGGGAATCCACACATCCTAAAATGTTTAGATCTGGAGTCCTTTTGTACAGAATCTCTCCGCTCAATAAGAAGCCACTGGCAAGCCTTCTAATGGTTCTATTTTGGTCTCCACTAGCTTGCTCGGGATATTCTTTTGTTTTCAAGAATCTTTTAATATCATGATACCATGGCTGAACATCAGGCTCTATTTCAATTGCGCTGCAATAACCATGCCTTTCTCGAATTTGGATTTCCAGTGGGTCAATGTGGACATTTCCTGAATATGGTAACATCGAGGCCAAAGTGGCTAGTGCATCGGCCAACTTATTGTGAAACCGAGGGATGTACCTGAACTCGATAGATTTGAACCGCTTACTCAGATCTTCCACATGTTGCACATATAGAATAATCTTGACATCCCGAGTTTCCTATTCTCTTTGGGCTTGTCGGATAATCAATTCCGAATCTCCCATGATCAACAATTCTTCTATATCTTGGTCGATTTCCATGTTCATGCCCATAATGCAAGCTTCATACTCGGCAGTGTTGTTTGTGTAGAAAAACCGAAGTCGGGCTATGGCCGGATAGTGCCGACCAGTGGGCGAGATCAAAATTGCCCCAATCCCAACACCTTTTGCATTCACAACTCCATCGAAGAACATTTTCCAAGCATTGCCGTCTTCTAAAATTACCTCAACTGAATTTACATCCTCGTCCGAAAAGTTAGTACTCAAAGGCTGATATTTATCATCAACATGATTTTCAGCTAGGTGATCAGCTAAGCTTGAGCTTTCATTACCGTGCGGGTGACATAGATTATGTCAAACTCGGTGAGCAGGATTTGCCATTTTGCTAACCTTCCTATGGGCATCAGCTTTTGGAATTTGTACTTCAAAGGATCCAACCTGGTTATGAGGTAGGTGGTACAAGCAAGAAAGTAATGCCTAAGCTTCTGAGCGACCCAAGTCAGGGCACAGCAAGTTCTTTCCAACAAAGTGTATTTGGCTTCATAACTAGTGAACTTCTTGATCAAATAGTATATGGCCTGTTCTTTCTTCCCGATTACATCATGCTGCCCGAGAACACATCCAAAGGAATTCTCCAAGATTATCAAATAAAAAACAAAGGCCGCCCAGGTTCGGGTGGGACCAAGACTAGTGGATTCGACAGATATTCTTTGATTTTATCGAAGGCTTCCTGACACTCATCTGTCCATCTAATCACTGCATCTTTCTTCAACAGCTTAAATATGGGCTCACATGTGGAAATCAATTGAGCAATGAACCGGCTGATGTAATTCAACCTTCCCAACAGACTCATAACCTCTTTCTTGGTTCTCAGAGGAGGCAAATCCCAAATAAACTTTATCTTTGTTGGATCTAACTCGATGCCTCTCCGACTAACTACAAACCCCAAAAGTTTCCCGAATGGTACTCCAAATGCACACTTAGATGGATTTAACTTTAAGTCATACTTATGCAGACACTCAAAGAACTGTCTCAGATCCCGCACATGGTCGTCTTGCATTCTTGATTTAATGATCACATCGTCCACATACACCTCGATTTCTTGGTGCATCATGTCACAAAAGGTGGAAGTCATAGCTCTCATGTAAGTTGCCCCGGTGTTCTTCAAACCAAAAGGCATGACCCTGTAGCAATAGGTGCTCAGGGTGTGGTGAAGACTGTCTTTTATGCATCCTCTTCATCCATTAAGACTTGATGATATCCAGCATAACAATCCATGAAAGATTGTATCTCATGTTTGGCAAAGTTATCAACAAGGATGTGGATATTTGGCAAAGGGAAGTTGTCTTTGGGACTTGCTTTGTTCAGATCCCGATAATCAACACACACTCGGGTTTTCCCATCTTTATTTGGCATTGGAACCGCATTAGCCAACCATGTGGCGTATCGGACCACTCGGATCAACCCTGCATTTAACTATTTGGTGACCCCTTCTTTGATCTTGTCACTGATGTCAGTTTTGAATTTTCTCTGTTTTTGCTGGATAGGGGGATAATTGGGGTAAGTTGGCAATTTGTGTACCACTAAATCAACACTCAGTCCTGGCATATCATCATAGGACAAAGCAAACACGTCTTTGAACTCGAACAAAAGTTGGATCAATGCATCCCTAGTTCTTTTGCCAGTGTGAATGCTTATCATTGTTTTCTGGACCTCTTCTGAACTACCCAAATTAATAGGCTCAGTTTCATTAAGTTTAGCTTAGGCTTATTCTCAAATTGTTCAAATTCTCGGTTTATTTCCCTAAAAGCCTCATCTTCATCATATTTCAGTTCTTGATTCATTATTTCACCGTCAGACAGCGTGCTAAGATCTGGACATGAAGTCCACAAGCATGTCATGTTATTTAAGTCAACATTATTAGAACTGAAATAAGAAATGAGAAAAGTAGCAAAATTAGAAAGAATAAATAAAGAGATTCATAGACGATGAAATATTGATTTCATTTCATTGAATTTGAAGATAGAAGGGTTTACATTGGAATTTAAAAGACAATAAACTAAAAGAAAACATTCAATTTACACCCTGGAATAACTCGGAATGCAGAAAGGATGGCAAGACTGAACTACCGGGATTCCCGCATGAATGGGAATGGAGTAGCCTTCCAATTTTGCATCTTGGCATTGGGCCCCATAAATTGCACCTCCGCAGTGCTAGAGCCTTCTCCCGGTTGGACCATGTGAGCCTCATACAACATTTGCCTCATGACTCCACATATGTCTTCAATTTCCTCGGTCGTTAAAGCCTCATCTTCTTCTTCTTCTGTGTACTTTGGCTTAACAAATGTTCTGGCGAGATGTGGGACCGGCTAAGGTAGAACCCACCCATCATTCTTACGTTCTTCA
This sequence comes from Nicotiana sylvestris, assembly GCF_000393655.2. Lineage (NCBI taxonomy): Eukaryota > Viridiplantae > Streptophyta > Magnoliopsida > Solanales > Solanaceae > Nicotiana > Nicotiana sylvestris. The sequence goes on along the minus strand of NC_091066.1, from coordinate 81,760,591 downwards.
GCCCATTTCACATCACTTTCTGTAGCTTAGAAACCCACACTAAAGAAGTTCATACTGGCAGTCAAGGTGATGGGCTCCGTAATGCCTTGCAAAGATGCCTCGAGCCGTTTCCCAGGCTTATAACCGTGACTGATCATTTCAGTGGCAACCATGATTGACGCATTTGACAGAAAGGGTTGAGGACACGGGCTTCCTTTCTCGCACGGAACGTCGACCACAATCTCAAAAGCTTGATAGACTATGTGCTCGCTACCTTTCTTAGCCTCGAGACATGGGACTGATGAGTCCGGGTAAATTGATTGCTCGTCTTCTCCATGTACCACTATTTCCTGATCTTCGTGCTCAAACTTCACCATTTGGTGGAGAGTAGAAGGTACCGCCCCTACAGCATGGATCCAAGGCCTCCCTACGAGAAAATTGTAGGAGGTGTCCATGTCCAAGACCTGAAATGTCATTTCGAAATCCACAGGACCGATAGTCAAGATCAAATCAATATCCCCTATTGTGTCTCTCTTGACGCCATCAAAAGCATGTACATAAACATTGTAAGGCCTGATTCTGTCAGTCCCAATTTTCATTCTTTGCAAAGTTGAGAGAGGGCAGATGTCAACCCCAGATACGCCATCCAGCATGACTTTTTTCACATAGTAACCTTCACATTTAGCTGTCAAATGAAGAGCTTTATTGTGATCAGCCCCTTCCGGGGGAAAGTCATTTCTGCTAAATGAAATTCGGTTGACTTCGAAGAATCGTTCTGCCATCCTTTCCAGTTGCACAACAGTGGTTTAATCGGAACATATGCTTCATTGAGGGTCTTTATCAACACTTTTTGATGATCATTTGAGCTTATCAGTAGAGACAAGAGCGGGACCTGAGAGGGAGACTTCCAGAGTTGGTCAATTACCTCATAGTCCACAGTTTTCATTTTTTGGAAGAATTTTCCACTTCTTCGACATTGATTGGCTTTTTAAGCGGAAAATGCTTCTATTTGGCATTGTTCACTTCTTCCAGATTGAGGTACTTTCCAGATGGGTTTGTTTCATTCACTTCCCCTGTGATTTCTTTTCCCTTGTACGTCACTACCGCTTTGTTGTAGTTCCAGGGGACGGTAGTGAGATCCTTCATGGGCTTTTGTAGTGTGCGACTGATAACCACGGGCTCATTCATCCTTGGTGAAATTTTCGGCCCCCATGCCACATAAGTCCCCTTTGGTACGTACATCATGTTTAGCTCAAACCTTTTGGGGGGACTTAACACTAACTGTTCTTTCTTGGGGGCCCGGGGAACATAAAGAATGGCATCTTTAGGAGGTACTGCCCCTGTCTTGGCTTCCATAGTCTTTTCTACACTTGGAGGAGTGGAGTTGGTCTTCTTATCCCCTTTTTCTTGCTTTGCAACCGCCCTTGGCATCTTTTCAACATTGGCGATAGCAATGATGGCTCTTAGAGCTGGGTCAAACTCTTTATTTTCACAAATTATCCCAATAACTGGCCCGTTGTTGTGAGCCAACAATGGGTTATTTGTCACATTGGGGATCTCTTTATCATTCAACACTACCCTTTTTTGCTCTATCAGGTTTTCGATCGCCCTTTTGAGAGTCCAACAGTCCTTAGTGTCGTGCCCTTCTGCCCCAGAATGATAAGCACATCCGATACCGGGTCGGTAGGAGGGTGACTCTGGGTTTTGCCTGTCCGGGGGTACGGGTTGCAACAGACCCATTTGGAACAACTTAGGGAAAAGATTAGAGTATGATTCACCAATAGGCGTGAGATTGGTTCTTCTGGGTAGCTCACAGGCATAGGCATTGTATGGAAAATTATTTTGTGGGGGACGGGGATTATATGAAGCTTGATGAGGAGGGTTATTTCTATGAGGTAGAGCTCGGCTTTGGTTAAACTATTGTTATGGTCGAGCGTATGGATGGACATTCATCACCGCATAAGGCTGAGGAGCCATGGCATAAGCCACGTCCTGGCGAGGATAATAATGTTGCGAGGTGTTTGAAGGGAAGTAACCTCGGGGTTGATGGGGGTTTATCAGACTTGAAGCCACTATGGATACTTTTTCTTTCTTTTTTCGGTTTGCTACACCCTCTGACATGCTCTGGATTTAATTGGGACGTAGCTTTTATAGTAGATTGGCTCAATATGCAACTCGTTTTCAGACTATTTTCGACCATCTCCCCAATCTTGATAGCCTCAGTGAATGGCTTTCCCATGGCAGGCATCATGTTCTAGAAGTAGTCAGCCTCTTGGGCTTATAGAAAAACACTGACCATCTCGGTCTCATCCATATAGGGTTTCACTCTGGCAGCTTGTTCGCGCCACATAACAACATATTCTCGGAAACTCTCCGAAGACTTCTTTTTGAGATTGGACAGAGAATTTCTGTCTGGAGCTATGTCTATGTTGTACTGGAAATGCCTGACAAAATCTCGAGCCAAATCATCCCATATGTGCCAGTGAGACATGTCTTGATCCATATACAACTTGGATGCAATGCCGACTAGACTCTCTCCGAAATAAGCTATTAGGAGTTCTTCTTTTCCGCCTTCCCCTCTTAGTTGATTGCAATACATCTTGAGGTGGGCTACGGGGTCCCCGTGTTCGTCATACTTTTCAAACTTGGGAGTCTTGAAACCGATGGGCAAATGAACATACGGGAACATACATAAGTCAACGTAGGATACACTTTTCTGGCCACTTAAACCTTGTATATTCTTGAGGCTCTGTTCCATGCTTCTCATTTTCTGAGTGATTTCCTCTTGCTCAGGATTCTTTGTAGCTCTCTCTTGTCCCGTGGTAAACTCATACCGGGGTTGTTGAGGGTGAAAATTGGTGGTGAAATGGGCAGTGTCTGGTGGAAAAGATGGTACTTGGAATGTAAAGGATGATGGATCAAAACTTGGCTTAGGTAAGGTTGGCTGCACCGTAGCCGAACATGGTGGTGTAGTGAATATGTTAGAAGCCAGTCCCGAAATCAATGCCTGGAGGCGAACCTTAGAAGGCATTCCGGCGAAATGGGCTGACATGGTGGGGTATCTAAGTGGGGTGTTCGGGTAACTTATTGGGATGTTGGAAGTTCCACTTGCTTTGGGAAGTAGCTCAGGGAAACCAAGTATTGCACTAGGCTGCTCTCTACTGTTAGACCAAGCATCCTATATTTCCAACATGCGGAGGTGCATTGTCATATTCTCTTCAGCAGCCGCTGACTCTAAGGTTGGGATAGCCCATATCGGGCTATCCTCTAGAATGGGAATTGTTGGTAGATGACTTTCAAATGACATTTCGACACTTCCCTTGGATCTTTAAAGTTAGGGTGCGAAGCCAGGTTACAACAAAACCAACCACCTTAAAACAGAACCTAAGTGCAACAGTAGACACAACAAACTAGTTAGTTCGAAGAAATTAACACATAGGGAATCACACATTGGGGGTATGATGCACCTATACAATTAAATGTGTTTCTACATGTTTTGCAATGATTGCCTGTCTCATCCCGGCTTTTATTTATCTCCCCGATCTTTCTCTTGCTCTCTTTTGCACTCTCTCACTGTTTTCTCTCTTGTTTTTGTTCTCTTTTCTTGTTTTCTCTCTTTTCTTCTTTTCTTTTTCCTTTTGGTTTTCTCTTTTCGTCATTTTCTCTTTTATTTGAGTTATTTAAAACTATTACCAGATTCGATGGGGATTGCCTACGTATTACAATGTCACGTGAATCAAATCATCACGCAGTTCAAAGGATAAATGCGAAATAAACAATTTTTGGGTTTTTAAAATTTTCATTAAAACAAAAACTTCTATTACAAAGACTTGATCATACATACTTAAGACTCGAAAAACTAAAACAGTCTCAAAACAGACTCTAGGAATGAAAATACAGACTTGAAAAGAGAAAGGACAACAATCAGGAGTACATAAGTGCCTCCAATCCTGCCCTAGAGACACCAATTGGTCTTGTCGCGGGCGTACGTGCCATGTCTTCCTGGAGGCGATAAAGGTCATCCATTATCTGGCGAACAAAGATCATTACTGTGGCGAAGAACATGGACCTGGTCATGTCCTCACACTCGTTGCACTTCATCACAATATAGTCGGTGATCTTCTAACCCTTTCCCTGATGATACCCTTTTCTTGCAACAACTGCCCAACTTGTTGAGATCTAGCTTCCAAAACCTGGGTGGCCATACAATTTTGCTCTTGTAAATGTTGTAGGTCTTCCTCCAAATGTGCCATCAAAGCGTAGCAATGTTCTCTCTCGGCTTTGAAGCCCTTGGCTTTTTTAGTCATTTCACCATTAAGGCTATTAAGCTCCCTTTTTCCAGCCCATGACCCATCTGTCATATCTTTCCTTCAATTGTCAAACAAAAGCTTCCTGTTCTTCCGCATTTCTGGCCAGCTTTGTTCAGGCTTTTACTAGCTTAGCCTAAGTATTTTGCAAATCATCCTCATAGTCACGTACTTTTTGAGTAAGGCTGTAGATGAGCTTTTCATCTTTTCTGATTCTGCCCGGGTTCTCAACTGCTATTCTCATCTTTCGAACTTGGGCTCGGAGAGCTTCATTTTCTTGGGCCAACCTTCTTCTTTAAATTTCAACTTCTTGTGCCTGTAGATCATTATTGGATATAACGTTTCTCAATTCTTCTTGCAAAGTATGAATGGTGGCTTGATATTTTTTCCCCTTCTCTCCCCAGGCCAACCTTTCCCGGACTTTATCATTAAAAGCTTGAACATGAGGTCTTTTGACAGGCCTTTCAGGCTTGGGCTCGGACTCTGGCTCATCATTCGGACAAAACCTTCTCTCAAACCACACAACATAATTTGGATCCACTTCTCCTCTTGCAAAATCTGGTACCTAGGTATCACTTTTCAGATATCGGCAACCATTCCAATCCCGTTGGACTAAAGCCTCAGGTAGTGTTGCTTCCGGGTGTAGCTCAATGACTTGGGTACTCAATCTACATCTTCGGGTACCACTTGATATGTTCCCAGTTGTCTTAGAACTTTTTGCAGTGTATATGGTTTTATACTCCTCAGACCCATCATCATCAAGTAGCCTTTTGAAACTGTCATGTCTATGACTTCCGTTACTGGAAGCCATCCTATAGTCCATTCAATTTGACTTGATTTCAGAGTTCTTAAGGGGGATACCCAAGCCTCAAACCCTTTTGGAGATTTGTAGTCTTCCACCATTTCCTCGTAATTCTTGATGGAGTCGTTCCCGTCTGAACCATAACTCATGAACTTGGGGTGACGTCAGAGATATTCGATCAACCACATTTGAATAAGAATATTGCAACCCTCAAAGAATTCAGCCTCGGATTTACACGAGGTTAATGCTCGATAAATGTCTACCAGCACTAATGGAACAAGTGTGTGATCTTTCTTAGTAGCGAGGATTTGTGCAATTCTGGCCATACGAGTATCTACTATCCCTTCCGCATTTGGAAAGACCATGATTCCCAAAAATGCCACGATAAAAGCGAACCGACGATGAATTTGCCAGTTGCTCTTATCTTGTTTGTTATTTAATCCTTTTTCATGTGTTTCAAACCCAGCTGAGTGCCCAAACCTGAAGTACAAGAAGTATAAGGAACAACATCCTTTATTTACACGGGCCTTCTTCATTTGCTTACTTATATTCAAAAGATCAAAGAACTTGTGCACAGAGGGAGCCCTCAGGAATATACATTGTTGTTTCCTCAAGTCTTGGCCAAAGTCAATATATCCGGCCAATTCCTCCAGAGTAGGGGTGAGCTCGAAGTCCGAGAAATGGAACACGTTGTGGACAGGATCCCAAAAGGTTACCAAAGCTTTGATTAGATCCTCCCGGGGTTCGATTTTCATGATGTCTAAAAGGGCACCCAACTGCTTTTTTTACCCAATCCTGACCATCTTTATCTAAATCATTCCACCACATGCGGAGTTGCAGCTGAGCCTGCTTTATGACTAATTGTGACGTGTTCTAGATAGTATTTATTTGTACATGTGGAAGATCAAGGTTAGGGTTGACTCTGGTGGACTCTTTTTGCAAAATAAGTTTTCAATTTCTAAAAGAAAATCAATGGACAATGACCCCCCTTATGCTACTTTAGCAAAAATGGTCGTTTTTTGTAAGCGTGGCCCATTCACAATTCCAAACAAATTTTTAGGCCAAAGGAAGGTATTTTATGGAAAAAGACACCTTAATGACATACTTACCCGTTTTTTTTATGAAAATAGCCTTTCGACAATTGAAAGATAATCTAAGGCTATCCCGACAAGAACGACTTAAAACACAACCGAAGCTGGGTCGGCTTATTCTTTTGACCAAATCCCTAAACTACACTTTACTTGATTATTTTTGTAAAAAAATGAGGCCGAACCTTATGTGGGTTGCCTACGTATCCCACATCCGGTGAGAATCAGACTTGCATAGTTCGGTCAATTTTGACATAATTGGAAAAACATGATATTTGACTCACTCTTTTTGAAATACATTTTCCTTTCCTCTTTTTCTTTTCAAAAGAATTTGGCAGAGTTTCGAGGCATTTTCAAATACTGGGATTTTTAGAACCGGGAGAATTCTCTATCCTACTTCACTCTTGTTTTTTCTCGTTATATCCTTTTCCAAACCGGTCAACATGCAAGCCGAAATAAATAAATATTCACATAGCACGTAGGATGCATCAGGATGGTCTTTATTTTGGGTACACTTGTCCTAGACGAACCCAACCCCTATATTGAGTCTCCAAGGTCAAATGCATGTGATGCAAATAAACCTTCCTACTAGGGATCCGACATGAGGTTATGTTATTCTAAGTTTAAACTTGGGGTTGTGTTCTAGACCTAATTTACCCGAACGAACAGACTCGAGTCGAAGAGGGGCAACGTACTGGAAGCATGAAAGTCTGTCCGGCCTTGTTGCTTTCCCAACATTATTCTATTTGGTATAACTCTACCAGAAAAGTGGGCCAAGCGAACGTGAACACCGTTATCTAGAAGACTCAGAAGGGAGGCGTAAGAAGACATTTAAATACAGTTCAAATAATATCAAAGCGGTAAATGACAATTAGTACATTAAGTCCACAAAATACAGTAATATCGATAATAGAGCCAAATAAGAAATCACACTAGTAAGTGTCACACCTCCTTTTTCCGCGCCCGTGAGGGGTACAAGGGAGTTTTCTCCAATTAAAGGACAGTCGAAACGGGATTTATTTAATTATTTCCGAGTCGCCACCTGGGAATTTTAAGGCGTCCCAAGTCACCAATTTTAATCCCTGAATCGAGGAGAATATGACTCTGTTTATTATTCTGCGAACCAGAAATCCTAAGTAAGGAATTCTGTTAATCCGGAAGAAGGTGTTAGGCATTTCCGAATTCCGTGGTTTTAGCACGGTCGCTCAACTGCTTTCATTCTTGGCTTAACTATCTTGATTTTTTACTAAATATGTTTTTATTGCATGATTTTACAACCGCTTTTACTTATTGTTTACAATTATATGGACGAATTACGCGTACATATATTCGTATTATATACTTTTTATAATTACCGGAGATCGTGCCACGCATACGTGTACACAATAAAATTGTTATAGTTTTTATCAACAAAACATATATTCGAAAAATAAAATCAGGAACATCATCACCCTTGTATTTAGACAATGAACTGCACATCTCGGGTTATATGAAATTATTTAATATTTTTTTAAAGAAATTCATTTTATTAAATATTAACTCGAAATTGCGCGTACGCATAATCCGAATTTTTTTCTTTTAAAAATATAATCAGGGTGCGCGAACGCATCCCTGGTTGCGTAAAATTTTTGTTGACAATATTATGGATTTTCCACAAAATTGTTTATTAGGGGATTCATATTTTAGGGGATGCCTTTAAATTCTTAAAAGAATTCATGATTTATTAAATATTGCCCGTTGACTATAATTTCCGAATATTAATTATGTTCATCCCAAGACTATTCAAATTCAAAATAAAGAATAAGAACATGATTAATACTACTCTTCACAAATACGACATATATATCTATATGCCCGATAATGAATTATATATGAAACTAAAAATGATTTATAAAGGGAAGACTATTTTTTCAAGAACTTTTATTATTTTTTTAATGCAAGTCCTATTTCTAATTGTCGTTGATGTAAAGCGTTGCAATTTGTACATCTCATTTTTATTCTCATATACTTGCTTTTAATCCAATAGGCCTAATTATTTATTTAGGATGGTAAATAAGCATTAAATTGATAAGAAAGGGAATTATTATACAAATTGATTAACAACATTGCCTTACATGTCATATGTTCATATTTGTATGTTTTGAAACATTCGTAACACTTTAACATCATAATGTGCCATAACAACTCAACTTACCGTCCACTAATGGTTCTATAGATACCTGTTATGATGCCACATATGAACGTACAACTTATATCATTCCTTCCACAACTAAATCAGATGATCAGAATAAACTAGCAATATGGTTTTTATATTTTTCACGCTATTCTTTATTCAACTAACAATGTCACAAGGCCTAATTAATGGCCAATCTTTATATCATGTTTCTTACCTTGACAGTTCAAACATGACAAAACTAATGAGATAGAGAGCTAACATTATTACAAAAACTTATATGAATTTCAAGGTAAGACAATTAACTCATAGTTATCAAACTGAATTCACTACTAATTATCTAACATGAAACAAAATGAAATTTAAACTCGTGAACTTGGACAAATGAAAAAACAGAATTGCAATTCAAGCTTCATTGATTAGTCATGTTGAATCTCTTTCCAACATGAAATTTAAAAGACATGTACCTGAAAATGAAGGTGGAAGGAGTAAATTTCAGCAGTAGCAGCAGTAACAAACTCAGCAAAATACCAGTATTCCCACAGATTTGAGCAATAATAAGACCCGAAGAAAACAGATGCACAGTACAGTTAAATAAAAAAAAACTTCAGATGTTTAACTGAACCAGTGGAACCAAAAAAAATTGAACAGATTCAACAAAAGAACAATATTTCAGATTTCAGTTTCTTTTCGGTTTCAAATTCCCATTTTTCTGATTTTCTGTTTCTGCTGTTGTATATGTGTGTGTGTGCGACTATAACCCTCCTTCAAATTTATTATGACTGTAACCTTTCCAGTCCCCTTAAGCTCTACTTATCTGTCTAGAAACTGTATCTTTTCAGATTTTTTCTCTTCCTCTCTAAATCTCTTAAAGTCTGTCTAAATTCTGTTCTGAAATCTCTCCAAAAAAAACTACTTTAATCTGCCCATCAGATCCTGTATTTATACAGGTCTGCCCCTTTTCTTGTTAGTGCTACATGGACCCCTTTTATCTTTTAAAAACAGAAAAATTCCATTAAAAACCTCTTTTTCTACTTTAAACCCCATTAAGTTAACTTTTCCCTGATCTTCAGCAGTCCATTACCCTTTGTTTCCCATTATCTCATTAAATTAAAATCCATTAACAAACCACTTTCAGCCCTCTATTATATCATATTACCCTCACTGTTTCATTACCAGTAGTACCCCTGAAAACCTACTGTTATTACTGAAAAATCAGAACCCACTGTAAAACAGATTCTATAATCTGTATAAACTTAATTATCCTTCTGATTTACAGCTATAACCAATCCTATGATTTTGAGACAGTATATCACATTTCTAATAACTGATTGACAAGAACTGAATTTAAACAGGGGATTCTCAACTGAACACTGAATAAAACACCCTTAACATTACACAGAACATGCAGGATTATTTCAACTGAAATTCAAAACTGAACTAAAAGCAAACAAATACAGGAGCATTGTCAATATACTGACAATGCCCTGAAACTTAATATTCAGGAAACAATATACATACAACATTTATTCTGACAGACTTATTGAAATGTAAACAAAGGTGATTTAATTGACGAGTATTAATTAAACTGATTGTCTACAACAATTGTCAACAAGCAGTCTATAGAAACAGATTATTTCAATCAGTATTAACGAGAATTCATAATATAACTAATCGACAAACTTAATCGAGTCGATTACACATATTGTAAATAATCATACCATCAGAAACAATTTACTTATTATATCATATAGACGGGTAGGAGACAGAATCAAAATAGAAGATGTGAAAATTACAGTCTAATAAAACAAACACAAAACACACATAGAATACAAAAAGAAAAATAAGAAAAAATACCTCTAAATCTTTAAATTTACAGACTCGGACTCATCTTGGATTCGGACTTTGTTTGAAATCAAACAGACCTTAGTCGAAGTATTTTCCACTGAAAATACTTCGACTAAGGTCGATTAAACCTCAATCTTTATTCAACTTGGACAGAATCCAGAAGTTTGGTATTTCTAGGGTTCCTGAAGGTTCGATTTGGGACTTAACTATTTATGGTTAGATTCGAGGGGGACCAAATACAAAACACGGGTGAGGGTAGCCTAGGGGTCATTTGGTGCAAGTTTAGAATAGATCTGAGCTTGTTCTTGTTTGGTCCGAACCTTCAAAAGATGATTCGAAGAGTTCTGAGGGGATTCGAACCAAACCGATATCAGATCCATAACGAGGCATGCTAAGGGGTGTTATGGTGTTAAATAGGGGTTGTTTGGTTTAGATCTGAGCTTGGCTCGAATCTTCAAATGAAGATTCGAGAACCTTCAGAAAGATTCGAGCCAAGTGGCTAGCATATCTGGATAGAGGAGGTTCAGGGGGTTCTAGGGTGTTATTTTGGTGACCGGCGGCATTGATGCCGCCGGGTTTCAGGCGGTGGGATCCTAGGGCGGCTAGGGTTAGGAGTGGGGGTTTGGGGGACGATGATGAATAATGTAGGAGGGGGGGTGTTTTAGTTTGGGTCCGGGGTAGGGGCCTGGGACTTATATAGGGGTGGGGTGGATTGATATTGTCCGTTGGATTAGATAGAATTAAGGGCCAGGATCAATTCATTAAACCAAACGATGTCGTTTGGTTTAATGCCAGGGTCGGCTGAGTCGGGTTACTGGATCGGGTTACGGGTTATGGGTTACGGGTAAAGGGGGTGAGATCTTGACCGTTGGTTGGATTTGATCCAACGGTCCCCGAAAAACTACGACCAAACGCTGTCGTTTCGGCTTGTCTGGTTTGGACCAGACTTGGGCTGCCTGGATTGGGCTAGGGGGGGGGGTAATTTTGGTTTTGGGCCTGGATTTTAATTCAGGTCCGATTTTGTATATATATACATTTTTTTCATTTTTTTCTAATTTAAATTTCTAAGTTTAATTATAAAACAATTTTAACTTCACAAAAATATATTAATTACTCTATAACAATTATTTAACACATAGACAAAACATCAATCACACAATGGAAAATAGAACTATTGTATATTTTTTGTGATTTTATATAAATTATATTTTAAATGCATAATTAAATTCTATATGCATGCAACATGTATTTTATTTTATTTTTCATTTTATTATGACAAAGTAAACATTTATGGACATAACACAAATATTTAACACCACGCAAATTCAAGAATTACACAGTAAAAGAAATTTATTTGATTTTTGATTTATTTTGGAGTAGTTTTCGTTAAAGGCAAAAATCACGTGCTCACAGCTGCCCCTCTTTGTGCGGAAACTCGAAGAGTTTTCGTGCAAAGATAAAGTGAGCGGATACGAGCGATTTTTTGCCCGTTCAAATACTCCGTGGGAAGCATTTTTTGAAAGATTTGACCGAACCTCTGCTTCAAAGGTTTCCTACATATCCTTGGCTATAAAGGAATCAGGTCAATGTAGTTCGGGAAGTTTTTGGTAGCTGGGACTACCGTGGGACTGTGATGTTACTGCTGCTTCGTGCTGTTTTTACTGCTTGCTGACCTCCTTATTACACCTTACTTCAAAGGTAATACAAAAAACTAAACTAGATTATGGTACAGGAATTATAAAAATCTTATCTAGATCATGCCCTTGCGTTTCTTGTTGTCTTGATATCTTGGTGACTCTTGGGCATTTGGCTTATTCCGTATTCCTTTTCATTGTGTCCCGTATTTTCTTTTGGAAATCTTGTTGTTTCTTGCTGGGGATTCTGTTGGACTCCTCTGTTTTATTGATTCTAAATGTGCTCCTTTCTTATATGAACGGTCTTTTGACTTCAACACTTCAATTGCATTCCCTCGTTCTCCAGGTGGGTGCCTGACTGCTTCTTTTCTTTCTTTATCCTCATTCTCCAGGTGGACGCCTGACTTCTTTTTAACTTCTTCATCCTCATTCTCCAGGTGGACGCTTGACTTTCTTTTTAACTTCTTCGTCCTCGTTCTCCATGTGGATGCCTGACTTCTTTAATTCTCATCCTCATTCTCCAGGTGGACGCCTTATTTCTTTAATTTTTATCCTCATTTTCCAGGTGGACGCCTGACTTCTTCAATTCTTTGTCCTCATTCTCCAGGTGGACGCCTGACTTCTTCAATTCTTATCCTCATTCTCCAGGTGGACGCCTGACTTCTTCAATTCTTATCCTCATTCTCCAGGTGGACGCCTGACTTCTTCTTTTTCTCATCCTCATTCTCCAGGTGGACGCCTGACTTCTTTAATCCTCATTCTCCAGGTGGACGCCTGACTTCTTTAATTCTTCATCCTCATTCTCCAGGTGGACGCCTGACTTCTTTAATTCTCATCCTCATTCTCCAGGTGGACGCCTGACTTCTTTGATTCTCATCCTCATTCTCCAGGTGGACGCCTGACTTCTTCAATTCTCATCCTCATTCTCCAGGTGGACGCCTGACTTCTTCTTTTCTCATCCTCATTCTCCAGGTGGACGCCTGACTTCTTCTATTCTTCATCCTCATTCTCCAGGTGGACGCCTGACTTCTTCTTTTCTCATCCTCATTCTCCAGGTGGACGCCTGACTTCTTTAATTCTCATCCTCATTCTCCAGGTGGACGCCTGACTTCTTTAATTCTTCATCCTCATTCTCCAGGTGGACGCCTGACTTCTTCTTTTCTCATCCTCATTCTCCAGGTGGACGCCTGACTTCTTTAATTCTCATCCTCATTCTCCAGGTGGACGCCTGACTTCTTTAATTCTTCATCCTCATTCTCCAGGTGGACGCCTGACTTCTTCTTTTCTCATCCTCATTCTCCAGGTGGACGCCTGACTTCTTTAATTCTCATCCTCATTCTCCAGGTGGACGCCTGACTTCTTTAATTCTTCATCCTCATTCTCCAGGTGGACGCCTGACTTCTTCTTTTCTCATCCTCATTCTCCAGGTGGACGCCTGACTTCTTTAATTCTCATCCTCATTCTCCAGGTGGACGCCTGACTTCTTTAATTCTTCATCCTCATTCTCCAGGTGGACGCCTGACTTCTTCTTTTCTCATCCTCATTCTCCAGGTGGACGCCTGACTTCTTTAATTCTCATCCTCATTCTCCAGGTGGACGCCTGACTTCTTTAATTCTTCATCCTCATTCTCCAGGTGGACGCCTGACTTCTTCTTTTCTCATCCTCATTCTCCAGGTGGACGCCTGACTTCTTTAATTCTCATCCTCATTCTCCAGGTGGACGCCTGACTTCTTTAATTCTTCATCCTCATTCTCCAGGTGGACGCCTGACTTCTTCTTTTCTCATCCTCATTCTCCTCTTCGTCTCTTTTTATTGCCTTAGAATGGTTGAAAAGACTATTTTGTCCTTGTAATTGATCCTTGACTATAGGACTCCCCTTTGTATGTTTTCCTTCAAATCCTTTTAACTGTAATCATATATCCCTTCTGACTTTGTTGATCCACTTTTGATTTCACCTTTTTTTTACACCCATATCTTTTATCTCCCACCTTTCGTGGCTGTATTTTGTAACTTGAATCTTGGTAGTATACCTTGACATTCCTTCTTATTTGTTTGGAATAAAACTTATCTCAAAGCTTTTAGAAAAGTAAGATTATTAGTGACGAAATAACGCTGATTTCGACAATTATAGAATGAAAAGAAAAATCCAAGTTTGGATGACTGTTTGGAGAAAGAATAAAAACCTATCTGATTGGAGTTACTGGCACCAATGATCAGGGTATGCATTTCGGATTAATCAACCCAGTCTTTTAATCAATCTCCTTTCAATTGTCTCATTTTTGTTTTTTGCCAAAATTTCCATAATCCAACCTCATTTTTCATTTCACAGACCTGTTGGACTTGCAATGTCTCAAAGAGTTTTCACTGATAAACTTTCCTCATTTGTTCATTTTCTTTCACTTCCTTTTCGCCTTATGGTGCCTACGAAGGTTTTCACCAATAAGACTCTCTCATTTTACTTTTCTCTCAACTTCCGTCGCCTTATGGTGCCCGTGTGGGTTTTCACCTATAAGACTCTCTCATTTTTACTTTCTTTTCTTGTTTGTACCAGAGTGTTATGAACCATCTTCATTTGCTTGACTCAGCATTTTTCTAAGATTGGTCGAAAGGTCTTTCTGGTATGGGGTTAGAAATGGAAAAGGTATTAAAAGCTAAACAGTTCTGGTATGGGTTTAAAATTACAACTCTTGGAATCTTTTTCTTATTTCCAATACAATTTCTGCCCCAGTTTTTGATTGGGGTTGCTTGACATAACTTTTTGTGCACATTATGTATATTGTGCACCCTATGACCGAGCCGTGAGGCGCCTACGTATCCTTCTTTGAGGAATCAGGTCAAACGTAGTTCACTAAATAATAGTGTTTTTTTTTATTTCATACTTGATTTTCATTGATTCCAAGAGAGGGTAGGAAAGAAACAAGTATGGCTCAAAGGGGAAACAAAGGGTATAGTGTTTCGGATAGCAGAATAAATTGCCTTTGTCATTCCAATCTTCGAAATAATGCTAAATACAAACATTCAAAAATTTCATGCATAATATCTCTTTACCGCGTCAGAATTGATCGCGATGTCTATGCACTTGCCTTCAATGTCTGTTAAGCATAGTGCACCATTCGATAATACTCTGGTCACAATGAATGGTCCTTGCCAATTCGGGGCAAATTTGCCTTTTGCTTCAACCTGATGTGGAAGAATACGTTTCAGCACATGCTGACCTACTTCAAACTTCCGGGGACGTACCTTTTTGTTGTATGCTCTTTCTATTCTTCTTTGATATAATTGACCATGGCATACTGCGGTCAATCGTTTTTCATCAATCAAGTTTAACTGTTCTAGACGGGTTTTGACCCATTCATCATCATCAATCTTTGCTTCGGCGATGATCCGAAGGGAAGGAATCTCAACTTCTGCAGGAATTACTGCTTCAGTGCCATATACCAACAAATAAGGAGTGGCTCCTACTGAAGTGCGAACAGTAGTGCGGTATCCCAATAATGCAAATGGTAATTTTTCATGCCATTGTTTTGAACCTTCTATCATTTTCCGAAGTATCTTCTTTATGTTTTTGTTGGCTGCTTCTACTGCTCCATTTGCCTTGGGCCGATATGGGGTAGAGTTGCGATGTGTAATCTTAAACTGTTGACATACTTCCTTCATTAGGTTGCTGTTAAGATTAGCACCGTTATCTGTGATGATCACCTTCGGGATTCCGAATCGACATATGATATTTGAGTGGACAAAATCGACCACAGCTTTCTTGGTCACTGATTTGAATGTCTTGGCCTCAACCCATTTGGTAAAATAATCAATAGCTACCAGAATGAACCTGTGCCCATTGGATGCTGCCGGCTCAATTGGTCCAATCACATCCATGCCCCAGGCAACGAAGGGCCATGGTGCCGACATTGTGTGCAACTCGGATGGTGGAGAATGAATCAAATCTCCGTGTATTTGGCATTGATGACACTTGCGCACAAAACTGATACAATCTCGCTCCATGGTAAGCCAATAGTAACCAGCTCGGAGGATTTTCTTTGCCAACACATATCCACTCATGTGGGGTCCGCAAACTCCTGAATGTACTTCAGACATGACAGTTGTAGCTTGTCTGGCATCTATGCATCTTAATAATCCAAGATCTGGTGTTCTTTTATACAAAACTCCTCCGCTTAAGAAGAATCCATTTGCCAATCGCCTAATGGTCCTCTTTTGATCCCCTGTGGCTTGTGTGGGATATATCCTCATTCTGATATACTCCTTGATGTCGTGGAACCATGGTTCACCATCAAATTCTTCTTCAACCATATTGCAATAAGCGTGCTGATCGTGGACTTGAATATGTATCGGATCTACATAAGCTTTGTCCGGATGGTGCAACATTGATGCCAGGGTAGCCAATGCATCAGCAACCTCATTATGGATTCTTGGAATATGTTGGAATTCCACTGATTGAAACCACTGACAAAGATCATGTAGACATTGTCGGTATGGTATGAGCTTCAAGTCTCGGGTTTCCCATTCTCCTTGAATTTGATGTACCAAAAGATCCGAATCTCCCATGACTAAGATTTCTCGGATACCCATGTCTGCGGCTAGCCTTAACCCCAAAATGCAAGCTTCATATTCAGCCATATTATTGGTGCAATAAAATCGTAATTGAGCCGTAACAGGATAGTGATGCCCTGTTTCAGAAATGATTACAGCTCCTATCCCAACTCCTTTCATGTTAGCGGCTCCATCAAAGAAAAGTTTCCAGCCAGGCTTTTCAATTCGCTCCACCTCGTCGATATGCATTGTTTCTTCATCAGGAAAATAAGTCTTCAATGGCTCATATTCCTCATCGACCGGGTTTTCGGCTAAATGATCGGCCAGTGCTTGAGCCTTCATTGCAGTTCGAGTCACATAGATGATGTCAAATTCTGTGAGCAATATCTGCCACTTTGCAAGTCTTCCCGTTGGCATAGGCTTTTGAAAAATGTATTTCAATGGATCCAACCGAGAAATGAGGTAAGTAGTGTAGGATGACAAATAGTGTTTTAATTTTTGAGCTACCCATGTTAGGGCGCAACATGTCTTTTCCAGATGAGTATACTTAACCTCATAAACTGTGAACTTCTTGCTAAGGTAGTAGATGGCCTGTTCTTTTCTGCCAGTGAGGTCATGTTGCCCCAATACGCAACCAAATGAATTTTCCAAAACCGTCAAGTAAAGAATCAAAGGTCTTCCTGGCTCTGGCGGGACCAACACGGGTGGGTTTGACAAGTATCCTTTTATCTTATCGAACGCTTCCTGACACTCATCGGTCCATTTGACCGCAGCATCCTTTTTCAACAATTTGAAAATTGGCTCACAGGTTGTTGTGAGCTGAGCAATAAACCTGCTGATGTAATTCAACCTCCCCAACAAACTCATTACTTCAGTTTTGTTTCTTGGAGGTGGCAGTTCTTGGATGGCTTTAATCTTTGACGGATCTAGCTCGATGCCTCGTCGACTGACTATGAATCCCAGCAACTTTCCGGATGGAACTCCAAATGCGCATTTGGCAGGGTTAAGCTTGAGGTTGTACCTGCGAAGTCTTAAGAAGAACTTCCTCAAATCCCCAACGTGGTTGGCCTGATGCTTTGATTTTATGATCACATCATCCACGTATACCTCAATTTCCTTGTGTATCATATCATGAAACACTGTGGTCATTGCTCTCATATAGGTTGCTCCGGCGTTCTTTAGACCGAATGGCATTACCCGGTAGCAATAAGTTCCCCATGGTGTGATGAATGCCGTCTTTTCTGCATCTTCTTCATCCATTAGAATTTGATGATACCCGGCATAACAATCCACGAAAGACCCTATATCATGCTTGGCACAATTGTCGATCAAAATATGGATATTGGGTAATGGGAAATTATCCTTTGGACTTGCTTTGTTGAGATTGCGATAGTCGACGCATACTCTAATTTTGCCGTCTTTCTTTGGCACAGGAACGATATTAGCTAACCAAACAGGATATCGAGTGACTCGAATGACCTTTGCTTCCAATTGTTTGGTGATTTCTTCCTTAATTCTCACACTCATATCAGGCTTGAATTTTCTCAGCCTCTGCTTGACAGGAGGCACCGTTGGATCGGTGGGCAATTTGTGGACCACTAAATCAGTGCTCAAGCCCGGCATGTCGTCATACGACCATGCAAAAACATCTTTGAATTCTATGAGTGCTTTAATTAACTCCTCTCGGATCTTTGGTTCGAGATGGACACTTATTTTAGTTTCCCGGACATTACTCGTGTCCCCTATATTGACGTCCTCGGTATCACTCAAGTTAGGTTTGATTTTTTCCTCAAAGTGAATTAACTCTTTACTAATCTCTTCAAAAACCTCATCTTCATCATATTCTGATTCATAATCACAATATATTTCTTGAATTAATATTTCGGAACCAGATTGATTTTTAAGACTGGGCTGAGGATTCCTCATGCATGCCATATCACTAGAGCCAGCGTAAAAGGAACTGTACAGGAAAGAAGAAAAAGAAAAGAAAGCTATTAGGAATGATAATAAAAAGGAAACTGCTTTTTATTGGATGATGAAAGATAACAAGGTTTGCACACTTCAAACAAACTGTAAGATAAGCTTTGGGATTACAACCCTGAAGTAACCCAAACAAACTGAAAGAAAATCAAAATAAACTACCAAGACTCCTTTCGAATTGGGAGAGGAGTGGCTTTCCAATTATTGAGCTTTGTTTCTGGCCCAACGAATTGAACTTCTGCGTTGCTACACCCTTCTCCGCTTTCCAACATATTCACATCACTAAACAATTTCTCGAACCTTTCAATTAATTCCTTCTCAGGATTGACCCGGGATTTAGGAATTGTTGTTATCGGGCGATTTTTAGCGCCGGTCTTGACAAAAGACTTTGACAGATGTGGTACTGGTTTTGGAAGAACCCATGCTTGGTGTTTCAACTTCTTGGCCCTTATCACGTCATTGGCGGTGGGTATGAACCCTAAACCGAATGTTCCCCAGTTCTCGGGGAGAGATACTGGTTGTACAATTCCTTGCAGAGATAAGCCCAGACCTTTGCCGGGTATAAAGCCATTCTTTAACATTTCATAAGCTACCATGACTGATGCAGAGGATATCTTTGGATTCGGAAGGTATTTCCCTTCTGGAATTTTCTCTACCGACACCGTGTCGGACACTTGGTATACCCATGGTCCTTGGTCAATTTCTGTTCCCTCGACCGGTACAATGGTACTGTTGTGAGCATTTAAACTTTCTTCTCCATGCACGACTATTTCTTGATGATCCCATTCAAACTTGACAGCCTGATGTAGTGTTGACGGGACTGCTTTAGCAGCATGGATCCATGGTCGACCCAACAACAAGTTGTAAGAAACAGTCATGTCCAACACTTGGAATTCCATTGTGAATTCAACTGGCCCTATAGTTAGTTCCAACACTATGTCGCCAAATGAATCTCTGCTTCCACCGTCAAATCCTCGTACGCAGATACTATTCTTCTGGATCCTCTCCTCTTTAATTTTTAATTTGTTTAAAGTGGAGAGAGGGCATATGTTTGCACTGGACCCATTGTCAACCAATACCCGGGTTACTATGGAGTTTTCACATTTCACGGTGAGGTAAAGAGCTCTGTTGTGCTCGGTACCTTCCACAGGTAATTCATCATCAGCAAATGTAATTCTGTTTGTCTCAAAGATTCTGTTGGCTATTTTTCCCAAATGATTTACAGAGATCTTTTCAGGAACATGAGCCTCATTCAGGATTTTCATCAAAGCCAGACGGTGCTCCTCTGAATGGATCAGTAATGACAACAATGAAATTTGAGCGGGGGTCTTCTTTAATTGATCCACGACAGAATAATCATGGAGTTTCATTTTTCTTAAAAACTCCTCCGCCTCTTCTTCCGTCACAGCTCTCTTTGTTGGCGTTGGATTGTTTTTAGTTTTTCTCAACTCTTCGGGAGTAAAACATCTTCCCGAACGAGTCAAGCCTTGCACCTCACACACTTCTTCCTTGATTTCTTTTCCCTTGTACATTACAGTCACCCGTTCATAGTTCCATGGGATGGCTTTGTTGTTGATGACCGGCAGCTGGATTACAGGTGCAATAATAACCTGATCTGTACGGGCTCCTTACACAAATATAATGGGTTTGTTAGCAACCCCTGGTACTATCACTTTCGGCCTTTCTTGTTTTGCGGCAACTTTGCTCGATGATCCCTCCTCGATTATCATAGATGGTCCATCACCATTTCTGTTCTGCTTAGATACCGGCTTCTCCTCTGTTAACTGCTTATCTGGTTTGGTTTCATGAGATTTGATCATCATGACAGTTTGTAACGGCTTCTTTGTCTCCCCATCAGCTTGTATGATTTCTATCATATTAGCCTCTTGATGGGCTGGCATTGGATTTCTATTGATATTTGGGGCTTCGGGGGTTTGAACCTCGATTTTATTAGTATCAATCAGCTCTTGTATTGCATTTTTCAAATGCCAACATTTCTCCGTATCATGGCCTGGTGCACCGGAGCAATATTCACAGCTAATGGTGTAATCCAGATTCTTTGGAGGAGGATTGGGTAGCTTGGATTGTATTGGTCTCAGCATGTCTAGCTGTCTCAGCCTGTGGAACAGACTGGTGTAAGACTCTCCCAATGGAGTGTAAGTTTTCTTTTTCTGTTCCCTTTCTCCCCTGAATGCTGGCCTAGGCCTGAAACCTGGTCCGGGATAGGCTCGTGGGTAAGTATTTGGTGTGACCGGAGCACGCCAATTGGTGTGAACAGGTGGCTGATTGTATGCTTGAGCATGGTTAATGGAAAAATGAGGCTCTGAAGGGTGATAGTAGTGTTGGGATGAATCATGGTGGTAAGCTAATTGGCGAGGTCGTTGTTGATTATAGTAAAGCGGTGAACCTCTGGGTCCCGGCCAAATTCCTGAATCAACTACCGCTGCTTCCTCCCTCTTCTTTCTTCCGATTCCTCCTACCCCGCCTTGAATAGCTTGAGTAGTTGCCTTAATTGCTGAATAGCTCATGATTTTATTTGTCTTGAGGCCTTCTTCCACCATACCTCCCATCTTCACTACTTCGTTGAATGATTTCCCAACCGCTGAAACCAAGTGGGCATAGTAAGTCGGTTCCAAGGCTTGGAGGAAGTAGTCTACCATTTCACTCTCCTTCATAGGAGGATCCACTCTTGCTGCCTGTTCTCTCCACCGAAAACCATACTCTCTGAAGCTTTCATTGTGCTTCTTCTCAAATTTTGTCAAAGATAATCGATCTGGGATGATTTCCAGATTGTATTGGAAATGGTATGCGAATGCCTGTGCCAGGTCATCCCAGGTGTACCATCTTCCATGGTCCTGGCGTGTATACCACTCCAAAGCTGATCCGCTTAGACTTTGACTGAAGTAAGCCATCAATAATTCATCCTTTCCCCCAGCTCCTCGCATCTTGCTACAGAAACCCCTTAAGTGGGCTACTGGGTCGCCGTGCCCGCTGTATAGGTCAAATTTGGGCATCTTGAAGCCAACTGGCAATTGTACATTGGGGAATAAGCATAAATCTTTGTATGCTACACTGACTTGCCCACCTAATCCCCGCATGTCTCGGAACGATTGTTCTAGACTTTTGACCTTCCTGAACATCTCTTCTTGTTCAGCATTTTTGGCTGGCTTGTCAATTTCGGTTGGGAGATCAAACCGAGGAGCAGTTGAATTGATTTCGGAGGCTTTGAAGGTGGGCTCCGGGGGGTAATATTGGTTGTCTTGGGCCTGAAATGTAGGCTCACTAGGAGATTTGTGAAATGTAGCAGGGGGAGGTGCTACGAAAACAGGAGTCATAGGTGGAGGAAGGTACGGAACTGGTTTTGGAGGTGGAGACTGTGGTGTCTGAGAGGTGGTGCCTCGGTAGTGCTGATAAATGGGGAAACTTGGGGATAATTCAGTGGTGATATTATCCTGAGTTTGGATCATTGATGGAGCAGGGTTATTTGGGTAAGATGGGGGTAACTGTCCTGTAGACCAAGCTTGGTACATTTCAGCCATTTGCTGCTTGAGTTTAAACATCTCTTCTTTCATTTTCCCGACATCTATCTCCTCTATCTCCATACCTGTGTCAACATCTGGGATAGACATACTTTCGGGTATTGGTCCTTTTGATCTTGTGTGATAGTGATAATATGCCAGTATACTCTTTAGAGAAACTAACTGCTTGAATTCTGAAAATGAACAAACTTGTTAGTTTTGAGAGTTTAACACATATATAATTACACGTTGAGATGCAATGCTCCTAGACAAATAATCCCTTTCTATTATGCATTTGCTCGGCTGTTTGTGTCGTCCCAGCTTTCTTGAAATTTTTATTGTTATTCACTTTTATTTATTATATATATCTTTTATCGTGGTGGTCGAATCTTATAGAGATTGCCTACGTATCATGCCCCCGCATGAATCAGACCTTGCGTAGTTCGGACTAAAGGTAATCACTTTTTTTTATTACACAAAGATGGAATTACATTTGAAAACTTTAAGAAAATGGCTTGAAAACACACACACTTATATCAAAATAAAAGATACAACTCTTAACATTATCACAATATGCCCCACTTTCCACTTTTGCTGTCAAATATTGGATTATCTGCTCAATGTGGGGCTTGACCTGGATGGCCTCCCAGCGTACGATACATCCTTTCCAACTCCATTGCTAGATGACGAGCAAAAGTGGGCGCATGCTCTGTAAACCTTTCATAATCCATTCCTTGGCAGTTTACATAACTTTGAGATGTGAAGACTGCCAGGTCGTGGATTTGTGCCCTGAAACCTTGGAGACGTTGGTTTGGTCTTGCAATTGCTGCTGACGAGTGGTGGCTATATCTCTGACACGGTTTTCACGATCTAGAGCTGATTCTAACAGAGCTCGGAGTCTGGCCTGCTCTAATCTTGCTTGCGATCTTTCCCTGTCGAGGTCTGCTTGTTGATGTTCTCTGTTGCATCTTCTTGCCTCTTCTAGTTGTGCACGAAGCTGGTCTTCTGATCGCATCCAATAGTCTTTTTCCTTCTTGAATTGTGCCTTGTCTTTTTCGGATTGCCTATCTTGGCGTTCCTTGTTAGATCTGGCTTCTTCGTTTAATTGTTGGATCCTTTCTTTTGCTTTGCTCAATGCCCTTTTCATTTTCCGCAAGAATAGAATCATAATCTTGCATTCTTTCAAAGAGATTGGCGATGGTTTTTTGATCCTTCCAGCTCCTCTTTGGCGTTTCAGAAACTCTTTTCATTTTTTGGAATCGGACATGAAGACTTTCATTCTCACAAGCTAGACTCTTCTTCTCGCCTTCGGCTTCTTGTGCTTGTAAATCTTTCTCCAAACTGAGGCTTCTTAGATTTTCTTTTAGGGCATGGATAGTTGCTTTGTACCCTTTTTCCTTTTCTCCCCAGATCAACCGCTCTTGGATTTTATCATTGAAGTTTTGAACATGGGGTCTTTTTGTTGGCCTTCTTAGCTCAGGCTCTGGTACATCATCCACGCGAGACCGTTTTTCAAACCACCTTGCATATCCAGGATTTATCTCACCCTTTGTAGCGTCTGGGACTTGAGTATCACTTTTCAAGTATCGGCACCCATTCCACATCTGCTGAAGTAGAGCCTCGGGAATAGTGGCTTCTGGGTGTAATTCGATTACTTGCACACTCAAATCTTCATCATCAGGAACTATTTGATATCTCCCTAATTGCCTTAGGACTCTCAGTGGTGCATACGGCTGAATGCTTCTCAATCCCAATAGTAGTAGATAACTATTTGAGGTTGACATGTGTATTACTTCCCTCATCGGGAGCCATCCCAGGGTCCATTCAATTTGATTTGCCGTTAAAGCCTTTAGATGAGATACCCATGCTTCTATCCCTTCTGGAACCTGATAATTTTTTGTTCTTTCCTCATAGCTTTCGATGCAATTATCATTGTTTGACCCATACTGTATGATCTTGGGCTGTTGTTGGAGATGTTCAATCACCCATATTTGCAACAAAATTTTGCATCCTTCGAAGACTTTTGCTCCTGATTTGCATAAAGTCAAAGCCCGATAAATATCTGATAGAATGATGGGGACAAGGGTGTGATTTTCTTTAGTGGTGAGGATTTGCACAATTTTTGCGGTGCGAATATCAATTGTTCGCTCTTTATTTGGGAAGACCATGACTCCTAGAAAAGCCACCATGAAAGCAAATCGACGGTGAATCTGCCAAGTGTCTTTGTTTTGCTTATTAGTAAGGCCTTTCTCATGAATTTCGAACCCATCTGATTTTCCGAACCTTGAATACAAAAAGTTGAAGGAACAACATCCATTGATGACATTGCTTTTCCTGATTTGACTGCTGATGTTCAGAAGACCGAAGAATCGATGTACCGAAGGAGCCTTTGTGAATATCAAGCTTTGATTTCTTAGACTTCCGTCAAAACCAGCATAGCCAGCTATCTCCTCTAATGTAGGAGTAAGCTCGAAGTCAGAGAAACGAAAAACATTGTGAACAGGGTCCCAGAAAGTTACTAATGCCGCAATCAGATCATCACGGGGTTTAACTTTCATAATGTCCGTGAGATTTCCCAAATGCTTGACGACCCATTTTTGACCGTCTTCGCCTAAATCATACCACCACATTTGAAGCTGACATAGAAATTCTTCCGTACTTGTGGATGAGGGGCTTTGTGTGGTGCTCATTTTGTATCTGAAATTTAATTTTGATAAAGTCAAAATTCATTTTGAAAATTTATACTGAGAAAAAAAAATCATTTTCGAAATTTTTTTATTTATTAAATACCTTTATTTCAAAATTTAAAACTATATTTTTTTCGAAAATTTTAAAACAACCTATTTTATTCCTTTCTTCTCACCATGATTTTATTTAAGCTGGTCAACAAGCATGTTCGAGGCAAATGAATGCACAAGTAACAAGTAGGATGCATCATGATGGTCTTTTTATTTTGGGTTCACCTGTCCTAGACAGACCCAACCCCTGTGTTGAGTCTCCAAGGCCAAATGCATATGATGCAAATATTCGTTCCTACTAGGGATCCGGTACATGGCTGAGTTATTCTAAGTGTAAAACCTTAGGTTGATTGTTCTAAACCTGGCTTACCCAAACGGACAGTTTGAGCCGAAGCGGGGGCAACGTACCGGGAGCACGAAAGTCTGCCCGGCCTAGTTACTTGTCCCAACTCCGTCTTATTTGGTATGACTTTAACAGAAAGGTGGGTCACGCGCACGTGTACACCATAAATTCAGAAGACTCAGAAAGAAGGGGGTTTCGTAGCAGTTGTATATATTCATAATTCAAATAATATCAAAGCGGTAAAAAGCAACATTTAGCATATTAGCATATAAACAGTTGAAAATCATATAATAAATAAAGCCAATTATTGCAGTTATCTTAAGCTCGAATTCTTTAAACCCTGAACCAGTGGTTCTGGGTTACAACACTTTTGTCCCCAGCAGAGTCGTCAGAGCTGTCACACCTCCTTTTTCCGCGCCCGCGAGGGGTACAAGGGGAGTTTTCTCCAATTAAAGGACAGTCGAAACGGGATTTATTTAATTATTTCAGAGTCGCCACCTGGGAATTTTAAGGCGTCCCAAGTCACCAATTTTAATCCCTGAATCGAGGAGAATATGACTCTGTTTATTATTCTGCGAACCAGAAATCCTGAGTAAGGAATTCTGTTAATCCGGAAGAAGGTGTTAGGCATTTCCGAATTCCGTGGTTTTAGCACGGTCGCTCAACTGCTTTCATTCTTGGCTTAACTATCTTGATTTTTTACTAAATATGTTTTTATTGCATGATTTTACAACCGCTTTTACTTATTGTTTACAATTATATGGACGAATTACGCGTACGTATATTCGTGTTATATACTTTTTATAATTACCGGAGATCGTGCCACGCGTACGTGTACACAATAAAATTGTTATAGTTTTTATCAACAAAACATATGTTCGAAAAATAAAATCAGGAACATCATCACCCTTGTATTTAGACAATGAGCTGCACATCTCGGGTTATATGAAATTATTTAATATTTTTTTAAAGAAATTCATTTTATTAAATATTCACTCGAAATTGCGCGTACGCATCCCTGGTTGCGTAAAATTTTTGTTAACAATATTATGGATTTTCCACAAAATTGTTTATTAGGGGATTCATATTTTAGGGGATGCCTTTAAATTCTTAAAAGAATTCATGATTTATTAAATATTGCCCGTTGACTATAATTTCCGAATATTAATTATGTTCATCCCAAGACTATTCAAATTCAAAATAAAGAATAAGAACATGATTAATACTACTCTTCACAAATACGACATATATATCTATATGCCCGATAATGAATTATATATGAAACTAAAAATGATTTATAAAGGGAAGAATATTTTTTCAAGAACTTTTATTATTATTTTTTTTAATGCAAGTCCTATTTCTAATTGTCGTTGATGTAAAGTGTTGCAATTTGTACATCTCATTTTTATTCTCATATACTTGCTTTTAATCCAATAGGCCTAATTATTTATTTAGTATGGTAAATAAGCATTAAATTGATAAGAAAGGGAATTATTATACAAATTGATTAACAACATTGCCTTACATGTCATATGTTCATATTTGTATGTTTTGAAACATTCGTAACACTTTAACATCATAATGTGCCATAACAACTCAACTTACCGTCCACTAATGGTTCTATAGATACCTGTTATGATGCCACATATGAACGTACAACTTATATCATTCCTTCCACAACTAAATCAGATGATCAGAATAAACTAGCAATATGGTTTTTATATTTTTCACGCTATTCTTTATTCAACTAACAATGTCACAATGCCTAATTAATGGCCAATCTTTATATCATGTTTCTTACCTTGACAGTTCAAACATGACAAAACTAATGAGATGGAGAGCTAACATTATTACAAAAACTTATATGAATTTCAAGGTAAGACAATTAACTCATAGTTATCAAACTGAATTCACTACTAATTATCTAACATGAAACAAAATGAAATTTAAACTGGTGAACTTGGACAAATGGAAAAACAGAATTGCAATTCAAGATTCATTGATTAGTCATGTTGAATCTCTTTCCAACATGAAATTTAAAAGACATGTACCTGAAAATGAAGGTGGAAGGAGTAAATTTCAGCAGTAGCAGTAGTAAC
This sequence comes from Nicotiana sylvestris, assembly GCF_000393655.2. Lineage (NCBI taxonomy): Eukaryota > Viridiplantae > Streptophyta > Magnoliopsida > Solanales > Solanaceae > Nicotiana > Nicotiana sylvestris. Next base: position 81,733,536 of record NC_091066.1, on the reverse strand, counting down.
AAACTCAGCAAAATACCAGTATTCCCACAGATTTGAGCAATAATAAGACTCGTAGAAAACAGATGCACAGTACAGTTAAATAAAAAAAAACTTCAGATGTTTAACTAAACCAGTGGAACCAAAAAAAATATTGAACAGATTCAACAAAAGAACAATATTTCAGATTTCAGTTTCTTTTCGGTTTCAAATTCCCATTTTTCTGATTTTCTGTTTCTGCTGTTGTATCTGTGTGTGTGTGCGACTGTAACCCTCCTTCAAATTTATTATGACTGTAACCTTTCCAGTCCCCTTAAGCTCTACTTATCTGTCTAAAAACTGTATCTTTTCAGATTTTTTCTCTTCCTCTCTAAATCTCTTAAAGTCTGTCTAAATTCTGTTCTGAAATCTCTCCAAAAAAAAAACTGCTTTAATCTGCCCATCAGATCCTGTATTTATACAGGTCTGCCCCTTTTCTTGTTAGTGCTACATGGACCCCTTTTATCTTTTAAAAATAGAAAAATTCCATTAAAAACCTCTTTTTCTACTTTAAACCCCATTAAGTTAACTTTTCTCTGATCTTCAGCAGTCCATTACCCTTTGTTTCCCATTATCTCATTAAATTAAAATCCATTAACAAACCACTTTCAGCCCTCTATTATATCATATTACCTTCACTGTTTCATTACCAGTAGTACCCCTGAAAACCTATTGTTATTACTGAAAAATCAGAACCCACTGTAAAACAGATTCTATAATCTGTATAAACTTAATTATCCTTCTGATTTACAGCTATAACCAATCCTATGATTTTGAGACAGTATATCACATTTCTAATAACTGATTGACAAGAACTGAATTTAAACAGGGGATTCTCAACTGAACACTGAATAAAACACCCTTAACATTACACAGAACATGCAGGATTATTTCAACTGAAATTCAAAACTGAACTAAAAGCAAACAAATACAGGAGCATTGTCAATATACTGACAATGCCCTGAAACTTAATGTTTTTTGGAAACAATATACATACAACATTTATTCTGACAGACTTATTGAAATGTAAACAAAGGTGATTTAATTGACGAGTATTAATTAAACTGATTGTCTACAACAATTGTCAACAAGCAGTCTATAGAAACAGATTATTTCAACCAGTATTAACGAGAATTCATAATATAACTAATCGACGAACTTAATCGAGTCGATTACACATATTGTAAATAATCATACCATCAGAAATAATTTACTTATTATATCATATAGACGGGTAGGAGACAGAATCAAAATAGAAGATGTGAAAATTACAGTCTAATAAAACAAACACAAAACACACATAGAATACAAAAAGAAAAATAAGAAAAAATACCTCTAAATCTTTAAATTTACAAACTCGGACTCATCTTGGATTCGGACTTGGTTTGAAATCAAACAGACCTTAGTCGAAGTATTTTCCACTGAAAATACTTCGACTAAGGTCGATTAAACCTCAATCTTTATTCAACTTGGACAGAATCCAAAAGTTTGGTATTTCTAGGGTTCCTGAAGGTTCGATTTGGGACTTAACTATTTCTGGTCAGATTCGAGGGGGACCAAATACAAAACATGGGTGAGGGTAGCCTAGGGGTCATTTGGTGCCAGTTTAGAATAGATCTGAGCTTGTTCTTGTTTGGTCCGAACCTTCAAAAGAAGATTCGAAGAGTTCTGAGGGGATTCGAACCAAACCGATGTCAGATCCATAACGAGGCATGCTAGGGGGTGTTATGGTGTTAACTAGGGGTTGTTTGGTTTAGATCTGAGCTTGGCTCGAATCTTCAAATGAAGATTCGAGAACCTTCAGAAAGATTCGAGCCAAGTGGCTAGCATATCTGGATAGAGGAGGTTCAGGGGGTTCTAGGGTGTTATTTTGGTGACCGGCGGCGTTGATGCCGCCGGGTTTCAGGTGGTGGGATCCTAGGGCGGCTAGGGTTAGGAGTGGGGGTTTGGGGGACGATGATGAACAGTGTAGGAGGGGGGTGTTTAGTTTGGGGCCGGGGTAGGGGCCTGGGACTTATATAGGGGTGGGGTGGATTGATATTGTCCGTTGGATTAGATAGAATGAAGGGCCAGGATCAATTCATTAAACCAAACGATGTCGTTTGGTTTAATGCCAGGGTCGGCTGAGTCGGGTTACTGGATCGGGATACGGGTTACGGGTAAAGGGGGTGAGATCTTGACTGTTGGTTGGATTTGATCCAACGGTCCCCGAAAAACTACGACCAAACGCTGTCGTTTCGGCTCGTCTGGTTTGGACCAGACTTGGGCTGCCTAGATTGGGCTAAGGGGGGGGGGAGGGTAATTTTGGTTTTGGGCCTGGATTTTAATCCAGGTCCGATTTTGTATATATATACATTTTTTTTCATTTTTTTCTAATTTAAATTTCTAAGTTTAATTATAAAGCAATTTTAACTTCACAAAAATATATTAATTACTCTATAACAATTATTTAACACATAGACAAAACATCAATCACACAGTGGAAAATAGAACTATTGCATATTTTTTGTGATTTTATTTAAATTATCTTTTAAATACATAATTAAATCCTATATGCATGCAACATGTATTTTATTTTATTTTTCATTTTATTATGACAAAGTAAACATTTATGGACATAACACAAATATTTAACACCACGCAAATTCAAGAATTACACAGTAAAAGAAATTTATTTGATTTTTGATTTATTTTGGAGTAGTTTTCGTAAAGGCAAAAATCACGTGCTCACAGTAAGCTCAAATTCTTGAACCCTGAATCGGAAGTTCTGGGTTAGCCTTCTCCAGTAGAGTCGCCAGAGCTGTCACACCTCCTTTTTTACCACCCGAGAGGGATATAAGGGAGTTTTTCAAATTAAAGTGACATTATTCAACATGGGATTATTTTTATTTTTCAGAGTCGCCACTTAGAATAATTTATGGTTTCCCAAGTCACCAGTTTATTTAAAATCCCAAATCGAGGAAGATTTCGACTTTATTTAGAAGTCTGCGAATCAAAAATTCTAGATAAGGAATTCTATTAACCTGGGAAAAGGTGTTAGGCATTTTCGGGTTCCGTGGTTCTAGCACGGTCACTTAGCAATTTATACGTGGCTTAAATTGTTCAACTACTCATTTTTAGGACCTATATGCATTTATATTTTTACCGCTTTTAATCACTTGATTTGTTTGTAATGAAAGAATTGAGTTACGCGTACGTATACTCATTTCCTTTAGCGCGTCAAAAATCATGTCACGCGTACGTGTCCACAATTAATCACGCTTTATTGAGTATTAAGAAAGTTTGGTCAAACTTGCACGAACGCATACCTCGATTTATTTTTAAAACAAAATTCGTAATTATGTTACGCGAACGTATACATAATCACCATAATAGTCTAAGTCGAGCCAAAAGCAAACTACGAGTGTCATTTTTAGTACCTAAGTTATAATACTTAATAAGAGGGCCATAAGATTCAATGATATATGGCACACCTCAATTTTTAGAAAACTTGTATAATTAAAGTAATAGAAGGATGTTCTTACTTATAACTATTTTTGGACTTGATAAAGCTATTAGTTGTAAACAATTTTGGACTGTATGTATTGGACCCTTAAGTATTTGAGGAAGGAAACAGGCCAATCGACAGGCCCATATTACTGCTTAAAAAAACCTCGATAATAAATGAGGCTGATGGGAACTAAGCTCAAACTAAGCCCAAAATCCAAACCACAAACGGACCCTTGACCCCATCAGGTCTAGTCTCGCCCACACTGTATCATTTGGCCTGATATCAGTCCCAAAATGACAGCTCTGGATATATTAAGTCCCTTTTAACATATTTACTACTCACATTGCTACTACAACAATATATGCTACTAAATTATGGAAAACGTTAACATGCTGAATCAGTGTATGAAACATTTATATTAGCTAAATCAATTAAATTAAAGAAAATAACATCATAACATATAAGTATATAATGTGAAGTGCATATGGGTCAGAATGAGGCCCAAAGCGTCCCCAATCTCTGCAATCCGCTGGCCTGCCCATGTGATATAGGAGAATTTCTAAATGGGCCCAACATCGAGCCCCAATATATGCAGCATCACAAATACATAACCAAAATGCTTTAACAAACCAGTAAAGATCTAGAAAGTGAATTTATCTACCAATGTATCTGATTATCACCAATTAACACTAACCATGAAAACTACAACTCAACTCATTTATGAACTTGTCTAAATTTAAATTCCCAACTTCCTTAACCAATTAAAATTTGTTTTTTTACAGAAGATACACAACCCATTCTAACACCTATCAATCATACTAGTAAGACATTGTAACAGCTCATCTTGTCAAAAGTTATACATGACTCAAAAGCGGGATTATTCATACACACCACTACCACTAGTGACATGGAATCCTTAAATGTATAGTATTTAAATAAGAGTTCTACCAGAAACAATTTTGCACACAAGAATCGAAGATCCAACATACAAAGTATTCAGTCCCATATTACACAACATCTATATGAGCCTTAAACATTTAAACAAATCCAAACTTTCATTACAACACATAGATACATGCTCTCCACTTCTCTAATCATCTAAAGGTTGAGAGGAGTACCTGGATATCGAAATAAAGTAAAATGGAGTAAGGGCTCAGCACAACAAACTAACGATAATAGCAACAAATCAGGAACAATCAATATTGATTCAAATCATATTTTAACCCATAAAATCAGCAGAGAATTTCTAAAGTTTTGCTAGAAAAAAAAAGAACCAGAGATAATCTAGAAATGCTGAAAACTTTGTATTTTTCTAGAGCTCAGATCTCTGTGTGTTTTTTGAACTTTTTTGTGTAGAGAAAATGCTGATGAAGTGAGTGTGTGAATGCGGGAATATTTTTTTGTTATAGAGTGCACAAAAAGTATCAAAAAGGAATATTCTAACCTAAAATTCTGAAAATCAGAATAGTACAACATCTTTTACAGCTATCTGTCATTTTTCCCACTCAATTTTCTGCATTCTTTGCTAAAAATGGGGCAGCTGTCCAAAGACCTAGAAACTTCTGATATTAACCTATATAGAAACCCAATTTTACCCTCCGATTTACTAATTGTTGCAATTTTCAACAATTGTGACCTAAATTCTTATTGTTTGGTTAAACCCCTCTTAAGTATGGGCAATTACCATGGCCCAATGGACCAATACATACCCAAAACATGGCCAAATGGTCCAGGACAAAACCAAGACAAGGCCAAACTAAAACAACTTCCACAACTTAACCTAAATCGTTTGACCATTCATGTAATTAATTAGTAACTTAATCAACTAATCAACTAAGTTCAAACAACATGAAAGATATGCAAATCAATCGTCAATTAGTTGATGTGTCTCGATTAATCCTGAAGCCTACATGACTGACCAAACAGAAACATTGATTTTAAACAATCTAAACTAATTCGACCAAGTGAATAATAAGAACTAATCCAAATAATGAAGCTAAATTACTCAAACAAATAATCCAGCCTAACTCTAAACAAGTAAAATGCTCAAATTAACTTATACAAATAGCCAATAAAACTAATTTGAATAACTAAATACTCAAAGAACATTCAATCAACTAGATAATCAGAAATTAACTCAAACAACTAAAACAAAAAAATCATAAATAGAAACAAAAACAAAACAAGAAAAAGAAAAGAAAGAGGAAGGGTACTGTGAACAAAGAAGGGTACGACCTGGCCATGCTTCAGTGGTGACTTCGAAATGGGTCGAAACTAATGTATAACAATTGCTCTTATCAAAAGAAATCAATTCACATGAGTCTCGACCGAAGACGACCAAAATACTCCAAAAATTGCGCAAGGTTGAACTAGGGTCTCTATTGGACTCTTGGATCTACAATTCACCGATTTTGGCGGGGTTTCTAGGGTAACTGGTAAGAGATACGAGGTGAGGGGAGTGTGGTGGTTGTCTGGTTGGAAATTGGACGGGTTTGGAAAGGTTGGGGTGAACTAGGGTTTGGTCTCAGATCTAAAATTGGAGAGATTTGAGAAATATTCGAGGGAATTGGTTTGGCGATTTGGAAAGGGGAAATGACGGGGATTGTCTGGTGTGAATTTGGGGAGGTTTGGAGTAGCACCGCCGCTGTGGGCTGATTTGCGGTGATGGCGATGGGCGGAGATTTAGAGAGGTAAGAGAGAGAGTGAGAGAGACGAAGTGAGGGGGCTTTGGGGGGTAGGGGTTAGTCTTGTTAGGACAGTTATATGTTTGGGGGGTTATTAGTTCAGAGCCGTTGGATTACCAAGATCCAACGGCTGTGATGAAACAAGGACAAAACGGGGTCGTTTGGTGGTGGGGGATCCTGGAACGGGCAGGCAATTTTGAGCCTGGGTTTGAGTTAAAATTTGGGCTGGTTTAGGCTTAAAGAAATAGCTCAAATTCAGAATTTAGACCCCCTTTTCAATTTCTTATTCCTATTTTTCTTTTTCTTTTCTTTTCTCTTTTTTTTTTAATTAAAAATCCTAAATTATTACAATAATTATAAAAATTACTTAATTTTATATTAACAGAGAAAAATCACTAATCTAAAAATTAAAAGGTAAAATGTAGCAATGAGCCCTTTTTTTATGATTTTCATTTTTAATAAAACAAATAATTAATTTATTAATCCTAAAAATATAAAAACAAAACCTAAATGCAATGCATGGTATTTTTTGGCATTTTTCATGATTTTATAAAAATTAATCGTGCACAAAAATGTAAATAATTAATAAAATCCTACAAAATTCATATAAAATGGCAAATAATTGAAAAAAATATATTTTCTTGGATTTTATAGGAGTAATTCATATAGGGCAAAAATCGCATGCTCACAAACTAAAATAACAACGATATCTAGATACAATCCTAGAACTGGTGTCACAAGTACACGAATGACTAGGGTACTACAAATAAAAGCTTAAACAAAAGCATAACTGTCTGAAATGAAATAAACAATTACAGTAAGGTAGAAGGGGACTTCAGGCTGCAAACGCTGTGCAATTGTACCTCAAGTTTCCGTCAAGCACCGAATCTAAGCAAACTACTGACTACCACTACGACCGACTCCCAAATCCGCAAAAGAAGTGCAGAGTGTAGTATGAGTATAACAATAGTAATAGGAAAGTAAAGCAGGAAATGACGGCAAAGTAGTTAACTAATGAAAGCAAACTCAATCCTCGAAATCAATAAATCCAAATATGTCAGTCCTCAGAATCTCATATGAAAATACTGAAAGATAACCCAATAAAATAATGAGTACAACACACACAATTCGTTGCAGCGCGCAACTCGATCACACCGTACAAATATAATCCTCCCTTATTTCACCATATCAATATAAAAAATAATATATAAAATCCGTTGTGGCGCAAATCCCGATCCCACCATATAATAAGAATCAATATCATAATCCTCCCTTATTTCACCATATCAATATCGTATCACATATAAAATCTGTTGCGGCGTGCAACCGGATCCCACCATATCAATATCAAATCCTCCCTTATTCCACCATATCACAATTGTTGCGGTGTGGAACCCGATCCGTAAACAAATTCAATAAATGTAATCAATCCAACAACTCAAATAACAAGAATCTTTGCGATTAAAGAATAAGAAAGCAAAGCAATAAAGGAACCTGTACCAAATCAAGGAATGCTATGATTAATACAAAACAACAAGACAAGCCAAATATGTGACAGTTAAAGTGTACAAGTAAGACAATTAAGGTAACTAGCAATTAATCATGGAACCATGGAAGAAAAAAATATTCCAATACAAGATAAATAAATGACAAGTAACAAGTTACGGCATAGAAAGCAGTTAAAGCATGTAATAGCTAAGACATGGAATGAGAGATTAATGAAATACGGAAAAACATGAAAACAGTTTTTTTGACGGCGTATATATAGTCGTCACCTCACATGTACGTTGTTACACACATAATTCTATAGTTAAAGGGTTCTTAATTTCCTCACATCAAGGTTAGACCCAACACTTACCTTTCTCCACAATCAAATCAAAGCTCAACCGGAGCCTTTCCTCCAAAATCCGCCTCTAAACAAATGGAATCTAACCAAAATCAACTTAATGTCAACAAATAATGGTAGGGAAATCAATTACAATACATAAAGCTAAGATCTTTTCACTTTTGCCAAAAAGCCAACAAAAGTCAAACTCGGTTTCGATTGGTCAAAACCTGAGATTCGGATCAAAATCCAATTACCCATTTACCCTGAGCCCGATTATGTGATTAGCGAATCCGACCTCAATTTGAGGTCTAAATCTCAAATTTACAAAAATCCCCCAATTTTACCCAAATCCCTAAATTTCTACAATGAAAGAGCATAAATTAAGGTTAAAAATCAATGGGTGTTGATGGAAATAGAAGAAACGAGTTAAAGTATACTAACCTACAAAGTGGGGATGAAATTTCTCTTCAAAATCAACTCTAGGCCGAGCTCTTATGTGAAGATAGTGAAAAATGAAGAAAATCCCGACTTTTAGAAGTTTAAAAGACTGGGCATCAAGTGTCCTTTGTGTTCGTGAAGCAGCTGACGCATTCGTGAAGAACATTGGACAAAAGGCCATCACGATCACGGTCAACTCTTCGTCTTTGCGAAGGCTTAGCGCCCCTGCCTTCACATTTGCCTAGAATCACATGCCCAGCTCTCCCAGAACCCCACAAAGCTTTGCGTTCGCGAAGGGCAAGCCCCCCTCCACTTCGAAGTCGCGTACAGTACCTCGCGTTCGCGAAGAGTAACTCCGCCCCAGTCCTAATTTCCCCTTTGCAATCGTGAGAGTAGCTTCACGATCGCGAATCACAAATCACTATACACTAGATATCAGCAAAAACAGCAGATGCCTAAGTCAAAAAATCACTCTGTAGCTTATCCGAAACTCACCCGAGCCCCTCGGGCTCCAAACCAAACATGCACATAAGTATTATAACATCATACAAACTTGCTCACGTGATCAAACCACCAAAATAACACCTACAATTATGAATTGGATATCAAATGCATGACATTTTCAAAGAAACTCAAGAACATGCAAATTTACCACCAGACATATGAATCACGTCAAATCAACTTCATTTTGCACTAAATTTTGCAGACAAGTCATAAATAATGTAATGAACTTATATCGAGTTCCAAAACCGAAATCTAAACCCGGTTGCAACAAAGTCAACCTACGGTCAAACTTAGAAATTCCTTTAGCCTTCAAATTACTAGTTTTCAACAACTTACGTTAAATCAAGTTAGGGACTTTCGAACTCGATTTCGGGCATATGCCCGAGTCCTATATCATGGTACAGACCCATGGGGACCGTCAAAATACCGATATGAGTATGTTTGCACAAAATATTGACCATAGTCAACTCAAATCCTTTTTAAGGCTAAATTTTACATTTTCATCAATTTTTCACATAAAATATTTTCCAAAAAAAGACACGGATTGTGCATGAAAATCGAGGAAGAATTAATGGAGCTATTCGAGGTCTCGAAACACAAAAATGAAGGCTAAAACTGAAAATAACCTATCAGGTCATCACATTCTCCTCCTCTAAAACAAGCGTTCGTCCTCGAACGGACGTAGAAAGGTACCTGGACTGGTGAAAAGGTACAGATATCTACTCTGCATGTCTGACTTGGACTCCCACATGGCTACCTTGACCTTATTGCCTCTCCACTGCACTCTAATTGAAGGATAAGTCTTAGACCTCAAATTATGGACTTGCCGGGCTAGAATGGCCACCGACTCCTCCTCATAAGTCAAATCCTTGTCCAATTGGACTAAGATGACATCTAACATATGGGACGGATCACCGTGATACTTTCAGAGAATAGACACATGGAACACTGGATGCACCGCTGATAAACTAGGTGGAAATGCTAGTTTGTAAACCACTTCACCCACTCTCTCAAGAATCTCAAAGGGTTTGATATACCTAGGGCTTAACTTGCCCTTCTTTCTGAACCTCATCACACCCTTCATGGATGAAACACTAAGCAATACCCTCTCTCCAACCATGAATTCCATATAAAAAACTCTACGCAGCATAAATCTTTTGCATAGACTGAGCTGTATGAAGTCAATCCTGAATATTCTTGACCTTTTCTAAGGAATCCTGAACCAAATCGGTACCTAATAGCGGAGCCTCTCCTCACTCAAATCATCCAACTGGCGAACGACACCACCTCCCGTGCAATGCCTCATGGGGAGCCATGTGAATGCTCGACTGGTAGTTGTTATTGTAGGCAAACTCCGCAAGAGACAAGAACTGTTTCCAAGAACCCAAAATCCACAACGCAAGCGCGAAGCATATCCTCTAATATCTGAATGCTGCGGTCAGACTGTCCGTCCGTCTGGGCTGAATGCTGTACTCAACTAAACTCGTGTGCCTAACTCACATTGTATGGCCCTCCAGAAGTGCGAGGTGAACTGCATACCTCTATCAGAAATGATGGAAACAGGCACACCGTGAAGACGGACGTTCTCGCGAATGTAGATCTCAGCTAACCACTCTAACGAATAGGTAATTGCCACTGTAATGAAACATGCCGACTTGGTCAACCTATCCACAATGACCCATACCGTGTTGAACATTTTCTATTTTTGTGGGAGCCCAACAACAAAATCCATAGTAATATGCTCCCACTTCCACTTAGGAATCTCGAGCCTCTAAAGTAAACTACCAGGCCTCTGATGCTCGTACTTTACTTGCTGGCAATTCAGACACTGAGCTACATATGCAACTATATCCTTCTTTATTCTCCTATACCAATAATGTTGCTGCAAGTCCTGGTACATCTTGAGAGCACCCGAATGAATATAATAATGTAAATTGTGGGCCTTCTCAAAGAATCAACTCACAAATCCCATCTACATTGGGCATACAAATAGGACCCTACATCCGCAAAACCCTATCATCTCCAACTGTAATCTGCTTGGCACCACCGTGCTGCTTTATGTCCTTAAAGACAAGCAAATGGGTTCCATCATACTCATGCTCTTTGATGCGCTCATACAAAGAAGACGGAGAGACAGTGCAAGCTAGAACATGACAAGGCTCTGAAACATCTAACCGCATGAATTGATTGACCAAACCCTGAACATCTGATGCAAGAGGCCTCTCACCAACTGGGATATACGCAAGGCTATCCATACTCACAGTCTTTCTACTCAAGGCATCCGCTACCACATTTGTCTTCCCGGGATGCTATAAAATGGCGATATCATAGTCTTTCAATAGCTCCAACCACCTTCTCTACCTCAAGTTGAGATCCTTTTGCTTGATTAAGTACTGTAGAGTCCGATGATTTCTAAACTCCTCACATAACATGCCGTAGAGATAATGCCTCCAAATCTTTAGCACATGAACATGGATGCCAACTCTAGATCATGAACATGGTAACTCTTCTTATGAACCTTCAACTGCCTCGATGCATGTGCAATTACCCTGATATCCTGAATCAATACTGCACCAAGTCCAATACGAGATGCATCACAATACACTATGTAAGATTTTAAACTTGTGGGAAACACCAACACTAGCGTTATAATCAAAGCAGTCTTGAGCTTCTGAAATCTCAACTTACACTCATCTCACCACCTGAATAGAGCACCCTTCTGGGTCAATCTAGTTAATGTGGATGCTATAGATGAAACTCCCTCCACGAACCATCGATAATAACCCGCCAAACTCAGGAAGCTCCGAATCTCTATAGCTGAAGTAAGTTTAGGCTAGTTCTGAACTTCCTCAATCTTCTTAGGATCCACTTTTATGCCCTCTATTGATACAACATGCCCCAAAATGGAAACTGAGTCTAACCAAAACTCATACTATGAAAACATGGCATGTACCAGACTATCCCTCAGTACAATCCTAAGATGGTGCTCATGCTCCTCTCAACTACGAGAGTAGATCAATATATCATCAATGAATACGATCACAAAAGAATCTAAATAAGGCTTGAATACCCGGTTCATCAAATCCATAAATGTTGTTGGGGGTATTTGTCATCCCAAATGACATCACTAGGAACTCATAATGCCCATACCGAGTCTAAAAAGCCAGCTCCGAATGCCCTAATCTTCAGCTAATGGTAGCCAGACCTCAAATCAATCTTCGAAAACACTTTGGCACCTTGAAGCTGATCAAATAAGTCATCAATCCTTGGTAATGGATGCTTGTTCTTCATAGTGACTTTGTTCAACTTTCGATAGTCTATACACATCCTCATCGATCCATCTTTCTTCTTCCCAAACAACATGGGCGCACCCCTGGGCGAGGCACTAGGTATAATGAATCCCTTATTAAGAAAATCATGCAACTGCTCTTTCAATTCCTTCAACTCTGGTGGGGCCATACGATATTGTGGAATAGAAATGGGCTGAGTGCCAAGAGCCAAATCAATATAGAAGTAAATATCTTTGTTGGGTGGCATCCCCAATAGATCTACAAAAACACCTCTAGAAACTCACGAACAACTGGTACTGAATCTATGGAAGGAACCTCTGCACTCGAATCACGAATATAGGCAAAATATGCTAGACGTCCCTTCTTGACCATACGTCGAGCCTCCACATAAGAAATAACCCTGCTAATAGAATGGCCAGAAGTTCCTCTCCACTCTAATCAAAGCAACCCTGACATGGCTAGGGTCACCATCTTGGCGTGACAATCTAATATAGCATGATAAGGTGACAACAAATCTATACCTAAGATAACATCAAAATCTACCATATCAAGAAGTAGAAGATCTATACTAGTCTCAAGACTCCAAATAGTAATCATACACGAACAATGGACGCAATCTACAATAATAGAATCTCCCACAGATGTGGACACATACACATGTGCACTCAAAGAATCATGAGAAAAATAGGATGGCACATATGAATAAATAGAAACCGGATCAAATAGAATTGAATCATCTCTATGGCAAACTGGAACAATACATGTAATAACAAAATTAGATGACTCGGCCGCAAGTCTAGCTGGGAAAGCATAAAATTGGGGCTGGGCCCCACCACTCTAACCTACGTCTCTAGGATAGCCTCTAGCTAGCTGGCCTCCACCTCTAAAGGCATGACCTCCACCTCTAATGGCCTGACCTCCACCTTTGACTGTTTGGCCCCTGCCTCTAGCAGGCTGAGAAGGTGGGGGAGCCGCCGATGTCGGAACCATGGTAAGAGAACTCTCCTGTGGCATGCCGCCCAACAATCTCGGACAGAACATCCTGATATGACCAGTACCTCCACACTCAAAACATCCATCCTACTGTTGTGGCTGCTAAAAATGAAGCTGACCCAAATGGAACGGATAACCATGGTGATAGCTCTGAATCGGAGGTGCACTGATAAAACCTAATGGTGCACTGTAGGTTGGCTGCCCAAAATGAGGTACTTAAGGACCACGACTCCCCGAAGAATTATGAAATGCTTGAAGCACTGACTGAAATGGTCTGGGAGGATGGCCTATACCAAAAGTACCCCTACCTCTAGATGAGGCACCATTGAAACTACCAGAATAATGAGACCTCTTATTAGACACTGCTCCCATCTCCTTACCACAAACCATCTCAATCCGTCTAGCAATATCTATGACCCTTTGGAAAGTAATATCATCTCAAATCCCCTTGGCCATCTATAGCCTGATAGTGAAAGTGAGACCATCAATGAATCTCCTCACTCTCTTCCTCTCACTAGGGAGCAAGATAATGGCATCCAACTAGGTCCACAAATCGAGTCTCGTACTAGGTAACAATCATACTACCCTGCTGAAGGAGCTCAAAATGTCTGCAATAATCCTTTCTCAAAATAATAGGGATGAACTTCTCTAGAAATAGTTGTGAAAAATGATCTCAGGTAAGTGAGGGGAACCAACTGGTCTAGTCAACATATAATCTCTCTACTATCTCTTGGCGGAACCAGTCATCTAAAACACTGCAAAATCGACCCTTTTGGTTTTAAATATACCTATATTGCGCAACACCTCGTGGAAATGACCTAGATAATCATGTGGGTCCTTAAAATGTGTACAACTGAAATGAATTGGGAATATCTTGGCAAACTTATCCAACCACAACAAAGACTTAGAAGACATAACGGGCCTATCACCAGCCTGTGCCGCAACAACCGGCCGAACCACCCCAACTAACTGGGTTGCTGGAGTCTAATACAGGAGAACCTCCTATTCTGAGGCGTGAATAAAGGGAGCCTATGCTCCCCCCACCCCTAGTCTGAGAGACGGCTGGTGCCACCGGGAATGAACCGGCCTGGGCCACACTCTCCATAAGGCCTGCCAAGCGAACTAGAGCGTCCTGAATCACTAGAGTGGCTATGAACCCCTCCAGGACCTGAGCTAGTCCAACAGGCACGGTCTGAGCTGGGACCTCCAATTGATACCCAATTTTGCCCTCAAATTTTCTCAAATAGTGTATCTAATCTCAAAATAGTATGTTTGCATCATTATTTAGTTTAAGAACCTATACAAGCATTTTCAATAATTTTTAAAGCTCTAAATTAATTTCTTTCTGCATTTTATTATATAAATATCGAATAATTATCCATTAAATTATTTTTATGATGATTTAATTATCCAAACATAATATTTACACCAACATGTATGTTTTATAATATTTTACTTCATTTTTTATAATTACATTTGCATTTTTAGGCTACTTGCGTACTTATGCCAAAATAGCTTTTTATATTTTTATAATATTAAGTTATTATTTTCAATCATTTTAGTGTACAAATAATATTTTTTTTTATTTATTAACTACTTTTATAAATTATATATGATAAATATTAGGTATTTAAACAATAACCCATTTTAAAACCAATTTCGGACAAAATAAATGGCCCAAAACCCTTAAACACCTAGCCCAAATACCCCAGCCCAAACCAAACTAGCCTAACCCTCTAAAACTCGGTCGCGACCCGCCTAGCCAACCTGGCCCAACCTCTTTTAAAATCCTGGTCTATGGCCCACATCTAATCCCCCTTCTTTTATTAACCTAGCACCCAAACCCTAACCTATTCCCCTATAACTCGCCGCCCCTAAACTCTCTCAACCTCCCCTTCTCTCTTTGAAGAACCCTAGCTGTCTCCCCCTTAATGTTTATCCTAATCTCACTAAATATGGGATTCGACTGCCATTTCTTGCTAAATTTGACCCCCTTTGGTACTAGTTGTTCTCTTGTGATATTACCTAAGTGCTTGCCTAAACATGGCAAGAAAATCTCTTCCAAAATCAAACCAAAATGGTTCAAATCTCTAATTTTGAGCGCTTTTTTGTCTATATACATTCAACGTTACTGTGTGAGTTTGATTTTGGTTGATTTACACTATCCCTAAAAAAGTAAGGTTTATAGATTTCTCTCTTAAATTGATTTTCAGATCGATTTGCATGTTTATTTTTCTTGTTTGTTGCTTAAATTACTCCGTTTCCTTGTTTATTGCTTGATTTTTACTACTATATAAACCCCTCCCCATTTCCTCTTGGACAAACTTGAATCGCTAAAATTTCCACTAAAAAACTAATGCTTTCCACTCTGTTGTTTGTTTATTCTCTTGTCCTATTTTGGCTCTTGGCCGGCTGAAAACCAAGGCCACCGAAATTCCTATTTTTTCGACCTTCCTTGGGTGTGAGCATTGCCCTGGGTTCCTTGAAGACCTTGGGAAGTTGATGCATCTAAGGTTCTGGGTCATATTGTCGTGTTAACATTCAAGGCGATTTTGTTCCTTTCTTGTTTGTCTTCTTGTTGAGCAATAACTGGTTAGTTCTCAACCTTCGCAGTGTTCATTCTCTTATGTTCTAATTAGCATATCCATGTTTCTGAAATTGCATGATTTAATGTATTTTCTTGACTCTCTTTATTTGTGATTCTACTTATGATATAAACCTCTCTAGCATTGGCTCAGGCCTAAACTGTTAGTTCTAAAACATATTTATGTTTAACCTGAGTAAGTTAGACTATTTAAAGTTTGTCCAGCTTAATGTATTGGTAATTTGAGTGTTTCCACTGGTTACATGGCTCATTTTGATTCCTGCCTTATTCTGGGTTTCTATAGTAATTGATTTATATCCTTAGTATGCCCTATTTTGTTTAAACCTTCATTCTAGTTGTGATTTGCTCGTATGGTCATGTTTATCATTTAATATGTTCTTGCCTTGCTCCATTTTGTACCCCCTAGCAACTAGGTGGAACCTTTCAGACTAGTTTTTTTAATTATGTACCCTATAACATCTGATTCTGCTTTCCTCACTGGTGTAAGTTGCACTATTTAATCATTGGTGTTTAGCATAATTTGATCCTTTAATGTTAATTGTTTGTCTTTATGGCTTGATGCTCCATTGCTTATTAATGTGTAATCACAAAAGCCTAATACTCCTTGCTTCCTACAGATGTACCCTGCCCTAATGTGCTAAGTGCAGATTTGCAACATTAACCTGTCTCTTGAGTTTGTGTACCTTTTGTGTTGATATGTTCATTATGTGATCTCTTTTGCAATGCTTGTTCCTAAAAATGCAAATACACTTCTCCGTATTCTGCTATTTGACTACTATTTTCATTGGTTGTTTACCCTATTCTAAACCGGTAATTCTTGGCCGGCGGAAAGCCAAGACCACTAAAGTTATCCCTGTTAACCTTCCTAGTATGAGCACTGCTCGGGGTCCACTTTGAAACCCTTATGAACTCTGACACACTAGGGCCTGAGGTTTTTGGCCATTTTTTCTTGACTACTCAATTCTACCCTCTCTATGCCTACTAAATAGGCCAATTGACTTTTGTAAGTGAGTGTTTTCCTGGATTCTATGATCAAACTATGGATGTTGGGTTTGGTCTGAGTTCTCTTATGGTTTCTAGGCTATGTCGAGATCTGTGTGGAGACAAGGTTGAAGGCCTGGCAGGGCTGGGTATCTTTTGGGCATGTCTTGGGTGTACTATATTTATTTGTATCACTTTGTAACTCTTCTTTCATTGTTGGGCCTGTAATAATTCTGTAATAACAATTGGGGTATTAGTGAAGTTGGGGAAGACAGTTCTATTCTAATGTTTGCATAAAAGGGTAGAAATCCTATCTATAGGATCTGGGTGTTTCATTTTGCTCAACATGCTCTATTTCTACATGTTTGTTAGATAACATGCTTGTGGGACATGAATATTTCACATGTTTCAGTCCCACACGTTATTATCTACCTATTATGTTGCAACATAGTGATTATTTGTTCAATTTTCTATGTTAGATATCATGCCCATAGGATCACGTTGAGTAATAAATACCCGCTCTTCACAATATTTGCATAGATATCATGCCTATAGGAATATAATTGAATTTGCTATTATTACTGTTATTCCCATTGTATTTCTCGCCTAGAAAGCATACATATAGGAATGAAAGGATAAAGAACTAGTTTCAATTGCCAATTCTTAGAAATCCTGCCTATAGGATCCTGTTGCTCGCCTAGAAAGTATGCTGATAAAATCAAATGCTGGCAATTTTGAACTATCAAACTCTTTCACTACCTTATTGCGCAAAATATTTAGAGATTATGCCTATAGGATTTGTAATACTTACGATCTGCAAATCCGTTTTCCTAAGAAAACAATACTGCTTGTACGTTTAAAATTCGGAATCACATAAAAGCCATGATTATAAGATTTAAGGACTCTATTTCGTCTTAATTTTGAAATTGTCTACTGCATTACTGCGAACCTGTTTGCGTGCATCTGTTGCTTACATGTAGAGGCTAACTTGAGTCATTTATTGTATTGATGTGCAATCCAACATGTTTTGAATGTCACTTAGATTTATCATTTTGAGCAACCTGAGTAAAGTCTAGAACCATCCAAATAGTAGGTCCAAGGCCTCCTGAGCCATAGGCATGGGACGGGTACTGCACGCATAAGGCACGATTTAGAATCAACTAGTGCGGTTTAGGTAAAAACTTAAAGATAGTAATAGAGTAGCAGGAGATGATAGTCTGTGCCCGCTGAATAATAAGAGTAACACCCCATCCCGAGGGAGTTACAAAGTATTATTTATGTTGTACGGGGTGATCTTTTAGGCTAAAAAACTTAGGACCCCCAATCTTATCTTTGAATCATGTGTTTGTATTTATTCAAAGTCTTTTGATGATGAAACTCCCCAAACTTAATGTTTTCGTTCTGTTTATATGACTAATTTATATAATTAGAATTCGGTTGGGACCTACAGTTGTGGACTTCAAAGAGTAACTAACACTTTCCCTTCGATTTCGAGCCCTTACCCGATCTTTGGTGATGCAAACTAGTAAACCCGAGTCATATGCAAATAGGTGCCCTAACACACCTTAAACTCATTAGGTGGCGACTCTCCTCTTTTAACCCTTCCTTTAAAAGAGTTGTCATATGTCGAAACCCGATTTCACGAGAAAAAGGGGCGCGACAGCATGACGACTTTTCTAGGGATATATTTAGGCTCTTACCATAGCAAATTTGGCTTATATGAATTATTATTCTCTAATAAACGTGTTTCTTTTATTTGCTACTACCTGCACATCCCGCTCCTATTTTTCCTCTTATTTGTCAAAATCATTGTTGCATGCACATCCCTCGACTATTCTCCCTTTATTTGAATTCGTGGTAAGGTGCAAATCCCTTCCCTTCTCCACCCTTCCTTGATCAAGTTGGCTATAACATGTGTATTCTTTTTTTTAGTCATATTTATTTGCTCCAAGTTGCTTTTATTCGTTTTAAAATTGCTACATCATGTCTCTCCCACCCCTACTCCCCTGTTTACTTTGTCATATTTCCCTACACTCATGAACTAACTTCTTCTTGTTTTTCTTTCTTTCTTTTTATGTCTTTTATGTTTCATCTTGATACTGCGTTTATTGCTTGCACATGTTTTATCATGCAAATACTTGACACTGTGTAATTTATTTTCGCATAAAGCATGCTCCACATCATATTCCACTCATGCCCAATTAATACCATAGCGGCGCTTGATGAATGTCCGAGCTCTTTCAAAATCACCCTTTAAATTTGGAAATGCTTATTTGCTGTAAAACTAGTCGATCAGCGGTGCAGTTGATGGTTTCGTGCCTTTCTCTCTCAAGTTGTCCGCTTGAGGGTACCAGTCTAGACTCTTCTAGAAACCCCACTATAATTTCAACTAGGCATGCATAATGTCAAACCTAGTACGTGTTATAACGTTTTCAATGTGATATCCCGCTAAGATAAGCCTTGCCCAAAGTCCGACAGGATTTCCACAATCCTAATGGACATTATCACGTTATGTGCATTACTTGAAAAAAATATGCCAATATGTTGATCATTAGTGTGTAAAGAGTGGAATCTAGAGGGGGGAAAGGCTAACTCTATTTGTTTGTAGAAAATGAAGCACGAAGTCCCCAGGTTCGGCATGGTCCAAAACATTCCACCTTTGCTGCTGGATTGGTAGAAAAACTTGCACCTTGCGACAAGAATCACGTAAGAAGGGTTTTGGGTAATTTGCTGTTTCTGTTAGACATCCAACCAAGCAGAGCATTTATTGAGGTCGTTACTATGTTTCGGGATGAGAAGAGGGTTGTCTTCCGCTTCGGTGACATAGAGATGACTCCTCTCTTGGAGAAAATAGGAGGTTTCACAAAGAGAATGACATTTATCCCAGACAGGTTTGCAAAACCTAGAAATGTTATAAGCTGGGTGCGCTTCTTCAACAATCTGACGTACGAGCAGGTACATTAGATGTTCGAATGGTTTCCTAGTAGTGAGTTTATCAGGTCAAGGGAGACACCTTATCTAGTGCTGACTGGGTTGGGGGGAATTTATCCTTATGCTCCCATAAGGGTAATGAGACAAGCGAGAAGAAAACAGGTTATAACTCGAGTTTCCAACATGGTCCAATACAAAGCAGCTTGGAAATGGGATATTATACCATTGCAATTTGAGGCACAACATATATGGAATTAGAAAGTCGTTGTGGAAAGGGATACTATTGAGCCAGACAGATATCACACTGGTCATGTGTATTTCTACCTATCATGGCTAGTAGATGATATAGCCGGAGATGTCAAGTCGGGAACTAATATGAAAAACATGATCATAGATGACACTGCTGAAGCACAAGTTAAGTACAAGAGGTAACACAAGAGAGTCTTTGAATCTGAAGCTATGCATCTTGAGCAACACAAATTGAATATGGAAGCGATCATGAATAGAAAGAAATTACCACCAAGTCAATAGAAAGACTGGATTATCTAGAGCAAGGGTTGTTGGAACTTGAAGGAAAAGTGAGGAAAAGGATCGCAGGCTGCCAAAACATGGATGGCAATGAAGGAGGGCTCCTAGCAGAGGCTTATCTACTACTGGATATGCGCGGCTTGGGGAATCTAATCGATGGAGACAAAAAGGCCAAGCACGGGGAAGGTCCTTTTGAGACAGAGTAGATTAGGGGAATGTTGTTTTACTGCTTTCTAGTTTAGTTTAAATTTCGATTGTAATAAGGCACATGCCATTAGTAGCTCTTTTATTATTATCATCGTTTTAGCAAAGATTTGATTTATTTTTCGCATTAATGGAATGATGCAATTATTGACATTAATTTCTCCAAGAGTATGTGTCGCTAGGACTACCATGGAAACAATGAGGTCCCCAAAATTAGGACACAAATTTATAATTCCACAATGCGTGTTTAAATACCGCAATCATCCTTTTCATACTTCTTACTCACTTGGATCCGTTTGAGGTGGAAGTGACCACACCCTTCACCATGAAGGTAGCACCTACACCGTCCTTTAAGTCCAATGTTGTACCTAGGGACTATGCTGCAGAAGTAAAAAGGAAATGAAATGAAAAAATGGAGGAAACAGGTGCAACACAGGGTATGACCAGTACCTGTAGGGTTTATACACTCGAGCATTTGGGAGGAACAAGCAAAGAATCCTCTTCTAAGCCGCCTGTCGTTGGGACCGTCCCACACGATCTTTGGAAAAAGGTGCAGGCGAGAAAATATTCTATGGTTGATCATCTGAACAAAACCCCTGCTCAAATATCCATTTTGTCACTGTTCCAGAAATTCGAGGTGCATAGGAATGCCTTGATGAATGTGTTGAGCGAAGCCTATCTACCAAATTAAATTACCAGTGGGGAAATGGACGACATTTTAGGGCAAGTATTGGAGAGTCACAAGATCACTTTTCACAAATACGAACCGCCGCTAGAAGGATTGAGTCATAATAGGGCATTGCATATTACGGTGCAGTTTGAGGAAAAATTCATTGTCAGGGTCCTAATAGATGGGGGTTCAAGTCTCAACATTTATCTATTAACTACATTGAAGATGTTGGGTAAGGGTATTCATGAGATACAAGTAGGAAGTATGAACGCAAAAGCATTCGATGGGTCCCAAAGGGCCAACCAACCTCTATTTACAAATGGGCCCGACCTGGTTTGGTGTCGAGTTCCAAGTGCTAGATATATCTGCAACCTACAATCTACTATTGGGACGACCTTGGATACATGATGCTGGGACCATAGCCTCTACTCTACACCAGGCCGTAAAGTTTGAATGGATCATCAGGAAGTAATCATCCACGGTGACGTAAGTAATCTCATTTACACCAATCAAATGTTCTGGTTGTTGAGAATAGAAGAAGGTTGGGTGGAGAAACATACCATCACATCGAGCGCTTCAACGCAATTGAGAAAGATAATAGTGGAGCAACAAGATATAACGCATATTGTTATGGATAGGGTATGAACCCGGCAATGGTCTCGGCAAGAATCTCCAAGGGCTCACCAAATCGGTACAGTTAAAACGTCATGGTAACATTTTTGGGCTTGGGTATGAATACACTTAGCAAGAGTATCAGGACTGGTCGCCACCATGACATGGTCTTTATTATCCGCTGGAACAACCAATATCGCATTTGCACCAGATATTTCAACAAACTAACGTGATTTGGGGATCTGTATAAGATGAAGCTTTAGCTGGCCTAAGGAATTTATTTCTCGACGATGAAGACATGGACTGCAATGTGATAGTTGAGGAGGAAGAGAAGGAAGACATTACCAATTAGACAATGGAGAAAGGTGTTATTCTCAAGAATTGGACTGTTGCACCATCCGGGGCCAATCGAGTTCCTGTGTAGCCTGGCTATTAGCACAATTCATTTTTAAGCAATTTGACCATTTAAGACATTTTTAGTATTTTGTTTTGAATGCATTTTGTTTTGAAATAATTGCTCGAGTCATCGAGACGTACTTGTTTTGATGTTTTCAAGATTTATCTAATGAATTACTACTTTTAGTATTTATTGTTATCCTTTACATTTTCCTCTACATCGTTATTATTGTCACGACCCAAACCTATGGGCCGCAACGGGCACCGGGAACCTTACTTATCCGAGTACCAACATGACATATCTTTCCATGTCATACTTATCATAGATAACTGAGCTGGAAGGCTGCCGTGAAATAAGTAGAATACAACATCTGATATCAACTTATATATAAGACATACATGCATATAAGACCAAAATAACGACCCGTATACTGAACATAGGCTGACAAGGCCATACAACCTTTTACGTACATGACATCTATCTGGAAGCCTCTAAGAATGCATAATTTTTATAAAGATCGGGACAGAGTCCAGCCATACCAAACAATACACGTCTAAATCATAGTAACCAAACAAGCAACTCCGAAGCAAATAGAGTACACCAACATCTTCTGCTGGGCTGATAGCCTACTTGGAGGGCTCTCGGCGTGTCTATCAGAACCTGCGGGCATGAAACACATCATACCTAGGAAAAAGTGAAGTCAGTACGAATAATGTACCGAGTATGTAACGAACAGAAATAAGTACAAAACATACATGGAAGAAATATAGAGTAAATGATTCTAGCTGTAAGTCTGGATAACTCTGTAAATCATGAAATAATTATAGTGTCATGCATATGCGTATGAATGTTATGTTGTTTATAGGTACATGTTTTATTGCATCATCAGTCCTCTGAGGGCATCCCATCATATCATCTTGGCCACTATGGGCAAAATCATCAACGTATACCAGCTGATCAAGTGGTGGTACGTATATAACGCCATAACCTTTCCTATATCCCATATGCGTATATACACACACACATATATATATATATATATATATATATATATATATATATATATATATATGCATATATAATGCCATAACATCATCACGCCTCTGAGGCATCCCATCATATCATCTCAACCATTGTAGGCAAATCATCAACGTATACCAACTGATCAGGTGGTGGTGCATATATAATGCCATAACCTTTCCCGTTATTGCTTATGCTTCTCGTCAATTGAAGATCCATGGGAAGAACTACCCCGTTCATAATTTGGAGTTGGCTGCCATAGTTCACGCGTTGAAGATTTGGAGGCATTACCTGTATGGTGTGTCTTGTGAGGTGTTTACTGATCATCGTAGCCTCCAACACTTGTTCAAGCAGAAAGATCTCAATTTGAGGCAGTGAAGATGGTTAGAGTTGCAAAAAGATTATGATATCACTATATTATACCATCCGGGGAAGGCCAATATTGTGGCCGATGCTTTAACCCAAAATGCGGTGAGTATGAGGAGTTTGGCATATATTCCAGTTGGGGAGAGACCTCTTGCAGTTGATGTTCAGGCCTTGTCCAATCGATTCGTGAGGTTAGATATTTCAGAGCTCAGTCGGGTATTGGCTTGTGTGATTTCTCGGTCTTCCTTATATGATCGCACCAGAGAGCGCTAGTATGATGATCCGTATTTGCTTGTCCTTAAAGATAGGGTTCAGTATGATGATGCCAGAGATGTGACCATTGGTGATGATGGGATGTTGAAGATGCAGAGACGGATTTGTGTGCCCAATGTAAATGGGCTTCGGGAGTTAATTCTGGAGGAGGCCCATAGATCGCGGTATTTCATTCATCCGGGTGCCGTGAAAATGTATCAAGATCTGAGACAACATTATTGGTGGAGTAGAATAAAGAAAGATATTGTGGGATTTGTAGCTCGGTGTCTCAATTGTCAGCAGGTGAAATATGAGCATCAGAGACCAAGTGGCTTGCTTTAGCCAATGGATATTCCAGAGTTGAAGTGGGAGAGGATCACTATGGACTTTGTAGTTGGACTTCCATGAACTTTGAAGAAGTTCGATGCTATTTGGGCAATTGTGGATCGGCTGACCAAGTCTGCGCACTTCATTCCTGTGTGTACTACCTATTCATCAGAGCGGTTGGCAGAGATCTATATTCGGGAGATTGTTTGTTTGCATGGTGTCCCTGTTTACATCATTTCAGATAGGGGAACTCAGTTCACTTCGCAGTTTTGGAGGTCTATGTAGCGGGAGTTGGGTACTCAGGTTGAGTTGAGCACAACTTTTCACCCTCAGACGGACGGACAGTCCGAGCGCACTATTCTGATATTGGAGGACATATTGTGTGCCTGTGTCATTGATTTCGGAGGGTTATGGGACCAGTTTCTACCGCTTATAGAGTTTTCTTATAACAATAGCTACCAGTCGAGTATTCAGATGGCTCCATATAAGGCTTTGTATTTGAGGCGGTGTAGATCTCCTGTTGGTTGGTTTGAGCTGGGTGAGGCTAGGCTATTGGTGACAGACTTGGTGCAGGATGCTTTAGAAAAGGTGAAGGTAATTCAGGAGAGGCTTCGTACAGCACAGTCGATACAAAAGAGTTATTCCAACAAGAATGTTCGGGATGTGTCCTACATGGTTGGTGAGAAGGTTCTGTTGAAGGTTTCACCCATGAAGGGTGTTATGAGATTTGGGAAGAAGGGTAAATTGAGTCCTCGGTTAATTAGGCCTTTTGAGGTGATTCGGAGGATTGGGGAGGTGGCTTATGAGCTTGATTTGCCACCCAACTTGTCGAATGTGCATCCGATATTTCATGTTTCTATGCTCCGAAAGTATATTCGGGATCCGTCTCATGTTCTGGATTTTAGCACAGTTTAGTTGGATGGTGATTTGAATTATGATGTGGAGCCAGTAGCTATTTGGGAGCATCAGGTTCGAATGTTCAGATCAAGGATATAGCTTCAGTGAAAGTACAGTGGAGAGGTCAGCCTGCGGAGGAGGCTACCTGGGGGACCGAGCGGGAGATGCAACGCAGATATCCTCACATGTTTGAGGCTTCAAGTATGTTTTTTGACTTGTTCGAGGACGAACGTTTGTTTAAGATGGGGAGAATGTGATGACCCGTCCAGTCTTCTCATGAGTTATTGCTCCGTTTCCCCCATTTCTTCTTCTTATTGCTATTTTTATCGGTTGTATATGTGATCGGGTTGGTTGGCTTGGGTTCAAAAAGGTTTTGAGAAGGTTTGAGAAACTTATTCTCTTTTGAGGAAGCTTAAGTTGGAAAAGTCAACCGGATGTTGACTTATGTGTTAGAGGGCTCGGATGTGAGTTCCGATGGTTCGGATAGCTTGAATTGGCGAAATTGGATTTTTTGGCATTTTCTAATTTATAGGTGAGATTTTGATATAGGGATCGGAATGGAATTCCGGGAGTTACAGTAGTTCCGTTGTGTCATTTGGGATGTGTGTGCAAAATTTCAGGTCATTCGAACGTTGTTTTATTGGGTTTTTGATTGAAAGCGTAATTCAGAAGATATTGGAAACTTAGGCTTGAATCCGATGTGTTTTGGTTGATTCGATGATGTTTGAGGTGTTTTGAAGATTGGTATAAGTTTGAATAAGGTTATGGGTATATTTGTGCTTTTGGTTGAGGTTTTAGGGGCCTCGGGGTGATTTCGGATGGTTGGCTGAAGTATTTGGAGTTTTTCCATTTGTTGTCATAACAGCACCTGCGGCTAGGGGACCGCAGGTGCAGTCTCGGAGAAGCGAGATGGTGGTCGCTGAAGTGGAAAGGGGCTAGGAGAGCAGAAACAGCAGAAACGGTCGAGGAGTCGCACCTGCGATGTCGCATGTGCGGATATTGCATCACAGATGCGGAATTGGGCAGCTTAAGTGATAACCGTAGAAGCGGTTCGTTAACCGTAAATGCGGTACCGCATAAGCAGGATTTTGGCTGCAGATGCGAAATACCTGGGCCAAAAGGCATAAATTGTTTCCTTCGAGATTTTGGAGGCTTTTGTAGGAGATTGAAAGGGGATTCAAGGGGAAATGTTTGGAGGTAAGAATTTTTGGACTAAAAACTCGATTATTATGTGAAGTTATTTCACCATTTCTAAGTCAGCTTTGGAGCTTTTTGGACGATTTTGAAGAAGGATTTCAAGGAAACCTCATTGAGGTAAGGATTTTGGACCTAAAACTCGTTCCTATGGTATTATTGCACTGATTTGGACTAAGATTAATGGAATTTAAGGGTTAAAATTGGGGAAAACGAGGGCTTGGTATTGGATACCTAGACTTGAGTATTTGAGGGACCATTTGGGGTCTGATTTTGGTACTTTTGATATATATGAACTTGTGGGGAGATAAGCAATCTAATGATGTGAATTTTATCAAATTCCGAGACGTGGGCCCGGGGGTCAGGTTTTGGTAATTTCGGGATTTGTGTTGTAAATTGATTATTTTCGCTTGGGCTTCGTTTCCTTAGCATATTTTGACGTCGTGATTCCGACTTTGGATAGATTCAACTCGAGTGGAGGCGGATTCGAGGGGCAAAGGCGTCGCGGGCTAGAGTGTGGACCGGATTGAGGTGAGTAATGATTGTAAATGTTCTCCTGAGGGTATGAAACCCCAGATTGCACATCGTTGTGCCATATTGAGGTTACACACACGCTAGATGACGAGCGTGGGGTCGTGCACTGTTGGGGATTGTGACTTAGTCTATCCCGAATGACTATTTTACCGCATATTTGACTAAAACTATTTGCTATCATCATGTTTTGGGCTGAATGCCATATTTGGGCCTCGTGCCAACTATTTGAACCCTTAGGGGATTTTTATTTATATTTCCTCACTGTTTTGACTTTATACTTGAACTCAGTCATGCTATATTTTACTGTTTTTCATAACTCAGCCATGTTTACTCTGCTTTAACACTTAAATGATATTTTGGGTTGAGCACTATGTTTTACTATTGCCTGAGTGGCTTTGAGATTCTGACTGAGTAAGGATGAGGGCCTATGTTGTGAGGAAACACTGATTATGATTATGAGGCGGAGGGCCTGAGATATGTACGCCATGAGGTGGCTTGTTGATAGGAGGCCGAGCGCCTAGTGATGATGCCACGAGATTGCTTGATATTGTGCTTGGGCCATAAGGACCCCTCCAGGAGTCTGTGCACCCCCAGGGAGCGCGGGTACTCGTTGTGATGTGAGATATAGCTCGAGGGGCTGGTTTTGTTCTAAGATATTGCCCGAGGGGCGGATTTGATCACATTGTGCCCGAGGGGCGATCCTTTATGTGGTTATCTTTCCTATTTGCTAGACATTTACTTGCTTGATTGTTAAAAAGGCATTTTACGACATTTAAACTGAACTCAGTGATTTTACACATCTTTACTGCTTCACTATTTTTACTAGCTTTTACTGCTTCCTTATAGCCTGTTATGTGCCTTACGTGATTTCTTGCTTCTCAGCCTTTATTTATGATTATTACTCACTAAGTTGGAGTACTCACTTTACTCCCTGCACCCCGTGTGCAGATTCAGGCGCATCAGGTCCCGCTAGCAAGTGTTGATCTTTCCAGCTCAAGCGAATTCGAGGATTCTCTAGGTAGCTACCGGTGTTCGCAGCCTAGAACTTCTTCCCTTATCTTATATTTCTCTGTTTTAGATCTGTATTAGACTATGTAAGCCTTTCTTGTATTATCCGGATTGTAGTTACTCATGACTGGTGACACCCCGGTATCGTGCTATGTTAGGTTTTATTTCCGCAAACCGTAATGTTCTCTGCTTATTCTGGAATTTATCATGTTTAAGACTTAATAGTTATTATTTTAATTGCTTAGAAATTGAAATGGGAATGTGTCGGCTGGCCTTGTCTTCACGAGAGGCGCCATCACGACCGAATCGGGGTTTAGGGTCGTGAGAAGTTTGGATCAGAGCCTAGGTTACATAGGTCTCACGAGTCATGAGCAGGTTTACTACAATCTTGCGGATCGGTACAAAGACGTCTGTATTTATCCTTGAGAGGCAGAAGACCCTCTAGGAAAAACTTCATATTCTTGAAATTCTTGTCGTGCGAATTTGTTGTTCCGAGTACTAAACTTCTGTTATTTTATTCTCTCACATATGGTAAGGAAACGCGCTACCGATTAGGATGGACGACCACCAGTACCACCAGTTGTGGCCACTAGAGGCCGAGGATGCAGTCGTGGTCGCGGTAGGGGTAGAGGTGTGGCCCGCACAACAACTAGGGCAGCACCTGCAGATCCACCAACCGTCCCAGTTCAGGATTAGGTCCTAGTTGTGGATGCTTCAAAAGCACTAGCTCGGGCACCAGATGTGCCTATTGTGATTTCGGTTCTTGAGGAGGCCTTGGCTCAGACTTTATCAATTTTCACAGGCCTAGCTCAGGCGATTTCAGTCACTACAGTCGCAGCTACTTCTCAAGTTGGGGGATGTACTCAGACTCCCGCTGCTTGCACACCTGAGCAGGTCGTGCAGGGACTTCAGACATCGGGGGAACATCCAGCCCAGCCGGTTGCAGTTGCTTAGGACTATGTAGTTTCTACCATGCCATAGGACGAGCAACATAGGTTGGAGAGGTTTGGAAAACTTCAGCCTCCAACCTTCAGTAGTGTAAAGGGCGTGGATGCCCAGGGTTTCTTGGATAAGTGTTAGAGGATGCTTCATACATCGGGTAATCTAGAGACCAGCAGGGTCGCTTTTACTATGTATTAGTTTTTTGGAGCTGCCTTCACTTGGTGGGAGGAATTTGAGAGGCGTAGGCCTGTTGGTGCAGCACCCCTAACCTGGCAGCAGTTCTCCGTTCCCTTTCTGGAGAAGTATGCACCGCAGTCTCGCAAAGAGAAGCTGTGCAGGCAGTTCGAGTTGTTGCATCAGGGAGAGATGACTGTGATACAGTATGAGATGAGGTTCTCTGAGTTAGCTCGCCATGAGATTTGGTTGGTTCTGACAGATAAAGAGAGGATTAGGAGGTTTGTTGATGGCCTCACTTATCAACTTCGTATTCTCATGACAAGGGAGAGGGTGACTGGTGCTACCTTCGAGGAGGTTATAAACATTGCTCGCAAGATTGAGTCTGTTAATTGCCAGGAGAGATAGGAGAGGGAGGCTAAGAGGCCTTGAGGATCTGGTAGTTATAGTGGTGCTCCTTCGA
Source organism: Nicotiana sylvestris (assembly GCF_000393655.2). Taxonomy (NCBI): domain Eukaryota; kingdom Viridiplantae; phylum Streptophyta; class Magnoliopsida; order Solanales; family Solanaceae; genus Nicotiana; species Nicotiana sylvestris. The sequence continues at coordinate 81,704,189 of NC_091066.1, read as the reverse complement.
AAGGTCAGTTTCAACATGGTAGAGGCCGTCCATTTAGGCATGCTCAGCTAGCTTGCCCAAGTTATTGTGGGGCATCATCGGGTTAGGGTTCTCACAGTTCTCGTAAGGGCCAGTCATCACTTAGTGCCCTTCCAGCTCAGAGTTCGTCCCATGCTCCATCAGTTCAGGGCTCTTCAATGCCAAGTGCATTAGCTAGTCATTCCAGTGATAGGGTCCCTTTAGTCCCCGACTCCAGCACCCGGGAGTTGCTATGAGTGTGGAGAGATGGGTCATATGTGAAGGCAGTGTCCTCCCCGTCTTACAGGTTCATCTCAACAGAAGGGTCAGTCATCGGCTTCAGCGCCAATTACGTCATCACCACCCGCCCAGCCAGCTTGGGGTGCAGGTCAGTTAGCTAAGGGTCGCCCTAGAGGAGGAGGTCGATCAGGTGGCGGTCAGGCCCATTTCTATGCACTTCCAGCTAGACCCGATGTTATTGCTTCTGATGCTGTTATTACATGTATTGTTTTAGTCAGCCACAGAGATGCCTCTGTATTATTTTATCCCGGTTCCACCTTTTCTTATGTGTCAACATACTTTGCTCATTATTTGGGTACGCCCCGTGAGTTTCTTGCTTTACCTGTTCATGTATATACCTTAGTGGGTGATACTTTTATTGTAGACCGTGTGTACCGGTCATGTGTGGTGACTATTGGGGGTCTGGAGACCCGATCAGATCTTTTATTATTGTGTATGGTGGATTTCGATGTCATTTTGGGCATGGATTGGCTATCTCCGTATCGTGCTATTCTGGACTGTCATGCTAAGACAGTGACCTTGGCTATACCGGCTGTGCCACGGATTGAATGGCGGGGCTTGACTGATTATGTTCCCAGTAGAGTATTCTCACTCTTGAAGGCCCGACATATGGTTGGGAAGGGTTGTCTTTCGTGTCTAGCATTTGTGAGGGATGTCCGTGCTGAGACTCTCAGTATCGATTATGTTCCAGTTGTGAGGGATTTTCCCGATGTGTTCCCTGCAGACCTGTCGAGCATGCCACCAGACATGGATATTGATTTTGGTATTGACCTGGTGCCGGGCACTCAGCCCATTTCTATTCGGTCGTATCGTATGGCACCAACGGAGTTGAAAGAGTTAAAGGAGCAGCTTCAAGAACTACTTGATAAGGGGTTCATTCGGCCTAGTGTGTCGCTTTGGGGTGCGCCGATTCTATTTGTGAATAAAAAGGATGGCACTATGAGGATGTGCATTGATTATAGGCAATTGAACAAGGTAACAATTAAGAACAAGTATCATTTACCTCACATTGATGATTTATTCAACCAGCTTCAGGGAGTGAGAGTGTTCTCCCAGATTGATCTTCGTTCAAGTTATTACCAGTTGAAGATCAAGGACTCGGATATTCTTAAGACAGCCTTCAGGACCCAATATTGTCATTATGAGTTCTTGATAATGCCTTTTGGGCTGATTAATGCCCCATCGGCATTCATGTATTTGATGAACAGCGTGTTCCGACCTTATCTCGACTCGTTTATCATAGTCTTCATTGATGATATTCTGGTGTATTCGCGTAGTCAGAAGGAGCATATGGAGCATTTAAGAGTTTTTTTGGAGAGACTTAGGGAGGAAAAACTTTATGCAAAGTTCTCCAAGTGTGAGTTTTGGCTCAGTTCAGTGGCTTTCTTAAGGCCCGTGGTGTCCAACGAGAGTATTTGGGTTGATCCAAAGAAGATAGAGGCGGTTCAGAGTTTTCCCAGACCGTCCTCAGCCATAGAAATTCACAGCTTTCTTTGTTTGGCGGGCTATTATTGCCAATTTGTTCAGGGATTCTCATCTATCGCGTCGCCCTTAACCATGTTGACTCAGAAGGGTGCTTCATTTGTATGGTCGGAGAAGTGTGAGGGGAGCTTTCAGAAGCTCAAGACTGCCTTGACCACACCTCTAGTGTTAGTTTTCCATCAGCTTCAGGTTCATATATCATGTAATGTGATGCTTCAAAAGATGGTATTGGTTGTGTGTTGATGCAGGAGGGTAGAGTTATTGCTTATGCTTCTCGTTAGTTGAAGCCCCATGAGAAGAACTACCCCGTTCATGATTTGGAGTTGGCTACCATAGTTCACGCATTGAAGATTTGTAGGCATTACTTGTATGGTGTGTCTTGTGAGGTGTTTACTGATCATCGTAGCCTCCAGCACTTGTTCAACTAGAAGGATCTTAATTTGAGGAATCAGAGATGGTTAGAGTTGCTAAAGGATTATGATATCACTATATTGTACCATTTGGGGAAGGCTAATGTGGTACCCGATGCTTTGAGCCGAAAGATAGTGAGTATGTAGAGTTTGGCATATATTCTAGTTGGGGAGAGACCTCTTGCGGTCGATGTTTATGCCTTGGCCAATCGGTTTGTGAGGTTAGATATTTCGGAGCACAGTTGGGTTTTGTCTTGTGTGATTTCTTGGTCTTCCTTGTATTATCGCATCAGAGAACGCCAATATGATGATCTGCATTTTCTTGTCCGTAAGGACAGATTTCAGCACGATGATGCTAGAGATGTGACCATTGGTAATGATGGGGTGTTGAGGATGCATGGTCGGATTTGTGTGCCCAATGTAGATTGGCTTTGGGAGTTGATTCTGGAGGAGGCCCACATCTCGCGGTATTCCATTCATCCGGGTGCCGCGAAGATGTATCAGGATTTGAGACAACATTATTGGTGGTTTAGAATGAAGAAAGATATTGTGGGATTTGTAGCCCGATGTCTCAATTGTCAGCAGGTGAAATATGAGCATCAGAGACCAGGTGGCTTGCTTCAGCGGATGGATATTCCAGGTGAAATATGAGCATCACTATAGACTTTGTAGTTGGACTTCCATGGACTTTGAAGAAGTTCAATGCTATTTGGGTTATTGTGGATCATCTGACCAAGTCCGCACACTTCATTCCTATGTGTACTACCTATTCTTCAGAGCGGTTGGCAGAGATCTATATCCGAGAGATTGTTCATTTGCATGGTGCCCCAGTTTCCATCATTTCAGATAGGGGCACTCAGTTCACTTTGCAGTTTTGGAGGTCTGTGTAGTGGGAGTTGAGTACTCAGACAGACGAACAGTGCGAGCACATTATTTAGACATTGGATAACATGTTGTGTGCTTGTGTTATTGATTTCGGAGGGTCATGGGGACAATTTCTACCGCTTGCATAGTTTGCTTATAAAAACAACTACCAGTCGAGTATTCATAGGGCTCCATATGAGGCTTTGTATGGGAGGCGATGTAGATCTCTAGTTGGTTGGTTTTAGCCGGGTAAGGCTAGGCTATTGGTGACAAACTTGGTGCAGGATGCTTTAGAAAAGGTGAAGGTAATTTTGGAGAGGCTTCATACAGCGCAGTCGAGGAAAAAGAGTTATGTCGATAGGAAGGTTCGGGATGTGTCCTACATGGTCGGTGAGAAGGTTCTATTGAAGGTTTCACCCATGAAGGGTGTGATGAGATTTGGGAAGAAGGGTAAATTGAGTCCTCGGTTCATTTGGCCTTTTGAGGTGCTTTGAAGGATTGGGGAGGTGGCTTATGAGCTTGCTTTGCCATCCAGCTTGTCGAGTGTGCATCCGATATTTCATGTTTCTATGCTCCGGAAGTATATTGGGGATCTGTCTCATGTTCTAGATTTCAGCACGATTCAGTTGGATGGCCATTTGATTTATGATGTGGAGCCAACAACTATTTTGGAGCGTCAGGTTCGAAAGTTGAGATCAAAGGATATAGCTTCAGTGAAAGTGCAATGGAGAGGTCAGCCCATGGAGGAGGCTACCTAGGAGACCGAGTGGGAGATGTAGAGCAGATATCCTCACCTGTTTGAGGCTTCACGTATGTTTCTTTACTCGTTCGAGGATGAATGTTTGTTTAAGAGGGGGAGGATGTGACGACCCGGCCAGTCGTCTCATGAGTTACCGCTCTATTTCCCCCATTTCTACTTCTTATTGCTTTGTTTATCGGTTGTATATGTGATCGGGTTGGTTGGCTCAGGTTCGGAAAGGTTTTGAGAAGGTTTGGGACACTAAGTCTCTTTTGACGAAACTTATGTTGGAAAAGTCAACCGGATGTTGGCTTATGTGTTAGAGGGCTCGGATGTGAGTTCCGATTGTTCGGATATCTTCAGGAAGTGATTTGGGACTTAGGAGCGTGATTGGAATAAGTTTTGGACGTTCGGAGTATATTTAGGCTTGAATTGGCGAAATTGGATTTTTTGGCATTTTCCGGTTGATAGGTGAGATTTTGATATAGGAGTCGGAATGGATTTCTGGGAGTTGTAGTAGTTCCGTTGTGTCATTTGGGATGTGTGTGCAAAATTTTAGGTCATTCTGACGTGGTTTGGTTGGGTTTTTGATCGAAAGCGTAATTCGGAAGATTTTGGAAACTTAGGCTGGAGTCCAATGTGTTTTTATTGATTCGATGTTGTTTGCGGTGTTTTGAAGATTAGTATATGTTTGAATAAGGTTATGGGGTAAGTTTGTGCTTTTGATTGAGGTCCCGAGGGCCTTAGGGGTGATTTCAGATGGTTGGCGGAAGGATTTGGAGTTGGTTGTGACTGTTCAAGTTTTTCCATTTGCTATCATAACCGCACCTGCGGCTAGGGGACCGCAGGTGCGGTCTCGCAGAAGCGAGATGGTGGTCGCAGAAGCAGAAATGGGCTAGGAGAGCAGAAACTACAGAAGCGGTCGAGGAGCCATACCTGCAATGTCGCAGGTGCGAATATTGCATCGTAGATAAGAAGTTGGGCAGCTTAAGTGAAGACCGCAGAAGCGGTTCGTTGACCGCAAATGTAGTACTGCAGAAGCGGGATTTGGCCGCAGATGCGAAATTTCTGGGCCAGAAGATATAAGTTTTTTCCTTCGTAATTTTTGAGCTATTCCACCATTTCTAAGTCGTGGAGCTTTTTGGACGATTTTGAAGAAGGATTAAAGGGAATTTCATTGAAATAAGGATTTTGGGCCTAAAACTCATTCCTATGGTATTATTGCACTGACTTGGACTAAGATTAATGGAATTTAAGGGTTAAAATTTGGGAAAACTAAAGCTTGGTATTGGAGACCTAGACTTGAGTATTTGAGGGACCATTTGGGGTTTGATTTTGGTACTTTTTATATGTATGAACTCGTGAGGAATCTTATCATTTTTGTAATTTTCGGATTTGGGTTGTAAATTGATTATTTTCGCTTGGGCATCGTTCCCTTAGCATATTTTGACGTCATGATTCTGACTTTGGATAGATTCGACATGAGTGGAAGCCGATTTGAGGGGCAAAGGCGTCGCGGGCTATATCTTGAACCGAATTGAGGTTAGTACTGATTGTAAATGTTGTCCCGAGGGTATGAAATCCTGGATTGCACATCGTTATGCTATATTGAAGTGATGCACACGCTAGATGACGAGCGTGGAGTCGTGCACTGTTGGGGATTGTGACTTAGTCCGTCCTGAATGACTATTTTACCACATATTTGACTGAAAACTATTTGCTATTAACATTTTTGGGGTTGAATGCCATATTTGGGCCTCGTGCTAACTAATTGAACCCTTAGAGGATTTTTATTGATATTTTCTCACTGTTTTGACTTTATACTTGAACTCACTCATGCTATAATCTATTGTTTTTCATAACTCAGTCATGTTTTCTCTGCTTTAACACTTAAATGATATTTTGGGTTCAGCACTATGTTTTACTATTGCCCGAGTGGTTGTGAGATTCTGATTGAGTACGGTCGAGTGCCTATGTTGTGAGAAAACACTGTTTATGATTATGAGGCCGAGGGCCTGAGATATGTACGCCATGATGTGGCTTGTTGATATGAGGCCGAGAGCCTAAGGATGATGCCATGAGATGACTTGATATTGCACTTGGGCCATAAGGGGCCCCTCTAGGAGTCTGCACACCCCCATTGAGCGCGGGTACCCATTGTGATGTGAGATACAGCCCGAGAGGCTAGTTTTGTTCTAAGATACTGCCCGAGGGGCGTATTTGTTGACATTTTGAGAAAGGAATTTTATGACGATTAAACTGAACTTAATGATTTTACACATCTTTACAGCTTTATTGTTTTTACTGGCTTTTACTGGTTCCTTATAGCCTGTTATGTGTCTTACGTGATTTATTACTTCTCAGCCTCCTTTTATGATTATTACTCTCTGAGTTGGAGTACTTACTTTACTCCCTGCACCCCGTGTGTAGATTCAGGAGCATCAGGTCCCGCTAGCGAGTGTTGATCTTTCAAGGTCAGGCGGATTCGAAGATTCTCTAGGTAGCTGTCGGCGTTCGCAGCCCAGAGCTTCTTCCCTTACCTTATCTTTCTCTGTTTTAGATATGTATTAGACTATGTAGACCTTTCTTGTATTTCCGGATTGTAGTTTCTCTTGACTAGTGACACCCCGGTATCGGACTGTGTTGGGTTTTATTTACGCAAACTGTAATCTTCACTGCTTATTCTGGAATTTATCATGTTTAAGATTTAATACTAATTATTTTAATTGCTTAAAAATTGAAATGGGAATGTGTCGACTGGCGTTGTTTTTACGAGAGGCACCATCACGAACGGGTCCGGGTGTAGGGTCGTGACAATACGTTAATAAAATCTCTCGGTACGTCATAAGACCATTATGCCTCTGATTAATAGCATGAAATAAAGTATTTTTGAGACCACTGAACAGATGATAGAATAATATGACACATGGGAAAATAAGAATATATACATCTCTAGCATTTCTACGAATAGAATAATTTATGGAAGTTGTGCATTTGTTCATTTCGTTTGTATCGTAAGGATAATGCCAAATAGAAAGAAGTAATAACCTTACATACCTGGAGTAGGGAAACTCCGTATAATATTCTTGGAGAAGATTGCACCGTACTCCTTTAGAACTGCAAACTTTTACGTTGCTAAGGCTCTAATAATTTCTCCTTGAAATTGATTAGGTCTCAAAAATTTTGGTTGGAAGCTCGTTAGATTTAAGTTTTAACGTCTGTTTCTAAAGGATTTTGTATTAGGAAGAAAGGTTGTATAAAATGAAATCAAATGAAACCAATCTTTTGTATAAAGAATACCAAACGTTTATTTCTTCAATAATTGAAATTGGAAGAAAGACTTATACCTTAATTAGTTAGTCTTTGTCCAAAAAATGAATCAAGTCTTTAAAAGAGACCAAGTTTTATCTACACTTTTAGTGTTTAGACGTTAGATAGCCACTAATCCTTTAAAGAATTTAGTGTTTACACGTTAGACCAAGCCTAAAGAACCAAGTCTTTCCTTGCTGCCATATGGTATCTTATAAAGTATAATTTAATATACTTTATATATTATACTGCTGTGGTCATATAGTACCTTGTATGGTACTAGTTCATAAATACGGGTTATTATAACTTAGACCGTATTTTACCCCAAAATGTCGAATTTCGATAAAATTCATTTTCTTTGATTCGCTCACCTTCTTACCATGAATTTACTTATCACTTTTTTGAAATAGTACAATACTACATGGTGCAATATCTTCCTAATTTAAAACTACGAAGCATAACATCATCATAATATAGTACTGCGGGACGAAATATCGACGTAATATTGCAGGGCGTAACATCATTCCCCCCTTTGGAATATTCGTTCTCGAATGTTGACTGATGCACTTATAATTCTCATGGCCCATAGCTCTTGCAAATACTTTAACATTCTCCTTTCCATTTAGGTGATTGTTCTTTGAATAAATCCAAAGGCTAGGGAATTCCTCCCTTTAGGCCTCTTTACCATGCCATGACTTGTGATCGAATTCTTCCTAATCTCGTAACTGTTGTTACCTTCTTTCATACGGCTTGTATGATACTTACCTTGTAAGTGCGCTTGTGGACTCTTCTCCCCTTTTTCCTCCAGCTTTTATCCTATCTCTAAACCTTATTTTGTAAACATATACAAGGTTTAATAGGATGCCTCTCTGGGAATCTATAGGTGTACTGAAGTTCTTCTCTCGGTACTTTGCAAAACTTGTGAATATGCCCATATCTTATTTCATAGATCTGGTTATCCATTTGTATGACTTTACTACATCTAGTAGGTCATAATATACCATAATCCTTTACTAAGGTCTGCAACTAATTCCAGGTTACCCTCGTTGCTTCTCCTTAAGATTGATGGTCCAATCTCATCTCATACTTTCTTACTTTTATCCATACATTGTTGATTCACTTTAATATTGATTTATCATTTGTCTCTGATAACTTAATCACATATGTAACACTGCCGCTAGGGCTCACGTTTTATCGTGGAACATCTAAAATGATTAGATTGATCCACCTGGGGTGATACCCTATTTTAATAACCGTATCTCATAGCATTTTGTGTGGGTATTTTTATCCTATCCAATTCATAAGATCCCTTTCTTTGCCTCACCAAATCATTACTCAATTGAAATCCCAAACGTCATCCTTTGTCTATAACAATTACACCTTCAATCTATTAACAAGGCAACATTCCATCTCTTCTACATGTCATTAGTCTTAGACTCCTTTGAGTTCATTTAGGGCATAGTGAGCTTGGTATAACTTAGAGAAACCATATGCTCTGCTTGTTTTCATGGGTTTAATCCTGACGGCTTATCCATTTTGTTATAGCTTGCGACCTACACATCTCTATTTATATTACTTGTAATCTTTCAACTTGCTTGCATCATAGATTTCCTTATGTCATTTTGGGAACGTCAAACGAGACATCACATCGTCTCTAACTCTTTTTTATAATCTTAGTCAGGACTTTCGATGCCTGGATGCTGAATCCTGCGCTTTTAGCCTTTTATCCAATGTATGGGCTATTCATAACCTCCTATGCTTGAGTATTGTGTATGTTGCTCATTTTCACCTTTCTTACCTTAAAATATCGCATCATGTCTTATATACTTTTCATTACCTTTTTTCCACATAGGTGTAATTCACATTCACAACTTGAAGCTCTATTAAAATACTTGCACCTCCGGTGCATACACAATCCGGCGGGATCTTCATACTAACTCTTTGTGAGGCTGGTTCCCTTTTAACGGGCTTTATCATATAACCATTATATAATATGGCTATTGTACTATCTTTCTTGTACCTCTGATATTTAATAGTAATCCTGCAATATTCTCAATCATGATGCCTATAATTTTTTGGGTTCAATAATCAAATTCCTAATTTACTTTGTTGATGTAACTCTTTAGTTTCCTTCTCCATTTGATCAGCCTTTACGCTTAAGCTATCTTCTAATCTGCGGCTTATGGTGTTACTTTAGAATTTCATGGATGCTATGGAATATAAATATATGCTGCATGGATAATTCTTTGAAATTTTGAGTGAATTCATAGCGTAACTAACTCTGGATCATTTATCGAATAACTTCTTTCATTCCATCTTAGATTTATTTTAAACATAAGCTATTACTTTTCCTAGTCTTTCTGTACCCCTTGATACGTCCATACATAGCTTATCTTGGTGCCCATATTTTCTAGATTTTTCATACAACTCATATGATCTCGAATGTTACTTTTAATTTTACTTCCCGTTCATTAGCCACGGTAGGTGCCACTTTCCTTTAGAGTGCTTACAATGTTGTTGCGAGACCGTTGTTACATGACCATTTCCCTCTTTAGGTCGTTGTGCTTAGGTTGAAGCCTTCTTCCTTATCTCCTCAGCTAGTCTTCCGTTTTAGTACTTAGGGAGAACTCTTGACTCTTGTAAAGCTATGAGATTATTACAGACCTTTTTGATGTCCTTCCTTTCCTATAATCATCCATAATTATTTACCTCTGTGCTCTTATGCTTGTAGGGTTGCTTCAGAACTGATATTTTGACTAACTTCCTAGTGGCACTTTCTCTTATCCCCATAAGACTTATACGGTATATTTAACTACCCCGACTTCTATTTAAAAATATTTCAAGTGTTATAATGACATTACTACGAGGCTAAATTCTCGATGTTGGGTTTTACTATGTTTATCTTACACGATATGCTAACCTCTTGTTTAGCCATAACTGGGCTCTTCCTAATCAATTACTAACTACTCGTTGGCCCATTCTCGCATTAATATTCCGCATAATCTTTCTTGGGTTATTTCTTTTGTCTTAACTAACGTCTCGCACTGGCTTCTTATTTATTGATAACAGCTCGGGCAAGAACCTTTACTTTCTCTCATTGACATCGTTCTTGCATAATATTCCAGAATTGTAGCGTATATGTAGGATTTGGATAAGTGCTATCTCATTACTTTCTAATTTTTTATCGCATTCTTCCTTTACCATTCCATAGTCACTAGAACCACTTAATTCCGATTAAATGCCACATCACTCCATATTCCCCACTTTAGGGGAGTACTAAGATTTAGCGCTATGATGATCTATGCATAGATGTTTTACCCCTTTATCTTTGTCATCTTTTCACATCATCGATGACCCTTACTCTCCTGGTGGTAATCCTTCTATACCAAGGGTAATAAATTTCCTTACTCGCAAGGGTGACACTTAGTGTAGCTAGAACGTATAGTCTCTTAAGCTTAACTTTGCTCATATTGCTTTCTTTAGTGAAGTATCTTCTGAGTGACCATTCTCTAAATCTCCCATAAATCTTCTTCTGTTATCCATTCTATTATCGTCGGAACAAAATCAGATCATACTGATTTCTATTATTCTATGTCCAACATTTCCTTTCGGTAGCCGCACTGGAGTCACGAACTTATTTCTCGAAATGAGGATATGACTTTATGGCCTATACTCTTTTTGTTGTCTCAAGGCCTGTAACCTCTCGTCTTTTCCTTTACTTGACTATAGATTCTGTAATATTGTCATCTTCTTAATTTGCCTTTGTCATCCATGTATCACTCCTTACTCATAATACTTCATTAACTTTCTTCTTACTTCCCACTAGCATTTATGTCTATCAGTTTATTCTTGGTAATTCGAACAAGACATTTCTTTGCTTTTAGCTCCCCTTGCTCCATCTACCGGCTCTTCGGGTTGTCTAACATTATTTCTCTACTAGGGACGGGAGCCTTACTAAGGTAATATTTATCCATTCAACGCTTCCAGTGCCTATCTTTGTAGTACTCATATCTAGATGTACTATTTTAGAATGCACCCTCTGGGTGTCTCACAAGGAGATCTATTAGTACATTTGCAAAGTCCTTCGGAAATGTCAACTAACGCAAGCAATTCATCCACCATTTTGGCTCACTCTAACCCAACCAGATCGTGATATTATGTCCTTCTCTTAAACCATATTTGTTAATTCCCATAGAGCATAACTCATATCGGTGTGGCAAATTATACATATCTCTGTTACTGTTGAAGGTAACTCAAAATGCTTACATCTCTCTTCCTGAATGGTAAATAAGGATAATCTTTATTAACTGGGTACCTCGTATCCTTCTTCACCTTGCTTCTTTTACATGCTGCAACTCGTGTCTAACTTTAGATTCTATTATTCCTTTTTTTACCGCAAGAGTGTATAAGTATTCTTTCCTAAAAGCTCTTTATCAAAAACCGTACACCTTTTAGTACATGCATGATCTACTGAAGACCTCTCATTTACTCATCATAGGCATGAGGAAAAAACGAGTTCTTCTAACTCAACATTTCCACAACTATATCTCTTATCGATCGTCTTTCTGAACGTAGGCATCGTCTTATTACAAATAGAAGTTCGGGATTTGAATTCTGATAAGTGAGATCTACCACACGATTTAGAGTAAGAAGAAAGAGTGACAATCCTCAATGACATGTAGCCTCCTGCTTATAAGTGTGGTGCACGACACACCCATAAACAAGACTCTACTAGACACGGCTTGTAGACTCCCTAGGATAGAACTGCTCTGATACCACTTTTGTCACGACCCAAGCTTCTAGGCCACAACGGGCACCTGGTACCTTACTTAACCGAGTACCAACATAACGTATCTTTCCATGTCATACTTATCATAGATAATTGAGCCGGAAGGCTGCCGTGAAATAAGTAGAATACAACATGTGATATCAACTTATATATAAGACATACTGGTCTATTAGACCAAAATAACCACTTGTATACTGAACATAGGCCGACAATGCCATACAACATTTTACGTCCATGACATTTGTCTACAAGCCTCTAATAGTGCATAAATTTTATAAAGTTTGGGATAGAGTTCAGCCATAACAAACAATATACGTCTAAATCATACTACCAAACAAGCAACTCCGAAGCAAATGGAGCGCACCAACATCTTCCACTGGGATGATATCTTACTTGGAGGGCTCTCGACGTTTCTATCGCAACCTGCGAGAATGAAACTCAGCGTTCCAGGCAAAAGGGACGTTCGTACGAATAATGTATAAGGCACATAAAAAATACATAACAGGCATGGAAGAAATAGAGAGTAAATGACTCCACCTGTAAGTTTGGATAATTCTGTAAATCATGAAATAATTATAGTGTCATGCATATGCGTATGAATATCATGTCGTTCATAGGTATATGTTTCATAACATCATCAGGCCTCTGAGAGCATCCCTTCATATCAACTTGACCACTGTGGGCAAAATTATCAATGTATACCAGCTAATCAGGTGGTGGTGCGTATATAACGCCATAACCTTTATATATATATATATATATATATGCATATGCATATAAATGTCATAATATTCATGGGTATATGCATTCATGACATCATCACGCCTCTTAGGGCATCCCATCATATCATTTCAGCCACTGTGGGCAAATCATCAATGTATACCAGCTGATCAGGTGGTGGTGCGTATATAACGCCGTAACCTTTTCCCATATCCCATATACATATAATATACATATATATGCGTATATAATGTCATCTGGTCATGGGTCAATGTATATGTATAAATGAATGCAATTTATATTAGTATATATATATATATATATATAGTTTGTGTGTGTGTGTATATATATATGTATGTATATATATATATATATATATATATATATATATAGAACGTCATGGGATCATGGGTTGATGTGCATGTATAAATACATTAAATGCATATGAAATACGTTTATAAAATCTCTCGGTACGTCATAAGACCATTATGCCTCTAATTAATAGCACGAAATAAACTTTACCAACTTACGTATTTTTGAGACCAATGAATAAATGATAGAATAATATGACACATGGCAAATATGACTATATACATCTCTAGCATTTCTACGAATAGAGTAATTTATGGAAGTTGTGCATTTGCTCGTTTCATTTGTATCGTAGGTATCATGCCAAATAGAAAGAAGGAATAACCTTAACATACCTGGAGTAGGGAAATACCGTATAATATTCTTGGAAAAGATTGCACCGTACTCCTTTAGAACCGCAAAATTTACGTTGCTAAGGCTCTAATAATTTCTCGCTGGAATTGATTTGGTCACAAAACTTTTGGTTGGAAGCTCGTTAGATTTAAGTTTTAGCGTCTGTTTCTGAAAGATTTTGTATTAGGAAGAAAGGTTGTATAAAATGAAACCAAGATTTTGTATAAAGAAACCCAAACATCTGTTTCTTGAATAATTGAAATTGGAAGAAAGAGTTATACCTTAATTAGTTAGTCTTTGTCCAAAAAATGAATCATGTCTTTAAAAGAGACCAAGTTTTGTCTACACTTTTAGTGTATACACGTTAGATAGCCACTAATTCTTTACAGAATTTAGTGTTTACATGTTAGAACAAGCCTAAAGAACCAAGTCTTTCCTTGCTACCACATGGTATCATATAATTTAATAATTAACTAGGTAACATTCTGTTACCCGGTAACTCACCAATTACTCGTATAATTAAGAATTATCTCTAATTATCTTAAATACTACTCATTTTAATATACTTTATATATTATACTGCTGTGGTCATATAGTACCTTGTATGGTACTAGTCCATAAATACAGGTTATTATAACTTAGACCGTATTTTACCCCAAAATGTCAAATTTCGACGAAATTCATTTTCTTTGATTCGCTCACCTTCTTACTTCTATGAATTTACTAATCACTTGTTTGAAATAGTACAATACTACATGGTGCAATATCGTTGTAATTTAAAACTGCGAAGCGTAACATCATTGTAATGTAGTACTACTGGACGAAATATCGACGTAATATTGCAGGGCATAACAATTATTACTTATCCCGATGAACCTATGACTGTGACTTGTAATGATACAACGCATCATAAGGATAGTGTTTTAGAGGATCTAGAAGATGATGTAATACCTGAGGAAATTGTCAAAGAAATGGAAAATTTTGAAAACAAGACTAAGTCTAATTTGGACGAAATAGAGACAGTTAACTTAGGAAATTCCAAAACAGTCAAGGAAACCCGTATAAGTATTCACATATCACCATCAGAGAAAGAAGAGTACATTTAGTTCCTAAAAGAGTATGAAGACATCTTTGCATAGTCTTATGATGATATGACCGATCTGAGTACATCCTTAGTGGCTCACAAGTTACTCACCGATCCCATGTACCCACCAGTGAAACAGAAGCTTAGAAAATTCAAACCAGATATATGGTTGAAGATAAAGGAACATGTTACTAGGAAAATCAAAGCCAAGGTTCTCATAGCGGTTGAATATCCAACCTGGTTAGCCAACAATGTGCTAGTTCCGAAAAAAGATGGGAAGGTCAGAGTATGTGTCGATTATCGGTATTTAAACAAAGCAAGTCCCAAAGATTATTTTCCATTGCCAAATATACACATACTGATCGAAAATTGTGCCATGCATGAGCTCCAGTCTTTTGTGGATTACTTTGCGGGGTATCATCATATCTAGATGGACGAAGAGGATGCTGAAAAGACTGCCTTTATCACTCTGTGGGGGATGTATTGTTATAAGATGATGTCCTTTGTCCTGAACAATGTTGGAGCCACTTACATGAGAGGTATGATGACCATTTTCCATGACATGACTCACAAAGAAAAAGATGTGTACATGGATGATGTCATCATCAAATCCAGAAGAAGCACATATCATATAGCAAACTTGAAAAAATTCTTTAATCGACTTCGAAGGTATAATATGAAACTGAATCCTGCAAAGTGTGTCTTCGGAGTCCCTGCTAGAAAATTGCTAGGTTTCATTGTCAGTCGTTGAGTGATTGAACTAGACCTATCAAAGGTCAAAGATATCCAAGACTTGCCACCTCCAATGTGCAAGAAAGACATGATGGGTTTCTTGGGGCGTCACAACTACATCGGCCGTCTCATACCACAAACAATTGTGATCCATGAACAGATTTTCAAAATGTTGAAGAAAGATGCTGCAACAAGTTGGACTAAAGAATGTTAGAGAGTGTTGGCCCAAGAACATGTGAAGTTTTGAAGATTGACAAAAGAACTTAGACATGGACCAGGTCCATCTTGTGAAGCACAGTCATGATCAACCTATACATGTGAGATGCACGTGATGGAGATAAGTCCTACTGATCAAGCAACAATATCTCCTGATCTGATCGAAAAGGTTGCATATTGCATAAGGGGAGAAAGTCTCCTTGTATGAAGAGAACGCAATCTAGGATGAAGATAGTGTTAGAGTTTGAGATCATCATGAACTCTTCCACGATAGAAGAGCAGCAATTGAGTCCCAATCAAACTCTAATTACTAACCTATTAAATGTCAGTGTTGTTCTCTTTTACAGGTAATGCACATATGCAGAAGTTAAACTAAATTGAGAGCAAAAGAGCAAGGCGATTTTGCAAGCAATTTATGTGTGATTTGAGTGTGCACTCCTGAATCTACTTGAACGAGATAGAAGAACCAGTTCAATTGTGTCTATCTTTTATTCTAGTTCAATTGTAGTAGGTGTTTTAAAATTGTACCTTTCAGCTTTCATAGAAGCAATTGTATTAGGTACCTAGAGTGTTCAAGTTATAGCTAACTTCAAGTTGTCGCAACAGTTGAGGTTGTGTGCTACAACGGGATTAGAGCTAATCCTTAGGCTTACAAATAGTTTTTGTAAATGCTGTTTTGGCTCAGTGATTTTAGTGAAAGTTTGGGAAAATCTTACTAAGTAGTAGGTCGTAGTTTTTTCACCTTTTGAGCCAATTGTTTTTCACATAAAAATCTCTGTGTTCTTTATTTTCTGTATTTATTATTCCGCAATTAGTAGTAGTTGGAACACCTAGAAGAACCAGGTTCTTCTATAGAGTAGTTAAGCAAAAATTGGGTACCACACAAATCACCCCCCTCTTGTGTGGTATTGACACTTAAAACATCAATTGGTATTAGAGCGGGTTATCTTTGAAGAGGTTAACACCTTAGGAAAAGATCAAGATGAGTGCACCACCTGGAAATTGGGAAGGGTAATGCACTGTTAGGCCTTCACTCTTTAATGGCCAGTATTATTCTGGGTGGAAGAACAGGATGAGATACCACATCAAAGGAGAGGACTATAAACTTTGGGACATAGTCACTGATGGTCCCCTGGAAACTACAAAGAAGAATGTTGAAGGAGTGAACGTGCCAAAGACAAGAGCTGACTGCACTGTTGAAGATTTGAAGAAATGGGAGAAGAATGCCAAGGCCAAGAAATGGCTTGTGTGTGGACTAGGTCCAGATGAGTACAGTAGGATACAAAGTTGTACCACTGCCAAAGAAATATGGGACATATTACAAGTGGCTCATGAAGGAACTCCTCAAGTAAAAAGAGATCAAGAGGAACACTACTATATTCTCAATATGAGAATTTTACTATAAATGAAGGACAAACTATCCAGAAGATGCACACAAGGTTCACAACATTAACAAATGAACTTAAATCTCTTGGGAGAATTATCCTTGAAGAAGACAAGGTTGAGAAAATCTTGACAAGAGTTTTACCAGTGACTTGGGAAAGAAAAATCACTGTTATTCAAGAATCCAAGAACATTGCTACCCTCAAGCTGGATGAACTGATTGGAAATCTCACTGCCTATGAACTGAGAAAGCAAACCATGAAAATCGATGCACCCAAGAAGGAAAGAAGTCTGGCTCTCACAATAGCTGAAGGTGCAAATCTGGAGGATGATGAAATGGCCATGATCACAAGAGATTTTTAAAAGTACCTGATAAGAGGAAATAGTTCTTCAAGAGTTACAACCTTCAACAAACCAAGGGTTCCTGTGAAACAAACCAACGAGGGTTGCTACAGATGTGGTAAGACTGATCACATGATCAAGAACTCTCCTCAATGTGAAATTGAGTGGAAGAAGAAAAGGGTTGAACGAAGGAACATGAAGAAGGAACATGTTCAACCCAAAAAGAACAAAGGGTCAACAAAGGCTATGGTTGCTGCTTGGGGAGAAACATCAGATGAGGACTTAGAAGATGAAGCTGGAGATGAACAAGCACTTATAGCCATTGAAGAATCAGATGATGAACAAGAGGTAAGTGTCTTTCATCTCAAAGACAAGATTAAATTCCTGTCTAAAGAAAGGTTGTCTGAGCTATTGCTAGACTTCATTGGTGAGTCTGAGATAATTAACAAAGAAAAGGAAGATCTGCCTAGGGAATGTGTGATCTTAAAAGATAAGTGCAAAAATCTAGAATATCGGGCTAATGAGAGTGATAGAAAAAATGCCGAGTTGAAGAACCAGGTTCTTGAACATGACACCAGTGTCTTAGAACTTAGATCTGAGAACTTAAAACTGAAACTAGGAACAGGTAAGGAAAAAGCTGATCACAGACATCTCACCCTAAAAGAAAACTTAGAAAAAATGAAGGATGAGTTGTATAGGAAAGATGAGCAGATAAAAGTCTTGAAAGAAGATCTAAGGAAGGTAAAACATGAACTAGACAGAACTTGAAAATGGAACAAGGCTTCTGATGCACTTTCTTGGTTACAAGAACATCACAGTAGCAACAAAAGAGGACTTGGCTGTGGGACTCAAGCACCTAAGTGGGACCCTAAAAGCAAGTACCTCACTCCTCCTAAGAACAAAATCTGCACATATTGTGGCAAGACTGGCCATTACAAAAATGAATGTAATGCAAAAGAAAAGGCCAGTCAAAAGAACAAAGCTTTTGTTCAAGAGAAAAATAGGCTACCTGGGTGGGCTAAAAGGAATTTGATTTACCCATTTGCCAATAGAAAGGGAGCCAAACTAGTTTGGGTTCCTAAGACTAACCTTTGATTCCTTCTTGTAGGTCTAAGTGAAGGGCAGTAGCCAAATATGGTACATGGATAGTGGCTGCTCCAAATATATGACTAGAAATAAGAACCAGTTCCTTTCACTTGAGGACTTAAAGGGAAGTAATGTCTCCTTTGGAAATGGGAAGAAAGGTGAAATTATTAGGGTTGGAAAGGTAGGTAAGACAGACTCACACTCCATTAAGAATGTCTACTTGATAGATGGCTTGAAATACAGCCTGATTTGTGTGTCACAACTGTGGGACAAAGGTAACCTTGTAGCATTCACCTCTACCAAATGCTTTGTGATTAATCTTACCACTGATAGGATTATTTTACAGGGAAAAAGAGTTTACAATATTTACATTGTAGATTTGTCTACTCTTTCAGAAAATGAACTCACATGCCTAAGTGTGTTGGATAATGATCCCCTCCTATGGCACAAAAGACTTGGTCATGCTAGTCTGGATCAGCTCAACAAATTAGTCTCCAAGGACTTGGTGATAAGGAAACCTAACATCAAATTCAAGGAAGACAAATTTTGTGAGGCCTGTGCAAGGGGGAAGCAAGTAAGATCTTTCTTTAAAAGCAAGAAAATGGTAAGCACAACCAAGACATTGGAACTAGTCAATATGGATCTCTGTGGTCCAATGAGAACTTTGAGCAGAGGTGTAAAGAAATATGTAATGGTACTTGTTGATGATTATTCTTGATTTACTTGGGTACTATTTTTAACATCTAAAGATGAAGCATTTGGCATGTTTACTGCTTTTGTTAGAAAAACTCAGAAATAACTAGGCAATCAACTTGCATCCATTAGGTCTGATCATGGAACTGAATTTTAAAATGCTAAGTTTGCTGAATTTTTTGATGAGCATGGTATAGATCATAACTTCTCTGGCCCTAGGACTCCTCAACAAAATGGAGTAGTTGAAAGAAAGAACAGGACTCTTGAGGACATGGCTAGGACTATGCTTCTTTCTAGTAAACTGCCCCAAGGCTTCTGGGCAAAGGCTGTAAACACTGCATGTTATATTATCAATAGATGCATGACTAGACCTCTTGTAGAGAAGACTAAGTATGAGTTACTTAAAGGGAGAAAACCAAATATATCCCATCTTAGGGCATTTGGATGGAAGTGCTTCGTGCACACTAATGGAAAGGACTCACTCGGTAAGTTTGACCCCATAAGTAATGAGGGATTATTCTTGGGATATTCTTCACATAGCAAAACATATAAAGTGTTCAACAAAAGAACTTTGTGTGTAGAAGAAAGTGTGCATGTAGTGTTTGATGAAACTAATATTCTTTCTGAGAGACGAGAACATGAAGATGGAGCCATTGAACTGGTAAAGGATTTGACTAAAATCTCAACACAAGTTAAAGTGACACCAAAAGAAGGAACAGGTGATGGAACAGGTTCATCCATCAAGGGTAACCTAACAGGGGGAACTGATCAAAGAGGAATTGAAACCAATCCCCTAAAAGAACCTGTTCATGACCCTATTCCTCAGCAACAGAACATGGGAGAGACATCTTGCAGAAATCGGTTGGTTGTGAAACCTCACAAGTATCAAAGTTCTCATCCTATTGAGAAAATAATCACTGATCCAACATCTAAAGTCAAAACTAGATCACAATTAAAGAATCTGTGTGCTTTTGATGCCTTCTTATCTCTTATTGAACCTAAGAATGTTGTTGAAGCCTTGTTGGATGCAGATTGGATGAATGCAATGCAAGATGAACTCAATCAATTTGAGAGAAGTCAAGTTTGGCATATAGTTCCAATACCAAAGGACAGATCAGTTATTGGCACAAAATGTGTCTTCAGAAACAAACTTGATGAAGATGGAACAGTTATAAGAAACAAGGCAAGACTGGTGGTCCAAAGTTACATCCAAGAGGAGGGTATAGATTATGATGAGACTTTTGCTCCAGTTGGAAGACTAGAGGCAATAAGACTTCTCATAGCCTTTGCAGCACATATGAAATTCACTCTCCATCAGATGGATGTCAAAAGTGCCTTCCTGAATGGCTACCTGAAATAGGAAGTGTTTGTGAAACAACCTCCAGGGTTTGAGAGTAGGGAATTTCCTGAGCATGTGTACAAATTAGAAAAAGGATTTCTATGGTCTCAAGTAGGCTCCTAGATCATGATATGAATGACTGTTCAAATTCCTGCTTAAACATGGCTACAATAGAGGTAAAATTGACAGTACCCTATTCTTAAGGGAAAAAGATAAGGATATCCTTGTGGAACAAATATATGTTGATGACATAATCTTTGGGGCCACCACTGATAAATTAAGTAAGGATTTTGCCAAATTAATGGGGAGTGAGTTTGAAATGAGTATGATGGGTGAGCTTAACATTTTCTTAGGCTTACAGATCAAGCAAAGCCCTAATGGAACCATGATCCATCAATAGAAATATGCAAAAGAGATGATCAAAAAGTTTAAAATAGATGAATTAAAGGAAATAGACACCCACATTGCAACTGCCACTAAATTAGACATAGATGAACATGGTTCATCAGTTGATCAGAAGTTGTATAGGGGTATGATTGGTTCACTCTTCTATCTTACTGCCAGCAAACCTGACATAGTTTTCAGTGTGGGGCTTTGTGCTCGCTTTCAGGCTAATCCAAAAGAGTCTCACTTGACTGCTGTCAAGAGGATACTAAGATATTTGAAAGGCACCACTGATCTGTGTCTCTTGTATCCTAAAGGTAGTAATTTCAATCTAGTAGGATATGCTGATGCTGATTATGCAGGGTTCCTTGTGGATAGGAAAAGCACCTCAGGTATGGCTCACTTTCTTGGTTCATGTCTTGTATCATGGGCCACTAAAGAGCAAAATTCAGTGGACTTATCCACTGCTGAGGCTGAATATGTTGCTGCTACCTCTTGTTGTGCTCAATTACTATGGATCAAACAGCAGCTAGTAGATTTTGGCATTGAAGTTGGTTGTATTCCTATATTCTGTGATAACACTAGTGCTATAAGTATGACAAAGAACCTTGTTCATCATAAGAGGACTAAGCACATAGATGTTAGACACCACTTCTTAAGAGATAACTATGAGAAAGGATTGATCTCCATAGAATTATGTGCTAATGATAAACCAATTGCTGACATCTTCACTAAAGCACTGAGTAGAGAAAACTTTGAGAGGAATAGGTTGGAATTACGGATGATTAAGATCACCTAATAGGTCCAGCTCAGAATGCACAATGAAAAAAATAATTGAAAAATGAAAAAAAAAGATTTTCTTTTGCTAGGAATTCTGAACTTGTGTAAATATCTAGATTAATTCTTACTCAATTTCATATTTTAAATAGTATACTCCTGTGACATGTGTTTATATGACTTACTGATCTCTTACAAAATTTTCTCTATTATGGCATTTGAGGCATGTTCAAGAGAATTCTAAATGAAGAACCTGGTTCATATGAAAGCTAAGATATGTTTTTATACTCTGTACAATTAGAAAGATTAATATTTAAATCATGAGCAGAAGTCCTAAAACTGTTCAATTCCTAAAAAATTCTATCCGTTAGCTTTCAACTAGTTCCGTCTACCTAGAACTCTAAACCAAAAATTTGCCTAAAATCTAGGGAAGATAAACCGATCATTCAAAATCTGGAATTTCAGGTTGATTAGACCTCTAATTGACCACTGCTAAAAGTTGTTGTTACATATTAAATGTATATTTCACTTTAAATACACATCATTTCTCCTGCCATCATAATAATTCCAAACCATCAAAAATTCTTCTTCACTTTCACTTGCCCTCTTCTCCAAATCTCTAATTCCCAAATTTTCTCAAGAAACAAACGATCATGACTAACCCACAAGACAATCCTGGAACTCCTCACCACCCACTCCCTCAAATTCATCTACACTTCCTCCACCCAGTACATCTCCAAAACCTAGACTGCAAAGGGTGAAAATGTTTGCTCGAAAAACTGTAGCGTCTAAGGCTCTGAGGAAGAAATTAAATGAGAAGTTGAAGGAAAGCCAGGCCCAAAACTCTGACTCCATCTCTAATTCTGAATCATATCAATCCGCTACTGAGGGGGAAGGACCTGGGTCTTCTAACTCTGAAAAGACTCAAGAATCTCCATCTAAGGTAATTTCTTCTGTGTTTGAAAATCTAGAAACTAGGTTTGTTCTGGTTGGGTCTATTAAGGATGTAAAATTACCAGGGTCACGAAGGAGTGGAGGTAAAAAGAATTCTGAAAAAGAAAAAAAAAAGAGGGTGCATGTGGTGAAGGGAGGGGAAATGGGAAAAGAGTTGTGCCTGCTATCTATGGGGTTGCACAAGAAAGGGTAGAAGAGAGTGCCATGATGTCAGGGGGAAGTGGTTCTGGGGAAGCTGTTGATGGGTTGGTTCATCTGAGCACACAGAGAGATGAACCCGTTTCATCTACTAACGAGACCCTAGCAGACCTGCTGAAAAAGGTTGGGACAAGCTATGACCTAAATAAATGAAGAACTCCCACAACAAAAGCCCCCGATATTCCTAAGCCTTCCAAGAAAAGAAAGGCTTCATCCCCAACACCTACTGCATCTTCATTGCTAAAGGGTAGAGACACAAGAAGCAGGGTGAAACAGAATGAAGCTGATCTACAAAGGGCTTTAGCTGAAAGTAAGAAAAAGAAAACGGATAAAGGAAAGGGAAAGATTGCAGAATCCTCAGAGGCTATTGAGGAAGAGGAGATGGAACTGGTCCATCAAGAAAGGGGTACATCAGTGGAGGTTCCTACCCCCAAGCCCAAAAAGCCCAAGACTTCCTCCAAGAAGTCTTCCTCTGTATCTGAGGCTGTTGAACCTACACTAGCCAAGAGGACAAGATCTGTAGTGCAAAACAAACAATCAAAAATTTCTAAAGATGATGACTGGAGTGGAGAAGAAGAAAAAAATGATTCTGAGAAAGAACAAGATAAGCTTGCCATGTTTGGCAAAAGAAATATTTTAAAAGGTAGACTGTTGAAAGACCTGGTGGAACCGGGAATGATAAGATTGGTGGATGCTTTAGCTGCTCAGGGATGGAAGGACATGGTCCTTCAGATGGATGGTAGGCTAGCCAGAAATGAGCTAATTGAATTTATGGCAAATGTTGTGGTTAAGGATGGCAATGTTAGTAGCCTGGTGAAAGGAGTTTAAGTGCAGTTTGATGCAAAGAAACTGGGAGAGATCCTGGACATACCCTCTGAACGGTTTGATGACTATACAAGGCAAAAGTGGCCCTGCCTGGACTCCCTCCCTACTGCTCTTGCAATTACCAGGAGGTTTTGTGATCCTGAAGATGTGAATGAAGTCAGGGTTGTGCAGAAAAGTGAAATGAGGCCTGAGCACAAGGTCTCATTTGTAGTTGTCAACAAGTGTTTATTGCCCATACAGGAAAGAAGACACATTGCCAATTATATGGATCTAGTCCTTATGGAGTTCCTGGAGAGAGGAAAGCAAATCAATTGGCCTGCCTTTCATTATCAAGCTGCTCGATAGGGTCATAAATGGCTCCAAGGCTCATGATACTCCCTATGGCTTTATTCTAACCACAGTTCTGGATAGGTTCAATGTGCCTCTGAAGAAATGGGAAATGGCCTCGAGCAAGGATCACTTTGGCATCAATATTTTTCTTGCTTGTGACTATCAATGCTATCCCAAATGAACCTGGTACATCCCAGAAGACACCCATCAACAGCAAAGTTAGGACTCTAGTTCAGGAATGAAATGGAATCTGAGAGGGATGGTCTCAGAACTGAGCTTGCCAAAGAAAAGGAGAAGACTGATGGAATTCTTCATAACATGCTGAACCTTCTCCAAACCCAAACCCAACCCTCTAGTTCCTCCAAGCCTTAGGACTCCTAGCTTTTATCTCCTAAACTTGTTTAGTACTTCAGTGACCCAGATTATGGGATTTTTCTATATTTTGTTTTTGCTCATGGTTTGGATGTTTTTCTTTCTTTTTGTGGATTGTTTGTGGCAACATATCTCTGCCAATGATAACTATTGTTTTGCTCTTGTTCAATGTTAATCTGTCCTTGATAGTTTAAATATGTTTGCTTGATTACTAATGATTACACCATAATTACACTTGCAGTTGCCCCAGTGGCCATGGTTACTTATTAAAATCTAGGAATCACACTTTGTATGCAACTTTTCAATGATGCCAAAAGGGGGAAGAGAGTTATGCTTTACGCACATTCTGAAATAAGTGATATTTATAACCTAATTAACCTGATTCTTGATGATAAGTAAATTTTCTAAGTTTAGTACTGATGGTTAAGCTGAGTTCTTACAAGTTCCAAATAAGTAAAAAGCATAGAGTTTGTCATCATCAACGAAGGGGAATTTGTTGGCCCAAGAACAGGGGAAGTTTTGAAGATTGACAAAAGAACTCAAATGTGGACCAGGTCAATCTTGTGAAGCACAGTCATGATCAACCTATACATGTGAGATGCACGTGAAGGAGATAAGTCCTACTGATCAAGCAATAATATCTCTTGATCTGATCGAAAAGGTTGCATATTAGATAAGGGGAGAAAGTCTCCTTATATGAAGAGAACACAATCTAGGTTGAAGATAGTGTTAGAGTTTGAGACCATCATGAACTCTTCCATGATAGAAGAGCAGAAATTGAGTCCTAATCAAACTCTGATTACTAACCTATTAAATGTCAGTGTTCTCTTTTACAGGTAATGCACATACACAGAAGTTAAACTAAATTGAGAGCAAAAGAGCAAGGCGATTTTGCAAGAAATTTATGTGTGATTTGAGTGTGCACTCTTGAAGCTACTTGAACGAGATAGAAGAACCAGTTCCATTGTGTCTATCTTTTATTCTAGTTCAATTGTAGTAGGTGGTTTAAAATTGTACCTTTCAACTTTCATAGAAGCAAATGTATTAGGTACCTAGAGTGTTCAAGTTATAGCTAACTTGTAGTGGTCGCAAGAGTTGAGGTTGTGTGCCACAATGTGATTAGAGTTAATCCTTAGGTTTACAAAGAGTTTTTGTAAATGGTGTTTTGGCTCGGTGATTTTAGTGGAAGTTTGGGAAAATCCTACTGAGGAGTAGGTTGTGGTTTTTTCACCTTTTGAGCCAGGTATTTTCCACATAAAAATCTCTGTGTTCTTTATTTTCTTTATTTATTATTCCTCAATTAGTAGTAGTTGGAACACCTAGAAGAACCATGTTCTTCTATAGAGTAGTTAAGCGAAAATTGGGTACCACACAAATCACCCCCTCCCCCTCTTGTGTGGTATTGATGCTTAAAACTTCAGAGAGCTTTGGACAAAATCAAGGAATACTTGCCCACACCACCAGTCCTGGTCCCGCCAGAACCTAGGAGACTTTTGCTACTCTATTTGTCCATACTAGATGGGGTTTTCTGTTGTGTCTTGGGACAACACAATGAGACGGGAAGAAGAGAGTAGACCATATATATCAGAGTATGAAGTTCATACCCTACGAAGCACGATATTCTTTGGTGGAACGCACTTACTGTGCTTTAACATGGATAACTCAAATGTTGAGGCATTACTTCTGTGCCTACACCACATATCTCATATCAAGGATGGATCCTGTAAAATACATTTTCTAGAAACCCATGCCTACCAGGAAGTTGGCAAAATGGAAAATAATATTGAGTGAATTTGACATTGTCTATGTAACTCAGAAGGCGACCAAAGGGCAAGCATTGACAGATCATCTTGCAGAAAATCCTGTAGGTGGAGAATACGAACCACTAAAAACGTATTTTCCCGATGAAGACATATCATTCATAGGAAAAGATATCACCAAAACATATGACGGTTGGAGAATGTTTTTCGATGGAGCTGCAACTTTCAAAGAGTGTGTATTGGAGTTGTCTTAGTATCAGAGGCAGATCAGCATTATCCAATATATGCAAAGCTTAAATTCACGTGTACCAACAACATGGCAGAATATGAGACATGCATCTTAGGACTCAGATTAGCCATCGACATGAACGTTTAGGAACTACTATCAATTAGTGATTCAGACCTTTTGGTACATCAGGTTCTAGGAGAATGGGCTACAAAGAATACCAAGATATTGCCATATTTACATTACGTATAAGAATTGATGAAGAGATTCACAAAGAGAGAATTCAAACATGTTCCAAAGATTCAGAATGAGTTCGCTGATGCATTGGCTACTTTATCTTCCATGATACAACACCTAGATAAGAATTTCATCGACCCTATCCCGATAGGAATCAATAATCAGTCGTCTTATTATGCTCATGTTTAAGAAGAAGCAGATGGGAATCCATGGTTCCATTATATCAAAGAATACTTGGCAAAAGGAGAATACCCGGATTATGCAAATCATCCTCAGAAAGATCGACTAACCATTTCTTCCATTGTGGAGGAATTATGTACAGAAGAACTCTAGATCTAGGATTATTACGGTGTGTCGATGCCAAGGAAGCATCCAAACTGCTCGAAAAGATACATGTCAGAACCTGCGGACCACACATGATTGGTTTTTGTTTTAGCCAAGATGATATTAAGAGCAGGATATTTTTTGATGACTATGGAAACTGACTCCATCAAGTATGTTCAAAAGTGTCATCAATGCCAAGTACATGTAGATATGATACGAGTGCCACTAAATGAACTCAATGCAACAAGTGCACCATGGCCTTTCTCTGCTTGGGGAATAGATGTCATCGGTCCGATCGAACCTGACGCTTTGAATGGGTATAGGTTCATTCTAGTGGACATAGAGTACTTCACAAAATGGGATGAAGATGCATCTAACAAAGTTGTATCTAAGAAAGTCATCGCAGGTTTTGTTAGAGACAGTATTGTTTGCCGATTCGGGGGTGCCAGAATCTATCATCACTGACAAAGCCGCCAACCTCAATAGTGACTTAATGAAATCTATGTGTGAAACCTTCAAGATCAAGAAGAAGAATTCCACAGCATACAACCCTCAAATGAATAGAGCTGTGGAGGCTGCCAACAAGAAAATTAAGAAAATACTAAGAAAGATGGTAGACAATCACAAGCAATGGCACGAGAAATTACCATTTGCCTTATTGGGAAATTGTATTACAATTCGCACATCAACCGGGGCAACTCCTTATTTTCTAGTCTATGGTACTTAAGCCATCATTCCCGCAGAAGTAGAAATTCCTTCTTTAATAATAATACAAGAAGCTAAACACAACAATGCAGAATGGATACGGAGTTGCTATGAACAATTGGATCTCATTGACGGGAAAAGAATGAACGCAGTATTCCATGGTCAGCTTTATTAGAACAGAATGTCAAGAGCTTTCAACAAAAGGGTCATACCTAAACAGTTCACATCGGACCAGCTGGTGCTAAAGCGAATCTTTCCATATCAGGATGAAGCCAAAGGGAAGCTTTCACCAAATGGCAAGGTCCTTACATGATTCATCGAGTACTAACAGGATGACCGCTCATACTTGCAGAAATAGACAAAGAAATTTGGCCAAACCAATCAACTCAGACGCGGTCAAGAGATATTATGTTTAGGATCGTTCACATTTCGCCACTTGATGTAACCGAACTATGCTTGACCTGATTCCCATTTAAGAGGGGTTACGTAGGCAGCCCTATGGTCTCGGTCTCATCTTAATAAAATCTACATTTTGCCATGGTCATAATTCTGAAGCAACTCCAGCTGATTTCGTCACACGAAGAACAGTTACAGAATCGCTCTTACACTGGGGAAGAATTTTGAGGAGGAACCTCAAAATTCTAAAACAAGGAAGTCACAATGTCTTTAAAATATGTCAGAGTCATTGGTTCATCTAACTTACTTGATATCGCATACTGCTACATTTTAAACAACTATATTTATCAAATGCATGCATATTTTTCGAAACATTATTTCTATGGTAGTCAGATGTTACCCAAGGTAACTCAATCAGGATCTCAAGACAGGAGCACAGGCAGAGTAGAAGACAAAATGTCACGACCCTGACCCCGAACCCGGCCGTGATGGCGCCTCTCGTGAAGACAAGGCCAGCCAGACCAAAAGAGAACACCTCATTTAAACAATTAAATACCATATATAGTTCTACAACATGATATAATAGCCATAATTTGCGGAAATAATGATAACAACAGTAGAAACCATCCCGGCATAGCCCAAACCGGGGTGTCACAAGTCATGAACAACTAATAAATCTGGATACCAGTCTACTAGATACGAAATCTGATACAAAAGTTCAAGAACATAAAAATAGTATGATATGGGATGCACGGGGGCTGCGAACGCCAACAGCTACCTCGTAGTCTGAGAAAAACACTGCCTGGACTGGGAGGATCAGCACTCAGGAGCGGACACTGCGATGCCTGAATCTGCACACACGGTGCAGGGAGTAATGTGAGTACTCCGAATCAGTGAGTAATAATCATAAATAATGGCTGAAAGAAAGAAAACACGTAAAGGCACAAACAATTCTATATCAAGAAGTAAGATCACTTAAATCAATAAATCCATGAAGAAGTCAAATGAAATTCCTTTAAACAAAGTAAAACAGATAATTTAGCAGGTAAGTAACAAGTAGAAATATGCCCCTCAGGCATAGTAACAATCGCTCAAAATAGTATCAGCCCCTCGGGCTCACTCTCAGATCATGATGGGTACCCGCGATCTCTGTAGGTGTGTAGACTTCGGAGGGGCCCCTTACGGCCCAAGCGCTATATCAAGCCACATCGTGGCATCATCTCTCGGCACTCGGCCTCACATCACTCAAGCCACCTCGTGGCATATAAAGCCTCTCAGGCCCTCGGCCTCATATCACTCAGCATATCCTCATATGGCCCTCTGCCTTACTCAGTCCGAAAATCATCACAAGCCCCTCGGGCATTCGTAAAACAATAGTTCCCAGCCCAAAACATCATTTAGAAATATCATTTAAGTTTTAAATCTGAGTAAAAGTGGCTGAGTTCGTAAAATAGTAGATACCAACATGACTGAGTTCAAATAATAAGTCAAAACGGTGAGGAAATAGTGATAAAAATCCCCGAAGGATTCAAATAATTGGCACGAAGCCCAAATATGGCAATCAACCCAAATCATGATGATAACAAATAAGTTTCAGTCAAATACGCGGTAAAATCATCGATCGGGACGGACCAAGTCGCAATCCCCAGTAGTAAAAGATCCCATGCTCATTATCCAGCGCGTGTCTCACCTCAATATAGCAGTACGATGTGCAATCCGGGGTTTCAAACCCTCTGGACACCATTTACAATCATTACTCACCTCGAACCGGCTACAACTCTAGCTGGCTATGCCTCTGCCCCTCGAATCGGCCTCCACGCGCATAAAATCTATCAAAAATCAGAACGAATACATCACAATATATTAAGGTAACAAAACCCAAGCGAAAACAATCGAAAAATATCGAAAATCCCAAAATTAGCAAAACCCGATCCCCGGGCCCACTTCTCGAAACTCAGAAATTTTCACATCATTAGATTCCTTATCACCCCACGAGTTCATACATACCAAAAGTTCTCAATTCCGACCTCAAATGGTCCTTCAAATCCCAATTCAAAAGTTCAAAATCCCAAGCCCTAGTTCTTCCATTTTTTTAGCTTAAGTTCCAAGAATTTCTAGGTAAATTTCACAATAAATTCGAGTTTTAGGTTCGTAAATCTTACCTCCAATCATTTCTCCTTGAATCCCTTTTTACTCACCTTCATAAGCTCTCAAAATACTCAGCTATGGAGGAAAAATGGCTCAAAATCACGGATAAAATGACTTATAAACTTTCTGCACAGTGGTTTTCGCATCTGCGATCCCACCACCGCTCCTGTGGTATCGCTTATGCGGTAATTCCTCTGCATCTACGAAAATTACTTAGGGGGCCAGGTTTCGCATATGCGGTCCACGAGCCGCATCTGCGACTCAGCAGGTGCAGTCCATATGCCGCATCTGCGGTTCCTGGCTATTCTTCCCAAACTGCTTCTGCGGCTCTTTTTCCACATGTGCGGCACTGCACATGCGGTCCCCAATCCGCAGGTGCGGAAATACCAGAAGCAGCAACTTCTGAGATCTCTTATGTCCAAAATTCTTCCCGTTAACTATCCGAATTCACCCCGAGGCCCCCGGGACCTCAACCAAAAGCACCAACATGACCCAATACCTTATTCAAACTTGTTCCAACGATCAAAGCACCTCAAACAACATCAAATTACCCGAAACACGTCGGATTCAAGCCTAGTTTTTGAGAAATCTTCTGAAATACGTTTTCGATCAAAAACCCAACCAAACCACGTCCGAATGACCTGAACTTTTGCACACACATCCCAAATGACACCACGAAGCTACTGCAACTCTCAGAATTCCATTCCGACCCCCGGATCAAATTCTCACCTACCAATCGGAAATCGCCAAAATACTAACTTCGCCAATTCAAGCCTATTTCTACACCGGACCTCCAAAACCAATTCCGATCACACTCCTAAGTCATAAATCACCTCCCAAAGCTAAACGAACCATCAGAACTCACATTCGAGCCCTCTAACAGATAAGTCAACACCCGATTGACTTTTCCCACTTAAACCTTCATAAAATAGATTAAGTGTCTCATTTCTTACCAAATCATCTGCGAACTCAATCTAATCAACCCGGTCACTTAAAACATGGATAACGAAGCATAAAGAAGCAGAAATGAGAGAAAACGGAGCGGTAACTCATGAGATGACTAGCCAGGTCATCACATCCTCCCCAACTTAAACAAACGTTCGTCCTCGAACGAGTCAATAAACATACCTGAAACCTCGAATAGGTGAGGATATCAGCTCCGCATCTCCTGCTCAATCTCCCAGGAAGCCTCCTCCACGGGCCGACCTCTCCACTGCACCTTCACTGAATCTATATCCTTTGACCTCAACTTTTGAACCTGACGTCCCAAAATAGCTACTGGCTCCACATCAAAGGTCAAATCATCATCTAACTAAACCGTGTGTAGTCCAAAACATGGGACGAGTCCCCAATATACTTCCAAAGCATAGAAACATGAAATAACGGATGCACGCTAGACAAGATGGGTGGAAAAGCAAGCTCACAAGAAGACCGAGAAACCACACACGCCATCATCACCGTTGGTCACATCTCTGGCATCATCATGCTGAACTCTGTCCTTAAGGACAAGCAAATGCGGGTCATCATACTGACGCTCTTTGATGCGATCAAATAAGGAAGACCAAGTAACCACACACGCCAACTCCCTACTGGCCTCCGAAATATCCAACCTCATGAACCGATTGGCCAAGGCCTGAACATCAACTGCAAGAGGTCTCTCCCCAACTGGGATGTATTCCAAACTCCGCATACTCACTGCCTTTCGGCTCAAAGCATCGGCTACCATGTTAGCCTTTCTCGGATGGTACACTATAGTGATATCATAATCCTTAAGCAGCTCCAACCACCTCCGCTGCCTCAAATTAAGATCCTTTTGCTTGAACAAATGCTGAAGACTGCGATGATTGGTGAATACCTCACAAGATACACCATACAAATAATGCCTCCAAATCTTCAACGCATGAACTATGGAAGCCAACTCCAAATCATGAACGGGGTAGTTCTTCTCAAGGGGCTTCAATTGTCGAGAAGCATAATCAATAACTCTACCCTCCTGCATCAATACAAAACCAATCCCAACTCTCGAAGCATGACAATATACAGTATATGAACCTGAAGTTGATGGCAAAACCAATACTAGAGCTGTGGTCAAAGCTATCTTGAGCTTCTGCAAGCTCTCTTCACACTCGTCCAACCATACAAATAAAATGCCCTTTTGGGTCAACTTGGTCAAGGGCGATGCGATAGATGAAAATCCCTGAATAAACCGGCGATAATAGCCTGCCATCCCAAAAAAGCTATGAATCTCTGTCCCAACTCTGAACCGCCTCTATCTTCTTTGGATCAACCTGAATACCCTTGCTGGACACCACGTGCCCCAAGAAAGCCACTAAACTGAGCCAAAACTCACACTTGGAGAATTTTGCATAAACCTTCTCCTCCCTCAATATCTGCAACACAACTCTCAAATGCTTTGCGTGCTCCTCCTGACTACGCGAGTACACCAGGATATCATCAATGAATACTATAACGAACGAATCAAGATAAGGCCAAAACACGTTGTTCATCTAATGCATAAATGTTGTTGGGCATTGGTTAGCCCGAAAGACATCACAAGGAACTCATAATGACCATATCTGGTCGTGAAAGCAGTCTTAAGAATATCTGAATCCCTGCTCTTCAACTGGTGATAACCCGAACAGAGATCGATCTTGGAGTACACCCTCGCTCCCTAAAGCTGGTCAAATAAATCATCAATGCGAGGCAAAGGATACTTGTTCTTAATTGTTACCTTGTTCAATTGTCTATAATCAATGCACATTCTCATGATTCCATCCTTCTTCCTCATAAATAGGACTGGCGCACCCCAAGGTGACACACTAGACCGAATGAACCCCTTATCTAGGAGTTCCTGAAGCTGTTCTTTCAATTCCTTCAACTCCACTGGTGCCATACGATATGGCAAAATAGAAATGTGCTGAGTGCCCCGCACCAGGTCAATACCAAAATCAATATCCCTGTCTGGTGGCATGCCTGGCAGGTCTGCAGGAAACATATCGGGAAAATCCCTCACAACTAGAACATAATCAATACTGGGAGTCTCAGCTCCGACATCCTCACAAATGCTAGATATGAAAGACAACCCTTCCCAACCATACGTTGGGCCTTCAAGAAAGATATCACTCTACTAGGAACATAATCAGTCACACCATGCCACTCGATCCGCGGTACACCCGCATAGCCAAGGTGACTGTCTTAGCATGACAGTCTAGAATAGCACGACACGGAGATAACCAATCCATGCCCAAAATGAAATCAAAATCCACTATGCTCAATAGCAATAGATCCACTCGGGTCTCCATACCCCCAATAGTCACCACACATGACCGGTACACACGATCTACAATAACAGTATCACCCACCGGGGTAGATACATGAACATGTAAAATAAGAAACTCACGGGGCGTACCCAAATAACGAGCAAAGTATGATGACACATAGGAAAAGGTGGAACCGGGATCAAATAATACAGAGGCATCTCTGTGGCAGACTGAGACAATACTTGTAATGACAGCATCTGAAGCAATAGCATCGGGTCTAGCTAGAAGTGCATAGAAACGAGCCTGGCCACCGTCTGATCGACCTCCCCTTCTTGGGCGACCCTTGGTTGCCTGAACTCCACCCCTAGCTGGCTGGACAGGTGGTGAAGTAACTAGAGCAGAAATAGAGGGCTGACCCCTCTGCTAGGACGAACTAGCAACACGACGAGGATACTGCCTCCACACATGCCCAAACTCTCCACACTCAAAACAACTCCCAGGTGCTGGAGAAAGGGGACTCAAGGGAACCCCTCGCATCAGAGTGACTAGCTGATGCACTCGGCACAGAAGAACCCTGAGCCGACGGGGCACGAGATGAACTCCGAGCTGGGAGGGCACTGAGTGATGACTGGCCCCGCGGAGATCCATGATGACCATGACTCGAAGATGCCCCATGGTACTTTGGACGGGCCGACTGAGTAGCCTTAAAAGAACGACCTCTACCATGCTGGAATTGGCCGCTCAAAGGAGCACCACTATAACTGCCTGATCCTCGAGGCCTCTTGTCCTCCATCTCCTCTCGATCCTGACGGCGAACCGTCTCAATCTCGCGAGCGATATCAACCACCTCCCTGAACGTAGCACCTAACACCCTCTCTCGGGTCATAAGAATACGGAGATGATAGTTAAAGCCATCAACAAATCTCCTGTCCTCTCACGATCTGTTGGTACATCCAAACGACATGATGAGCCAACTTAGAAAACCTCGACTCATACTGTGACACAGTCATATCCCACTGTCTCAGCCACTCAAACTGTCTACGCAGCTCCTCTCTACGAGACTGCGGTACATACTTCTCCAAGAAGAGAGTGGAGAACTCCTGCCAAGGGAGGGGCGCTGGTCCCACAGGAATACGCCTCTCATACGCCTCCCACCAAGTGAAGGCTGCCCCAGAAAACTGAAAAGTAGTAAATGCCACACCACTAGACTCAAGAATCCCTACTGTACGGAGCATCCACTAACACTTATCCAGAAAACCCTGGGCATCCTCGCCCTCATCACCATTGAATGATGGAGGCTGGAGTCTACCAAATCTCTCAAGATGACGCTGCTCATCATCCGGCATAACTGGCACAACAAACTCCTGAGCTGGTGCAACCGGCTAGGCTGGAGGTGCCTTGATGTCTGAAGTCCCTGCACTATCTGCTCAGGCGTGCAAATAGCGGGGGTCTGATTGTCTCCCCCGGCCTGTGAAGTAGCTGCTACTATAGTGGTTGAAACTTCCTGATCCAGGCTAGTGCAAACTGATAAAATCTGTGCCAAGGCCTCGTGAACACCCAGAATCACGATGGGCACAACTGGTGCCTGAACTGGTGCTGCTGGAGCATCCATAGCTGGAGCCTGATCCGGAGCTAGGGCAGCTAGTGGATCTACAGGTGCTGCCCTCGCTGCTCTGCCTTTGCCACGACCATGACCGCGTTCACGGCCTCTGGTGGGATCAGGTGGTGGAACTGGTGGTCGTGCACCTCGTCTAGTATCTCGCGTCCTCATCATCTGTGAGAGAATGGAATATAAGAAGTTTAGTACTCGGACCAATAAGTTCCCAAGAAAAGAATTTCAAGAATATGAAGTTTTTCCTAAGGGTTATGCAGCCTCTCGAGGATAAATACAGACGTCTCCGTACTGATCTGCGAGACGCTACTAAACCTGCTCATGACTCATGAGACCTAAGTAACCTAGTCTTTGATACCAACTTGTCATGACTCTAACCCGAACCCGGTTGTGGTGACACCTCTCGTGAAGACAAGGCCAGCCAGACCAAAAGAGAACACCTCATTTAAGCAATTAAATACCATAAATAGTTTTAAAACATGATGTAATAGCCATAATTTGCGGAAATAACAATAACAACAGTACAAACCATCCCGACACAGCCCAAACCGAGGTGTCACAAGTCATGAGAAACTAATAAATCTGGATACCAGTCTACTAGATACGAAATCCGATACAGAAGTTCAAGAACATAAAAATAGTGAGATATGGGTGGCACGGGGGTTGCGGACGCCAACAACAACCTCGTAGTCTTCGAAAAACACTGCCTGGACTGGGAGGATCAGCACTCAGGAGCGGACTCTGCGATGCCTAAATATGCACACACGGTGCAGGGAGTAATACGAGTATTCCGACTTAGTGAGTAATAATCATAAATAATAGCTGAAAGCAAAAAAAAACACGTAAAGGCACAAAAAATTCTATATCAACCAGTAAGATCACTTAAAGCAGTAAATCCATGAAAAAGTCAAATGAAATTCTTTTAAACCAAGTAAAACAGGTAATTTAGCAGGTAAATAACAAGTAGAAATACGCCCCTCGGGCATAGTAACAATCGCTCAGAATAGTATCAGCCCCTCGGGCTCACTCTCAGTACAGTATCAGCCCCTCGGGCTCACTCTCAGATCATGACGGGTACCCACGCTCACTGTGGGTGTGCAGACTTC
The DNA here is from genome assembly GCF_000393655.2 of Nicotiana sylvestris. Classification (NCBI taxonomy): domain Eukaryota; kingdom Viridiplantae; phylum Streptophyta; class Magnoliopsida; order Solanales; family Solanaceae; genus Nicotiana; species Nicotiana sylvestris. The sequence goes on along the minus strand of NC_091066.1, from coordinate 81,668,388 downwards.
GGAGGGGCCCTTACGGCCCAAGCGCTATATCAAGCCAACTCGTGGCATCATCTCTCTACACTAGGCCTCATATCACTCGGTACTCGGCCTCACATCACTCAAGCCACCTCGTGGCATATAAAGTCTCTTAGGCCCTCGGCCTTATATCACTCAGCATATTCTCACATATGGCCCTCGCCTTACTCAGCCCAAAAATCATCACAAGCCCCTCGGGCATTCGTAAAACAGTAGTTCCCAACCCAAAACATCATTTAGAAATATCATTTAAGTTTCAAATTTGAGTAAAATTGGTTGAGTTCGTAAAATAGTAGATACCAACAGGACTGAGTTCAAATAATAAGTCAAAACACTAAGGAAACAGTGATAAAAATACCCGAAGGATTCAAATAATTGGCAAGAAGCCCAAATATATCAAGCAGCCCAAATCATGATGATAACAAATAAGTTTCAGTAAAATACTCGGTAAAATTATCGATCGGGATGGACCAAGTCGCAATCCCCAGTAGTAAAAGACCCCACACTCATCATCCAGCGCGTGTCTCACCTTAATAAAGCACTACGATGTGCAATCCGGGGTCTCAAACCCTCAGGACATCATTTACAATCATTACTCACCTCGAACCGGCTACAACTCAAGCTCGCAACACCTTTGCCCCTCGAATCGGCCTCCACGCACGTCAAATTTATCAAAAATCAGAACAAATACATCACAATATGCTAAGGGAACAAAACCCAATCAAAAAATATCGAAAATTCCAAAATTAGCAAAACCCGAGTCCTAGGCCCACTTCTCAAAACTCAAGAATTTTCACATCATTAGATTCCTTATCACCCCACGAGTTTATACATATCAAAAGTTCTTAATTCCGACCTCAAATGGTCCTTCAAATCCCAATTCAAAAGTTCAAAATCCCAAGCCCTATTTCTTCCAATTTTTTAGCATAAATTCCAAGAATTTCTAGGTAAATTTCACAATAGATTCAAGTTTTAGGTTCGAAAATCTTACCTCCAATCAATTCTCCTTGAATCCCTCTTTAATCACTTTCAAAAGCTCTCAAAATACTTAGCTATGGAGGAAAAATGTCTTAAAATTGCGGATAAAATGACTTATAAACTTTCTGCCAAAGGGTTTTCGCATCTGCGATCCCACCACTGCTCCTGCGGTACCGCTTCTGTGGTAATTCCTCCGCATATGCGGAAATCACTTAGGGGGCCAGGTTCCGCATCTGCGGTCCACGAGCCGCATTTGCGACTCCGCAAGCGCGGTCCATATGCCGCATCTGCGGTCCCTGGATATTCTTCCCAAACCGCTTCTGCGGCTCTTTTTACGCATGTGCGGCACCGCACCTACGGTCCTCAATCCGCAGGTGCGGAAATACCAGAAGCAGCAATTTCTGAGATCTCTTAAGTCCAAAAATCTTCCCGTTAACCATCTAAACTCACCCCGAGGCCCTCGGGACCTCAACCAAAAGCACCAACATGACCCAATACCTTATTCAAACTTGTTCCAATGAACAAAGCACCTCAAACAATATCAAATTACCCGAAACACGTCGGATTCAAGCCTAGTTTTTGAGTAATCTTCCGAAATATGTTTTCGATCAAAAATCCAACCAAACCACGTCCGAATGACCTGAAATTTTGCACACACATCCCAAATGACACCACGAAGCTGCTGCAACTTTCGAAATTCCATTATGACCCTCGGATCAAAATCTCACCTACCAACCGGAAATCGCAAAATAACTAACTTCGCCAATTCAAGCCTAATTCTACACCAGACCTCCAAAACAAATTTTGATCACACTCATAAGTTATAAATCACTTTCCGAAGCTAAGAAAACCATCAGAACTCACATCCGTGCCCTCTAACACATAAGTCAATACCCGGTTGACTTTTCCAACATAAACCTTCTTAAAAGAGACTAAGTCTCTCATTTCTTACTAAATCCTCTCCAAACTCGATCTAATCAACCCGGTCACCTAAAACATAGATAACGAAGCATAAAGAAGCAGAGATGGGGGAAAACGGAGTGGTAACTCATGAGACGACTGGCTGGGTCGTCACATCCTCCCCAACTTAAACAAATGTTCGTCCTTGAACGAGTCAAGAAACATACCTGAATCCTCGAATAGGTGAGGATATCTGCTCCGTATCTCCCGCTCAATCTCCCAGGTAGCCTCCTCCATGGGCCGACCTCTCCACTGCACCTTCACTGAAGCTATATCCTTTTACCTCAACTTTCAAACCTGACGTCCCAAAATAGCTACTGGCTCCACATCAACGGTCAAATCATCATCCAACTGAATTGTGCTGGAGTCCAAAACATGAGACGGGTCCCAAATATACTTCCGGAGCATAGAAACATGAAATATCGGATGCACGCTAAATAAGCTGGGTGGCAAAGCAAGCTCCTAAGCCACCTCCCCGATCCTCCGAAGTACCTTAAAAGGCCCAATGAACTGCGGACTCAACTTTCCTTTCCTCCCAAATCTCATAACACCCTTCATGGGCGAAACCTTCGGCAAGACCTTCTCACCAACCATGTAGGACACATCTCGGACCTTCCGATCCGTATAACTCTTCTAGCACGACTGCACTGTACGAAGCCTCTCCTGAATCACCTTCACCTTCTCTATGGCATCCTTAACCAAATCTGTCCCCAATAGCCTAGCGTCGTCGGGCTCGAACCAACCGACTAAAGATCTACACCGCCTCCCATACAAAGCCTCATATGAAGTCATTTGAATACTCGACTATTAGCTATTGTTATAAGCAAACTCTGCAAGCAGTAGAAATCTATCCCATGAACCTCCGAAATCCATAACACAAGCATGCAATATGTCCTCCAATATCTAAATAGTACGCTCAGACTGCCCATCCGTCTGAGGATGAAAAGCTAAGCTCAACTGCACCTGAGTACCCAACTCTCGCTGAACATACTTCCAAAACTGGGAAGTAAATATAGTGCCCCGATCTGAAATGAGGGAAACTGGTACACCATGTAATCGAACAATCTCCCGAATATATATCTCTTCCAACCGCTCTAAAGAATAAGTAGTACAGATAGGAATGAAGTGCGCGGACTTGGTCAGCTGATCCACAATCACCCAAATAGCATCAAACTTCTTCAAAGTCCGTGGAAGTCCAACAACAAAGTCCATAGAGATCCTCTCCCACTTCCACTCTGGAATAACCATCTGCTGAAGTAAGCCACCCGGTCTCTGATGCTCATATTTCACCTACTGACAATTGAGATACCGAGCTACAAATCCCACAATATCTTTTTTCATTCTTCTCCACCAATAGTGCTGCCTCAAATCCTGGTACATCTTCGCGGCACCCGGATGAATAGAATACTGCGAGCTATGGGCGTCTTCCAAGATCAACTCTCTCAGCCCATCCACATTGGGCACACAAATACGGCCCTGCATCCTCAACACCCCATCATCACCGATGGTCACATCTTTGGCGTCATCATGCTGAACTCTGTCCTTAAGGACAAGCAAATGCGGATCATCATACTGGCGCTCTCTGATGCGATCAAATAAGGAAGACAGAGAAACCATACAAGCTAACTCCCGACTGGGCTCCGAAATATCCAACCTCACAAACCGATTGGCCAAGGCCTAAACATCAACTGCAAGAGGTCTTTCCCCAACTAGGATGTACGCCAAACTCCCCATACTTACTGCCTTTCGGCTCAAAGCATCGGCCACCACGTTGGCCTTTCCCAGTAGGTACAATATAGTGATATCATAATCCTTAAGCAACTCCAACCACCTCCACTGCCTCAAATTAAGATCCTTTTGCTTGAACAAATGTTGAAGACTGCGATGATCGGTGAATACCTCACAAGATACACCATACAAATAATTCCTCCAAATCATCAATGCATGAACTATGGCAGCCAACTCCAAATCATGAATAGGGTAGTTCTTCTCATGGGGCTTCAATTGTCGAGAAGCATAAGCAATAACTCTATCCTCCTGCATCAATACACAACCAATCCCAACTCTTGAAGCATCACAATTTACGGTATATGAACCTAAAGCAGATTGCAAAACCAATATTGGAGCTGTGGTCAAAGCTATCTTGAGCTTCTGCAAGCTCTCTTTACACTCATCCGACCATACAAATGAAACACCCTTCTGAGTCAACTTGGTCAAGGGCGATGTGATAGATGAAAATCCCTGAACAAACCGGCGATGATAGCCTGCCACCCCAAAAAAGCTATGAATCTCTATAGCTTAGGACGGTCTAGGCCAACTCTGAACCACCTCTATCTTCTTTGGATCAACCTAAATACCCTCGCTGGACACCACGTGCCCCAAGAAAGCCACTGAACTGAGCCAAAATTCACACTTGGAGAATTTTGCATAAAGCTTTTCCTCCCTCAATCTCTGCAACACAACTCTCAAATGATCTGTGTGGTCCTCCTGACTACGCGAGTACACCAGTATATCATAAATGAATACTATAATGAACGAATCAAGATAAGGCCGGAACATGATGTTCATCAAATGCATGAATGTTGTTGGGGCATTGGTTATCCCGAAAGACATCACAAGGAACTCATAATGACCATATCTGGTCCTGAAAGCAGTTTTAAGAATATCTAAATCCCTGATCTTCAACTAGTGATAACCCGAACGAAGATCAATCTTGGAGAACACCCTCGCTCCCTGAAGCTGGTCAAATAAATCATCAATGCCAGGCAAATGATACTTGTTCTTAATTGTTACCTTGTTCAATTGCCTATAATCAATACACATTCTTATGGTGCCATCATTCTTCCTCAAGAAGAGGACTGGCGCACCCCAAGGTGACATACTAGACCGAATGAACCCCTTATCTAGGAGTTTCTGAAGTTGTTCTTTCAATTCCTTTAACTCCGCTGGTGCCATACGATACGGCAGAATAGAAATGTGCTGAGTGTCTGGCACTAGGTCAATACCAAAATCAGTATCCCTGTCCGGTGGTATGATTGGTAGGACTATAGGAAACACCTCGGGAAAATCCCTCACAACTGGAACAAAATCAATACAAGGAGTCTCAGCTCCCACATCCCTCACAAATGCTAGATATGAAAGACAACCCTTCCCAACCATACGTTGGGCCTTCAAGAAAGATATCACTCTACTAGGAACATAATCAGTCACACCATGCCACCCGATCCGCGGTACACCCGGCATAGCCAAGGTGATGATCTTAGCATGACAGTCCAGAATAGCACGACACAGAGATAACCAATCTATTCCCAAAATGAAATCAAAATCCACCATGCTCAATAGAAATAGATCCACTCGGGTCTCCAGACCCCCAATAGTCACCGCACATGACTGGTACACACGGTATACAACAATAGTATTGCCCACCGAGGTAGATACATGAACAAGTAAAGCAAGAAACTCACGGGGCGTACCCAAATAATGAGCAATGTATGATGACACATAGGAAAAGGTGGAACCAGGATCAAATAATACACAGGCATCTCTACGGTAGACTGAGACAATACCTGTAATGACAACATCTGAAGCAATAGCATCGGGTCTAGCTGGAAGTGCATAGAAATGAGCCTGGCCACCACCTGATCGACCTCCCCCTCTGGGGCGACCCCTGGCTGCCTGACCTTCACCCCTAGCTGGTTGGGCAGGTGGTAAAGTAACTGAAGTAGAAGTCGAGGGCTCATCCCTCTGCTGGGACGAACTAGCAACCTGACGAGGACACTACCTCCATATATGCCCAAACTCTCCACACTCAAAACAACTCCTAAGTGCTGGATAAGGGGACTGAAGGGAACACCTCGCACCGGAGTGACTAGCTGATGCACTCGGCATAGAAGAACCCTAAGCCGACAGGGCACGAGATGAACTCTGAGCTTGGAGGGCACTGAATGATGAGTGGCCCTACTGAAGATCCATGATGACCATGACCCGAAGATTCCCCAAGATACTCTGGATGGGCCGACCGAGCAGGCCTGAAAGAACAACCTCTACCATTCTTGAACTGGACCCTCGAAAGAGCACCACTATAACTGCCCGATCCTCAAGGCCTCTTGGCCTTCTTCTCCTCTCTATCCTGACGGAAAACCGTTTCAATCTCGTGAGCGATATCAACCACCTCCTCGAATGTAGAACCCAACACCCTCTCTCGGGTCATAAGAATACAGAGATGATAGTTAAGGCCATCAACAAATCTTCTGATCCTCTCACGATCTGTCAGAACCATCCAAACGGCATGACGAGCCAACTCAGAAAACCTCGACTCATACTGTGATACAGTCATATCCCCTTGTCTCAACCACTCAAACTATCTATGCAGCTCCTCTCTGCGAGACTGTGGTACATATTTCTCCAAAAAGAGAGTGGAGAACTACTGACAAGTGAGGGACGCTGCTCCCACAATCCTACGCATCTCATACGCCTCCCACCAAGTGAAGGCGGCCTCAAAAAACTGAAAAATAGTAAATGCCACACCACTAGACTCAAGAATCCCTGGTGTACGGAGCATCCACTGACACTTATCCAGAAAACCCTGGGCATCCTCGCCCTCAGCACCACTGAATGACGGAGGCTGGAGTCTACCAAATCTCTCAAGACGACGCTGCTCATCACCCAGCATAACTGGCACAAAAAAATCCTGAGCTGGTGCAACCGGCTGGGCTGGAGGTGCCCCAATGTTTGAAGTCCCTGCACTACCTGCTCAGGTATACGAGCAGCGGGTGTCTAATTACCTCCCTCAACCTGTGAAGTAGCTGCTGCTGTAGTAGCTAAAACTGCCTGAGCCAGGCCAGTGCAAACTGATAGGATCTGTGCCAAGGCCTCCTCAAGACTCGGAATAACGATGGGCATAATTGGTGCCTGAACTGGTGCTGCTGGAGCATCCATAGCTGGAGTCAAATCCGGAGCTAGAGCAACTGGTGGATCTACAGGTGCTGCCATTGCTGCTCTACCTCTGCCACGACCGCGTCCACGGCCTCTGGTGGGCTCAGCTGGTGGCACTGGTGGTCATGCACCTCGTATAGTAGCTCGCGTCCTCACCATCTGTGATAGAATGGAATATCAGAAGTTTAGTACTCGGACCAACAAGTTTGCACGACAAGAATTTCAAGAATATGAAGTTTTTCCTAAGGGTTATGCAGCTTCTCGAGGATAAATACAGACGTCTCCATACTGATCTGCGAGACGCTACTAAACCTGCACATGACTCATGAGACCTAAGTAACCTAGGCTTTGATACTACCTTGTCATGACCCTGACCTTGATCTCGGTTGTGGTGGCGCCTCTCGTGAAGACAAGGCCAGCCAGACGAAAAGAGAACACCTCATTTAAACAATTAAATACCATAAATAGTTTTAAAACATGATATAATAGCCATAATTTGCGTAAATAACGATAACAACAGCAGAAACCACTCGACACAACCCAAACTTGGGTGTCACAAGTCATGAGCAGCTAATAAATCTGTATACCAGTCTACTAGATACAAAATCCGATACTGAAGTTCAAAAACATAAAAATAGTAAGATATGGGAGGCACGGGGGCTGTGGACGCCAACAACAACCTCGTAGTCTCCGAAAAACACAGCCTGGACTGGGAGGATCAGCCCTTAGGAACGGACTCTACGATGCCTGAATCTGCACACACGGTGCATGGAGTAATGTGAGTACTCCGACTCAGTGAGTAATAATCATAAATAATGGATGAAAGCAAAAAAAACATGTAAAGGCACAAAGCAATTCTATATCAAGCAGTAAGATCACTTAAAGCAGTAAATATATGAAGAAGTCAAATGAAATTCCTTTAAACCAAGTAAAACAAGTAATTTAGCAGGTAAATAACAAGTAGAAATACGCCCCTCGGGCACAGTAACAATCGCTTAGAATAGTATCAGCCCCTCGGGCTCACTCGCCTCACATCACTCAAGCCACCTCGTGGAATATAAAGTATCTCAAGCCCCCGGCCTCAGATCACTCAGCATATCCTCACATATGGCCCTCGGCCTTACTCAGCCTGAAAATCATCACAAGCCCTTCAGGCATTCGTAAAACAGTAGTTCCCAGCCCAAAACATCATTTAGAAATATCACCGAAGGATTCAAATAATTAGCACGAAGCCCAAATATGACAATCAGCCCAAATCATGATGATAACAAATAAGTTTCAGTAAAATACGCGGTAAAATTATCGATCGGGACTGACGAAGTCGCAATCCCCAGTAGTAAAAGGCCCCACGCTCATCATCCAGCGCGTGTCTCACCTTAATAAAGCACTACGATGTGCAATTCGGGGTTTCAAACCCTCTGGACATCATTTACAATCATTACTCACCTCGAATAGGCTACAACTCTAGCTCGCGACGCCTCTGCCCCTCAAATCGGCCTCCACGCGCGTCAAATCTATCCAAAATCAGAACAAATACATCACAATATGCTAAGGGAACAAAACGCAAGCAAAAACAATCGAAAAATATCGAAAATCCCAAAATTAGCAAAACCCGAGCCCCGGGCCCACTTCTCGAAACTCAGAAATTTTCAAATCATTAGATTCCTTATCACCCCACGAGTTCATACATATCAAAAGTTCTCAATTCCGACCTCAAATGGTCCTTCAAATCCCAATTCAAAAGTTCAAAATCCCAAGCCCTAGTTCTTCCATTCTTTTAGATTAAGTTCCAAGAATTTCTACGTAAATTTCACAATCGATTCGAGTAGGTTCAAAAATCTTACCTCCAATCAATTCTCCTTGAATCCCTCTTTACTCACCTTCAAAAGCTCTCAAAATACTTAGCTATGGACGAAAAATGTCTCAAAATTGCGGATAAAATGACTTATAAACTTTCTGCCCAAGGGTTTTCGCATTTGTGATCCCATCACCGCTCCTGCGGTACCGCTTCTGCGGTAATTCCTCTGCATATGCGGAAATCACTTAGGGGGCCAGGTTCCGCATCTGCAGTCCATGAGCCGCATCTGCGACTCCGCAAGCGCGGTCCCTGGATATTCTTCCCAAACCGCTTCTGCGGCTCTTTTTCTGCATGTGTGGCACCGCACCTGCGGTCCTCAATCCGCAAGTACAGAAATACCAGAAGCAGCAACTTCTGAGATCTCTTAAGTCCAAAAATCTCCCCGTTAACCATCCGAATTCACCCCGAGGCCCCCGGGACCTCAACCAAAAGCACCAACATGACCCAATACCTTATTCAAACTTGTTCCAATGATCAAAGCACCTCAAACAACATCAAATTACCCAAAACATGTCGGATTCAAGCCTAGTTTTTGAGAAATCTTCCAAAATACGTTTTCGATCCAAACCCCAACCAAACCATGTCCGAATGACCTGAAATTTTGCACACACATTCCAAATAACACCACGAAGCTACTGCAACTTTCGGAATTCCAATCCGAGCCTCGGATCAAAATCTCACCTACCAACCGGAAATCGCAAAAGTACTAACTTTGCCAATTCAAGCCTAATTCTACACCAGACCTCCAAAACCAATTTTGATCACACTCATAAGTCATAAATCACTTCCCGAAGCTAAACAAACCATCAAAACCCACATCCGAGCCCTCTAACACATAAGTCAACACCTATTTGACATTTCCAACTTAAACCTTCTTAAAAGAGACTATGTGTCTCATTTCTTAACAAATCCTCTCTGAACTCAATCTAACCAACCCGGTCACCTAAAATACGGATAACGAAGCATAAAGAAGCAGAAATGAGGGAAAACGGAGTGGTAACTCATGAGACGACTGGTCGGGTCGTCACACAAAAGCATGAACCAACCTTCCCCCACAGAACTCACATTTTTTCTTTGAATACAGGAATAACAAGACAGTGATATTTGTGGATACATCAAGACACCTTCTTCAAGACAACAAATTATCCAGCACAACCTCTTCAAGTAAGAAATACTTTACTTTACCATTTGTCCCTATCCCTTGCATGAGGTTAAGCATTGCCTCCCCAATGGCATAAGGCTAAGCACTGCCTTTCCTTTCGTTGATGTAAAGCATTGTCTCCTCCTTGCATGAGGCTAAGCATTTCCTCCCTAATTGCATAAGGGTAAACACTGCCTTCCCCTGCATGAGACTAAGCATTGTCTCCTATTTGCATGAGACTAAGCCTTACCTCCCTAATTGCATTAGACTAAGCACTGTCTCCTCTTCTTGCATGAGGCTAATAACTGGCTCCCTACTCGTATAAGGCTAAGCACTGCCTTTCTTTGCATCAAGATTAAGCATTATGTCCTTCTTGCATGAGGCTAAGCACTACTTCCCTAATCACATAAGCCTAAGTACTAGCTTTCCTTGCATCGAGACTAAGCACTACCTTTCCTTGAGTCGAGACTAAGCACTATCTCCTCATCGCATGAGGCTAAGCATTGACTCCATAATTGCATAAGGCTAAGAACTTCCTTTCCTTGCATTGAGACTAAGCATTGTCTCCTCTAATTGCGTGAGGCTAAGCATTGCCTCCTTAGTTGCATAAGGCTAAGCACTACCTTTCCTTGCATTGAGATTAAGCATTGCCTCTTCCTTGCATGAGGCTAAGCATTGCCTCCCTAACTGCATAAGGCTAAGCACTTCCTTTTCTTGCATCGAGACTAAGCATTGTCTTTTTTGCATGAGCCTAAGCATTGTCTCCCTAACTGCATAAGCCTAAGCACTGCCCTTCCTTGCATCGAGACTAAGCATTGTCTCCCATAATTGCATGAGGCTAAGCATTGCCTCCCTAGTTACATAAGACTAAGCACTGCCTTTCTTTGCATGAGACTAAGCATTGTCTCCCATTCGCATGAGGCTGAGCCCTACCTCCCTAATTGTATAAGGCTAAGCACTGCCTTTTCCTCAAGATTAATACTATCTCCTCTACGCTATCTAAAACTGAGCACTATCCTCTATTCACTTGGGGCTAAGCATTGCCCTTATCCTGCAAAAGACTAAGTCTTGTCTTGTTTCATTTCGCATATGACCAAGTATCCTATCTTTGCATTTCATGGGCTGAAATATTGCCATTTTTGTCCAAAGGCGTCATAGTCCGAAGACATCATCCTCATAGCCGGAAGACACCCTTCCAGGGCCTGAGAATCTCTTAATATTGCACATAAATATTCAAAGGTGTTATAGTCCAGAGGCACCATCCTCATGGCCCGAGGACATCATTTCATGGTTTGCGAATCCCTTATGTCACGATTCATGACCCAAGACGTCATGGTCTAAGGACATCATCCTCACCAACTAAAGACAACCTTCATGGTCCAAAGGGAATTTTGCATCATGTTTAAATTCTCGCAATAATCCATATATATTTGCATGCATTGTGTTTTAAGTTTTGCAGGTAATCCAGGAAATATTCGTTCTTCAAACAGGAGCAATCTTTGCTCCGGTTCACGAGGAAGGGTACGCGTTCGCGAAGGGGTGGATATTTGTACATCGCATTCACGAGAAAGGGAGCGCGTTCGCGTAGAGGAAATTGGTCAGCTGGGTTTGAAGTTGAGTTGTTCATCGCATTCGTGAGAGAGGGAGTGTGTTCGCGAAGAGTAAGTCTGAGGAACCATCGCATTCACGATGGGCATGTCGCGTTCGTGTAAGAGGATTTTTGGTCAAAGTCATATTTGGGCTTCGCGAACGTGAGGTGTTGACCACGTTCGTGAAGAAGGAATTAAGGCCTGGGCAGAATGTTTAAATACTCATCTTGTCCGCGATTTTGGGGTTTATATCTTCCATTGTTGGTCGTTTTTGGAGATCTTTGAAGGGGATTGAAGAGGAATTCGAGTGGAATCACTTGGAGGTAAGATTATTGGACTTAAAACTCGATTCTAATGTGAATTTCACCTAAATAATCATGGAAATTAATCCAAATATTGAAGAACTAGGGCTTCAAAGCTTAGACATTTGCTTGAGGATTTGAAGGACCATTTGAGGTCAGATTTTAGAGCTTTTGACATGTATGAACTCGTGAAGAGATAATGAACCTTTTGATGTAAAAATTATTGAATTCCGAGACGTGGGTCGGGGGGTCGGGTTTTGGTAATTTCGGGATTTGTGTCGTATTTTGATTATTTTCGCTTGGGCTTCGTTCCCTTAGTATATTTTGACGTCCTCATTCTGATTTTAGATAGATTCGACGTGAGTGGAGGCCGATTCGAGGGGCAAAGGCGTCACGAGTTAGAGATTTGAGTGGTTCGAGGTGAGTAATGATTGTAAATGATGTTCTGAGGGTATGAAACCCCGGATTGCACATCATTGTGCTATATTGAGGTGACACACACGCTTGATGATGAGTGTGGGGTCATGCACTGTTGGGGATTGTGACTTAGTCCATCCCAAATGACTATTTTACCGTGTATTTGGGCTTCGTGCCAACTATTTGAACCCTTCGGGGGATTTTATTATTATTCCCTCACTGTTTTGACTTTATACTTGAACTCAGTCATGTTATATTTCACTGTTTTCGTACTCAAACATGTTTACTCTGTTTCAACACTTAAATGATCTTTTAAATAATATTTTGGGCTGAGAAACATGTTTTACTATTGCCCGAGTGGCTTGTGAGGATTTTAACTGAGTAAGGCCGAGGGCCTATGTTGTGAGAAACATTTGATATTGATTATGAGGCCGAGGGCCTGAGATATGTACGCCCCGAGGTGGCTTGAATGATATGAGGCCGAGAGCCTAGTGATGATGCCACAAGATGGCTTGATATTGTGCTTGGGCCGTAAGGGGCCCCTCTAGGAGTTTGCACACCCCTAGTGAGCGCGGGTACCCATTGTGATGTGAGATTGAGCATGAGGGGCTGGTATTGTTCTTAGATGTTGCCCGAGGGGCGGATTTGTTGATACGGTGCCTAAAGGGAGAATCTTTATGTGTTTATTTTTTCTTAATTGCCTATCAATTGCCTGCTTAATTGTTGAAAAAGGCTTTTCATGAAGTTTAATCTGAGATGAAGGATTTTTACCTATCATTCACCCGTTTACTATTTTTAATGGTTTTATTGCTTTATTATAGCATGTTTTGTGCCTTACGTGATTTCCTGCTTTTAGTCTTTATTTATGATTGTTACTCACTAAGTATGAGTACTCACTTTACTCCCTGCACCCTATGTGCAGATTCAGGCGCATCTGGTCCCGCTTCCGAGTGTAGATCATTTCCAGCTCAGGCAAATCCGAGGAGTCTCTAGGTAGTTGTTGGCGTTCACAGCCTAGAGCTCTTCCCTATCTTACTTCTTCATGTTCTTGGTTTTCTATATTAAACTATGTAGTTTGATTTGGAGTATTCCATTTTTGTTAGATGCTCATGACTAGTGACACCCTAGTATCGGGCTGTGTTGGGTTATTTTCCGTGAATTATGATATTAACTGCTTAAACTTTGGATTATCTATCATGCTTTAGATTTAGTTCTTATGGTTTAACTATTAATAATTAGAAATGGGAAGTATCGGCTGGCTTTATCTTCACGAGAGGTGCCATCACAACCGGGTCCAGGTTTCGGGTTGTGACAAGTTGGTATCAAGGCCTAGGTTACACAGGTCTCACGAGTCATGAGTAGGTTTAGTAGAGTCTCGCGGATTGGTATGGAGACATCTATATTTATCCTCGAGAGGATGCAGAACCTTTAGGAAAAACTTCATATTCTTGAAATTCTTGTCATGCGAATTTGTTGATCTGAGTGCTAAACTTCTGTTATTCTCTTCTCTCACAGATGGTGAGGACACGCGCTACCAGTCAGGATGGACGGCCACTAGTACCACCAGCTGTGGCCACAAGAGGCTGAGGACGCGGTCGTGGTCATTGTAGGGGCAGAGGTGTGGCCCGCACAACAGCTATGGCAACACCTGTAGGTCCACCAGCCGCCCCAGTTCAAGATTAGGTCCAAGTTATGGATGTTCTAGTAGCACAAGCTCAAGCACCAACTGTGCCCATTGTGATTCCGGGTCTTCAGGAGGCCTTGGCTCAAATCTTATTAGTTTGCACTGGCCTAGCTCAAGCAGTTTAAGCCACTATAGCCGCAGCTACTTCTCAGGATGGGGGAGGCAATCAGACTTCTGCCGCTCGCACACTTGAGTAGGTCGTGCAGGGACTTCAGACGTCGGGGGCACATCCAGCCCAGCCAGTTGCAGCTGCAAGGACAATTTAGTTCCTGCCCTGCCAGAGGACGAGCAACATAGGTTGGAGAGATTTGGTAGACTTCAGCCTCCGAACTTCAGTGGTGTAGAGGGTGAGGATGCCCATGGTTTCTTAGATAAGTGTCAGAGGATGCTTCGTACAGCGGGTATTCTAGAGACCAGCGGGGTCGCTTTCACTACTTATCAGTTTTCTGGAGTTGCCTTCACTTGGTGGGAGGCTTTCCTTACCTGGCAGTAGTTCTCCGTTCTCTTCTTGGAGAAGTATGTGTCGCAGTCTCGTAGAGAGGAGCTATGCAGGCAGTTCGAGCGGTTGCGTCAGGGAGAGATGACTGTGACGCAGTATGAGATGAGGTTCTCCGAGTTAGCTCGTCATGCTATTTGATTGGTTTCGACATATAAAGAGAGGATTAGGAGGTTTGTTGATTGCCTCACTTATCAACTTCGTATTCTCATGACTAGGGAGAGGGTGATTGGTGCTACATTCGAGGAGGTTGTGGATATCGCCTGTGAGATTGAGTCTGTTCATTGCCAGGAGTGAGAGGAGAGGGAGGCCAAGAGGCCTCGAGGATCTGGTAGTTACAGTGGTACTATTTTGAGAGGTCAATTTCAGTACGGCAGAGGTCATCCCTTCACGCATGCTCAGCCAGCTCGCCCAGGTTATTGTGGGGCATCATCGGGTTATGGTCCTTACAGTTCTCATCAGGGCCTATCATCACCTAGTGCCCTTCCAGCTTAGAGTTCGTCCCGTGCTCCATCAGTTCAGTGCTCTTCTATGCTGAGTGCATCTTCTACTCATACCGATGCTAGGGGTTCCCTTTAGTTCCCTTCTCCAACACTTGGGAGTTGTTTTGAGTGTGGTGAGATGGTCATATATAGAGGTAGTGCCCTCGTTGTCTTGCAAGTTCATCTCAACAGAGGGGTCAGTCATCGGCTTCAACGCCAATTACTTCACCACCACCCGCCCAGCCAACTAGGGGTGGAGGTCAGTCAGCAAGGGGTCGCCCTAGAGGGGGAGGTCGATCAAGTGGTAGTTAGGCTTGTTTCTATGCACTTCCAGGAAGACCCGATGCTATTGCTTTAGATGCTATTATTACAGGTATTGTTTCAGTTTGCCACAGAGATGCCTCTGTATTATTTGATCCTGGTTCCACCTTTTCTTATGTGTCATCATACTTTGCTCCTTATTTGGGCACACCCCGTGAGTTTCTTGATTCACCTGTTCATGTATCTACCCTAGTGGGTGATACTGTTGTTGTAGACCGTGTGTACCGGTTGTGTGTGGTGACTATACGGGGTCTGGAGACCCGTGTGTATCTTTTATTATTGTGTGTGGTGGATTTTGATGTCATTTTGGGCATGGATTGTCTATCTCCGTGTCGTGCTATTCTGGACTGTCATGCTAAGACAGTCACATTGGCTATACCGGGTATGCCACAGATTGAGTGGCGAGGTATGACTTATTATGTTCCCAGTAGAGTGATCTCATTCTTGAAAGCCTAGCGTATGGTTGGGAAGGGTTGTCTTTCCTATCTACCCTTTGTGAGGGAGGTCGGTGCTAAGACTCCCAGTATTGATTCTGTCCCAATTGTGAGGGATTTTCTCGATGTGTTTCCTGCAAACCTATCGTACATGCCACTGGATAGGGATATTGATTTTGGTATTGACCTGGGCCGAGCACTCAGCCCATTTCTATTCCATCATATCGTATGGCACCAACGGATTTGAAGGAATTAAAGGAGCACCTTCAGGAACTCCTTGATAAAGGGTTCATTCGTCCTAGTGTGCCACCTTAGGGTGCGTCAGTTCTATTTATGAAGAAAAATGATGGCACTATGAGGATGTGCATTGATTATAGACAATTGAGCAAGGTAACAATTAAGAACAAGTATCCTTTGCCTCGCATTAATGATTTATTTGACCAGCTTCAGGGAGCGAGAGTGTTCTCCAAGATTAATCTCCATTCAGGTTATCACCAGTTGAAGATCAGGGAATCAGATATTCTTAAGATAGCTTTAAGGACCCGATATGGTCATTATGAGTCCTTGGTGATGTCTTTTAGGCTGACCAATGCCCCAGCAGCGTTCATGCATTTGATAAATAGTATGTTCCGGCCTTATCTTGACTCGTTTGTCATAGTCTTTATTGATGATATTCTGGTATATTCGTGTAGTCAGGAGGAGCACGTGGAGCATTTGAGAGTTGTGTTGCAGAGATTGAGGGAGGAAAAGCTTTATGCAAAATTCTCCAAGTGTGAGTTTTGGCTCAATTCAATGACTTTCTTGGGGCACGTGGTGTCCAGCGAGGGTATTCAGGTGGATCTGAAGAAGATAGAGGCGGTTCAGAGTTGGCCCAAATCATCCTCAGCCCCAATGATTCGTAGCTTTCTTGGTTTGGCAGGCTATTATCACCGGTTTGTTCAAGGATTCTCATCTATCGCATCGCCCTTGACCAAGTTGACTTAGAAGAGTGTTACATTTGTATGGTCAAAAGAGCTTTCAGAAGCTCAAGACAGCCTTGACCACGGCTCCAGTGTTGGTTCTACCATCAGCTTCAAGTTCATAAACCATGTATTGTGATGCTTTGAGAGTTGGTATTGGTTGTGTATTGATGCAGGAGGGTAGAGTTATTGCTTATGTTTCTCGTCAGTTGAATCCCCATGAGAAGAACTACCCCATTCATGATTTAGAGTTGGCTGCCATAGTTCACGCATTGAAGATTTGGAGGCATTACCTATATGTTGTGTCTTCTAAGGTGTTTACTGATCATCATAGCCTCCAACACTTGTTCAAATAGAAGGATCTCAGTTTGAGGCAACAGAGGTGGTTGGAGTTGCTTAAGGATTATGATATCACTATATTGTACCATCCGATAAAAGCCAATGCGGTGGCCGATGCCTTGAGACTAAACGCAGTGAGTATGGGGAGTTTGGCATATATTCTAGTTGGGGAGAGACCTCTTGCAGTTGATGTTCAGGCCTTGGACAATCGATTCGTGAGGTTAGATATTTCGAAGTCCAATCGGGTATTGGCTTGTGTGATTTCTTGGTCTTCCTTCTATGATCGCATCAGAGAGCGCCAGTATGATGATCCGCATTTGCTTGTTCTTAAGGGCAGAGTTCAGCATGATGATGCTAGAGATGTGACCATTGGTGATGACGGGATGTTGAGAATGCATGGCCAGATTTGTGTGCCCAATGTGGATGGGCTTCGGGAATTGATTCTGGAGGAGGCCCATAGCTCACGGTATTTCATTTATCCGAGTGCCGCGAATATGTATCAGGATTTGAGGCAACACTACTAGTGGAGGAGAATGAAGAAAGACATTGTGGGATTTGTAGCTCGGTGTGTCAATTGTCAGCAAGTGAAATATGAGCATCAGAGACCGGGTGGTTTGCTTCAGCAGATGGATATTCCCGAGTGGAAGTGGGATAGGATCACTATGTACTTTGTTGTTGGACTTCCACGGACCTTGAGGAAGTTCAATATTATCTGGGTGATTGTGGATCGGATGACCATGTCTGTGCACTTCATTCCCGTGTGTACTACCTATTCTTTAGAGCGGTTGGCAGAGATCTATATCCGTAAAATTGTTCGTTTGCATGGTGTCCTGATTTACATCATTTCAAATAGGTGAACGCAGTTTACATTGCAGTTTTGGAGGTCTGTGCAGTGAGAGTTGGGTACTCAGGTTGAGTTGAGCCTAGCTTTTCACCCTCAAACGGACGGGCAGTCCGAGCGCACTATTCAGATATTGGAGGACATGTTGCGTGCTTGTGTCATTGATTTCGAAGGGTCATGGGATCAGTTTCTACCGCTTGAAGAGTTTACTTATAACAACAACTACCAGTTGAGTATTCAGATGGCTTCATATGAGGCTTTGTATGGGAGGCAGTGTAGATCTCTAGTTGGTTGGTTCGACCCCGGTGAGGCTAGACTATTGGGGATAGACTTGGTGCAGGATGCCTTAGAAAAGGTGAAGGTGATTCAGGAGAGGCTTCGTACCGCGCAGTTGAGGCAAAAGAGTTATGCTGGCAGGAAGGTTTGAGATGTGTCCAGCATGGTTGGCGAGAAGGTTCTATTGAAGGTTTCGCCCATGAAAGGTGTTATGCGATTTAGGAAGAAAGGAAAATTGAGTCCATGGTTCATTAGTCCTTTTGAGGTTCTTCGGAGGATTGGGGAGGTGGTTTATGAGCTTACTTTGCCACCCAGCTTGTCGAGTGTGAATCCAGTGTTTCATGTCTCTATGCTCTAGAAGTATATTGGGGATCCATCTCATGTTCTGGATTTCATCACGGTTCAGTTGGATGATGATTTGACCCATGATGTGGAGCCAGTAGCTATTTTGGGTTGTCAGGTTCAAAAGTTGAGGTCAAAGGATATAGCTTCAGTGAAAGTGCAGTGGAGAGGTTGGCCCGTGGAGGAGGCTACCTGGGAGACCGAGCAGGAGATGCAGAGCAGATATCCTCACCTATTTGAGGCTTCAGGTATGTTTCTTGACTCGTTCGAGGACGAACGTTTGTTTAAGTTGGGGAGGATGTGACGACCCGACCAGTCGTCTCTTGATTTACCACTCTGTTTCCCCCATTTCTGCTTCTTTATGCTTTGTGTATCCGTGTTATGTGGTATCAGGTTAGTCAGATCGAATTCAGAATGATTTTGGTAAGGTTGAGACACTTAGTCTCTTTTGAGGAAGCTTAAGTTGGAAAAGTCAATCGGATGTTGACTTATATGTTAGACGGCTCGGATGTGAGTTCTGATGTTTCGAATAGCTTCGGGAGGTGATTTGGGACTTAGGACTGTGATCAGAATGAGTTTTGGAAGTTCGGAGTAGATTTACGCTTGAATTGGCGAAGTTGATATTTTGATGATTTCCGGTTGGTAGGCGAGATTTTAATATAGGGGTCGGAATAGAATTTCGAGAGTTTCAGTATCTCTGTTATGTTATTTGGGATGTGTGTGCAAAATTTCAGGTCATTCAGACATGGTTTGGTTGGATTTTTGATCAAAGGCATAATTCGAAAGATTTTAGAAACTTAGGCTTGAATCTGATGTATTTTGGTTGATTTGATGTTGTTTGAGGTGTTTTGATGATTGGTACAAGTTTGAATAAGGTTTTGGGATATTTTGGTGCCTTTGGTTGAGGCCTTGGGTGCCTCGAGTGAGTTTCGGACGGTTGAACGGATCATTTTAAGTTGAAGAAAATTGTAGATTTTGGTTTCAGCTGTTGCGGGTATTTTACTTTTCGCGTTCGCGAATGGTCAATTGAGGAAGGTGGAATTTAAGTGTTCGCATTCGCAAGGAAGGCTACGCGTTTGCGAATGGATGGATGTTTGTGCATCGCGTTCGCGTAGAGGAAATTGGTCAGCTGGGTTTGAGGTCGAGTTTTTCATCTCGTTCGCAAGAGAGGGAGTATGTTCGCGAAGAGTAAGTCTGAGGAACCATCGCATTCGCAATGGGCATGTCGCATTCGCATAAGAGGATTTTTGGTCAAAGTCATTTTTGTGCTTCTCGAACGCAAGGCGTTGACCACATTCGCGAAGAAGGAATTAAGGCCTGGGCAGAAAGATTTAAATACTCGTCTTGTCCGCGATTTTGGGGTTTATTTCTTCCATTGTTTGTCGTTTTTGGGAGATTTTTGAAGTGGATTGAAGAGGGATACAAG